>NC_136125.1:2396806-3079909 GCF_965212315.1 Lampetra planeri | reverse complement strand
ATCGCACAAGGTAACCCACGAGATGATACAGCGCAAGATACCCGACGCTCCCGAGTTAATAATTAACTTCGACATCAATATAACAACTCCACACCGCAGCGCACACACCCAATTTAACACTCAGCAAGCACAGCATACTCTCCGTCCATTCTCAACACACGTACACACTTTAATTGACACCGAGCAACAAGCAGATAGCGCGTTCATCGTTATTACACACACATACACACTTTCCGAACCGCGCTCCGCACAATCGAGTCATGAGAGAACAAAATCGCCCCCACCCGGCCCTCGAAAGATGGGTGAGGTGTGTGTAAAGGCCGGTTGCGTATCGTTACGACCCGCCCGGGGCTGCAGCAAGAAGAGGATGGCAGGGCGGCAACTTGAGTCGTCTCGCAGAACTCGTTCGGCGACTTGACTGCGCCGTTGTCACGCACCCGAGCCAGGACGGGAGAGCTCCCGCCCCAGCAGCTGTAGCGTCGTCGTCCTCTCCTCGCAGCTCCCCCTCGCAAAACAGCAGCTCACAGCAGGCTGCTCTCCCCGCGGCACCTCCAGATGGCAGCGCAAGGCTGCCTCTCCGCCGCGATGTTGAAGATGGCGGCGTCTCCCCGCCGCGGTGAAGACAAGATGGCGGCTTCCCGCCGTTTCTCCCCTGCCACGCCCAAGATGGCGTCTTCGTGCCACGTGGCAGATGGCGCTGGCAGCGCAGGCAAGGCGTCGGCCTGCAGACCACCATCGGCTTTCCCCACTGCCGTCGTCGGCGTGGTGAGCTCACACGGTTTCGCCAGCACGATTTTCCAGGTCTCCGGCTGCGCCATCTGTCTCAATCGTAAGTCGGATGATGTAGCAGATGATGGCACAGGAATATTCTTTCTTCCGAGCCGTCTTGACAAGCCGTTTCACTTCTGACACCAGTGTAATAAATGACTGGACCACGATGTCTGGCTCAGTGTCCTTTATTATTCGGTTCGTGCTGTACACCCACACGGCTGTCTTGACCCGGTAGCTTCTCCACGGTGCTGACTCCAATGTCGGCCCGATCCACTACAGCAGCTCCGCTGCTGTTTCTCTCACACAGCCCCCCTTGGCTGTACTCTCTGCTGCTCTTCTCCCTCCGCAGCTCTCACAGCTTCTTGCTCTCTCTCTCTCTCTCCGCAGCTCCTCCTGGCAGCCACACCGCTGCCTCTAACACACAGCCTTCCTGGCTGTACTCTCCTCTCTCTTCGTCGCTCCTGCGACTCTCTGCAGCCACACCGCTGCCTCTAACACACAGCCTTCCTGGCTGTACTCTGGGGTCGGCCCCCGCTCGCCGGCGGTGCCTCCCTCCTCTCGTTCGCCCTCGTGGCCTCACCCTTTTCCATTCACCACCGGACTCCCTTCCTCTTCCGGTTTACCCGCTTAAAGCCCCGAACCTTCCCCCCACGTCACATGACTCCACCCCCCGTGACGTCACCTCCGGAAGGTCGCTTACGCCCGCATTACATATGTATGTACTCTATGTGGAACCTCTTTCACACCACCATTCGCAGCCAATGATTTGTGGTGGGAAGGACAGCAAACTAAGCACAAAAAACTGTTCTAAAGAAATTAGTTTTCCATCTAGATTTAAATGCGCATATAGCTCCAGCGGCTTCCTAATATTGGAAGAGCATTCCAGACGGCTACGGAAGTGCATCTGAAAGCGCGCGATGCGGTGACCATTTTTGTTCGATGGCCAGCTAAAAGCCGCTGCTGTGAGGATGACCAGAGTTCGTGTGATGGTTTTTGCTCCGTGACGAGATCACTTTCGCACGTGGTGGGTAAAGTAGGGTTGCCACCTCTTGACGTGCAAAAAAATTGGACGTATCTTCAAAAGATGAAAATGCATTTTCATGGAACTGCATGGAAATATAGTGTCTTGAGTGGCGTTTTATTGCACAACAAAGACTTTTAAATGTCCTTGGAGGATTTTCAGGTTTCCCAGGACAGATAATGCCAAGTGAGGATGATCCTGGGAGGACCAGGATGGGTGGCAACCCTAGCAGTAGGGTGGCGTCACAGACCTCGTGGTCTGCTGGGACGGCTAAGCAGCTGTGGACAAGTCCGGAGACTCCCGCGTCGAGAATCGAACCCAGCCCTTTGTGGTGTGAGGCACAAGTGTTACTCTTGCACCACCACCCTGCCATCCATTGAGTCACAATATTATATTTGCGATCACGTGGTATTTTAAAATTCTTATGTAATGCATAGTTTTTGCTGTGATTTCCCTTTTCCTCATCATTGCACTGTTAGAGATTATTTTGTTATTTTGGTGACAGTCTTTTGAGCTCTCTCCAAGTTAAAATAAATAAACAAAACGGTGTTCCACTATTGTAAAAGTGCCTTAATTCATACAGTATTATTGTTGATCTGATATGTAAACAATTTACGTAGTTGGATATTGAATGCTTTCTATAGATGTGTAATACGAGAGTTCACCGGCGGTCGCCGATCGGTGGGATAGGCTCTGCCGGTTCAGCCATCAGCCAATTAGATGGATGCGCCAAGTTCAAGGGCGGAGCTCAAGGGTTCTTCTGGGTAACCATCCAGAAGGTTTGTGAGGGGGCGTTGCTATAGGCAGGGCTTGGTGACGTGGGTGAAGGGTTATAAGGGGAAGCAGGAAGCAGCTCGGGGTCAGTGTGTGGAGTCTAGAGGCGGGACCACGTTTCGCGCCTCTGGCATGCCAGCGGCCACGTGGCGGGCCGGAGGCTGTTTCCTTGCGCGCCGTCTGCCAGCGACATGCGGGAGCAGAGCGACAATATCTAATACGAACTACAGATCGTCGTCGAAGTGCTTTATTACAGAGGGATACTGCCATGGTGTAATGGTTAGTACATGCAACCCACAGGTCACTCATTCGATCGACCTCCCGGCATGGCAGTTGAAACAATGATCAAGTTTCTTAAATCTCACCCACCTCTGTCCACCCAGCAGTATTAATTGTTACACCATAGTTAAGTCGATCGGGAGGTCGCGTGTGGTGGGGTAAAGTGTGGATACCCCCCACCTCTTCCAAGATGCCTGACGAGTTGACAATTAGCCAAAATAGTCTCCAGAGGGGCTCTCTGGAGCTCCATCTAGAGGAGGCCCTTCCGCCAGCAGTGAGTGTGAGCAGGCAATAGTAGGACTGGACCTTTATATACATTAGAAAAATATACCTGACCCGAAAATAAGAATCTCACTTGGAGAAGTGAAGAGCTCCATTGGGGTCGGCTAAATACACAGAAGCCAGCGATGCCACTGACCCTGCAATGGAAGGCCACTTAGTCGACTAGAGGGGGCGGCAAAGAGCACATCTTCTCTTGGTAACCTCTACAGCCAAAATGTTCAATACGCCCCACGAGTGGGGGGGGGGGGGTATTCCGAGGATAACGGCGGTAGGTGACGGCACTTGAAATGTGAAAAAATCCCAAGTGAATACATCTGCTTTGGACAGCACGTTGGGAAGACATGGAGACAGACAGAAGACGGATGGACGGGCAGGCGAACGGGTAAGCCAGGTCAGCGGGTGGCGGGCGGTGTGGTGCGTACCCCGGTAAGGTGGCCGGTTCATCGACAGGAGCCTGCTGAGGAGCAGAACGGCGAGGACAGCCCACGTGACCGCACAGCTCAGCACCCACCAGAGCCGCATCCCTCCCAGTTGCCCAGAGCCAGGTGGCCCCCTTCAGCCAAGCTGTCCACACACACATAACAACCGGCATTCGCTACTCAGTGGCGGTGACGTCACCACGGCGCTTGTGCCAGGCTAGGTGCACGTTGAGGATACCTGAAGTGTTGAAGGTTCGCTGGCAGGTCGTTACATAAATTTTTTTTATATTACCAACTAAAGCCCACTGAGATATTTAGATCTTATTCAGAAGCGACCTGGCCACAAATGATCGCTCAACGAAGTGGCTTATCACGTGGAAATGTATAGGAACAAATATACTAAACGATGTTTCTGAATGTGGAGGGAAAAACCGGAGGACCTGGAGAAAAATGCACGTGACCACGGGGAGAACACACAACAACAACAACCGCCATTCGCCACTAAGTGGCGGTGACGTCTCCACGACGCTTGTGCCAGGCCATGTGCACCTTGAGGCCACGTGAAGTGTCGAACGCCCGCTGGCAGGAGGTCACGGGGCAGACCCAGGTGCCACGGGTCGACTGACCGAGATGACCGAGATGACTGGCTGATGCACCACCTGTGCCCCCTACTGTGCCAACTTGCTGTGCTTTAGCCACCCGGCGCTCCGCTCGTTGTTGTGAGCGTCGCTCCTCCGCCCTCCGTTGTTGTTGGAGGGCGACTGCCTCCAACTGCCCAGTAGCGTCCTTCACGAGCCTCCTCCACTGAGGCCGATCTTGACACCGCTGGTACCAGTCATCGGCAAGTCCACTCAGCTCCACGTCCTCCTGTACCACATCACTCCATCTCTTCTCTAGCCCGTGCCGCGCCCGTTTAGCCCCCTCGATCCGGCCGAACAAAAGCTGTTTAGGCATGCGGTGGCTGGGCATGCGGGCTACATGACCCAGCCAACGCAGCCTTGCCTGCCGGAGGAGCTCACTGATGGGACTTTGCCCAGATCTTTCAAGGACTTGTGAGCTCCTCACACAATCCAGCCTGGTTAAACCCAGGATGGATCGTAGGCAGGCCAGCCTAAATGTTTCCAACCGGCGAAGATGCTCCACTAGGGGGGTCCACGTTTCGCAAGCATAGAGAAGGGAGGGAATGACCGTGGCCGAGAAGACCTGAAGCTTCGTGCGGAGCGACAGACCAGGTAGCTTCCACACAGCGTTACGCAACCGATGAAAAGATATTGCCGCTCGACTGATTCGGAGTGAGACCTCTGCTGATAAACTGGAGCCGGTCATGAGCACACAGAGAACACACACCCATTCCCACACATGCATACACATTCCCGCATATACATATATGCTTCCTTGCAGCGCTTTAATAGATGCATCAAAAACAAGTTTTACTAAATTATATTTCTATTACACCTTTTGTAGAATGACAGTTCCAAGGCTCCTTATGACATACAAAATATTCAGCACATTCGTCAATATACAGATTCTTCAACGACATTCACCAACCAATTGACAATCGCGTAGATTTACACCGGGAGATGCATTCACGCCGATACATGCTACGATACCGGAGAGAATCTCACAAACACAGCGCTGTGCACACCCGCCGTATCGTGTATTAAAATATTAAATTATATATTTTTAAAGGATGGCACATATGCATATAATGGAGCCAGTGCTAACAATTATATCGCCAATTTAAAAACATATGTTTTATGGGCAGTCTCCAAAGAAGATGCGGAAGCACACGCTTGAAGGTATACCACAAGACTGCTCAAAAGTGCTGGAGCAAACTTCGCAAAAGCCCAGCTAGCGACACACATAGTGGCTCGCTGGGACGACAAGAAGAGACACGGAGAGCAGTGCCCAAGATGATTTGTATGGGATGATGAATTCAACCAGACATGTGAGTGCAAGCCAGGATTGCCTTGAACGATTGCATTGCGATTTAAAACATGTATGCGTGTTTTTACTAAATTCCAGTTTAATCTTTTAGTAATAATCATTTTCAGCCCCTTCTCAATACACTGCTGGATCAAGGCTGACAGCGTGTTGTCAGTGATCTTGTCAATGAACAAAAACTATCACGCGAACTCATCCTCGCAGCGGCTAGCCATCGAACAAAGACGGTTATTGCATCGTGCACTTTCGATGTGCTTCGGCAGTCGTCTGGAACGCTTTTCTTTCCGCTATTAGGAAGCCACTGGCTTTTAAATCTAGATTGAAAGCAAATTTCTTTAGAACTGACTTTTGTGTTAGGTTTGTTGTCCTTCCCCCCCACACTTCCGATTAGCACGGTTGGCTACGAACGGTGCAAAAAAACATTTTTGATCTACAAATAATTTGGTGATAGTGCATTGGCAGTGGGGCACGAGCACAAACAACAACAAAACACTCCAACAGTGGCCTTAAAAGACAAATTATATAGGCGATGTTTTTGGCAATGGCCCTTCTTTATAGCACGGGGATATAGAGGCCAGAGAGATGGAGTGACCATACTTTACCAGTGCGGATTTGGGGGGCGAGGACTGGTTCAGATATTACTTACCACTGATATTAGCCATGAACGAGAATCTAATTCTGCTTGCTGGGTTCACAGTAAAGTGCACTAGGCCCTGAGCAACTTCCCCAACCCCAATATTTCATAAGTGATTTCAAAAGATCGATAAGTAATCTGAATAGATCCGTTTTAATATAATCACCAAGCACGTCCCACATGTGCCAGGCCATGTCACTGGGTGAGAGAGATGTCCTCCAAGGACTCACAGCCAGCACAGCATCACATCAGGTTAGGAAAGATCCATGAAAGATTGACAGCACAGAACTTATCTCTGGTCACTTCAGAGGGCATATTACGTAACACCGAGCAGCTCTCCATTCGGCTTGCTGCACCCCAGTCTTCCTCTCCACGTGAAAACGCGCTGCAATTCTCTTTTGTGTTCTTGGGTTACACTGCGTGATATTCGGCACGATGTCTGACGTTTTACTCCACCGTGCTGGTAGCTTCTTCAGGAACCGAGTGGCGTACAACATATGGTACAACCCGAAAACAAATCGGCGAGCTGTAAAGCACAACCGTAAACGTCTGAGCGGAGTGAACACCCCAGGTTATATGAACTTCGGCCCTCACAGTCCAATTAAACGAAGGGACTAAAAGTACAATTTTTTTTTTCTGAAGCTGTCGGATAAATTCCCCGACTGATTGCAAATTTGGTGCAATTTTGTAGGTGGCTGCACAGATCTAACCCTCAATAAAGTAGGCATCACAGTGCAGATGACAGCAGACAGGGAGTGGTAAAGGTTGCATAGAGTAACAGGGACGGAAAAAGAAACCCGGCACGACCTCAATGCTCTGACATGGAGCATTTGTGCCCTGAGCCACTTTTAAACCAATGTCTTTGCTGAACTTTTAAAAGTGATGTTCGGGGGAAATAATCTATCCGAGTGAAACCTGGCATATACGTGATTTGCACAGGATGCACAAAAGACAATGATTTTCTGCAGCACTGTTGTGTTAGCTTATATTTGTTTAAATGCACGTCCGCAGCTCACACTTAACACGTTGAGTGCCGGGCGCTGGTGGCCACCAATGTGGCTGCCTGCTATCTACCACTGTGGAGGGCAGCAGCGAGGGTTGGTGGATCGCCGCAACAAATGTTGTGAAACTCCCTTCTACCCGTGAGCATCGAGGTGCCATATACCCTGGTTCGCCGGGAGAGGGTGGTACAGTGAGTGCTGGCCAATCGCCATGTGTTTCCATCTGTAGAGATAGCGTGGCTGCCCCTTCGCATGCGGAGTTTTTCTCCAGGTGCTCCGGTTTCCCTCTCACGTGCATAATAAACACTCATCATTCATTGGCTGAAAACATCTTAAAATAATAAACCAATGCAGGACCCTCCTGGAAAAAAATGGTCTCATCATGGCTTTCCTGGATAAAGTAATAATTAATTATTAATGTAAATATATTTGTTTCGGTGCCAGCTCTAAAAACTAGGACAAAATTCAATGCTTTCCATATGCATTTGCTCCAACCTTTGAATGTCAATATTTTTGATGTCTATAACAAAACATATATATAGGAATAATTTTCTTTCTCATCTTTGCTTTAAAGTGTTTGAGGTTGAGAAAAATAATAGAGAAGTGGAACACGAACAAAAATATTTCCGACACAAGGTTCTATGTTCATCATCAGGATCCATGGACAGATATACAGTAGGTGTCCACTGCACGTGTCATTTATTTCCGCTTTCCTCTGTCAATAAACAGTCGGCAACTGTTTTATGGTCATCACTTTGATAAATATCAAGGTAAGATCTCCATTACAAGGTTTACAAATCTGTTCTTATTCAATCAAAATGCCATTAGTGCAAAATCTAATTTAACTGGAAAATGGTTGTGTGGCACATTAGGAATAGACAACTCTTTTAATTATTTAATCGTGCAGAAATGGAGTAAAGTGTGGTTTTGTGAAGGTCCTTATATGTTGTGCAGTACATCAATGCACGTGTGGACACCAGCATGTGATACCGAGTCGGGCCTGGAGGTGGCTGTCAGGGTTATTGAGTAACCTGACCTGTACACCAGTCACGTGGTTAATGGCGACTTTTGTTGAGAATTTCTGTGACACGTGCTGTTGGATTTTACAGGTAAAGGATCCAAATGTTGTTTTTGATAGTTATAGAAATGGTATAGTCTTTAAGCTTGGCTGTGAATTGGTAGTTTGTGATATGTTCAATAGGAGGCGGTTTAGCACTGTACACTGTGAAGGATTACGTACTGTAGTTCATACTGGTAATTCTCTAACCCTAATACTGTTTATTCTATAACCATGCTCATGCACCGAGTATGACTACTTGCAATGCTATGAAGAATAGAACACATGTACGGTAGTAAGTTGTACAATGGTGACAAGTACAGTACGTATACTGTACACAGTGTAGATGATGGGTGTAATATATCAAGTGGATGGTATAGATAGACATACAGTTTAGGATTAAAGTAATATTCTAATAGTGAAGTGTAAAGGTTATGATTAAAGACAAAGATGGTTATCAGTAGTGGAATGGGTTTAAGGGAAAATGTTAGAGTAACCTGACCTGTATGCCAGTCACGTGGTTAATAGCGACTCGGTTGAAAATTGCTGTGTGATATACGTGCTGTTGCATTTTACAGATTACCACAATAAATATGTTTTCCCTCGATTTGGCGCACCTGCCCACGTCCTTCACTTCGAGTGTGCAACATATTTTGGCAGGACACAACTCAAGATCAAATTATAATGCGAGCATAAGCGGGGTTTGCTGCTCGGCTCTGGGCCAATCGTACGGCCCAGGGTATTGGGGGGCGGGGCCCAGTATGGGGGCGTATGTGAAGGTCCGCCGCTCACCTAGGGTCCAATCGGATGCGAGGTGAGCAGGGGCGGAACCTAAAGGCGGAGCCAGCAAGGTGCTATGCGGAGGCCGGATCTGGAAGGTTCGGTGAAGGGCATGGTGAGAGGGAGGAGACAGGATGACGTGGTGAAGGGAATATAGGTGGGATCCCGGAAGGGCTCCAGGTCAGTTGGTAGAGTCACGAAGCTGGACCACGTTGGGTGGCCGGAGGGGATCCGCGCCATCAGCCACGTGGCTGGAGGAGCTTCGAGCACACCGTCGGCCAGCAGTGTGCGGGAGCGGGGGAGCGGAGTGACTGACGGGAGAGCGCGTACGGGGCGCGTGAGGAGCAGCTGGTCCGCTGTCGGGACCAGCGAAGTGCGAGCGTCAACGGGAATAAAGAGTGACGGAGACCAAGCAGTGTGTCAGCGAAGTCCTTTATTACAAAATGATGAAATAAAGAGGCTAATGAGAGTTGGGACTGAGCGCTTTGGGAGAATTAAATGTTACAAGGAAAATCAACACCTGAACAATGTGGGATTTGATGGCTTTAGTTTAGCTGGACAGCTCTCTCGGACATTCGCAATGAATTTGAAACACATTCTTTATTTTTTACATTGATATTGTACCACTGTCCTCTAGTGGTTCATGACAGCATAAGCTGCTGCTTGCACTGGTATTTAATGCTTTCATTTTTACCGCAATCTGAATAACTGAATACTAATTTCAATTCAAACTGGGCTGTCCAATTATGTAAGCAATTGATGATTTATACCGATTATCATTTCAACCATTCGACTAATTATAAGAACGAAATAACAGCTTAAAAAACCCTCCAATTTCTTCCCACCCATGCCGCTGGACGGGAGGTGAAGAATGGGCGTCGCCTGTGGTGGCAGCCACCATTTTTTTTAAAGGAGGGGCTGAGTAATCGACCACAAAAAGCAGAAGCCTAGAATTTTTTTCATCGATTCAGTAACTTTCATTGACTAATTGTCCCAGCTCTAGTTTCTGTTCCACAGTATCGAAACAAGTCACTTTTCTTAAGTCAGCTCAATCTATAACAAGGCAACCCGTGCCCGTGGAGTAATGAACTTGTTAGTTTGCATTTTCAACAAGATATGGCCATTTTAACTTTTGATTCGGATGAATCTATACCAGATGTTAAATAATTATCTTGTTTGTGAAGTTTACCATGTCTAGATCTCGTCAGAAACGTACAAAATAATTACACTTACGCCGAAAATTTGGACAGGCCTGCATTAAAGTTGTAACTGCAGGAGGCACCTCTCCTGA
The DNA here is from genome assembly GCF_965212315.1 of Lampetra planeri. NCBI lineage: Eukaryota > Metazoa > Chordata > Hyperoartia > Petromyzontiformes > Petromyzontidae > Lampetra > Lampetra planeri. The sequence continues at coordinate 3,069,656 of NC_136125.1, read as the reverse complement.
CCTGATCACATTCATTGTGAGCATGAGACGAGACGTAAGTGAGGACAATACACAGAACCTGTAAAATAGCTTTGGCTGTTCGATTGCGGTCAGATATGAATCATTATACAGCAGCTGTAACCCAAATTGGTTCAAGTGCAATGTATACACAAGATATTTTACCGTGATTTTAACGCAACTACCAATAGCAATTAGTGCGCATTGAATAATTATACTATAAATAACGAATAAAAACCACGCATACGCATGTACCCGGTAATGCTTTCGAACATGCGTTGGTCGCGGAAGGATTTAATTAGCTAACATAATTACGCCAACGTGAACGATGCCATCAGAACACACACGAGATGGCGTGTGATGCCATAGCATTGGCCGAGAAGGCTAACCCTTGATCGCTGATTTATCGCCGTGTTGGGTTAAATTTGGGCTCGATGTCTCTGGTTTTCTCAAGGGTAAATCCCTATAAGAAACACAACTTCATACCAACATCTAATTTATCATGTGAATGATCTCTACAAGGGTTATTATGACTCCCATGTTTCAACCTTAGTTAGAAAGCGTTCATGAAATAAGTTTACGATTTGGAAAATTATGATCGAATAAAGAAAACTGCACAGGAAGGCTTGGAGTGTGTTAAGCGTTATGGGTAAAACAATAAACACAGAGATGGACACATGTTTGTAGGTTAGGATACTTGAAGGGATTCGTCTATGCACATGGCAAAGCAGAGATTGCGGATAAAAGAGAGTGAATATGTACTGTAGGACGTGTGAGGAAATCCGGAAGGCATTTTCATACAGAAGGGAAAAGGAGCTCATGCAACTTGTGACTGTGGATTGCTTGCAGGACGGACAATGTTTCTCTTCAGAATGACCTTTTTACATAACTGTAATGTTTTGGCAAAATGGTGAGATGAATCATTTAAAATTCAGCAGTGCATCCTGTGAAATTAGATGATGTATTTAGCTAGTGCCGAGGGGAGTGTGTGAGGCTGTAATGAACATCACAAGAGGCTCTCTCTCGCAGGGCCCTTGAAAATAACACGAGCAGTGAGGGAACAATCTCTGCGGCCTTCAGGGAACTGTGGGGCGAGTTGTACATTATTCCACATATCCAAGCAAGAATATATCACACCAACATTACCGTTTAGGCCAATATTCTTCATTATGTAACTTTCTACAAGCAATATTATGCAGCTGTTCAATTTTTGTAATTTTTTTGTATTATTTCTAAATGTTTTTTTATTGAGGCCTTGGTTTACAAAATTCTTGGATGACTGCATCAATTCCGTTTCGGATAACTCAGTACTACTCCAATGTAATACGGGCCTAGGTGTGGGATGTGTGCCAAATAAACAGCTGATATTTAGACGTGATTTTCAAATTTGAAAATCACGTCTAAGCCCACCATAAGATTGTACATTCCAAGGCGTCGCATTCACCCCCCCCCCAAAACATCGCAAAGAAAATTACCTATTTGGGAAAGGTTGTGGATACGGGTTGGTGTGAAAAGTTGCTGCTATAAACGTGGTTGAACTCTGAGAGTGGCTCAATCCCGTGCAGGCCAAATTGGTTCCACTTGATAAATATTTAATTTGCTCTGCAAATGTGTTTTTCAAGCAGAATCCTAATTTAATGGCCTTCCACAAAACAAGGAAATGGACCGTGTTCATAATTCGAGCATTAAAGGTTTTAATGTAGTTTCAAAAATGGGCATTTCATTGCCATTATGATTAAACCTTAATACACCTGTGGTCCTCGTGACATTGAGTCTTTATTCTTTAAATTGGCTGTATCAGCAATTACAGCTGCCACAACACGATTAATGATTTTGTCCCTTGGCTTGATGGATGTATCCTCAGATAAGAATACCTAAGGTCATTGCAATATACAAGAGTGATCAAAGCATAGCTCAAGCTGATAGACCGATATCTCCTTTACTCTTCTCGATAAAATTGCTAGAGACATCCAGTATTGTATTTCTCCGTTAAAGCTTGCATGACTAACGTGAAGGGTGGCTTTCACTCAGCGTGCAGCCTGGTCGAATCATTCACCTATTACTGAATGTATCAGGTTTGTTGATTATGTTCATGCAGCTTTAGACCTTTACATCGAACGATGCGCACAGTCTAAACGAGAGCTGTCGTGGCTATAGTTTTTGTCAAATCGGGTTGCTTTGAGTTTGGTTGAGTCAATCCTTATCATAGCAACATAAAAAAGTAAACTATCTATAATACAATGGCCTCCTGTCATAGCCGTGACTCTATTTACAATACACGCATACACAGGCAATTTTATTTTCAATTATAACACCGGTGTGCCATACAACTATCAAAAAACATCTCTTTTAAGAATCTCTTCATATGCAATGTCTATATTTAGATTGTGTAGTATTAACTTAATGGTTTATATAGATTTTTTGAATGCAACAATATATATCTCAATTGTTAAGAGCAAGATTGATAAGCAAGGTGCTTATGACCCATCCAAATAATTAGTCTTAGACTAAATGTGACATGATAATTCTATGACATGATTATGTGACCGTACAATTTTTACCATCTTTACCACATGTTCTGTCTTTTGAGTATATAGCGCTGCATTATTTTATCGTCATATCTACGTTGATTATGTTAATAAATGTTACTTTATTCAAGGAGATGGGGGGGGAAATTAAAGGAATGTGTTTACACACTTTAAAAGGCCTCTTGATTATGCTGGTCACGATACCCAGTCAAAAATGAACACGTCCATACAGAACCGAGAAAAGCATGGACCTTAACCCTGACGTGTAACTTACATAAATGTAAACATCGTGGAACAGCTTCACGCATGATTACCTGTAAAGATTATTAATAACGTAAAATGTTTACGGTCCTGAGTTGTGCCGTTTTCTGCACGGAATCTTTGGCACGGAAACGGCTTTGAACATACGATTTAACGTTTCCGGGATAAAATGGCTCTCGCAAGGATACCCTCAGAAATTTTGGTTGCCGCGCATCGTTGCTTTTAAGCGCTTGGTCTTTTGGGAGCTCTGTATGTGAACAGATTTTGAATATATCAATTACCCACCAAACAACCAAATGGTGTATTCATTTCCTCCGACTCTTGATGTTCATGGCCACGAATTATGTTGACAAGCCGAGGCCGAGCGGCACATTCACGGAGGCCTCAACGCCGAAAGACAGATATCAACAAGACTGCAAACGTCTCCATCATGATGCGGCCTGGAATCTAGACAAGAGGCGGGTTTTTTTGTATGTCAATCCTGGAACGCGGTTTATGGTGTTCTGCAGTAACAGTAGCAGAGACACTGTCGTGAATCGATTGTAAGTGCAGATAATATTGTTGTTGAGGTTTGGCCATTTTTAAATCCTTTAGATTAAGTTCACTTGCTTGCTTGCTTACGCGCTTACGACCGTGCAAATCTTTCAGTCGTTTTTAACCCACTTCCCGTGATCCAATCGAGCTGACATTTTGCACACAGACTCGTTGTGCGTGACAATTTATTTTCGTGAAAATGTTTTCCTAAATTTTCCACTTTTTAGGAAAACAAAAAATTTCATATTTAATTTAAAATACCAATGTGATAAAAATGAAACTCTTACTCAAGAAAAACAGAAATGAATAATAACATAAAACCGATGCCACGCATATAAAGGATTTATAGTGAAAAACGTTGTTTTTACGGGTTAATTTTTGTTGAGTAAATATTGGCAATATTCAGAATTAGGTAGGTTTTGCCAATTGTTCACAGTTTTAGGCGATTTGTCATTAAAACTGGACAAAGACACGACCGCACACGGGCCTAACGCGTCAGATCAAGAGACATCCACTCAGAATGATTATCTTACGGCACGTTATCACCCGACAACTACACGGCAGAGGATAATACCAGGTCACAGCTGCCGAAGCTTGGACTTGGGAGATAAGTGTGAAGGGGCCGCTGGGGTGTGCTGCAATCTTTAAATAAAAGACTATCAATAGCATCGCATGAACGGAGCAGTGCAAAGGGTAAAGCTTCAATATGAAAGTGTCTATGACATTGCAGCGTTTTGTTCAGAGCAAGTAGCAACAGATTACGCTTCGTAATGAATACAGCACAACTATTCTTCTCGAATTATAATTAAAATACCCATGGGGGCAAGGGGATCTCTACTGCCTCCAAGATACCTGAAGATGCACACTGATTAGATGTAAAAAATAAAAAAAACCTTTAATCGTAATTGCAATATGGCAGCCATGGGAAAGTCTTCATGGCACAGCGAGAATCCACAGTGCTGCAGTTTTTATTTCTAGGGATGAAACGAAAATCCCTGTGGGGTCATCACGATACAAGCAAAACATGGTTTGTGGTTTACACAAGACGCATCTTAATGTTAATGCCCCCTCATACACAACCATCTACCGTCATACCCTTGCAGGCTCAGGTTCACCAATAAGCTTCCTTAACAATGAGCCCTTCCGAGTTGCAAACTGGAGCGTACACACTGAATGTTTACAGTGGCCGAAAGCAAGCTTTTTCAACCTTATGGTCATGCCACACCCATACGGATTGACCTAAAAGTCCGGATTCCGCTTAGCTTTTAATGTATGTATGGTTGAACTTCTTTCGCACCGCACATACCCAACCGTGCTAATCGGAGGTGCGGGGAAGGACAACATACTCAACACAAAAAGCAGTTCTATAAAAATTAGCTTTAAATATAGATTTTAAAATAGCTTTGTAAATATACAATAATAAAACTATAATCTAGATGTATGGCTCTCTCATGGTGGAAGCTTCCTTTGCGAAATCCCCAGATGCCTGATTTAGAACCCGTGACAGACATTGCGCCCAAGTCCAATTGGCATAACTGGGGGGTGGTGAATAATACATATTTGTCCCTCAATACAATCCCGGTGGGCAACAACAGAGATGGTTGAAAGGAGCGAGAGGGGGGGTAGAAGCAATCGTATTTCATTATAATTCCATAAATGTGAAACACAGCATGGTAACAGTATTACATGAGAAACAACAAATATTGTAGTGATGCATAGTTAGGAATACGATACCGGGTTATTCATAATGAACAAAGATTTTCTTTTTGGAACTGACAATCACTAAAATGCCAATTAAAAGTTAAAAGTACATTTTCAATGAACAAAAAAAACCCAACCCCGTGACCCCAATACCATGAAAAACTTGATCCAGGGAATCAAACGCTCGTCCTTCACACATCAAGCGACGACGCCTCTTGAGACAGGGTCGTAGTGACAACATTCTGTTGGTTCGCGTCTCCTCAACAACAGACGACAGTTGTTTTCCCACAATTAACGCGACTGACGGCAAGTGCGGCAACTCCTCCTCCACCACCACCTCCACTCTCTACTCCCCTCACCCAGGATGTCCGTGACCTGTGCCACTAAGCCGGTCGTCCAATGGATAAGCATTACCACTGCCATCCGGACGTTGATAATTTTCAAAGAGTTATATATATTTTTTTTATTGTCAGCGAGAAACGCTTTTTTTACGTAGACTTATTCAAACAAAAACATTTGGGACCAGAAAATTAAATGCACACGTTCAGACACATAATAAAAAACTGCCTCGATTGCAAGTACTTTACAATAGTGTGTTTATTGTACTGTAATTTGTGCTATGTAGTGCACTGCATTTCTGCTGCTGTATGGTGTAATTCGGTGCTGTAAAGAGCGCATATTGTTGTTACTTGTGTAATGAGTCCAACTGAGTTGCAGACGTTGTCTTGGGAGCAACACTATTTATTCAATAACTCAACATAACATAACACAACCTACACTTGGGTGTTGAATGCTCATCTAGCCACGCTGCGGTAGAATAAGACACGGTTAGCTATCCCGGCCCAGACCACAAGCCGAGTCCCGGACTATGTGGCTAGAGGCTTCTTTTACCTGGCGTGAACACGAAGAACCCCGAGCCCCTCACGGGTCCCCGTTAAATCGGCCTGGGTTGGGGTTGGCTCCGCCCCTCGCCCCGCCCATCTTCTAGATCTCTCGAGCTCTTTCCCGAAGGCTCTCTGAGAGCTCTTTTATACCACGTGACCGACCAGCGGCCCCCGTCCACTGGTGCCCCCCCTCCAATATCATGCGGTCACGTGTCGGCAGGTCAACCAGCGTATCATGCCCCAACGTAACCCCGCGCTGACCAGCGCTCACCCAAGCCCCGCTAGGGCTGGTACTACGCCCGGTAAGCGGGCTACACATAATGCCAACACATTATCCGCCGTGGCTTCATAAGCCCGGCACCACAGTGACAATCACAGTCACTACACTTGTACCATGTGACGCACTACAGCGCTGGGGGTTTTTTAAATTCCTGGATGGTATTTGGAATTATGCGAGGTCGAACCAGAGGCATTTGTTAACATTACATGGTGGCGATTTCACAGAAAATGGGCACGGATTTTATTTCAAAGTAATTTTTTGCCCTGTACGAGGTCAAATTTCAAATTTCTCACGTGTGCAACTCAATTTGGGACTAGATTTCTTTACCATCGACTGGCAAGGTCCCCTATCGAGAATGAACCTGGATAGTGAAGGAATTGGCCCCTGTGTTTCAGTTGCAGCAATTTATTTGTTCTGAGCTCCTGTACCGGCATCGTGTTGAACTTTATTACACAGGGCACTGCACAATTTAGACAGACATAGGAGGCCAACCGAGAAATACGTCTGGGTTTGGTCTGCAGTGGAAATGGTGGTGACGGTTACTGAAAAGGGGGACCAAGTCACACCAATCTGGGTTCAGAACCTGGGGTACCCCTATCTTCCATGTGACCACTTGGCACTGGGAGCAGTTGGGAGCTATGAAAGGTGGAAAAATGTAACTTAACAAAAAACAAGTTTTACTGTAATATAAGTATAACCCGTAAAAACAAAGTTTTTCACTATAAATCCTTTATATGCGTGGCAGCGAACTTAATATAAAGGATTTAAAAATATATTCGCCTGTGGAGGACGCGGGGATCGATCCCGCGACCTTTGGTATGGGAAGCGAGGGCGCTACCAACTGCGCTACTCCGCCACGGCCTGTGGAGGGGTTACGCTCTGGGCTCTTATACTGTGACGTTCAGCCAAAGCGATGAATGAGTTCTATTTGAATATATGTAAAATATTTTTTTTTGCCTAAAAAGTGTAAAATTTTGGGAATTTTTTTTTCACAAACATTAATTGTCTGGCACAACGAGTCTGTGTGGAAAATGTCAGCTCGATTGGATCACGGGAAGTGGGTTAAAAAACGACCGAAAGATTTGCACGGTCGTAAGCAAGCAAGCACGCAAGCAAGCAAGCATGCGAACTTAATATAAAGGATTTTTAAAAAAGCTCTCGCCGTTTGTGTCCACATTTAACACCTCGCATGATTCACAAATGTATAGGAAAAAATGTTCCGGCCAATATCCCAGCCCAATTCTCAAAATTACCTAACGTTTGGGAAAAAAAAACTAACTCAATAAATAATCTTATTGGTCCGTGGAAATGGTGACTACTCTCCATCTACCTCGACTCACTCAAGCCACGTCGCCCCCCATGTAAATGCGAGCATATATACCCTATGTCATGTCCATATGAAACTATGTGTACCTATTGTCTTATATTGTATAATATGTGTGTGAACATGTCTTGTACTTACTTTGCGATGTATAGTGTTACTAGCCTTTTGCCCGTCCAAGGACGGGTGTATTGCATTAAATCTGAAACTTGCAAGCGGGAAGCAGACCGCGACGTGAGATTCATTGCATCCATTTGTGTGCAATTTGTAAGGCCGCAGTGACACAGACTTATTTCATTTAAAGGTTATAATCCGTTGTTCATCATGTCCTTTTTACTTACTCAAGAGTTACGCAGATCGCGTGACGTGAGGGTTCTGCCTTTGTAGTGAGGGTTACAAGTTGACGCTGAGGGGGGAGAAGACGCCACGCCCCCCATGTGGAGTGACGTCACCCGCTAATAAATATTAATGTACGGGGGGTGTCCATTTGGAGGACGTCACTGGTTCATGATTATTGAGGGAGGCTGTTGGATGTGGAGTGACGTCTCCTGCTCATGATTATTAATGAGGGGCGGGTCCATGTGGAGAACGTAACCTGTTCATGATTATTAATGAGGGGGGCTGGTGAATGTTAAGTGACGCCACGAGCGTTAAGGACAGACATTTCTGGGTGATTATCATAGGTCTTCTTCCTCACTAAATTGTATGGTTTTAGATTTTATTAAATCTTTACAAACGGAGTATTGGAGTGCTGGAACGTATCTCCTGTATCTCAGTTATTCGTTATGGGAAATAGCTAACCAGTTAACGTCGTATCAGTTTAAGTCGTGTTTTCCAGGATCACAACCCCGACTTAAACTGATCACTCATAAGAGTTGATTACTTGGGCCCCTTTAAAAAATGGCAGTGGTCTCAACGTCCTGTCTCCCGAAGACAGGAAACCCCCTTACAAGCCACTGCTCGCGTGACCCAGCCGATTATGCAAATTGTCACCAAGTCAACGCCCATCACCTCCTGTTCCGATTATAGTCGAGTAATCGAACCGATAATTGGCAAAGCAATCAAATACTGTACTTAAATAATAATCAATAACTTAAATACCGTACCACAATTGGAAAGTGTTGCTCTAATATATATAAAGACAAATATTCCCCATATAGCATTTAACATACTGTAGGGGCAAGTGCTGTTAGCGAGCACCTATGAAGGCTGGAATGGTACAACAAGGTGTGGCCAGCACGATGCCCGACCACCTTTGTATCCCCAGTGGCGTCGCTAACACAACGCACCAGGTACTCATTTCAGGCTGAGTCGACCGAAGGGAGGCCCAAGACCGATTCAGATAATCGTCAATTTTTTTGGCCGTGAGCGGGAATCGAACTCTGGTCACAGGGTTTGTAACGCAGCGCGCTAACCGCTACAAAACTGATCCCCTATTAATATATATACACACAAAGTGGGCCATACATTTTTTACATTAAATAAACTTAGGCCTTTCGAAGCTTCCACGTGGTTACGTTCACTTACGTTTACCGATACCTGTGTCGATGTCGTTGTTGAAAACAAGTGTGTGCATGCATGCAGGGTAACGATAACGTTACGCATATAATTCCAACTACCCATTACAAATCGCACTTGATTTGTCATCAATTAAATATGAGAGCGTCAAGCACTGGTTCCAACGAGTTAGTGTACTGTAAAAGACACAATACACAAATAGACTTTCCCATAAAATAATTATCATAAGCTTGAGGGAATAGATTCCTAAAATTATTAAATATGTAACAAGCGCTGAAGAAATGTATATAAATGCACATTTTTAAACCCCTGAAAGTTCTATAATTGCTGTATCTAAACTGCAGCATATACATTTGATCGGGACATAAATTTCAAATGGCACAAACTCAACATTTAAAAGTCAGTTGTGAAAACATAAGCTAGGCTATCAAGTGTAAAATTAAGAAATATATAAGCAATGTAAAATGTCACATGTTGGCCTTGAAGCTTCAAGTGAGGATTTTTCTTGGCCTAACTGAATTGCCAACTGGAAAGACCAAAAGACTACTCTCCACAACAAACGGATCTGAACCTGACCCAAGGCTGATATGCACAAACGCCCACAAAACCTTTGCCTGTAATGAGCTGTTTAGCAATAACTATTTCCAAACGTATGTCAATTGTTTTATCAGTAACATAGCAGGATTCCCTGGTTATTTCCTTAAAGACCTCCCAGTTGTATTTGTTAAAGAAGAGGCTATTGTGTGCCTGGTGTCGTGGTCAACCTTAGTCAAATCGTCCCGAAGTTACCTAATTGAGATTTTCCACACCGCAACATCATTCACTACTGGCTATATACCGTCTGTAGAAGTGTAATGGTTCGATAGAGGCACTTACACTTGTGTGGAGGCAACACTATTTATTTAACACAACTGCAACACACTCCACACATAAGGTGGTGACCACCGCCCTACTCTCACTAACACTCGGGTACTACTTGGCGTGGCCAAGCCAAGAGGGCTTCTGCTTGACCACGATGACTGGAGGCTTCTCTCTTCAGTTTTCATACGATGGCTTCATCCCAGGCACCAACAGTCCCGCTCTGCGCGCTGAGCCCGCTTAAAAGCCTCTCCGGCATGGCCAGCCACACCCTGACCACGCCCCCCTTCTCGAACCCACGAGAAGGCTCCACTCCCTGACCACGTGACCCCCAGGGTCCCCTCTTGGATCAGGTCACGTGTCCAGCCGGGGTCGCTCGGAGTGCCATGGCCTGACACAACCCCCGTGGCACCCATCAACAGCCTCCAAACCGAACAGGCAGTGCCGTCACGCATACAGACCCAACATGGCAGTGACATCATGTGTATACAGAGCCGGTACAGTAGTGACGTCATATGTCACTACATCAGCATAGCGACTTTGTGAAAGTCCTGCATTATAACATGAAGCGAGCAGCAAATGTGCTAAATTATTACCATTATTAACTTTCACATTCCAGTATTTCACTTTGTGGATGTAGAATTACGTGCGGTGGAGAGTTTATCAGGCGGGATGGATATAAACTGTTTTTAAATGTGGCCAGTCTTGTACGGCCAGATGAACCATCACGTAAGTAACAAACTAGATCAGTTAGACAAGACACTCTAGAAATCACACTTATCTTTGACTGCAACAATGTCCACATCGGATTGGGAACATGTAGACAATATGACTGCCTCTTCAGCTGCCACTATGTCGACCAAATGTAAGGACGACTTGATTTCCAAATTCAACCGCCTCTCAAACAAGAGACCGGACCCACACACCGAAAAGCTAGACGTTAACAAAGTAGTAATTAATCACATTAACAGTTCAATTTCTGATGGTCTAAAATCCGTTTTAGCTAAAGGGCTAAAGTTTGCAGTCACACCTAGACACATAGCAGTTAATGATATCATTGCCCAAGTAGATGTGGCTCTCAAGGGCCTGGGTCACATCGCTGCAGACGTAGCAAGATCTGAAATCGCTGCAACCCTCAAAAACGCTAAGATGCCAGCTAGCAACATCAGCAAAGATGAGCGTTTTGAATTAGCTCAATTAAAAAAAGAGGGTTGACATTGTCATCCTCTCAGCCGACAAAGGCAATGCCACTGTCATCATGGACAAAATAGAATACAACAACAAAATTCAATAACTACTCAATGATGGCAGCTATACAAAAATAAAAAGAGACCCCACCAACAGCCTCGTCATTAAAACCAACAATATCATTTCTGATTCAACCGCATTAATTGATCAAACCAAACAGTTCTCGTTGAAACTTTCTGCAGCCAGGCCACCAAGATTATATGGCTTGCCAAAGATACATAAAGAAGATACACCCCTTCGTCCCATTGTTTCTACTATCAACTCCACCACCGACAAACTGGCTCGTTTTTTGTCTGAAATCCTGCGGCCTTTCACTGGAAAAAACACCTCTGTGGTACTAAACTCCACTCACTTGGTATCGACAATCAAGGGAATGTCCCTGTCCCCAGACGACCTGCTTGTCAGTTTTGATGTGGTTTCCTTATTCACCAAAGTTCCTGTACCTGACACCATTGCAATCATTGAAGACTTGGTTCATCAAGGACTGAATACTGAGGTACCCCCCCCCCCCCCCTTGTGAGACACTGCTTAACCAATACATACTTCACCTGGAATGGAATTTTCTACAAACAAACTGAGGGCACCCCAATGGGCTTCCCCCTATCTCCGGTTGTAGCCAACGTTTTCATGGAGAAATTTGAGACTGATGCCATCCAGACTGCCACTCTACGCCCGACCTTATGGAAGAGGTACGTAGATGACAGTTTTGCCATCTGGCCACATGGCCGGCCTGCTCTAGACCAATTCCTCGACAACATCAATTCCATACACCCCCCCCCATCAGATTCACCATGGAAGTCGAAAAAGATGGCAAGCTACCCTTTTTGGATGTCCTAATTAAAAGAAGACCTGATGGTTCAATGAGCCACTCTGTCTACAGGAAAGCTACCCATATGGATGCTTACCTAAAACCGGATTCCCACCACCATCCATCCAAGAATAATTCCCTCATCAAGACTCTACACCATAGAGCCCAATGCATCTCCGACCAGGAACACATTGTCAGTGAACTCAAGCACATACGCCAAGCTCTTAAGGCTAATGTTTACTCCGACTACACAATCCGCAAAGCCATCACTCCAACCATCAAGAAGGATCCTGTTGAGGAGCCATTCAAAACCATCAGCTTACCCTACATTGCGGGGGTCACAAAATATCTCCAAAATCCTGAATAAACACAAGATCCAGGTCCGATTCAACACAGTACATAAAATCCGTGATCTGGTCCCGTCTGTAAAAGATGTGGTTCCAGACATACAGTACCCTGGCGTCTACAAACTAAGTTGCCTCTGTGGTAGCAGTTACATTGGAGAAACCAAACGACATGTCTCGGACCGCATCCGTGAACATAAAGCAGACCTGAAACACGGTAGGACAACCACCTCAGCCATGGCAGATCACTGTTACAATTCAGTGGGCTCACATGACATTGACTTCTCCAAGACAGAGGTTCTATGCAAGCCACCGGGCTACCATGAGAGATTCGTTCATGAGGCGATCCACATATACAAACACAGAGACAATTTCAACCGAGAAGATGGATTATGGCTCAGCAATCATTGGAAGGACATAATAAACCATTTCGGATCTTAACTGATTGTGTTCACGTTTGCGGTGACTTTCAGACCGCAGTCCACTCACTGGCATTGACCATATATCTTTTGTATTCTCCACAGGGAATGGAGTCTTTGCTCCGCTGCAAGTCTCCTTTCACCACTCTCCCATTGACATATTTCGTTGCTTCCTCTTAGTACCTTTCCCGCGACGGTTAATAGTATAGTGTATAGCAGATTATATAATAATAAATAGTATAAAAGTGTAATGTTTAATATAATGTATAAGGTAATATATTGTATCGTAATTGTATAGTGAATATACAGCAGTGTGGTATACAGTATGGTGGGTAGAATAATACATAGTGTAATATTACAATGTATAGTCTAAAGTATAGGGTGGTGTATAGTAATGCAGTATATAATTTAATGTTGGGTTTGTCTATGGCAGTATATAGTACGGGGTAGATCCGTGTGATGTAAGAAAACGTTTAGCTGGAGGCATATTATATTTTTTGCGACAAAGAATTGTAATGTATGACTTACTGTTAGTAGCTCAGCTTATTGGAGAGTATATTTAGTATATTGATGATATTGATGTACACTATGAGACCTCCTTTACCAGTGGCAAAATGTAGTAATAGGTTTTTACCCTTTCAACTGGTACAAAAACTGACACCTTTATACAAGGCATCATGTTTGCAATAACCACAACACAAGCAGTCAAAATACAAACAAAAAGAAACAACTCTGATGAAGATAATGATATGCACTGTCCTTGAAGTTGATTGGTCCACACCCGAGACAGCTTTTCTTAGAGCCTAGTCTCCCCATTGGTGTTGGACCAGATGACGCCAAAAGGCGTACAACTGAATAACAGCGCACTATCAGAGTATTGAGAGCTCGGGATAAGCATTTACACTGAGACCTCCTTTACCAGTGGCAAAATATCGTAATAGGTTTTTACCCTTTAAACTGGTACAAAAACTGACACCTTTATACAAGGCATCATGTTTGCAATAACCACAACTCTGATAGTGTGCTGTCTTTGAGTTGTACGCCTTTTGGCGTCATCTGGTCCAATACCAATGGAGACTAGGCTCTAAGAAAAGCTGTCTCGGGTGTGGACCAATCAACTTCAAGGACAGCGCATATCATTATCATCATCAGAGTTGTTTCTTTTTGTTAGCATTTTGACTGCTTGTGTTACGATATTGATGTAGTTTATATTTTAATTTTTTACGTGGTGGTTTGGCTGCTGCAGCTCCTTACTAATAAAATTCCTTCCCTTTATTACTGCTAACCATACTTCCTCCCTTTGTTGCTGCTAATCCTACATAATGCACGGACATAATATGATTTTGAAACCCCCCCCCCACCTCCTATGCATTCCACAAGTAGTGACTAATCCCATATCTACATTTTCCATAAATATGCTAAATTCATCTGTTGATATGCAAATTCCTTTGTCAAGGCGCTCTTCCTCCTCTAACCCAGCTTAAATATACGCTGCCAAGCTTGGTGGTGTTCATTCAGACGCTGTCTTTCCGACAGACCTGTTCTTCACCTGAGGACGGCTGCTTGCGTTTTAGCCGAAACGTCGTGAGAATTGTATTTGATTATGTTATATTTTTATTATTTTATTATTTACCTTCTACGTGACTTTACCGAAAGAACCAAGAAGAAAAAAAACTAATTGTCTCTAGCGCTAATGCTCACGTGCCTTATTGAACAGCTCAGTTCACACCCAAACAATACATTGTGTCACATCTCATTAAAATACTAAAACTTATTTTGGTTTCATTTTACCAGTTAAGGCCTGCTGAGCTACATACTGTAGCTCTTTTTCAGAAGTGACCTGGCAAGAAATGATAACTCAACGAAGTGGCTTACTATGTGGAAATGAATAGCAGCCAAATACCCTAAACGCACGTTTCTAAATTTTGAGGGAAAAACTAGAGGACCCGGATAAAATTCCACACAACCACAGGGATAACATGCAAACTCCAAATATACAGGTGTTAGGGTTGGGATCGAACTCACACCCTCCTGTATACCAGGTGATGTAGTTAACATCTCGCAATCGTGGCACCCTTCGTCAAGGTCAATGTGGCTTGTCCCTCAATAATTAAACATCCCACAAAAAAAGACATGGCCTTAATAGTCCCAACATGCATTTTAATCACTAAATGGTTAGTATTACTTTAGCCAGTCTTACCAACGTGCAAATATAATATACACAAGTATACAAGTGAATAACGCACCTTCAAAACATACACGCAAACGTAAAATTAGAACATGCAAAGTACATCTTGTAATACGTTTGAAAATTATACTTTTCAAAATTTTTTTTGCAATTGCAGGTGCTCACTGCTTTACAGATCACACAAAACTCACTGCATAAAAGAATCCATCAAACTCTGGCGATTGCGTGAATGCTAACGCAGACTACAAAAAACCCTATGCTTGAGGCCAACACATTCCAGATGTTGCAAACCCACCTTAGCCACGCCAACAGGAACCCCATTCCACAGCACAACAGTAGCATACATCGAGCTCGCCGAAAAAACAACTTTACGGCTCCTTCCAATACATCACCCACTGCTTTTACCAACACCCACGTTCCATTCTTCTCGGTTTGCTTACATTCACGAAGCCCATTCAAGTGAGGCACCGACTCTAGGATCTGACGACACTCTGTAGACGACGCGGGAGTTTTTTTGACCCCCCCCGCTTCGTCACACGGCGTCACAAAAAGTCAGAACCCCCCTCAAATATGACGTCACAAAACCATGCCCCCCCCCCCCCCCCAAAATATAAAACATGCTTCAAATCGCTTTAAACTATTGTCATTGTAGTGCGTATTTAATGTGGCGCTGCACTCTGATGTTGGAGAAAACATTTATTAAAAAGTCTATTTAATTAAGTAGAACGTGTTGTCTATAAAGTTGCGCATTTTACGTGACGTCACATTTCTCAACCCCCCCACCCTCGTCACACACATGTCTGACCCCCACCCCCCTAGGTGCGTGACGTCATTTATGGACGGCCCTTAACCTGACCTTCGTTGTTATCTCCACCCCCTAGAAAATGCTCCGTTGATAATTAACTCGTGCTGTAGTTGCCAAGTACAGCACGATTGTTGCCTTCTTGTTACCTGGAGGACAAGAGATTGCCGTGTGTGTGCGAGTTACAGGCCGCTTGAGAAAACGTGGCTATGGCCATATAAAAGGATAAGAGGGTTGTTATTTGGAGCGCTTAAGATCGATGCGCGGCACAGTGCAAATTCTATTTTTAATTTCACCTCTTAATTATCTCAATTGGAATAAGCGACGGCGGCAGCATCGCCCCCTCTTGCGAACAAAGCTGGGGTGGGGACCCTCCTGAAAACGAGTCTTGAGACTCAGCGAGGCTTTCCTGGGTACACAAGTGAAAATATATTTTTTATTGTCCTTGGGAGTAATTAACGGTTTTCTATTATATATTTCTTTGTTATATACTGAATGTAAACATGACTTAAACATGCCACCTGTTTAAACAAAACAAAAAAACCTCTCATTAATATTTTATTCTTGGTTTAAACAGTACTTTAAAACAAAAATATGGTACATACATGTGTAGTGACATCGCTCGATGTCACTGTGTGGTGCTGGCCCTCGAGGCACGGCATGCGATGTATTGACATCGCGGACACCACTTGGATGTGGGTGCAGTACCGGCCCTAGAGGGGCTCGGTGAGCGCTGATCGAAAGCGCTGGATGGCACCACGCTCGGCGTGCAGTGCTGGCCCTTACAGGATAGGGTGTGGGAGTGCCGGCCATGGAGATGGGGTTACTATAGGCGATGGAACTCTGGTTGACCCCAGAGGACGCGTGACCGGTTAAGTCTACACAGGGGCCCCAAGTGGGGGCTAGGGGTGGTCACGTGTCAGGGCGAGATTCTGCTAGCGGATTCTGGAAGGTGGTCGTGGCCAAGGGCGGAGCCAGCCACGCCACAGAGGATATAAGCTGGGTCCCCCAGAGGTACCGGCGCTGTTGTTGATCCTGAAGACACCTTCATCTACGTTCTACGTCCTACAGAGTCTCCAACACGTGGACCGGGACCCAAGCTGGGGTCCGGTCCATTGTAGCTAGTTACGGTGTAATTAGTGTAGTTAGCCTGGTGGTTACCACCATAGGTTGTTATTCTGTAAAGGGGCAGTTACCCCGTGTGTTGGTGCTAATAAATGCGTTGCCTCCAAGCCTCCAAGGAGTACGTCTGCGACTCAGTTGAACTCACTACACATGCACCGTGTAAAAAGGGTTGGTGATATGGGATCTCTTGACGTCATTCACAATAGTAGGCCATTATGCACAGCGTCAGTCCAAATCTTGACAAATTTACTGCAGATTACTCGGTTGGAATTGTTCAGAGCAACCATTGCCCCCGTTCTGCAACAACTGCCATTCGCCACTAAGTGGCGGTGACGTAACCACGGCGCTTGTGCCAGGCTATGTGCACGTTTAGGCCACGTGAAGTGTCAAACGCCCGCTGGCAGGAGGTCACGTGGCAGACGCAGGTGCCACAGGTCGACTGACTGAGTGGCCGATGCGCCACCTGTGCCCCCTACTGTGCCAACTTGCTGTGCTTTAGCCACCCGGCGCTCCGCTCGTTGTTATGAGCATCTCTCCTCCGCCCTCCGTTGTTGTTGGAGGGTGACTACCTCCAACTGCCCAGTAGCATCCTTCACTGCTGGTATCAGTCATCGGCAAGTCCACTCAGCTCCACATCCTCCTGTATCACATCACTCCATCTTCACGTGGACCTATTTCTAACAAGCCCCCCGTGAATTCATTATTTTATTCTCTCTCTCTTTACACACCCCCTTGTATTTTGTTAGATGCCAATGCCACTACAGCTTTCGAGATTCATAAAGTTTCCAGTTTATCACGGAGGCTTCCATTACTATTGAAATTCAGACAACCAGCCCATTCTCTCCCACGCTGGAGTTTGATAAAATACAGAAATAGAGAGTACACCATGGGTCAGGTTCACATCTTGACGACACCTCCAAAACACACACTGTGTGTGTGAAGTGGGGCTCACAGTTGGCAAGTCATGAGACACATTGGCCCATTTTCACAAACATGGGGAGATGTGAACATTTGTCGAGATGTGAATGAAAGATTAACTATATCACCGCAAAGTAAACATTCCGACCGTGCAATTTCTCATTTTCTTGCTTTTAATTGTAGGCATGTTGCATTTCTTCTGCAACGTAACATAGTCAACCGTGCTAATCGGAGGTTGCAAAATTACCGAGCATGTTTATACTCAACGGATAAGGACATTTGTATACTTAATTTAACCGCACTTTTAGTCGGTTTACTTTGTGCAATTGTATTTTAAATGTATATTGTATGTGTTGTATTGTTTAGACTGTACAACGAAATATTGAGTTTAAAAAAATGTGGTATGAGATTATGGTTATGTTTCCCTGTAACCAGCATGTTGTGCAAATGGTACCTTATATCTGAACCGGGACTGTATCTCCGCTTGACAAACCCACACTGGCCAGCGTGGGTAAGTATGACAAAGCAATCTCCAAGCCTGGACCAAGTGGGGAGTCCTTCATCCCGCAGTGAATTGACAAAGGGCTGGACCTTATTATTATCGCTTTCAGAAGAGTTGCAATAGCCTCTCGGATTTACAGAATTTTGATCAGCCATTTGTTAGATTACATAAGAATGCCCCTACAGAGAATAACATATAAAACCCACCACGATGCACAGGATATAACTTTTATAGAAAATGAAAAAATGAACTCAACCAATAAAGGCTTGTCATTTTCTATCACCGTCTAAACTTTCCAAGGCTCTAAAATCCTTCAAGCAATTTTCATCACACCACTGCGGAAACATTATGGCTGCACTTTTCCATGCTTCTTGTTATTGGAGTCATTGTTTCTGGTTCCTGCTGCCGCTGCAATGAAGTAGATTTACGCCATCTGTCTGTGGCGTTATGCACGACTGTGACAGCAATGCAACACAATGTAATACGAACATTTGAAATAATGCACACAAACACTCTGAAGCAATACGCGTGATTTTACAAAGATGTTCACTTGCGGTACATGTGTTTTATATATATAGCAAACGTTTTAAACATTGACGTCTCATCAGGCCCCATGGTGCAAAGTGCAGTCTCAAACTATTGTAATCCATCCATAATACAGGTTTATTTGGGTGAGATCGCATAAATATGTCGTTACACTCGCCACCACCCGACACAGCCAATTAGTAAGGTTGGCCAAGTCAACAGAACATGCAAATTCGTTACTAGTACAGCACACCGGTAAGCAAAGCCACAACATTTACAATCTGAGTATGACGTTTCGCCAGTAATTTCAACTTGCTTCACAAGTAGCTTCATCTAGTTGCAATTACTGGCAAAACGTCGTACTCAGATTGTAAATGTTGCGGCTTTGCTCTCCAACACACCGGTGTGCTGCACTAATAACGAATTGGCATGTTCTGTTTACATGACAAACCTTACTAATTGGCTGTGTTGGGTAGTGGAGGGTTTAACGACACATATTTACGCGATCCAACCCAAAAAAACCTGTATTATGGATATTGGTCGTGAAACCCTACGTATTGGATATTGTAATCCACTCCATCTCTCTGGCCTCTATATCGCCGTGGTATGAAGAAGGGCCATTGCCAAAGACATCGCCTATTATGTAATTTTCCTTTTAAGGCCACTGTGTTGGGGTGGTTTGTTGCACTATCACCAAATGATATGGAAAAAAATACAGGTTGTAAGACATTGCAATTATGTATGTTGAACTTTTTTCGTACCGTACGTAGCCAACCGTGCTAATCGGAGGTGTGGGGCAAGGACAACAAACTAAACACGAAAAGCAGTTCTAAAGACATGAAATTACATTTGAACAAATTACATTGTCAGACAAACCACTCCTCAAATTTGGGGATCCAAATGGGGGCATTCTTAATTACTATACTTAAAAAAACATGTTGCAAAACAATGATATCACTTTCTAATATTTGACTCTATTTCAACTAATCTGATTAATTAGCCTTTTGCCCATCCAAGGACGGGTGTATTGCAGTAAATCTGAAACTTGCAAGCGAAAAGCAGGCCGTGACGTGATATTAATTGCATTAATGCGTGTGCAATTTGTAAGGGCGCGGTGACACAAACCTATTTCATTTTATGGTTATAATCCCTCGTTCATCATGACGTCCTTTTTACTTTGATGTCTCAATAGCGTTATGGAGATCGCGTGACGCGAGGGTTCTGCCTTTGTATTGAGGGTTGTAAGTTGACGCCAAGGAGGGGGGAGGAGGCGTCTCGGCCCCCCCATGTAGAGTGACGTCAGCCGCTAATTATTATGAATGGAGGGGGGGTGTCCATTTAGAGGACATCACCTGTTAATGATTATTAATGGAGGCTGTTCGATGTGGAGTGACGTCACCTGCTCATGATTATTAATGAGGGGGGAGGGTGCTCCATGTGGAGTGATGTGACCTGCTCATTATTATTAATGAGGTGGGAGTCCATGTGGAGGATGTAACCTGTTCATGATTATTAATGAGAGGGGCTGGTCAACGTGGAGTGACGTCACTATCATTGCACACAGACATTCTTGGCTCATTATAGTAGATCATAATAATGGGGGGGGGGGGGGGGTGCCCATTTGGAGGACGGCACCTGTTCATGATTATTAATGAGGAGGGGGGGTCCATTTGGAGGACGTTACCTGCTCATGAATATTAATGAGGGGGGCTGGTCGATGTGGAGTGACGTCACAAGCTTTAAGGACAGACATTCCTGGGTGATTATAGTAGGTATTTATCTTTTATTAAGATTACATGTATAAAATATATTTATTCACTTGTACAGCAATGATACCTTATGAAAACATTACCGACAATAACATATGGATAAGAAACATTGCACAAATGCAGAAAAGCGTGCAATTAAAGCATAGAGGTGCGTGCGTGAAATTATCTACCGAGACAGAAATGGGAACACGTGGATATATGAACATAAGTTAAACGGATTAAATCCACTGCTCAAAATAAGAGAGTAAGTGGGCTAGTGCAAGGCACCATGATTAAGGCAATGATGGCCCTTAGTCCCAGGAAGTGTTTCTCAAACTTTTTTTGGCACGCGGACCACTCAGCCGATGCAAACATTTCTGTGGACCACCTAGTCCCCTTCCCCACCCCTGGAGACAAAACACATTCACTTCTCACTTTAAATACCAGTAATATAAAGTGATTCATATTACCAGAACATAAGCACTGTTTTTGAAACCCAGTTATAGGGGTGTTTTTTTTAGGGGGGGGGCATTTAGATCTTAGGGTTAGGGTAGTTCAATCAGGGTAGTTTACCTTACTTCATTCAAACTAAATATCATGAGCAAAATATTAATTTCCGAAAGAAAAAAAGGTATAATAAACATTGTCAATATTGTCCAAATCAACCGGCATCTGCATCACAGCCCCATGGACTACCTGGACGACCGTCGTGGTACACCGGTGGTATGAAGGACTGTACTGTGAGAACTACTGGATTAGACTAACTGTGGTATGAAAAAACGCACCGAAGAGGACATCTAGCACAGAGACGGAGCGATGAGATCGACTCGTGTGCAAGTGCTGGGCAGATCATTGCATCGCAAGGATTGTTAGGGATGGCAACATTCTGGAGAGGCCTTCATCCAACAGTGGATTGGTCATGGCTGATGTTAGACATTTAGAGATATGCTCCATAGATGCAGATGTAATTACTATGAATCAATTATATTGTAATGACAGTAGAGTATACATGTGGTGTGAGTGGACTAGTGTGTTCGGGAGGTAATGACAGGGGTATCAGCTGTGAGTGCGAAGGGACTGGTGGCTACGGGAATGATCGAGAAGGGAGCACGGTCAGGTGACGGAAGAGGATGGTGGAGTCCGCTGGTGGAGCGAGCGTCCAGAGTCAGCGAGAAGGTTCAGGAAGGGGGGTGTGGCCTCGGTCCCTATATAGGGGAGATGCGCGGGAAATTCAGGGCTGTTGAAGTGGAGTCTCCGCCTGTGTTAAGTGAACGTGTCTTCAATAAAGTGCCATCTCAAGAGAAGTGTGTCAAGTTGTCTTTACAAATGGTGTCAGAAGTGGGGTGTCATCATGCCATGGCATAGCCGCAAGGATAACTCACCGACACCTGCAACAAACCCTGGGCGGTGGGGACCCGGTGAACAACCCTGCAGGTGAGGAGGGAGTGGCGGCGGTAACAAGGAGGGAGGAGGCCGGCCGACAGAAACAAATAAATGAAGAATGGGACGAGGTAACGGGACGGCTGAACTGGCTGTTAGCAGCAGTCTCGCAGCTCACCGTGCAACTTGCTGCGGCTGCGGTGAGAGGAGGAGCAGCGGACGGCAGAATGGGAGTCCCCGCGATAGAAACCGCTCAACCGATGGTCACCATTTCGCAACTTAACCAAATGCAACGCAGGAAAGAACTGACCACCATCGGCGGATGACACCTGTAAAATAATTTGTAGCAGCAGGAGGCGACTGGGGCGCCTTCACCCGAAGGTTCGAGGCAGCGTATCAAGCGATCGGACGGTAGGAAGAAGAAGCGATGACGACGCCCTCGTGGTGTTTCCGAGCTGTGCCGGAGTGAAGGGCTACGCTACAAAACGCGTATGGTGAAATTGCGGCCTTGTTTGATCCCCTGTCAAATATGCGGAGAAAGTTCCTGCAGCGAAAGAGTGGGGAGGCCGAGACGCCCCTCCTTATCGCAGCGCGTGATGGTGCTGGACCAGGTAGCATACCCGCGGCTGAACGAGACAGCGCTGGATCCTCTGGCGATAGAGAAAATGCTGGTGTTGGCGCAGGAGATGGGGGTCGTGCTGCCAATTGTGGAGGAAGCGCAGACATCCCTGTGGGTGACCCGATGCCTGCAGGTGCACGAGGGGATGAACCGGCGGCCTCGTGTGGTGGCATGGTCGGGTGATCCAATGTCGGGTGGGGCCTCGACAGCCCGGTCAGTGGGAAGTGCAGGGACGTGAACAAAGGAGGATCCAGAACTTGGGGAGGTGACGGCAGCAGTACACGGGTGGGGCCAGCGCCGGGGAGAGACTTCGCGACGGCCTCAAGGATGAGGACCAAGGGGGAAGGTGACCGCTCCGCAACGAGGGCCCGCCATCGCCTGCTTCAGGTGCGGTCAACCGGTACACAATGCGTGGGGATGTCAGAACGACGCCCGGACTACAACGTCGCCAGCATCCATCTTCTCGCCAACGGCCACTCCACAATTACGGCAGGTGAGTCGCGACACCACAAACCATTACCTCACACATCCAGGCAATCGCGTCCCCCGGGCTCCATTATCACCTCGCATCCTTCGTCGGTCACGTCGGTCGTGTTAGTCGCGTCGGTCGCGGGTGAACGGCGGGTTTCGACTCTAGGCGGATGGCCCAAGTCAGGCATTCAATGGAGGAGGTTGGCTCGTCAAGTGGTGGCGGCTGCCGCAGGCACGTCAGCGGTGGCCGGCTCCATTGATGGGATAGAGGTGCATGTCTTAATTGACACTGGCGCATCGGCCACCATTATTTCGGAATTGATATACGGCATGCTGCCGTTGAAAGAGCGATTGTGAGCGCGTGTGTGGCGGCTAACAGAGGAAGCATGGGGATCGTGGGCCAGGTTGAAGCGTGTGTAAGGATTGGGGGGATTCCGATCTCGGGGCCCGTTTTGATATCAAAAACGCTGGCTGTCCCATGTCTGTTCGGCACCGACTTTTTAAATAAAATGCCCCTCAAAATTTTGATGGATCAAAGGTGTTTAGAGATGCCGTCGGGGCAGCGGTTATTTTTCTTGGATTCTGTTGGAAGGCGGGTGCAAACGTCATGATTCAGGCCTTGGTAAGGGAATCGGAAGAGATCCCGCCGGGTATGCAGATGTTGGTTCCCTTGTGGTACCGCAAAGGCTTGCATTCGGCCAACCCAAATGCAGCAGTTCTCCCGACGCCATCCAACAGAGCGACCCGCGGGCTTGCGTTGGTGGGTGCGCAGATGATACTAAGAGTGAACCAAGAACCGTTCCTGCAAGTGTTGAATGTGGGTGGAAGGAGGGCTGTGGTCTAAGCGGGTACCGTGTTGGCTCATGCGATGCCCGTGTGTTGCAAGGCGGGTGGGAGAAAGAGCCGAGTCAGATGAAACATGGGCAGAAATCCTCTGTGACGAGAATCCTAATTTGTCTAAGGGCAAATTTTGCCGTCAACTAATCCTTGGGGTGCCCCTATGGTGCTGGTGAAAAAGTCAGACGGTAGTCTGAGGTTCTGTTGACTTCCGTAAACTGAACAAGGTATTGGTGGCTGATGCATATGTAGTGACGTAAATGGTGTCACTATGGTGTTCCCACCAGCTACTGTTACAGGAGTGCAACTGTGCGTCTGGAGCCTTTCTCTATCACCAGAGTAAGTACGGCATGTCAGCCAGCCCTATGGGGCATAGTCCTGGTGATGGCCTGAGAGAGGGCAGGTGAGGACATGGTAGCCTGAGTGGGCACGTGATGCTCATTCGAGATCCTTCGGAAAAGGTGTCGAAGGGGGCGTGGCCGAAGGCGGAGCGAGGCTACGCTCAGGAGCATAAAGGGGCAGTCCCAAGAGTGTTCTTGGTTCGTCTGTGGAATCAAGCCTGGGTCCCGCGTCTCGTCGTCTCCGGGTCTTCGTCTAGAGTTAACTCGTTACTCACATAGTTACGTTCAGTGTTACCCACCAGGGAAGTTGTTAAATAAAAGTGTTGCCTCCCAGTCCAGAGTGTGTGCCTCCGTCTTGAACACTACACATACCCGCTTCCGCGCATGGACGATTCGTTGGGACGCATTGCCGGGTGCTAGTTTTTTTTCTGCGCTAGATTTACTGTCCGGGTTTTGGCAATTCCTCCTGGATGAGTCATCTAAACCAAAAACTGCTTTACGTACGCCTCATGGACTGTATCAGTTTGTCTCCCGATGGGTTGCATTCGACACCTGCCACATTCCAGAGCTTCATGGAGTTGGTTCTGGCAGGACAGCAATGGGACTCGTGCCTCATTTATTTGGATGATGTGATCGTATTTGGTCGCACATTCGAAGAGCATTTGCAATGGTTGCGTATGGTGTTATCCAGGGTACGCTCTGCTAATTTGAAATTGAAGCCCACTAAATGTCATGTACTGCAATCCTCTGTACGGTATTTTGGATATTGCCAGCACTTCCTGAATAGCGACAGACCCCGACAAAATGGCGTGTGCAGGATTGGCCGACCCCAAAGTTTGTGGGTGAGGTGCACACTTTTGCCAGGTTCGCGTCCTATTATCGGCGCTTCGTTCCGCAATTTGCGACCGTTGCAAAGCCCTTGCATGCATTGACTGCTAAGATCCAAAAGTTAAATTGGGGAGAGGAAGAGGTTGCATTTGTCGCACTACGTGACTGCCTCTCCAATGCAACGCTTTTGGCTCATCCCAATTTCTCTCTGCCCTTCATCTTAGACACGGACGCGAGTGACCTGGGTATAGGGGCTGTCCTGTCTCAAGAAAAGAACAAAGTCGAGAGGGTCATCGCCTATGGTAGTCGCGAGTTGGCAATGGTCTGTTTTATACAACAATACAGGCCCTACCTCTATGGCAGGGACTTCGTGGTCTGCACTGACCATGCGGTCCCTGCAGTACTCTCTGCGGGTAGACCAACCTTCCGGCCAGCTCTCACGCTGGCTGGAAATACTACAAGAGTACTTCTTCCAGGTGGTCTATAGGAAGGGAGCAAGACACAATAACGCGGACGCGTTATCTCGGCTGCCTCGTGGAGAACTGTGTGCATGTGTGTCGGGCAGGGCGTGGTGTAAACCATTTGCATCTGTGTCGCCGGCAGTTGTGGCTTCGCTGGGGGAAGCAGAGCCTACCGTGGTGCATGTGCATAGCGACAGCACACTGGGGCTGTGGAATGGGGACGGCTGCAGATGGAGGATGGTTCGTTGTTGGCACTAAAACAAAGCGGGATACTCCTGCCTCGGCGGGAATCTCGCGGTTCGATAAGCACGACGGAGACTTGATGAGGTGGGATGGAGTCACCCAGCATCGGTGCCTGGTGGTCCCCAAATCCCTACAGGGTAAGTCGACGCGTGCGGTGCATGACAATAAGCTACTGCACCTTGGACGTCGTAAGATGCGGTTGATTGCCACTCGATTTTTATTAGCCTGGAATTTGACCGATGTCCATCACCTGGTCATGGGTTGTAAAGAGAACGTCTAACCCCCTTGCAGTCCATCATGGTGTCCCGTATCAACGAATTCGTCACGCTCTCTATCCTGGGTCCCTTTCCGTGTTCACAAACGGGTAACAAATTTCTCCTTGTGGGGGTGGAATATTTTACCAGGTGGCCAATGGCTTGGCCGTTCCCAGACCAGACAGCTGCATCCATTGCCAACTTGTTACTACTCGGTTACGTGTTGGACAAGGGTGTCCCAGAGCAGCTTTTCACTGACCAGGATCAACATTTTTAATCTAAGCTGCTGCCAAGGTGTGTGCTGCATTGGTTATTAAAATATTAGAATGTCCCCATACCACCCTCAAACGGATGGAATAGTAGAACGCTTGAATCAAATGACAACATCTATGCTCTGTCAAGCAGTGAATGAGGCACAAACGGACTGGGACTTCCATGTCCCAGGGGTTCTGGCAGCGTACAGGATGGCTCCACGTGCCTCTGTGGGGTTTTCCCCTTTTTTTATAATGTACGGCCGGGAGCACGAGCCCCCCATAAAGGCTCAACTGGGTATGGCTTGAGGGAAACAAATACGGGACGTGCCCGTGCTGCTGCAGGTTACGCTCAGGCAGGTGTCAGAGGCATGTGCTGCGGCGAAGGAAAATACTGCCAGGACGCAAGCCGCAAATGAGAAGAGTGAAGGGCGGCGCAAGCACGTGTTTCCTTGGGCTGTCGGTGACAGAACATGACTACATTCTCCGTAGGTGCCGCTGCGGACATCACCTAGGTTGCACCGGCCGTGGCGGGGACAAGTCGAGATTGTGGAAGTGAATCATCGCCATTGATTTTTCCACCCATCGCGCATCAAACAATACGTCCATCCCCGCCCAGATATCTCATCTCCATACCCTGTACGGTCGGGGTCTGATGTCCGACATGTCAGGGCGGTCGTCCAAATTGTGCAACCCGGGAAATGCGTTGTGCCGCCCATGGAATGCAACCCTCTTAGTTTCAGATGCCCACGGCACTCCGCCACGTGCGTTGGACCGGCGTCACGGACTCGGTCCAGAACTTATAGCTGCGATAGCGGCTCTCCAAACCACAAAGTGGACTTTCGATTACCAAGGCCAAACATTTTTGTTGTGCATACCCCGGTGCGGTTGTTGTTGTTCGTGTGAGGTGGCTTGCACCACTCACTCTCGTCATATTGCATTGTTGTTGTTGTTTGTTTCTATAGTCGAGCGGCGGGTTCTTTTCAACGCGGATGTATTTTGTCATTCTGCCTTAAACTTTAAATTAGTCTTTTTTTTAATTCTTGGTATTAGCCGGGACGACTACATTGTTAAGAGGGGAGGGGGGGGGGTGATGTAATGACAGTAGAGTCAACATGCGGTGTCGACTAGTGGCCACGGGAAGTAATGATAGGGGAGTCAGCCTACAGTGCGAATGCACTAGTGGCCATGGGGAGTAATGACAGGGGTGTCAGCTGTGAGTGTGAAGGGACTGGTGGCTACGGGAATGATCGAGAAGGGAGCGCGGTCAGGTGACGGAAGAGGACGGTGGAGTCTGCTGGTGGAGTGAGCGTCCAGTCGGCGAGAAGGTTCGGGAAGGGGGGCGTGGCCT
The DNA here is from genome assembly GCF_965212315.1 of Lampetra planeri. NCBI lineage: Eukaryota > Metazoa > Chordata > Hyperoartia > Petromyzontiformes > Petromyzontidae > Lampetra > Lampetra planeri. Next base: position 3,042,111 of record NC_136125.1, on the reverse strand, counting down.
CGGTCCGTACATAGGGGAGATGCGCAGGAGACTTGTGGCTATTGCAGTGAGGTCTCCGCCTGTGTCAAGTGAACATATCTTCAATAAAGTGCCATCTCAAGAGAAGTGTGTCAAGTCATCTTTACAATATTACTTAATTTAACAATAAAAACATCATTACAATTTGCTAATTTCCTAAAGCAAAGTGGTGAAACTGTATTTGTAGGACTTTCCTTCAAAATGGATAACAGTATTAATTTGACAAGTCTTACAATAATTACTCAATAAAATTAAAGGACATATTTAAGTTGTAATTTTAAGCAGGGACATTACTCTGAACACTGTTTCTCACTTGGTATTTCTTAAAACCCCTATATAGTACAATTTTGATGTAATGTGCCATAAGTGAACAATGGCATTTATGTTGCATTTCTGCCCCACCGATCTTATATATGTGTAGTGACTGTGAATGTCACTGTGTGGTGCCGGGCTTACAAAGCCATGGCGAATAATGTGTTGGAATTATGTGTAGCCCGCATACTGGGCGTAGTACCAGCCCTAGCGGGGCTTGGGTGAGCGAGCGCTGGTCAGAGCGGAGGCACCACGTACAGTGTGCGATGCGGGCTCCCGGTGAGGGAGCGAGAGGGAGTGTCAGCCAGCCAGGGTTACGTTGGGGCATGATACGCTGGTTGACCTGCTGACAAGTGACCGGATGATATTGGAGGGGGGGCACTGGTGGACAGGGGCCGCTGGGCGGTCACATGGTATAAAAGAGCTCTCGGGAGCCTTCGGGAAAGAGCTCGAGAGATCTAGAAGGTGGGCAGGGTGAGGGGCGGAGCCAGCCCCAGACCAGGCCGATATAACAGGGGCTCTGTGAGGGGCTCGGGGTTCTTCGTGTTGCTGGTGAGAAGTTCCACGTCGGGTTAAGAAGCCTCTAGCCACGCGGTCCGGGATCCAGCTTGTGGTCCAGGCCAGGATAGCGAACCGTGTCTTGTTCTGCCGTAGCGTGGCGAGATGGGCATTCAACACCCAAGTGTTGGTTGTCTTATGTTACGTTGAGTTACTGAAATAAATAGTGTTGCTCCCAAGACAACGTCTGCGACTCAGTTGGACTCACTACATATGTTTAATAAATGCTCATACATTTTCAATGCTACGTTAAACCTGCATTCCGCACATTCTCTTCTGCAACTGCTGCAACACGGTACAGCATTTCAAAAACATTTCTGATGTAAACGTGGCGTTTGAAGGGCGTTTTTGGCTACCATCTTCGCTGAAGTCACATTTTGTGACGCGATTACAGCAGTTCTGATCGTTCAGATATGAAACCGCATTAAACACAATTGCCATATTTTGTGGTGGACAAGTAAAAACAAAAATAGTTTAACCCTATAATGGTTCTTGTAACTATTAAAAGAGTCCTTATCTGTGTTTGGTCACCACCCAGCCTTGAAGCAAAGCAGTGCCAGCCCGATGGCCCCTGATCTGTGTGCGTGTGAGCAATGCACCCAAAAGATGCGGCAGGCACGCAACACACATGGCAATAGGACGTTCACTTCTGGCGGAGTGTCAGAATTCGCCAGACTGCTTTCTAACACTGCTGCGTTAGAAAATTAAGGGTAAACAGTGATTGTCAGGGTAAATATTTCCTCCCTCAAATTATGAATCAATACAGTTCCATTTTAGATGTGTTGGTTATCTTTTTCTAGGAATACTTGTTTTAAAGATGTGACCCCTTTTGCACGACTGCCTAAATACCTAATATTCACCATTTGCTTTAAAGCTATTCAAAAAAATATGCTCGATGTCAAAATTGTGAAGAAAAACCGAATGGGTGTATGATACATCATCTGGGCATGAAAACGTGATGAAAGAGTCTTACAATGGTTTTGTCACCTATCCTCCCTCCTCTGCCCTTTTGTCAACCCACTGCTAGATGAGAACATGCCCGAGCAGCGCGGGTCATGGGGATTATTTGCACATACTTAGCCAAACTGGTCAGTGCGGGATGCTGAAGGTGGAAGCATAGACGTCGGAGCATACAGTATAATATATATATTGCTGCACACCCTCTGCTTCCCCAGCTTTTAGAGTTGCTACCCAATAATAACCTATTTGTGTTTTTGGTGGTCACCAATCCAGGACTGTATTCCCAGGCTCAATGCTGCTTGTCTCATGAGACCCTGTGAAATCAGGTGAATTTCAGGTAATTTGGTCATTAGCAGAATATTGTTAGAACAATGTACAAGGTATCCCTCGATTTACTAACATTCGGTTTACTAAATTTCACGTTAACGCAATTGACATATTATGGACACTTTTCAATTAACGAAATTGAATTTCTGTGTGAACAAAATTTCACTACGGCACGTGCCACGAGATCAGCAAACAAGAAGCCGCCCGGGAGGCTGCGTCGTCATCCATCCACGACAGCGCCAGTGTCCCTGCAGTGCAACAGTAACGCCGCCACATCGCCTTTCCAGTCATTCCAACATGCAGATCTTTTGGCGAGTTCCCTGAAAAGGTTCATTATTTTAGTTTTAAATCCATTATTATCCAATCGTTTTTATAATTATGATTTTTATTAGTTTTGTATCGTGTAAAGTGATAGAGGTGTATATTTTAGGTAAAGAGTAGATTGCAAATGACTATCATCTAACTAGATTTGAAGCTTTCTTGACTGCAGGAATTACTCCGTGTCTATGTTTTGTCTCTCTCTCAAATTTAGCAATCTTTGGAAGAACGTAATCAACCAGGTGGGGTGTTGACTGTTTTGTTGGTCGACTCTGTGTTGTATTGCATTATATTTCCAAGTTTACTATGTTTGTTTTCTCAAACATTTGTACCTGATGATGGTTGCTTGTGTTGCAATCGAAACGTCGTATTCTATTATTATTTAATTTAATTTCTTTTTACGTGACTTTACCAAAAGAACCAAAGACTATCATCTATCCTAAACGCATGCCTCATTTGAAGTATTACATTTCTGGAAAAAGCACTTCCAATTTTACGAAATTTCGTTTTACGCGTGTTATTTTGAAGAACGCATTCCTTTCATAAATCAAGCGGCACCTGTACTTAGCTATTTGTGCAACTTTTTTTTATTTGGTGACGGTCTAATAAGTGGATATTACATCGCACATTTGATTTACAGTTCATAACCGTATTGAAACTCTTGCATAAGTTCACACTGGTAATAGCATAAATGCTTAAAAAGGTAATGTGAAGCACACTTGCATCTTCTGCATCAGAAATCAGGACAGCAATGACTCTCAACCACAGAGCTTCGACAATATTTGAACATCTCACGGATTTAAAGGACTTGGATGTTCTGCCATTGCGTACAGATATACAGCAATCCCTCGCCAAAAGTGGACTTTCCAATTGCGGAATTCATGTATACACGGTTTATTTGCATATCAATCTACCAACCACGGCCTGGACATTTGAGTATCCACGGGTACACCCGCAGTGTGTAAACAACGCACGAGTGCACACGGTTCCACAACACACATTTACAAATTTCGCGAAGCCGCGGTTCTCCTCCATGGCGCTGCGTTGTAGCTTATCACCTGTTCATCTGTTTTGTTGCGATTTTCGCAGCGCATAGGCCACGTTGCATCGCACCACAGGGGAGGTGGTGTACCGAGACTTACAAAAAAATGCAGCAGCCATCCATCCTATTTTTTTTAAAGAACCAGCACAACCAATTAAAGCTGCCAGCACCACTGATCCAGCCATGTGACCGCCCAGCGGCCCCTGTCCACCGGTGCCCCCCCTCCAATATCATCCGGTCACTTGTCAGCAGGTCAACCAGCGTATCATGCCCCAGTGCTTGCCTCCTCGCCTGCCTAATCATGTCATTGATGACCCGGAGGAAGTGGGGTGAGGGTGGGCCAAGCCTCTCCCTCCTTCTAACCAAGCCTTCCCCATCATCTCATTGTCATCATCATTAATATTAAAGCGATGTAAAGTCAATGCAATGCTTACTTATGTTTTATTATGCTGTGTAATGTCCTGTATTTTATTCGGTGTTTAGTTAATAAACAGGTAACTTAGTTAAGCTATGACAAGTCTGACCATAGCCGTTGGTTCCCCTAACCCCCTATTCCCATAGACCCCTGTTACTTTACCAACCGCGGATTTGCGTGGCCTTTTCCAAGAACCTAATCCCGTGGTTGGCGAGGGATTACCGTATAAAGGTTACACGATGGATGTGGAATTCAAATGTCAGGATGTAACTATGGCACAGTAATATACACGTATGTAAACGAATATTATTTAATGAAATAAAATGTTTTTGAATTTGCAGTTTGTTTTATCTTTGCAGTTGCTTATAAATTCTTCAATAAGGAATCGTTTTTTTGCAACGGTCGACATTTGTGAGACAAAGAACCACTTCACGTCGGCCCCACTGTAAAATGTGAATTGGCTGCAACACTTTGCAGATATCAATAATGCAGATGATGCCATGATGAAGCCGACCATGTCAGGTAACACTGTGGGGCCAACATCGTAAAGGATATGTACATGAGCGTGGAAGTCGTGTGGAAACAATATCACTTGTATCGGTGAATCCAGGGCTCAACTTCATCCGGAGCTGTCCGAGGCTGAGCCCTGGGAAATATTCATGCACCTCGACTTGCATCATTAAAAATCGTTTCCAAGGGGCAGATCAGATCGGAATCAATATTTGTTTAAATACACAGTATTTGTAAATCAAAGAGAAAATTATTTCAAGTTATCAGTTCAAATTGATAAAAATACCAGGTTGATATTGATCAGTTATGAGCAGAGGTCCCTTTGTCTAAGAACTTGTTGCCCTTAATCAACATGTAATAAAAGCCTTACACTCTATACCAGTAATGCTTTCTTCCAGAAACGAACATCTGTGTCACACACCTACCCGACTAAATGCATCTTCTGTATAAAAAAACACGTCTAGTGTGTGTCAGTCACTGGAACAGGTATAACAAGTATTTAATTGTTTGGCTGAAAATTTCACCAACAATTTCAGTGGGGGCATACAACCCTGGCAATTTATACGAGAAAATATAATCTGTGGGGACAACCCAATCCATGGTTCTTCCCGTTACCTGCCGATCGGCACTCCTAGTATCTGCAAGGCCACAAATAATGTGGAGTCACTGGAAGGGCACTTAAAGCATCCTATTGTCCGCAGTTCCTTATGGAAAGCAAGGCGATACATTCATCCTATAATGGGCAATAATCTAGTCATATAATGACAAGATAGTGGTGATGCATGCAAGATCATTACCGCAACGGGTGTTGGCTTGGGTGGCACCCTTTGAAGCTGGAAACCACACAGGAGATGGCAGAGTGCTCTGTACCCAAGTGGTCGTGTAGAAGACCTTGCGTGACAGTGCCGACGGCGCAATAGCCACAGACGACGACTATGATGATGATGACAAAAATTGTGCGTGATGTTCAACGACGTTTGGATTGTCAGCTTTTCCAGTGTCTCCGCCGACGTCTTTGCAACCACATTGCACAGCACAGTTCATGTTTATTGACCGCAGCTATTGCGGGTAACAGCCGTGGAATTGCATCATATGCTAGATTTAAATTATCTGCATTTATCTGCAATCTCTTTCACAGGTAAGGGAAGTCATCTTCAACTCCAATGTTGCTTATCTGCAACGGGCTTCTTTCACACCATCGCAGATAAGTGTTCCACTGTATTACCGTTTGGCTCATTCTCCAATGCAATACACAATAATGTATTTGTCCAGGAAGGATTCACTGAGATTCAAAACACTTTTTCATGAGGCTCCTCCTGCATTGCGATGTTTGGCCAGCTCCCCTTTACATATAAACTCGCAGCCAACACGTTCTTTGGCTGCGTCCGTTCGTCTGCCCCTCTCACCCTTCCAGTCAGCCAGCAAAACTTTTTTCCTTATGGATATAATTATTCCTGTAGGAGGAAACCAGGGTAGATAGAGCCTATATATATAAGATGAACAGACCCAAACCCATCTTACCGTGCCTATTTTGCTTAAAAAATAATGGCTATAGACATAAGGTACAGTGTTTCTTGTACAAACCCAACTGATGTTACTGTCACCATGGGAAAAATTTCGTGAAATTCGAGATCTCAAATGGCGTTTAAGTTGCTAATCAAACTTGAGTTCAATTTTGATTTGAAGCTTTCACGACTGCAGAAATCCATAATCTTTGGTTCTTTCGGTAAAGTCACGTAGAAAAATAATAATAGATCACGATGTTTCGATCGCCACACAAGAGGACGACCGCTTGATCGAAACGTCGTGATCTATTAATTTTCTATCTACATGACGTTACCGAAAGAACCAAAGAGTACGGTATTAACAAGACCTGGTTTTTGAACATAAACATCAATAACCTGAAGATATTAAATATTAAATTATACTTTGTTGTAATGCTAAGTAGCTTTAAGATCCAAACATTAATTATCATTCTGAATTAACATTTCTTATTAAAAAAAATTACTATAAATGTAGCAAATCACTTAACATCATGTATGTTACGAAAATATGCGTATTTCAGAATATAAAAAATATACTTCTGTACACAAGCAGAATAAACACTTCACACCTGCCTACAAAACATATTTTGGCAGACTACATTTACTGACAGTAAACATAATTTCTTCATGTCACACACACCATTGTATTCATGTTGAACTTCTTTCGCACAGTATGTAGCCAACCGTGCTAATCAGAGGTGCGTGGGAAGGACAACCGTTGTGTTTGCTTCAACAGCTAAGGGCCGCACAATGGTGTGATCTGTACCACACTCCATATACCAGCATGCTGTTGCATGAACATCTCCTACTGGGATAATGAAGCCTGCGCACAACCACTACAATTCTATACACACAGACGTCTAACAGGGCGAATGTAGCATGCTTCATCTGCTGTGCCTTCCCGTACAAGGCTAATGCAGTATGTTCCGTATGCAACAAACTTATACCGTCACGCACAAGGATGTTGCATGCTGCTTCCTCTCCCTTCCCTGAATGAGATGTGCCACCACTTCCCACTTTGTCTGTACATTCCCTCCATAAACTAAAGCAGCAGCCTGCTCCATCCCTGGTGGAGTGCGAGTATCTCAACATGTCATAATAAATCTGCCTGCATTGTCTCCTACAATCCTGCACCTGTCCATACCACTCGTGAAGCTGCCGTTTCCCATGCAGTCCTCCTTCCTGCCTGTGCCAAGGAAATGTAGCCCATTTCTTCCCATACCAGAGCAATGAACTCTGCTCCCTCCCATGTTAGAGCAATGAGGAGAGCTGCTCCCTCCTTTGCCGCTACTCCCTCTCCACACGTTAGGGCAATGCATCTACTCCCCTTCCAGTCATAGCAACGAAGCTGTTCCAAATACATTAATAATACTACTTATATAGCGCTCTTCGTTCATGGATCACAGAGCACTGTGCACAATATGCATAAAAAAACATAACAAGCGTAACAACCTATCAAATATTCTAATAATAATAAAAGAGCAAGAGCCTGAAGATAAAATGATGTGAAAGCCTTCTTGAATAAGAATGTTTTAAGTCGAGACTTAAACAGCTCAATTGAAGCTGAATCCCCAATGTGTTTTAACAAAGCGTTCCAAAATAGAGGGGCCGTGCAGGCAATAGCTCGGTCCCCCATGGAACGGAACCTTCACCGCGGGAATGCAAAGGTGATCAAGATCTGCAGACCAATAAAACAATTTCCCCTCTGGCCAGCGCAATGGACCCTGTAACTTGTAACGACAAACCAATGACCGTTGCCTCCTTAACATGCCAGAGCAATGCAGCTGCTTCCTCCACTTACCAGTTATATCGAAGCAAGAAGGCTTACGCGCTTCTTCTCGTGTTACAAAATATAAGCTGCTTCCATTAATTCCTGGGCAAAGATGCGGACCCCCTTCAAAATCCTTGCTCCCAACGTCCCATGCTGTGCTTATGATGCTGCCTCACCCTATCATGTGATGAACTGCCTCTGTGCCCCATGACAGCAATAGCATGCAAAGCCCTGGGCTCGTCCACAAGGGGCTTCCACTCTGCTGCTCCACTCTGCTGCTCCACACCTCTCCTCTTCTTACCCGGTGCCCTCCGATTATCAGGGTTGACCGCATACGGTGCAAAAGAAGTTTAACATACAACATACATGCTCTTCACTCAGTCCACCTCCTCCCATACCTCTGCTTTTCTTCCCCGGTGCTTTGTTGCTTGCCCTGTATTCCTTCGTGCAGCCCGGTCATTTTTCCCTTATGTCCCTCCCCCAAACAAGTATAATTTATATATTCGCAGAATCAAAATGCGACTGCATCTCAAGACAGTGCAGAAAACAGTGGGACATGGGTGTTCTGTGGAAAGGATGTATAGTAATTCGGTAATTTAATTAGAGACATTCTTGAGTAGAGGAAAAGAGGAAGGTATTGAGCATTGTATTGATCAGTGGCAGTCAACAGTACAGATGGCTGGGGAGAGTTTCAGACTCTGAGGGCAGCAGAGAAGAGCGATTTCTCACATTTCCCGAAACGTGACCTATTTTTTTATTTTAAGTATGTATGTTAAAATTCCTTCACACCATACATAGCCAACTGTGCTAATTAGAGGTACTATCGAAGATTGTGTTGAGTTTTTTTATTGTGCTTGTGCACCACTGCCGACACAGGATCATCATTTCTTTAATTTAGGGTGCCATGGTGGCGAAATCTCGCCTAGTATGCAGGAGTCAGTGGGTTCGATCCTGACCATGACGCCTGTATACTTGGAGTTTGCATGTTATCGCCGTGGTCGAGTGGATTTATCTCCGGGTTCTCCGGTTTTTCCCTTCACATTTAGAAGCAACATGCATTTAGAGTATTTGGCTGCTATAAATTTCCACGTGATAAGCCACTTCGTTGAGCTATCATTTGCGGCCGGGTCGCTTCTGAAAAAAGAGTGAGCTTTGCCTGCTAAAATAAAAATAGTTTAGTTAGTTTTGACAGAGATTGCTTTCCACTCCTCTGTGTCCTCACCATCATAGCACTTTTCTCACTACCATAGTTGCAGGTAACCGAGGACTATAATTAGCAGGGGAAAACCCCCCATATATTCCAGGCATCAAGCAGTTTTGAAGATTAAAATCCAGATATCACTTTTTAAAGCAAATACTCCCCTTCATAGCATTAACAAGGGAAAGGTACTGGATCAGATGGTATAACCGTGCACATCACAGAAGCAGGGCCAGTTGTTGGAACAAAATTGATGGATCTATTTACTAAACGTGTGCACGGAAATGAAATTCTTTAATCATTCATCGATTAAAAAAAGGGAGATTAAACCAACTTGAAGAACTACAATTCGCCGCCTTATTTAGGGAGCGGTGGTGCAGTGGTTCGCACACTGCAGTGTCAACCCCTGTGGCCAGAGATCAATATCCAGCCAACGTCAGTGGCGAGTTATCTCTGAACGGGTTGTGGGTGGGCCCCACTATCACCAAACCGCACTGTCCAGCGTGCTGAAGCATGGTCATACAACCTCTATGACTGAAAATAGCGTGGGGAGGCCTTCATTCTGCAGTAGACTGACAATGTGGTTGTGATGTAGCTCTCTTCACGTGTATACCAACTGTTCACGTGAATCACTGGGACCAGAATTACAAATTAGAGGTCAGAAAACCGTGAGAGGAAACTGGATTTCGGAAATGTTTTTCTACCATCGATCATCCATTCCTGGGATTCTGAAAGATACTAATATATCAAACGCAATTATGCGTAGCAATGTTTGACTATGTAAAAAGGCAATTGGGACTGTAGACATAGATGCGGCCATTCAAGGTTTCACAAATCTCGATTGCATGAAGCGCGTGACAAACGCCAAAAAAACACGTTCGACAATAACACGGTAACCTTAAAAGTAAATATACATAATAGACAACGTTCCGGGCAACGGCCCATCCTCACAGCACGTAACAAAACACAATTTTCGAAGGAGAGCCAGGCAAGGATCACATTTCGCAACTTATTCAGTGACACGAGTCTTCCAAAAAATGTATTGGGAGGAATGTGGCCAACCAGATACACAAACGTTCACCATCTGTGATTTGCTAAATGACACGTCATTGTAACAACCAGCGGCAACATGATTTTACGACGTAATAAAGAGACCTGCAAGAGTTGGGCTCAACATAAATAGGGAGCGAAATAAATCCTTGTTGTCAAGTAGAACAAGGATCACAAACCCAATGAAGATACTGTCGGGGCAACACGAGTGGACCACACAGCGAGCGTGTGCTTACCCGTTTACCAATGGCAGCTATTATCGATGGTGTGCCTGGATTAAAATGATGAATTAAAGAGGCTGACGAGGGTGGACGCTATTTTGGAAAAGTGACCTTGGTAGTGAACAGCAAACACAGCAATGCGCCGAAAACACGAGCATGCGTTTCACCATCAATGCGCATACAAAGAAGGTCTGCTTATGACAAACGGGTGAGAAACAAGGGATTAGCATTACAAATAATGCGACAAAAACGCTGCGAAAGTGTGAAATGTAGCTATTTTGCACGATTGTGGATTGCACTGAGCAACACGAAGAAGAGCGCACAGATCGCGAGACAAAGATCCCCCGTGTAGCCTTAACAGATTGTTGGGGCAAGCGCTGTGAGCGAGTAGCACCAATGAAGGTCGACACGGCACACGAGGGGGTGGGTGGCCAACACCACGCCCGGCCGCCTTTGTCTCCCCCAGTGGCGACAATTTTACACGCCGCACCAGGTACTCATTCGAGGCTGAGTCGACGTAGGGGAGGCCCAGGACCGGTTCAGATAATCGTCACCCACCGGTGTTGGCCGTGAGCGGGAATCGAACTCGGGTCGCCGGGTTCCTTTTGCGCAGCGCGCTAACCGCTGCACCACCGCTCCCTCCAACACACGCAGAGTTAGCGACACCACATGGCACAGTCAGGGAAAAGTGAGCGGGTTCAGACAGAACACGTCACGGTGGTCAAGACATTGACGAGGAGGTGGCAGCAGCCAAAGGAAGCAGAACAGACGAGAGAGGACAGCTGCAGCGGAGATGGAGCGACGCGATCGACTGATGAGTGCAGCAGCAGCTGGATGGTTACATGGCGAGGGATGATGATGTCCTACCGTGCTTGCCCCCGTGTTCGCGTGCTTTATACTTTCATACCCCCGTGTGCCCCTCGTGCTTTCAACAACGTGCTCCCGGTGCCTTCATTCGTGCCCTCCGCGCTTCTACCAATCTACCCGAGTGGTTCTCTCCCCGTGCCTCCAAGCTGCTGGCGAAACTCCGTGTACCACCATCGCCCCCCCCCACGACTAATCACCGCTTCCTTCCCCCGTGCATCTCCCCCGTGCTTCTCACCGCTCACGGGGGCCACGCGTGCTCCATGCCCCCGAGCTCTGTGGCGGCAGAAACGCGGCGGCGGCCGCGGATGAGGGAGACGAGAGGACAGCGACACGAATCGGGCAGCGTGTGCCGGGTACCGTTGCGGCCGCGACCAACTCGTAGTAATCGCACTCAAGAGTCAGAGAGATAGGCGGCAGCAAAGAGGAGAGGCGAGGCAACAGGAAGAGCGAGACGGGCGCCGCGCATGTGCGGCGCGACGCTCCCACCACCACTGTACGCAGTGGAGGAAACTCTCCCCCACCACCGCCTACGCGCCTGATGATTGGTTAACGAAGCGCGCGCCCTCCGCCAAGACACCTCTTGATTGGTCGACGAGACGCATGCGGGTGGACAGCTTGACAGGATGTGGGGAGGAGGCGGGGCTATGAGGAGAGAGGGCGGGCTACAGGAGATTAAGGGCGTGTCTAAAGTGAAAAGAGGCGTGGGCTATCTTCTTAGGTTTTTTCGGTAAAGTCACGTAGGTAAAACATTAAAATTAATGAAAGCAAAATAAAATAAAAATCACGACGTTTCGGAGGCAACACAAGTCTCCGTCATCAGGTGGGACCGTCACAGCCAGATTTGCTGCATCACTTGATGCTGTGACGGTCCCACCTGATGACGGAAACTTGTGTTGCCTCCGAAACGTCGTGATTTTTATTTTATTTTACTTTCATTAATTTTAATGTTTTACCTACGTGACTTTACCGAAAAAACCTAAGAATATGAATCCTTGCAGTCACGAAAGCTTCAAATCTAGTATTAAGGCGTGGGCTAGACAAATGAGGCGGGGAAAGAAACAGTGGGTGGGGCTACAGGGTGCCGGGGGGGGGGGCAGTTTAACATGGTAACGTCACACATCCGGCCTTATGTACAACGTCACTTCCGTCGCACGCATGCTGGTCGGCCGTGTTGGTAAGGGACGGCTCGTGTCGTGCCCTTTGCTGTGTTCCGCACTCTGTTTCCGTCAATTCGGCGTGACCGCGCGCGTTTTAGTTGCGCTAGAATGTTGCAATTAATACAGTGGAGTCTTCTCATAGGTAAGACGGTTGTTCGGTGTATTTTACGGCACTCGTCTACCTTAACCTATCCACTGCTGGATAAATGCCTCCCCCACCACTCAAGAGGTCGATACAATTAGTGGCAACGTGTTGTGTGAAGTCCACTGGTTATTCCTGTGCAGAGACAAAACTCCGTAACAACGTGGCATTGTGTTTATAACGGACACGTACAGCACTGTACGGGAGTCGCGTTGACATTGTACATTGCGTCGTGATGGAGCGGTGGCGCATTGCGCTGTGAAGCCGGGCAACCCGAGTCGGATTCCTGGCCACGTCTGTCATCAGTGGCGAGTGATGATCTACTCACCCAGACCTGGGGCACCCAGAATCAGAATATGTATTTATACTGGAGGAATCCTATGAGCTATACATTCCATCACATGCCCAGGAAGGGCGGGTGAAAACGTTACAACAAACAATACAAAAACATGACAGGAGTGCAAAGTATAGGAAAGGTAAACAGATCAATAAATTATGGTCAAACAAACCCGATGACCGAAAGGTGTGGGAGGCCTTCATTAAGCAGCGCATTAACAAAAGGATGGATATTAATAATTATTAACAATGAATACTTTTAAGCGGAGGCAAGTGTTTCACCAAACATATAAAATAACATCATCTCCCCCCATGGGCCCTTGGACGAGCGGCCAGTAAGGCAGCAGCATTTGTTCAAGCTGCGAGCCCTGGGCTGGTTTTGATTTATCACAACGTCATCAGCAGGTTTTTGTTTTTTAAACATGCTTGTAATGGGTTGCTGGCCTGTTTGGATATAAAAAAAATCGGATTTCCTCCCACATGCAAAATACAGCAACCATCAATGAATATCATAAAGTGGAGTTAATGGGAAATATCTGTGTATGCAGCAAAGGGTGGAAGTGATGGCAGGAATATTTGTCACCAGATGTGTTTATAGACGATTGACTGTTGTCCACGTACAAACGTCACTTAGAGACATTGGGTATTTATTTTTTGTGGGACACCAAAAGCCATAAGATGTCTTAATTATCACTGAGTTCTATTTTGTGTTTAAATAACTTTACCAAATAAAGTCTCACCAGTGGCTGGGTTGAAGTCCGTACCAGGGCTCATCAATATGTGATCCAGTTCAGGCATTTCTCTTTCCCCTGTTACCAAATGACATTCAAATGTATTCAGAAAAAAATGTACGCTTCGTATAATTACAGATGCTTAAATAAGGATGACTAATTACTAAAAAAACTATCGTTTAGCTACCCTGGGAGAGTTATGTAGCTCAATGGCACTATCTCAATGTTTGGATAGCTGGGTGGTTGGCGCATTTGTCACTTAGCCAATCTGCATGGGTTCGATGGTTCAAATCCCACCGGGGCATAGGCAAAGGAATGCCATCTGCTGCAGTATTAACATTGAAGGCCACTTGACATTTCACGTTATTACTATAGTACATTGCATGCCGCAGTTACGTCCATATGTAAACTTCAACAGTTATCAAGAACAAATTTGTGAATGCAGTAAAAGTAACCCAGGTTTCTCTTGCTAGTGGCTACTGCATGACACCAAACGAAATACATGAGTTAATTACTGTGTAGGTTTTTGTGGTTATGCTGTATCGTGGTCCGATATTTTTTCTGGTGGCATTGGTTGTTCTCAGAAAAGCTCCCAGGATGTGGAGCAAACGTTGGACATAACGCTGAGCAACACGCAGTACAATCTGAAATCGCATTTGAGAGCTACGGTGGCGAAATGTGAACTACCTCTCCAGGTATACAGGAGGTCGTGGGTTTGATCCCGACCCTGACGCATGTATATTTGGAGTTTGCATGTTCTCCTTGTGGTCGAGTGGATTTTTCTCTGGGTCCTCTGGTTTTTCACTCTACATTTATAAACGCGAGTTTAGAGTTTTTGGCTGCCTATACATTCCCACGTGATAAGCCACTTCGTTGAGCTATCATTTGTGGCCAGATCGCTTCTGAAAAAGAGCTATATAGCTCAGTGAGCCTTACCTGGTTTAATAAAATTGTATTTTGTTAAAATAATTAATGTATTGATTTCATTACAGGTTAAACGCGCATCGATCGTACACAGCCATGTGCAGTGATGAAGGACACCGTGGCCACGATAACCTGGGCAGCTGTGGCTCCACGCTGCACTCGCTAGTGTCGGGGCGCGCGAAAGCAGTGGCGGTGCGCTACGACGATGGGGAGGCTACTACGCTGCAGGTGACGTATGGCGAGCTGTGCCGGCAGGCCGCGCAGGTGTGTGCCGAGCTGCTCGAGCTCTTGCGTGAAGATCCGAGGCCGGTGGTTGGACTGTTCACGAATCCTGTGCTTCAACTTCCCGCTTGTATCCTCGGGTGAGCAAAGCTTCTCCTCCTCTAGCCACATGATCTAAGATGCACACGCATATCATAAAGACAAACGAGCAAATATTCATTCAGGGGTGACTGGGCTCAAATGCCATGTCAGAACACCGAGCCAGCACTGCAGATTTCCTGAGTTAGAATCTGATCTGGCCAGCCACTTGTGATTGAACTGGGTTCTCAAGTACAGTGAATTGATGGTTTCAGCTTGGTCACCCTTATATCTGCATAAACTCCCACTGAGGAGTATGAAAACAGTATTTGCAGATAATGTAAAAGGTGTACTCGTAGAGTGGATAGAGAAGCCCATTGAAGGGAATTCAGAAATAGTTCTGTGATGTCATCTGCCATGATCAATCTTTGATGTGTGTTTTTGCAGCCAGCCTGGTTTCCTTATACTGTGCATGTGATATAACCATGAAGGGATTTATTAAACATCCCAATGCAGGACCCTCTTTCCAAAACGTCGTAATACTGTACTGATTGATGCTTCCGAGGTTAGTAATTATTATAATTGTACCATAGCACGCTGCTTTCAATATTTTTAATCTGTTTTACAAGCTATAAGTTTCCTCTTCATTAAAATGTCAAACTGTGAAATAATCTATTCATCAGCCTGTGCTACATTTGTACATTTAAAATTATTATTTATATTATCTAGTTGACAGCATGTTAATGAAGCACATCTATTTTACAAATGAAAGCTCATGAAAATAGAGGTTTCTAACAAAGGGAGGCAATATATTGCAGATAACCTTTTTGGGAAAAAATTCAGAAGTAATATAAAGGGAAAGTTTAATTAATTTTTATGGTGTTATCGAAGACGAAGCATTTACAATATTAAAAAGTTGAAATTCCTAAATATAATCTCTAAAATGTATTTCTGGATGATTTAGATGACGGGAATAGCAATGTTCCTTTGTGATTATCAGCATACACGCTCCCAATGCATCTGCGTGCATGACTACCAGTCACTGACTTAACGTATTTCATTGTAGTCACAAAAGCAGAGATAATTGATGAGATTGTAATGTGCAAGTGACTCAAAAGAAGTTCCTTTGTTGCACGATGCACCTTGTTATGCACTACTCCCGCAATTTTCACTGCTGTCGTGAGTCGCCTGCGAGAATCATTGTCGGTGGTGGCGGCGTTTGCATGATGCCTCTTTTGTGTGCGAAAGCACTCAAGGGGCCCAGCAGCAGGCTGCTGTCTGCTAAAAGGTGTGCCCTTCATGTGGGATGTGTGATTGGGTTTCCATTTACTGTAGTGTGGCACTTTGTGGGTTTGTAGTAAATAAAGATAGACATTGTCACTGAGCCTAGTTTGCGCACATTGTGTTCCATATGTGACATATTCAGCAACCGCACACTTGTAAAAATATTGTGCAACCAAAACTTTTCACAATGTTATACTGATAATAGGTTTTCCACTTTGTTCTGGCAACAAAACAGGTGTTAAGATGTTAAAACACCAAACTGAAACCTTTTATAAGGATTCATGTCTGCATTAACCACAATACTTGTGGTCAGAATGCAGACAAAAAACACTCTTATAATATATGCATTGTCTTTGAAACTAATTGGTCCACACCAGAGACAGCTTTCTTTGGACCCTAGTCTCAAATAGTCTCAAATGGTGTTGAGACTAGGCTCCAAAGAAAGCTGTCTCTGGTGTGGTCTGACCACAAGTATTGTGGTTAATGCAGACATGATTCCTTGTAAAAGGTTTCAGTTTGGTGTTTTAACATCTTAACACCTTCAATCTTGATTTGAAGCTTTCGTGACTGCAGGAATTCATACTCTTTGGTTCTTTCGGTAAAGTCACGTAGGTAGAAAAATTATAGATCACGACGTTTCGATCGCAACACAAGCAATCGTCATTAGGTGGGACAACCACAGCAAGAAAAACAGCATCTTAACACCTGTTTTGTTGCCAGAAAAAAAGGGAAAAACCTATTCTCATATTTTAGTACTGGCAAAGGAGGTTCCATGAAAGTTATACTGAATTATCTAGATTTGAAGTTTTCGTGACTGCAGGGATCCATACTCTTTGGTTCTTTCGGTAAAGTCACGTAGATATAAAATAAAATAAATGTAATTTATTTTATTTTATACCTACGTTATACTGAATAAGCACTTCTGCTCGAGAAATTGCATGCATAATTGAAGCAGCCTTCTGCAGAGTTGCTGAATCTGAGTACGGTCATACTTTTTGGTGTGCAATTTACTTTGATTTATCAGTACTATATTGCTCTTATATTTGCTGAAAAGCAAAAGTCTACCTCATTGTGTTGTGATTTTAAAAGTACTGTAAAGACGTTGTGCAAGTTGGTTTTATGATTGAAAATGTACCGAGTCAGTAGTCAGTAGCCACAGTGGCGAGATGTTAATTACCTTGCCTGGTATACAGAAGGTCGTGGATTCGATCCCAACCCTGACGCCTGTATATTTGGAGTTTGCATGTCTCTCTTTCTCCGGTCCTGTAATTTTTCCCTTCACATTTAGAAACTTGCGTTTAGATTATTTTGTTACTTTACATTTCCAAATTTATTTAGCGATCATTTGTGATAGCCAGGTCGCTTCTGAAAAGAGCTATATAGCTCAGTGGACCTTACCCAGTGAAATGAAAGGATTTTTTTTAGTAGTTTTAGAAGTTTATTTAATTACGCCTCCTCACTAGAGTGAAGTTGGACATGGAATACTCTTACTATCGCTGTCCTTTTACATATCTACGTTGATATGATGGACACAAAAGTAACGAATGCCATTCAATAATATTTCTAGCCCTGGCAACACGAAGAATGTCTTTATTTTGGCAATACAATTGTAATGGGTTCAACTGTGTTGCAGACGTAGACTTGGAGGCAACACATTTATTCAGTTCCAACACACGGGGTAACTTTCCCCTTAACAGAATAACATCCTATGGTGGTGACCACCAGGCTAACTACACTAGTTACAACGTAACTGCTAATACGGACCGGGACCAACAGCATCGGCCCGGGTCCACGTGTTGGAGACTCGTTGAATGGAGACGTAGATGAAGGTTTCTTCCAGAATGAACAACAACCCCGGTCCCTCTCGGGACCCGGCTTATATTCTCTGTGGCGTGGCCGGCTCTGCCCTTGGCCACGTCCACCTTCCAGAATCCTCGGGAAGGAACTGGGTCCCAATCACGTGACCACCCCCAGCTCCCTCATGGGGCCCCTTTGCAGACTTAACTGGTCACGTGTCATCCCGGGTCAACCAGATTGCCATGGCCTCGAGTAACCTCATCCTTCGGCCGGCACCCACATACCCTGTCCTGTAGGCTCGGCACTGCACGCAAAGCGTGGTGCCATCTAGTGCTATCATTCAGCGATCACCGGGCCCCTCAATGGCCGGCACTACACCCACACCCCTGTGGTATACATGATGTCACTACACCACTTGCCGTGCCTCTTTAGGGCAGGCACTGCACGCAACATGTTGACATCCAGCGATGTCACTAAACAATAATGATTTATACGAGTAAAACTTTTAAATCTTGTTCAACATTGCAAAGTTTTTTTTTTATCTTTTAGACAATTATATGACAATTGTGCTATGGGCGTCGTATCACAAGTTGTGGAGGTGTTGACAGTTGTAGCTCTCATATTGCACCTTCGTGGCTTAGAGGATATCCCAGGAAGAGAGTTGACTTCTGTAGGCTGTTCAGCTACACTCACGGCATACCAGTTACATACTGTGCAAAGGGCGCACCAGTTGCATGTCAATCAAATCAAACTGTTAAGTTGTCAGAGCTGGAATCATCCAGTCATTGGTGATCGTGATAAAACTATCACACATACTTGAAGTACACAGTTTAGTCATGTGTGGCTACCCAGTTTCAAACTCGATATTTTGGCAATGCCAGCTCATTGTTTTTACACGATATTCCACTCAGCCCCATGGACTCCTCATTACAGTTATTATTTTGAATGTGTTTGTGCTGTAATAGTATTTTGCAGGCTGGCGCAGCTTACGTTCCACTAAATCCTCAAGGCCCTTCTAAACTGACGGCGCATGTGATGCGAATGACATCGATGCAACTCGCCTATATACAAGTTGACCTCATACAGGTGAGCTTTATCTTCTGCTTTCTGATCTGGCATGGATAAATTTGAGTCCTTCTTATGACCTGACAAGTGAACCCTGCCTTCCATTTGAAGGCCAACTGAATTTGAGTTTTGGTTTATTCAGACCAGTCAGATAAAAAAATTAAACTTTCAATGTTTAAAATTTTTTGTCCCAGTGTCGAATCCCCACCATTGTTGCAATCACAGTTGTGGGAATTATTTGCGACATTGCATTGAAAAGAGCCAGTTGACGAAATGCATCAGCTGTTTATATTCCATTCATACATTGAACTGAAAAGCTATTACAACTGTACAATGCAACCCTATCATAACGATTATGCAGTCATGTGGTGCGCTGTGCATTAAGCCAACAAGGACACATACCAGGACAAAGCAACCCAACGGCAGTGTAATTACTTACTATTTATTTACATTTTAAACCTATGCAAACTCTGCTTTTTATGCAGTTGCACTTGTAAACTTGAATGAATTATCCAGTCTTATACTGAGACTACTGCTGATTGTAAGTTGTGTTTTTAAACTACAATTGCGTACAGCCTTCGTGTGTATTACTGCGCATGTGTCTTTGATGCTGGGAATCTTCCTATATTCTGACACTTACCATTACAGATGCACATTTTCCTGCTATAGAAACTGTTCTGCTATAGAGATAGATTTGTGTAAAAAAAATTATTATTCTCTTACAGTAAAAAAATTGATAACAGTATCAGATATGATAATTGGTTCTTTACCCTTCTATCTGGCAACAAAACTGACACCTTTTTACAAGGAGTCATGTTTGCATAGACCGCAATACCTGCGGTCTATGCAAACATGACTCCTTGTAAAAAGGTGTCAGTTTTGTTGCCAGATAGAAGGGTAAAGAACCAATTATCATATTTTTACTGGCAAATGAGGTTCCCATAGTATCAGATATCTTTTCGGATTTTCGCATTTCATGTACGTTTTCTAAAAGTATAAATATAATCCAGCCAATCTAGATGTAAAACTTTAGTGACTATACTCTTTGGTTCTTTCGGTAAAGTCACGTAGGTATAAAATAACCACAGCACGAAAAATAGTTTTGCTGAAGTGGGAGAGAGATGCCGTGGTAAGAGGTTATATAGGTGTAGGGAGTTCAGGGAGACGACGACGGAGTTGAGGCACACTCTTTTTATTAACTCAGGGACAGACACAAGAGTTGAAGGGGTAACGGCCCCTTCACCCGTACTAGCTGGGAAACCACCCCTAGTACTAAGTCCCCTGTCCTGTTCCCAGTCCTCCTCTAATAGGCTACAGGAGGCTGTCTGATCTGGCCCTGGTAAGCACAGATCCCGGCACCCAGCTAAGCCGGCCTTTCCCTTACAAGAGCAGAGGTCCGGAAGCTCTTGGGCCGCGCCGCTGGCTTGCCCAGCTCGGCCCTGACAAGGGCAGCGAGACAGGGGAGTCCCAGGGCTTAATCTGCCGGTCTTCAGACTTCACTGGTCATCTTCTTGTTCAATTGGCCCCGAGCTCTCTGGCTCCCCGCCTTTTATAGGGATCCCCTCGGAGGGGCGGGGTTATGGGGGATCACAGAGCCCCCATGGCCCCCCAGTGGTTAACGGATGCGGACGTCGGTGCAGACACCCGTGTGTGTGGGTGCAGACACCCCTGTGTTTCCCGTCCGCCTTTTCTCCCGTAATAACCCCTATATAGGTGATAAAGGGGGGAGGGGCAAAGGGGGGGGGCGCTGCGTGGAACGCTCGGAGAGGGACGTGAAGCTGATTGATCCTTCGAGACCCTACCCCACACCCCTCCCCTCTCTCTCCGAATTACCCCCGTATCCCCAGCTCTCTCAGCCTCCCACTTCCAACCCCGCCCAATTCCCCCGTCCAGCTTCACGTCCCTCTCTTCCCCCCTTGCCCCTCCCCCCTTTCTCACCTATATAACCTCTTACCACGGCATCTCTCTCCTAATTCAGCAAAAAAAAATATTGCTGTGGTTTCCCAAATTGATGATTGTTTGTGATGCGATCGAAACGTCGTGATTTATTTAATTTTATACCTACGTGACTTTACCGAAAGAACCAAAGAGTATAATCCAGCCATGTAGCCTAATGGGAGAGCATGCGGCTCGCAATCGGAAGGTTGCGAGTTCAAATCCTTTGGTTGGGGGGGGGGGGGGTGACTAAGCCCATCATCTCTCTGAAGGTAATAAAATAGGGACTAATTTGTGGAGAATTCAACATTGGTTTTACTATGGATCCACGAGCCCCGCCGAAGTAATGCGGAATTTCTACCACTGGCTCAGGGTGACATGAATCCAGTTTTGACAGGAAAGCTTGGACGTAATGTGATGTCATATTTAGGATCAATTAGAAACCATTTTTATTTAGATGATTTGACATTTTTGTACAAAGTCCCGAATTTAGGATAATTCGAAAAAATAAGAAAAATCAGGAAGACATTTCTGCGATTCAGTATTGTGGCAACTCTTACTTTAATTATTTTTTTAATGTTTTGTGCCACATTAATAATGAGCTTTGACTAGCAGTCACAGAAGATTATTCCAAGCGATTTAAAAATACATTTTGCAATGTAGCCAAGATTAGAATAAATTATGAAATTCTGTTTACAATGTATTGCAATACACTATAAACAAACACTTCTTTCCTTTAACCAAGTGGAAACCCACTTAGACAGCAATGAAAACCCAGAAATATGCATCCGTACAGCCATTCAATATTTAGACTATGATAGCATGGGTTTTGAATGCACACACTGCTCTTTGCAGCCTGTATTATAGATATATTATTGTCGACATGGTGCATACAGAGAGGGCTGGAATAGAAGTTTCTGGATCGTGCAATGGCGTTGGTTTATAAAAGTGAAAGGTGAAGTTTAGAATTTAAATTTCAATAATTAATGGTTTTCGCGAAAAGTTATTTCATGGATTTCTTGCACTGGCTGCAACGTGCCCTTTTTAACAAAATGTGATGCCCATTGATGCCTGGGAAATTGATGAAGACATTTCTGGAAAGATATGTCACTGCATATACATTAAATTTTAGAATAACTGTGGTAATCATCCAAATTTAGTAATCGGCCCATTTACGGGGCTCTGCAGTGCCATGGACTGCGAGCATATTGATAATACAAGCTCCCAACAGCCCAGCTTATTATATGATGAAGAAAAATTCATTTTTCCAATTTCTCATTAAAAAAGCACTTAAGTAAAATGATTAATAACTGCTTCAGTAACAAAACTGAGGCAAGATGATGATGGCCAAAAGTGAAATAGTTCCTCTAAATGCAAATGAGTATGCTTGAGAGTCTGTGTTCCATAAGCCTGGAGTAACTGATCAGGACAAACCATGCTTTGTCAGAGATGTCTGTTCCCAACAAGTTCAACACAGCTCGTGATCACGGACTGATGCAATGCAAATCATGCTTCACCATTTGCCAAAGCGAGGGCAAAGCTAATTCCAGGCAAAACAAGCTAATTAACATGAATAAATCTAGGTCATGAGGTAGAGCAAAAAGGATGTGACCAGTTTAAATATGGTGACAACTAGCATAATAATGGATGGTGCACTAGAAAAGGGAAATGCAAAAATATCAAGACAAATTGTCTGAAACTCTGGGAGGCATTGCCAGTCTAACAAACACATGGCGTGTTTAGTTCACGCAAGTGTTTCACTTTCCATGTCTGTTGTTGTTCATGTTTAGGCATTCCGCATCCAGTTCCAGGAATGGTTGGAGGTCTTCTGCATTGGTGGTGAGAAGAGCACAGAAGATGACTCCAAAAGCTTGGGGCTCAGTCTTGGGTTGGTCAGAATTGAGTGGAAGGAAACCCTTCCTACAACACACATGGCAGATGTTCAGCCAGGAGACACAAGGGAGAATTCCAACCATACTGAAGCTCCAGCACACAATCGAGACAGCCAGAGAACCCTTTGTCGTGAAAATTCAGGGACAAGAGGCATTGGTACAGACTGCCCTGACTCTGCTGTGTATGGAAAAGTATGCCCTGACCGTGACAGTTCCATTCTTGGGTCAAAACAGCCCAGTGTGGTCACAGAAGGGGCTGATGAGGATGGTAAGGAGGCCACCTGCAGGCCTGACCATTGGAAGGAGGGAGGCGTTGTGGGGTCAGACGCCATCGCCTATGTGCTCCACACCTCCGGCACAACGGGCCCCCCGAAGATTGTGCATGTGCCCCATGCTTGTATTGTGCCCAACATCACGCACCTACGGTGAGTGCCTTTACTGCGATGGCCCATGGAAGATGCGTGTATTTCCACGAGAGCAACCTAAAGCAACAGGAAGTAATTGCAGTAAAACATTCCTGCACCAGCGACTAGTGTTATAAATTGCTGTCTCAGCTCAGACACCTATGATTGCAAAAACCCATCAAAATACATTACATTTTTACCCAAATTGACAAAATTTCAGTTTAACTGCCATTTGATAAATAATTTGGTGATTTATAGTAGGGCGTTCATAATACCGAATGGATATATCTTCATCTCACAACACGGCATTGACAGTACAGTGTTGACCTTCCTTTGCAACGTATGTAGCCAACCGTGCTAATCGGCGGTGCGGGGAAGAACAATAAACTAAACACAAAAATCAGTTCTAAATATATGAGTTCAATCTCGATTTGAAAGTGCATTCCTCTGCTCCAGTGGCTTCCTAATATCGGAAGGAAGAGCATTCTAAACAGCTGCAGAAGCACATCTGAAAGTGTGCGATGCAGTGATTTCTTTGTTCGATGGCTAGCCAAAAGCCGCTGTGAGGATGACCGGCGTTTGCGTGATGGTTTCTAAAATTGATAAGACAAAATGGTGCGTCAAAAAGGAAAAAAAAATACATTACAGATTCTTGGAGGTCTCATTTAAAATTTACAGTAGACCACATTCCCTTTTATAATTCAAATGTTCTTCAAGGTCAAATCATCTGCATGCTCAAATAAGCCTGGGGCAGTGCTCATTATTGTTGTGGAAATTCTATGTGCCTATGGTGGGGCCAGTCTTTCCACATGACAAGACACTGATCCTAAGCACCCAAAAATAACAAATTAACACAAATGTGCTTGCACAAATCTTTTAACAATTGGCCACAGTAAACCACGAGGTATTTGAATTAGAATATTCATTCATCAGCCAACTGCTTTTCAGATATCCAGGTCACAGATATAAAGATGGTGTATCACTTCACGTATATTTGAGCGGCACACTTGTAAATTTGCAGTACCTATTGAATCGGTAATGTGTCCAATTCTGTTCAGACCTGTGCGTATAAGATTACCTTCTAAAGCATGTCGGCTTGTCTCTCTGAAGCTGGATCTATGAATCGGTGCCAAGGGGTCACTGATGCATCGGCGTATGCCACCAAATTGGACAATGAGTAACAATTGAGCGTTAGGCAATTTCACGGCAATTGCCCGCGTGTCCACTTCAAGGTCCCTGTTTGCGATGTCGCCGGAGGATGTGGTGGTGCTGGTGTCGGCACTGACCTTCGACCCCTCGGTGGTGGAGTTGTTTGTGGCGCTGGCAAGTGGCGCGACGCTGCTGCTGGTGCCGCCATATGTGCGCAGAAGCCCCCGCGACCTGCAGCGCGTGCTGTTCCAGCGCAGCCGGGCTACCGTCTTGCAGGTGCACCCCCCCCCCATACCCCTAGCCCGCCACGCACGCAAGCAAGCACAGTCACACCAAGGTCAACGGTGTAATGAGGCCATC
Source organism: Lampetra planeri (assembly GCF_965212315.1). Classification (NCBI taxonomy): domain Eukaryota; kingdom Metazoa; phylum Chordata; class Hyperoartia; order Petromyzontiformes; family Petromyzontidae; genus Lampetra; species Lampetra planeri. The sequence continues at coordinate 3,017,524 of NC_136125.1, read as the reverse complement.
TGGACACTTCCCCATTCCATTGCTTAATACTATTGCACGCTGCCCTCAAGCTCCACTTGCCAGCAGGTTTACTTCATTATATCAAAATTGGTTAATGGTTCCGCACAAGCGGGATGCTACTTGCAAACGTAATTCCCATGTTTATGTTAATTGCCAGAAGTGTGTTTAGGGTCACTAACCGGTATAATTTGGCCTTCACCAAATGCACGAACAAAATCTGTTTTAGACTTAATTGCAATTGGAAGCTTGTGAGTTATAATACCAATTTGGATACGGCTCAGCCTATCATCCCTACGGCATCTCACAAATTGGGAAGTAACAGTGGTCACCCTATAGAGACTGGTCTCTGCTGTGGGAATGTGTCATTTTTACCCCTGGATTTTAGGGTCACCAACAGAGGCAATACAAACATGACCTGATGATAATATCACATGACTACTGTTTTTCTACATTCACTTAATATGGCTACAGCAACAAAGTGAGTGTCATTGCTTCAATATTGTAACACTTTGTTCTGAAAACGTCGTTGAATAGCTTGACAAAATTAAGGCATTGCATTGGCAGTGGTGGGCAGGCACAAGACGAAAAAAAGACTTCCCAGATTTGCCATTAATATTGCCTTCTTCCTAGAAATGTCCTCTCATGTATGAGGTCAGCTGCCTTCCCACTCCTCTTCTCAACTCATTCCTGTCCTGGACCACCATCTCCACATCCACTGCATAGTTCTTCACATCCTGGTTCACCACTCAGAACTACCCCTTCCTAGGCCTGCTTCTCAGTCTGCTCTGGTGCTTCCATGTTTGTCACCTTTCTGAAAAATCTTGGATTTCTAGGATTTGGATGTTTTTCTTGTTGCTGTCGAGATCTGCATATATGTCCTCCATTAATGATAAGATTCTGACTCGTGTGTTTTGGTTTCATCATTCTCTTTAAACGTCCTATTTGTGAGATACCAATCATCAACGTTCTTTTTTTGCGTTACTTGCGCCCATTGTTTTTGTATGATATTTTTAATAATTTGTGATGTGTACTCTGATTTCTTGTTTTCTTAGCAATTTTACCAAATTTCGCATATATTATCTTATGTTTGGCATGTTCCTTGCTTGTGGAGACTATAACAAAATAAACAAGTAGACAGTAGGCTTTTCACATGTATCCATAATTCCATATAAAATATATATTTTTAAAACATCCCATCAGCTACACTGCTTTATGGGATTGTATCACTTGCCAAGTGGAAGTGGGATGTTCTTAAAGATTACATGATTAATTTAATTTCTTCAAATGCAATTATGCTGCAAGTTTTGTAACCGTGATTTACAATGTGCCGAAAAAGGATAATGCATGATAATACCTTCAAATTAGCACTGGTCTATCAGTCGCTTGTCTCGAACACAAGAACATACATGTTCTGATGGTGAGATAGAAAATCAATGACATTTAGGCTAACTTACGTTACAATTCTTATTTGAAACCACGTACAATGTACACAATTCAAAAATGCATAGCAGTGAGCGGTACTGCTGTGTTTTAAGACCCATTAAACAAATGACCACATAAAATGAGAAGTAATGGTAGCGCGTAATCATTAAAACCAGACATTACCATGCGGATAACATGTTGATGCATTCACCTGCACAGCAGCCAAATTTAGCTTCAATATGTAAAAAAATGAAAGTGGATTTGTAATCAAATTTTAAAAGATGTGACCGTTTCAGGTCATAAGCTAGTAGCATGCGTTGTGTTTAATTTTTTAAAATGTTGTATTCATTTTGTAGATGCATCATTACCCTTCTGTAAATACGAATGCTACTGATGGTACCTGTTTACATGGCGGCGCAACAGCCTCTGCGTTTTGAATTTAAACTCCTCTGGACGCAATGGCTTTAATTTCAATTTTCCCTCTGGCCTAGTAGAAAATGAAGATTAAGTGAAATGGCATTTGTTTTGAATCACTTCACATTCACAGACGAGCTGCCCGTCATGCATCAGTGCCCAGGAGTCCAGCAAATGAGTAATGCGTCTGGCTAAGTGCCAATGCCAGCACTTGAGTGGGGAATGGAGGCAAGGGAGAGAAAGAGATGTTAATCGAAAAGTTGAATTACGAGTGCAAAAAGCCATATACGGTATATTTACACCTGCTAAGGCATGATGCATCGGTGTGGAATATTGCAGTGCCCATATGCCAGGTGTACTCGTGTGTGCACGCATGTGTGTATGTGCTTGTTTACTTTCGTGGAGTGTCAGCATGGCGATTTTCACACTGGTACGATCTCAGTGACCCACGTTTAATCCTGGAAATGTATAGCACCAGTTGCAATTATTATCTAAATTTGGCGTGAGCCTCCACTAGATTAACTCGGCCTAAAATGAATTCCCGGTATTAAGTGATACGCAATAGCATTGGAAAGCAAAGGCTGTAGGTCACGTCAAGGAGCATAAACCATCACGCGAACTCTGGTCATCCTCGCAGCGGCTTTTGGCTGGCCATCATACAAAGTCGGTAACTGCATCGCAGATGTGCTTCTGTAGCCGTTTGGGAACGCTCTTCCTTCTGATATTAGGAAGCCACTGGAGCTATGCACTTTTAAATTTATATTCAAATCTAATTTCTTTATAACTGCTTGTTGTGTGTAGTTTGTTTCGTCCTTCCCCCACACCTCCGATTCACAAATAAGTTTAACATACATATATACTTTGTTCGTGGTATCAGAGTACGGTATGCAGTGCCAGCCAATATGTGCTCACTAACAGCAACACAATAATATCGTTATATATACACAGAGTCAGGAGGTCTGACCATTTCCATTGATACCATTGTATATTGTAATCTCCTACTTCATTCGGTTACATCCTGTACTTATTGCGTCGTCAACACATGACCTCCGAGGTCTGACTTTGCATTATCCCATAACGTGGTTGAATGTCGTTCCTCTGGTCACCGACTGCTGGTTACCTACCTACTTTAATGCTCATGGCACCCACAGTAGTGTAGTAGGACCAGGGGTTAATTATCGCATTGGTTAAGGCAGATGATTGTTCAGTCTTAATGCCACAATTACTTATGCTGCGGTCACGGTGACCCTACAGCTGTGGTCCGTGTGCCTCACCGCTATGAGCCGCATGTGCCACACCAAAGTATATGCGGGTGAGCAGACCACACTGACCCAGGTGCAGTGTTCCATGTTTCCCACCACCACCCGTGTGTGGTCGCATGGCAACAGCGTGACGGTGTGTTTTTCAGGCCACACCGACTTTGCTGCGGCGGTTTGGGGTGGCCGTCCTGCGTGATGTAGTGCTGGCGTCCGCGTCCCCGCTGCGGGTGCTGGCGCTGGGCGGGGAGCCGTTTCCGTCGCTGTCCGCGCTGCGCACCTGGAAGTCGATCGGCAACCGCACGCGACTCTTCAACCTGTACGGCATCACTGAGGTGTCATGCTGGGCCACGTGCCACGAAATCCCGACACAGCACCTTCTTCCGGGGTATGCACGACTTCATACGTAAGAACGCCCACGGGTGTTGGGGTCCCGGGAGATACTCGTTGATGGGGCTAGCAGCCACCGTATACATGTATATACGGAGGCAGCAAGGCCATTGATGCCAACACAATGTGCCAGATTCCTAATTTCCTCTATTTCCTACAGTTTTTGCAAAGATGATACCGCCAAGGTATCTCCTGGAGTATCCCACAGTCTGGCTGTTATGTCTTCCCTTGGTCAACGCACCTCAGGGTGCCACTCCGCTGCCTACCTTGCTAACCTCTTGATCTTTTACCTGAATACAAATCTCTCCCTTCTCTTCTACTTCTCCGGAATGCATCTACAAGCGTTATACTATATACAGTATTAGGAATATATCTGTACTTTCTTTTGTCTCTTGAATACATAACTTTTCCATATCTTATGCACATATTGTCCTATCTCTAATGAATACATTTATCTACTTTATATTCCGGTGTCTCGATGCATCTCTCCCATCATCGCATATCTCACTAATCTCTGCTTCTTGATTTTACTACATCACTAAGCCTTTATTATTCAGCTTCAATTGCAGATCCAGCAGGCTACTGCATTAGGAATTTGGCATTTGGCAGGAGAGCAAAAAATGCAGTCCATTGTGCCCTAGCTCTGAACTTGTCGTAAGAATCCAATTTATCTATCAGCCTTACATGGGTAACTGGTGTAGAGTGTGAACATCGGCACAGGGGAGAAGACAGGCGGCGAAGGTGTGGTCCAGGCCACACCACCTCTTCCTTGTGTGACTATTCTAAGCATGTGCTAATTAGCAGAACTTGCCCTCAAGTCTCTAAACCCAGCAATCTTTTCCTTTTGATATAAGGAGCTCCTGCTTACAAGAGTAATGGTCGTAATATGTTGCCTGGGGATTGTTAATGCTCGAAATGTAAAAGTGGAGTTCATAACTTTTAGAAAATCATAGGTGGCAGGCCATAGTGCTGGCTGCTTGCCAGTCAGCATCCTATAATGACCATACCAAGTAGCACGTGTCCCAGTAGCCCAATCGGGCTGACGAGGCGATCTCCATCTCTCCATTTTTTAGGTGTGAGCAGTGCGCCGTCCCTGTTGGCAAACCCCTGCTGGGCACCCGTGTGGAGGTGAGGGATGGGGCGGGGCAGGTTCTGCACCATGGGCAAGGGCAGATATACATTGGTGAGTACTCGGGACAGCTGAGCAGTACGTTCACACTGCTGACAGAGATGTACTATTATATTCTCCGGATAATGATGCACTAGAGACTCCGACGTATCCCAAACTTTGGGGTCATTCTGAAAAAAAAAGTGTAGATTATAATTGGGAGAATACAGTACGATGGAGAGCAGTCTTCCGAAAGATCACGATGAATTATCTGCTTTGAAATGACGAGAGAGGTCTTCTGGAATATGATTATTAATTCGCTGCTGGATGGCGATTTTGAACAATTCAATTAAAACACATCTTTGAAAAGACAATCTACTCTCCGCATTATGAGATGCATCCTCAACACTTGATGCTAAAATATTGCTGAAAATAATGCGTTTTATAATTGGGAGAATACGTTATGCCATTATTAAATACTTGTATATGCGGAGGTACTCGCGACAAATGGATGAGAACTTGCATTTACACATTAATATTCCAGTCTTACTTTTGGTTCGTTCACTGAAGTCAAGAGGGTCCTTCAGCCCATCTGGCATGTCTTTATCTGCTCATTCATAACCATAATATTCCCCCGGCCACAAAGCCTAATGCATATTAAATTACCCACCTTTGTTACCATCCGTTCCAAAATAGAATTGCATGAAGAAAAAAAGCACACTTTACAATGTAAGCTCTTGAGGTGAGTTAAAGGAATCAGCAGTGCGTTTGCAAGACAGATGTTACATTACTTCTTCTGGCTATTTTTAAGGTAAGCACACTTGGTTTTAGTTACAGGAATAACCTGACCGAAACACTTTTTGTACAATCGTCAATTCATTATTTAATTAACACTAAGCATTGTATTTATATAGTGTCGCTTAAATGCATCTGCAAGTCAAAGTGTCTTATCTGGAACAATTCGAAGAGCAGTGGCAGCTGTCCCTGTGCAGCACAAGGTGACTCAGCACCTGGCCTGTGAGCAAGGCATTCGTCTGCCAGTGAGGGCTGATGATTGCTGCTACTGTGTGTAATGCCCATGAAATAATTTTCAGAGTACATTTTAAAAAATTGCCAAATTTGAAAACTTACCCCCAAATTACTAAAGATGAATTACACACATCAACATCGCAACTTTACCCCTTACTGTGAAACTACTGCAGACAATACGGAACGTAGCGCTTAGTTATTACCTTGCCCCCGTCATGAATGACACAAATACCAATGTACTCTATTATAAATTATAATTATCTTTGATTTATGCTGTGAATGACCTTCAAACAGATTTTTCAACTTGTCTGTAACATTTACTGCTGTCGCTTGAGTCATCATGGTCATACAGAAGACATTTCATTTTTTTATTGACCATATGCAGTACAATAGAGTTATTTTATTGATTTGATTGACACTTTTAGGGCTTCCTCGTTGGTAAAAGAGCATACAAGCTTTCGTTTAACCTTGTAAAGTCACTCCTTGGTAGTTTTGAGAGCACATTCTGAATAGCCAATTTGGTTTTATATTCACAATGGGGACATTTGGACAGGGAGCTATTCTTGTATTTTTTTTTACATGCTATATTAAAATCCACTTTAACGTGACAATGTCTTAACACTTATTTTTGTTCTTTCATCGTGTTACATAGTCATAGAGCTTACATACATAAAGGCTTTGCCAATTAAAATAATGTAATATGCTCAAACAGCAAGCCTTGAAGATGTATAATTTAATTCACAAACGTCTAAATAATGGTAAAAGGCATCCCAACATCATCATGAAATACTTTTATTTCCTCGCAAAAATAGTTTAATGTTGCAGAGACAAGAGGATGACTGGCGAGTGATGGTAAGAGGCGAGCTAGAGTTCACAACCAGCAGAGAACGTGCAAATCACGGACACCTGCAAACAAGGACTCTAGGAGGTGGAGTTATACACGAGATGTGACTTGAGTTTCATAGCCAAACCCAAGTTTGCCAGGCGTTTCAGTAAAAAAAAACCCAACAGGAAGTAATCACAGGCTGGCGTGATGCAGGTTGCACTTCACCATCACCAAAGTGAGGCAAAAACTTACTGCAGGCAAAACCAAGATAGTTAACATGAACATTTAAATTAGGAGGTAGCCAATTTTATACTAAAGCAATATATTGAAATGCACCGAGGAGCAAAATGATGACACGGATCTTGTCATCTTTTATGATGCAGTGACGAGCATAGTAATGGATCGTGTTTAGAAAGTGGTGATGAGGAGCTAAGGTTTAAAAAGCAGAGAAGAAAATGCCTGAAACCATTGAACACATATCTAGGAAGAGGGGATATATGAAATGAGGTGAAAATGCTGAAAAAATTTTACTCTACAGAAACCTGATTATTATTAGGGGGGAGAATCAACCTGAACACATCGCGCGATGATTGAAGACCGAGCAAGCAATGGGAGCACAAACGCGCACCACAAAGGAGATGGATGATTTGCCATTCACAAATGGTAGTAACCCTTAAAGAGATATATGAACCAATAATATGCAGGTGTCGGTGACAAAAACAATGATATTCTAGGAATAAAACACTTTTTCAGATGAAGAGCATGAGGTTTCATACGTCACAATTTAAATAAGTCATTTTCAGAATTAGAATATCTATTTAGACTGCAGGAGGAGGAATCTGATGAGCAATGAAGCTCGATTTTCACAGATGTCCAGTAGGTGCACGGGATCAGCAAATTAGAGGGACACAGTTGGAAAACAGAGTATTTATACCTGCGACAGTTTACTGAAAGCAGCTCAAAGTGAGGGTATAAAATCGACACCGGTGAGAGTAGATTTAGAGTGTTTTTGTAAACCAGAATTTTCTATTGAAAAACTACACCTTTACGTCTAAAGAATAACGATTTTAATCAGTGTAAATTACGTGTGACCACTGAAAAATTCTTAAAGATGCATGGGGAGGTGCGTGCTTGGATTACTTCCGACAGAAAGAGGAGCACGTAGATTCTAGAGGTTTTAGACATAATTTGTTAAGAAAACCAAGTGGGCTTGGTCAGAACACATTGCGAGCATCAACGATAGCCGGGAGTGGAGACTTATCTTCAGAGTTGTAGCCAAAGGAGGAGACGCAGCTTCAAGGACGGTGCGTGTTGGCAAAAGCTTGGGGAGGCCATCATTCAGCAGGAGATAGATCATGGCTGATGATTAATCACTGAAAAAATATGTTTCTAGCACTATCAGCGAACATTAGCAAAATCATAATCAATCAGCTTATGCAATCCACAGCCTTATCTTCCTCCCATCATCTCTCTTGCTTCTATAGACCCTCTTATAGAGCAGCAGCTGAGCCAATTACCCCAGGCACACCCAGGGTACCGAATGCCCTTTCCTCCCAATCAGGTGAGCATTGTTAAGATGTAATCATCCCCCAGCCTGATTGGATTCATTATCAGTTTATTTCCTACGAGTCAATCCCCTTCGTGGCTTTATGCTGATAAAAAGGTTACCAAGTTAACTGATTAACTGAGCTGATAAAATTGTGGGCAGGAGGGGCGAGAGATTGTACGCCCTTCATACCAACAATAATCTGAATATTTATTTATAATGGTCAATTTTGGTCTTATAAGAATGGACATTTTCTGTACTTCAGTTGAGATGATGATCGTTACTACTTGAAATCCACAGGCTAAGACTTTTTACAAATTATCCTCAACTAGACAGACTACGACTCGCATTCATATTGTGGTGTTCGGCACCTTGGCGAGGTCGTCGCATTATGCACAAGATTCCCTTCCACATTTCGCTGGATGATGCGATCGATCTTCACGCTATCTTGGCCCTCATTGGGGACCGTTGCTTTTTCTAACCAATTAGCATTGCTCAGTCACCTGTTATTATGACATTCGCTGCGTTTTATAAGCAACTGGGAAGACCGCGAGAAGGCCATCATTTTCTGCCCCATGACCAATAAACATTTTTTTGATAAATTACTAAATGTATGATGGGGACCAGGTGGAGAGCAGCGGACGTGCCTGCTGGACGGAGAGGCGGAGCTGGTGCCTGGCACCATGCGTGCCACCGGAGACGTGGGCAGGGTGGCCGGCCGCCTGGTGTACTACGTGGGGCGGTCGGACGGACTCGTCAAGAGGCACGGCCAGAAGCTGGACCCATTGCTCTTGCAGCAGGTATGGGCCACGTTGGCCCGGGTCAATAGCTAATATCCAATAGGGACCCTTCCCTGATGCGAGACCCTGGCGGCAATGTTTATTCTGCTGTCGCCATCCAATAGGGTGTAACGACACATCGACGATCCGCCGCTTTATATTTGCATGCGTAAGAGTCGATGTGTTTGGATTTGTATGTGACATCTGCAGCTGCGAGAAGCCATTACATTCACAATATACCACAATACAATAAAAATTATAATCTTTGAATCATGACCCTGAATCGCTGTAGACGAGGTTGGGGTGAATCGTGACTTAGACATACGAGGGTAATTCTCACACTGGTCCCTGTGTTGAGACTATTTTCCTCCTAGTCCTCTTGCCTTCATTATTCCATCAACACAAATGTGAAGGATTTGTAAAGATAATGAATGTATTAATAACTATCTTAATTTTTACGTAGAAAACTTGCCAAGGAGAATTATTTATTTCCATTGCTTTGGCTTCACAGGTTATAGAACCATTGCAGACACCAACATTAGCATGGTAGATAACTGAAGTACAACAAAATTCACTACAGACCTAATCGTATAAAATGACATTGATTCTAAAATGATATATATTATTATATATATTGCACACACATTTTATATTTTGTGAGCTTGTATAACACGAGCCGCATGCCTATGCAATTTTTCCCTTAGCCGCACAAATTGCCTGCAAATTAAAATGTATAGGGCATACAGCATTTTATGGACTTGTATCATTTGTCTAAATTAACATTACCTTTAAGAGCTGCAGCTGGCTTGCACCCCGTGCCCTGGTCCTATTCGTCACCGTAACTTTGGCTTATCACTATTAATATTATTATATCAGTGCCTGGGCAGAAGCTAAAATAATTGTAATTCAACCTGACCTTGTCTTTTCAAACTTGATTTTGCTAACTGCCCATGCATAACTGGGCCTCACGGCAATAATGTCCAGTAGCCATGGTCACAGACATCCGTGGGGCTGTCATGCATGCAAGTGTGTGTGTGTAATTGCATTGTATGTGCCCGTGTATGTGCTTCTATCTACGAGTATGTGTGAGCCTGTATTTACTGCTGTGCTATGTTTGTGCGTACGGGTGATTGCACGTGTCGGTCTGTGCATACCACTCTTCGACTTTTTATCAGTGTGTTTGTGCGTACAGTATGTGGGGTGTGATGGCATGGCTGTTGGGAATTGCACTATAAACACACGTGGCATTTAGACTTGTTCTGGACCTCCACTGGTTGAACTCAGCTTCAAATTAGTACTTGGTACGTTTGGTGAACATCAGTACCGTGGAGACAAAGGTGGCCGGGCATGGTGCTGGCCCCTTCACTCCCTTAATAAGTGCTCACTAACAGCATTTACCCCCAGATCATATGAGACGAAGTCAATGGCATGGCAGATCCAAGGTTGGGGAGGTGGCAGGGTGGGAGGAGAGGGGGGGGGGTAAGTAATGTGGGGCAAACACATTCTCCCCCTTTTACTGCATACCAGAGAAAATACATTTAATGTTTTTATTTATTTTGGGCCTGATTTTAAAAGCTTGAAATTTCAGAGACCTTTCCCCCCGTGGCTGCCTTGGGAAGTTTCTCGAGCCGCCTCTAGATGCGGACGAAGGATATTTGTTTTTGTTTGTCTGCTCATGTGTGTGCATGCGTGCGCGTGTGCGCGGGTGTTTGTGCACAGACGGCCGAATGCCTGGCGGCAGTGGAGGCATGTGCGGCCGTCATGACACCCGGGCAGACGCTGCTGTTGCTGTTCGTGGTTCCAGCCATGTCCCCCGGCAGCCGATCTGGGTCACAGCGGGATGGCTCTTGCACGCGCGGCACTCTGCCCCCACCATCCCCTTCGCCCCCTCCACCCTGCGAGCCAGGTGCATTTGCAGGCAGGGGAGCACAGCCGCAATCACGAAAACCCGCCACCGTTTGGGGACCATCTAGCAGTCGAGCCATCGGGGGACGCGCGCGGGGAGTGAGCGCTGCGTGTTTGTAATTTCCCGCTCGTGTTGCAGAACAGATTGCAAAAGGTCAACAGCTTTATTGAAAGGAACCACCCGAGGCAGTTTTGGCCTTGCATTAAGCATGATGACTTTGTTTCAAGACCAATCATTGGGGACTGAGTGCGAGATGGGCAGTCTGGTTGGATGATTGCAGCTGTGCGAGATACAGAGATGGTTGAAGCCACAGTGAAATCATTTAAATCTGTTTTAACTACTGCACCCAATGTGCTTCTAATTGCCAACTCATTGCCTCTTAGTCTAATGGCTCCATTATAATACAATTTGGTTTTCATAATAAAAATAATATAAATATGGCAAGTATGCATTCTATTGTTTTTCATATATTTTAGATGTGACTAGACACGTTGCAATTATTATACTTGTTTTTGGTTCTACAGAATGAAAATTTATTTGATTTCAAATTCTACGAATTGAAGATTACACTATTCATCCATTGCCATAAATCACACTGCTACATACACTCTAGACCAAGGGTGGGGAACGTCCGGCCCGTGGGCCGTATAAGGCCCGCAAAATAATTTAGTCTGGCCCTGCCAAGGCAACCGTAGGCGGGACTCGAAATTCAATAAATCTAGGAGCAAACCTGGAAAAGCAGTTGCGAGTAGCAACATCATCAATACCAGCTAACATCACACGCCTCACCAAAGAGAAGCAGTTCCAGCCATCACATTAGGGGTGAGTTAATTAAATGTTTGACCAAATATAACAGACTAATTTTTAAGTTGATAATTTTGTATGACCCGCGAATGATGTTATACATATCCAAATGGCCCTTGGCAGAAAAAAGATTCCCCACCCCTTCTCTAGACGAATGCTTGTTTTTCAACCTTACACAAACCACTTCCATTTGACTTTTGGATATGAAATGGCTTATTGATTACATTCATAACTTATTATGTTCAGGTCATACGAATGTACTTTAAACCCTCTAACAACAAATATTAATCCCTCTAACAACAAATATAAATTTATAACGTCACGCTTTTGCAGAATGGGAACTATCATTGGTTGCGGTGAAAAGAGCAATGGTGCTGATGAAGGAAGTAAACCAGGGTGGGTGGAATGCTTTTAGGAAACATTAATGGCTTCTGAGTAATGTGGTGAACAAGCACAGATATTTCATAAAGAAGGAACAATTGCAGCATTGATAAATCATTGCTGTGGTCAATGCAAAATCCACAAAGAAGCCCAGATTGATAACGTTGATAAAAAACCCTCAACGGACAAAAGTATAAAAAAGTGGATTTGAAAACAGAATACCCATAGCGTAGATAAATCTGCTGATGGTAAGGCAGTGAAGACAAGAGCCATGATCTAACATAGGATGGTTGCAGGGATGCCATTCAGATAAAACATTTTCAGATATCAGATTTTTTTTATTTTAGGCCCAATTTTAGTTTATATTGACAGATTTGAAACCTTACATTTTAATAACTTTACATATGAATCATTGCTGTTTTTACGCAAGGTTCCATAATTAAAAGAATAATTGCTATGTAATATAAAGTATTTTTATAACAATGAGGCAACATGATGGCACTTGTGTTACAATAGCAGTGATGTCACTTCTTGTGAGACTGCATCGTCTTATCAACCCAACATTTTTTTGGATCATAAAAAATGCATATCTAGCTTTCGATTAATCCAAACTCCGGAACACATCCCAAGTATGTGGACCTCATTGCAACCAAGTGAGAATCCATTGCCACAATAGTGTCCTGATATAATAGTGATGTAGATTGCGACTGTGCAGAGCCACGGCCAATGATAGCAGCAAGCTGAAACGTTTCTCCGGCAGTTGAGAGAGAATGTCTTGTATGAAAACGTATTTATTTAGATCTACTTTTTGTGTTTAGTTTGTTATCCTTCCCCTGCACCTTTGATTAGCATGGTTGGTTTCATACGGTGCGAAAAAGAAGTTCAACATGCATATGTATACATAGTTGAACAACATACATATGTATACATATATGTTGATTAACTTCTTTCGCACGGTACATAGCCAACCATGCTAATCGCAAGTGGGGCTTATGGTGATGACAGATAAAAAACATAACAAAAACCCCGAATTGGGTAAAACCAAAGAGCAACTTCGACTCGTAATGTGAAACTACTGCGGAATATATTTGCCTGAGAAACAAGAGCAGCCTTGACGCTGAAGATAAATGCAATCTCGATGTGATTTTGTGGTGATGTGCTGACCTCTATCACCACCTCCCTGCCGCAACTGTGCACGCGTTTGCAGGCGACCGTCGGAGTGAGCGGCTGGGTGAACCGCAGTTCGGCGAGTGGGAGTTGGAGGATGCGCTGAGAGGGGGCATCATGCGGGAGCTTGCCTCGCTGCTCCCCTCCCACGCACGACCCGACTCCGTGATGCTCATCTCCACGCTGCCGCTCACCTCACACGGTCTGGGGCATACGCGCCGGGGTGGGACGACTGTCCTGCGGTCACCCATAGTTTTTTGGAATTTTCGTGGGTTAGATGGGTTTACGTCATGTTTAAACATTGAATTTTTTACGATATTTATACGTATATATATTTTTTTATTTTACCAAGTAAGGACCACTGAGCTATTTAGCTCTTTTTCAGAAGCGACCTGGCCACAAATGGTTGCCCAACGAAGTGGCTTACCATGTGGACATTTATAGCAGCCAAATACTTTGAAGGCATGTTGATTCTAAATTTAGAGGGAAAAACCAGAGGACCCAGTGAGAGACATGCAAAATGTGAATATACAGGCGTCAGGGTCGGGATCGAACCCACGACCTCCTGTATACCAGGCGAGCTAGTTAACATCTCGCTATCACGATGCCCTTTGCCATCTAGGAGATTACATAGTGCTACATGTGTTCAGCTGTATTCCTATGACCTGTGCTGTCAAGGGCTACCTACTCAGCCTTAGGGCAGTGCAACAACACCCATTGTTGTACAATACATTGCACTCCACGAACTCACACCAGCAATCGTGAGCAAGTTGGTAATGCCGCTCTGCGAGTGATAGTCCACTTCCCCACATTTGCAAGTTAAGCCTATCAGAGCTCAGTCGCACCTAATTGACCGGCGCTCATGCATTTCTAACCAATGGGTGTTCCGACCACGAGTCATCTCAGTGTCGGCATGGTTGAAAACCTCCCCCACCCTGAGTAGTTACTGCTCCATGTCATGTGGGGGTTGTTCAACCATAATTTTACCACGCTGGTCAGTGCAGGTTGTTTATTTCTTGTTTAATAAGCTTAATTGAGATTGGGATTGCAGTTATCTTATGTGGCGCTATATATATGTTAATGTTGGATAATGGGTTAACCTGGTCTTACGAGTGACGAAATGAGCCTCAAAGACGTTATACAGGGCCTCTCCTCTGCGCTGTAATATGAAGTTACTTTAGATTCCATCGATACTTGAGTGTAATTTTTTAAACCGTCTAGTTTTCAAGAGGGTTTAGGATGTTTCATGAACCTGCTGATGGATGCCCTGGCTGTATTGACACAAATTTTTGCATTGACTGCAGGGAAAGTGTCGTCTGCGGAGCTGCTGGCCCTGTACGAAGTGGAAAACGCACAGATCTCAAGGGTGGGAAAGCCATGGGAGCCAGACCAGTTGAAACGGACCCTCTGGGCGTGTTGGCAGGTACGGATGTCACTGGTGTCTCTTTAGGAGCCACCCTGCAAATGTGCTGCATAATTATCTGCAGCGCAACATGGTTTAGGGCGGCATTACAAAGGAATTCCAAACTCTAAAACTAAACCATTTTTATTTTGATAATTGGGTTTTTATCCTTTTATCTGGCAACAAAACTGACACCTTTTTTACGAGGAGTCATGTTTGCATAGACCACAATACCTGCAGTCATAATGCAAACAAAAAACACAACTCTGATAATGTATGCACTGTCTTTGAAGTTGATTGGTCCACACCCGAGACAGCTTTCCTTAGAGCCTAGTCTCACATGGGTTGGACCAGATGATGCCAAAAGGCGCACAACTCAAAGACAATGCACCATCAGAGTATGAGAGCTCGGGGTAAGCATTTACACCATTGGTACCTCATTTGCCAGTAAAAATATGATAATTGTTTTTTTACCCTTTTATCTGGCAACAAAACTGACACCTTTTTTACGAGGAGTCATGTTTGCATAGACCACAATACCTGCAGTCATAATGCAAACAAAAAACACAACTCTGATAATGTATGCACTGTCCTTGAAGTTGATTGGTCCACACCCGAGACAGCTTTTCTTAGAGCCTAGTCTCACATCGGTTGGACCAGATGACGCCAAAAGGCGCACAACTCAAAGACAATGCACCATCAGAGTATGAGAGCTCGGGGTAAGCATTTACACCATTGGTACCTCATTTGCCAGTAAAAAATATGATAATTGTTTTTTTACCCTTTTATCTGGCAACAAAACTGACACCTTTTTTACGAGGAGTCATGTTTGCATAGACCACAATACCTGAGATTGGTGCTAGTTTGTAAGTGCTTTCATACATATGTACTGTTATCATTTGCAGACACACTGGCTGGAGGCAACAACTTTTATTCATACAACGCTACACCTTTACACACGGGACTATATCACCTAACTCACTTCGGATGGCTACGTACACCTTCTCCGCACAGGATAACTATATATTTTGTCAGAGCAGCCACATATTGTTGACCCACTTCGTACGGGATAACTATCTCTGGTCAGAGCAGCCCTCGCGCTATTGACCCACGATGTCGGAGAGCGTGGACCCAGGCGATGAGCAGAATTCTTCTTTCCACCAAACAGCCTCGAAACTCGCTCGAGGCTTGCCTTATATCCTCTATCTCCCACTGCCCCCGCTCCTCCCTCGGCCGCCCCTCCCCTCGGCTCATCTGGCCAATTCCAGTTGCCTTGCACCTGTTCGCCCATCCCGTCACATGCTTAACCCAAGCTGGGGTGACGTGCCCCTATACCTCACCCCGGCCCGTCACGTGCATGGTACTGTACCCTGCTAGTTATCTCCACAACACACACACAGCGCAAAGTGCCGTAGTGATCCGTATAACGTCACTACATCACCCCCCCCTTTGTAAAACTCAGCCTTCCCGGCTGATCCCTCACCCGCGCACACCCGGGCGGTGCCCCAAACATCCAAACCAGGCCCCACCTGCCAATTGCAAAACAGCAACCGCGCAATGCTTCAACCAACAACCCGGCCTCCGTAACGTCAAGAACAACAACTCAACAACACAGCACGAGAAACCCATTTAGCAACGTTGAACAACATCCCCCTCTGGAATATGTACACACATGACACCGACCAGCCCACCACAGCCCGAGCCCAGGAAGGACTCAGTTCCCCCGGCAACGCAGCCTGGCTCGTGGCTGCGGCCTCCTTCTGGCGGTGCCAGAATAAATAAGCGTCCGGGGCAAGCATCCAAATGGTGCAGTTTTGGATCGGGTTCTCGCCGCCGGGCCCTCGGGCGGGACTGGAATGACCACACCGGGGTCCCCGGGGACGACTGAAGGTCGCCCACCCGGGTGTAGCCCCTCCGAGACAGAAGATGGAGGGGGAGGAGAAGCGGACGCCGGTTGCTCCTTCTCTGCTTGCGGGCTCTCAGACGGCATAACGGGCGGCTCCATGTTCATCACGGGGCGGATCCCTGTGGGCGGAGGAATAGACATCCACTGCGGCAGCAATTGAGAGTCCGCACGCCAGGGCTCGTCGGGCACATCAACCACCCGGCCTTGGGAAAGTGGAGATGATACATCGTGACAAGGTGGATAGAACGGTTTCAATCGCGACGGGTGGACAGACCAGCGCCGGCGACCGACTTGAATCCGAACACACTGGGTTTTCCTCACCTTTATCACCTCGACCGGGCCCTGCCATGGTCTATGCAACTTGGGGTACATGCCCAAAGGCACCTCAGGACAATGCAAGCCCTCTCCCCAACCTTCCATGGTTTCCCCGATTCGCGAAGCTTCGCCAATTTTTCATTAGCCGTTTGGCGCCGAGACTTATTTTGACAGGATGCTTCCCGCGAAATGAGCGAGCGTGCGACGCATGAGCTCCGGCACAGCGGTCTTTTTGGCACCCACCCTCACATTCAACTGGGCTTCCATAGGGGAGTCACATTCTCGCCTGTACATTAAAAAGAACGGGGAGAACCCGGTAGAGGCGTGAGGAGCCATGTGATATGCCGCGAGTATACCCTGAACGTGTAAGTCCCAATCCGATTGAGTCTCATTGACCTGCTGGCACAACATGGCTGTGAGCGTTTTATGCAGCCGTTCCACCATCCCATCGGTTTGGGGGTGGTAAGGTAAAGTTTGGATTTTCTTGGTGCCCAACACGTCACATACCTCCTTCAACAATTTGGAGGAAAAATTTCGGCCTTGGTCCAGGGCCCCTTTGTCTATGGCATATCCATTAACAAAAGTGTCAGCGATAGATGCAGCCGACTGATCCTGCAAGGGCCATGCAACTGGCCATCGCGACAAGTATTCCACCCCTGAGACCAAGATTTTTTTTCTCCCCATGGCGTGACGGGAAACGGCCCGAGGACGTCCAGAGCAACCAGCTCATTGAGTTGATGCCAAAGAGCTCCATTTTGGTCTCATCTGACCACAACACTTTCACCCAGTTGTCCCATGAATCATTCAGATGTTCATTGGCAAACTTCAGACGGGCATGTATATGTGCTTTCTTGAGCAGGGGGACCTTGCGGGCGCTGCAGGATTTCAGTAATGGTAGGTTTTTACCCTTTTAACTGGTACAAAACTGACACCTTTTTAATAAAGGTGTCAGTTTTGTACCAGTTAAAAGGGTAAAAACCTACCATTATATTTTGCCACTGGTAAAAGAGATCTCATAGAGGATTTCAGTACTTCACGGCGTAGTGTGTTACCAACTGTTTTCTTGGTGACTATGGTCCCAGCTGCCTTGAGATCATTGACAAGATCCTTCCGTGTAGTTCTGGGCTGATTCCTCACCGTTCTCATGATCATTGCAACTCCACGAGGTGAGATCTTGCATTGAGCCCCAGGCCGAGGGAGATTGACAGTTCTTTTGTGTTTCTTCCATTTGCGAATAATCGCACCAACTGTTGTCACCTTCTCACCAAGCTGCTTGGCGATGGTCTTGTAGCCCATTCCAGCCTTGTGTAGGTCTACAATCTTGTCCCTGACATCCTTGGAGAGCTCTTTGGTCTTAGCCATGGTGGAGAGTTTGGAATCTGATTGATTGATTGCTTCTGTGAACAGGTGTATTTTATACAGGTAACAAGCTGAGATTAGGAGCACTCCCTTTAAGAGTGTGCTCCTAATCTCAGCTCGTTACCTGTATAAAAGACACCTGGGAGCCAGACATCGTTCTGATTGAGAGGGGGTCAAATACTTATTTCCCTCATTAAAATGCAAATCAATTTATAAAAAATTTTACATGCGTTTTTCTGGATTTTGTTGTTGTTATTCTGTCTCTCACTGTTCAAATAAACCTACAATTAAAATTATAGACTGATCATTTGTTTGTCAGTGGGCAAACGTATGGAATCAGCAGGGGATCAAATACTTTTTTCCCTCACTGTACAAGGACTGTCCACCGGTCCCAGTTGAAGAGAATTTTGGGGCAACGACTGAAAAATAATTGCCGAAATGAGGGATGCCGATGCACTGGTGTCTATCAGCACCCGGACCTCTACCCCCTGTACCGTCCCCTACGACTGCTGATGAACCCGCTGCAGCTGCCACGACCATATGCACCAGGACCGTCCACTGACCCGGATGCCGCAGTCATCCTATTCCCCCCGATCCCGTATGCACTGGTGCTTCGACCCGACCAGTATTCACGGCGCATAAACTCGAACCCGTCTGTGATGAGGATGCCTGAAGTGACAGGTTTGACCGGGTGTTTGGTGCGCCGCGACTCACCTTCGGGCTGGGAGGAGCGGAGTTCGGCAGGGTAGAGGACGACGAGCGCGCGACGAGCTGTCCTGGCTTGGCGCAGCATCCTGCCGCGATGTGGCCGGGTAGGCCTCAGTTGAAGCAGGAGATGGACTTCCTCCATGAAGAAGCAGGAGCCGTCCCTTGCTGTCACTGTTCCTGCCGCCATCCCGTGCTGGTCCTTGGCCGCTGACTCCCCGCCAGTGCTGCCCAGACCCCCGGGAGCTCCTTCTCCTCCTGCTTGGCCCCACTTTTCCCCAGCGGCCCGGTGCCCGCGATCACCCCAACTTGCCACCGCAAGTTGCTGTGCGCTTGTAAACAACACGCCACCTTTAAAGAAGTCAATTCGCTATCTTCAGAGGCGGGCAAGAAAACGTCCATGTCCCTTGCCAACGCCAATAGCTGTTCCAGGACCAGCTTGTGAAATGGCGGCCGCCCGCGTGGCCAGTGGGGCCCCATGGTTTCCCGCTCTCGGAATTTGGCGGTCGCCAGCGGGTTGGCTTCCCGCTCTCCCTGTGGTGCCATCTCCTTCTCCGGTTCGTCCATCGCCATCTCTGCCACCAGTGCCGCCGCGGCGGACAATAGATCGACGAGGCGCGTACTCCGGGGCTGGTGTCCTACTCCAGGCAGCTGCAGGGCAGACATGCCTTCTGCCACGCTCTGCTCTGTGGGCAGCATCTCCGCGGGACTTTCCTCCGGACTCCCTCCCCCCGGGGCTGTCGGCGGGATCACCTCTTCTTCGTCTTCGTCGTCCGATGACGCACGGGTGAGTTGTAATCGTGACATTGTAACTAACTAACTTTCCTAGCTAGGAATTAATTTAAGGTTTTAACACTTCTAACATCAAATGTAGTGTGTCTGCAAATGTTATCATTTGCAGACACACTGGTTGGAGGCAACAACTTGTATTCATACAACGCTACAACGTTACACACGGGATTATATCACCTAACTCACTTCAGACGGCTCCGTGCACCTATCCTCTCCGCACAGGATAATTATATATCTGGTCAGAGCAGCCACGTACTGTTGACCCACGATGTCGGAGAGCGCGGACCCAGGCGACGAGTAGAAATCTTCCATCCACCGAACAGCCTCGAACCTCGCTCGAGGCTTGCCTTCTATCTTCTATCCTCCGCTGCCCCCACCACTCCCTCGGCCGCCCCTCCCCTCGGCCTATTCGGCTAATTCCAGTTCCCTTGCACCTGTTCGCCCATCCGGTCACGTGCTTTACCCGAGCCGGGGTGACTTGATCTCACGTGCCCCTATACCTCACCCCGGCCCGTCACGTGCATGTTAGTTATCTCCACAACACATGCACAGCGCCAAGTACCGTAGTGATCCGTATAACATCACTACACATATTTACAAGCTCAGCTATGCACATCCTGCCTTTGCATGCATTCTGCTGTGTGTTTGAGTTGTGAGTGTTGGGAGCGGTGGTGGGATGCTTTGGTTCAGTGGTTTGCGCAATGCACTGTGAAACCGGTGACCCGAGTTCAATTAGCATCCTGAACTTATATCAGTGGCTATGGTGTCAGGTCAAGTCAACCTTAAATAAGTGTCGGTTTGTGTGCGTAAATGCCAGCACTAGGGAAACAAAGGCGGTTAGGCATCATGCTGGCTGCACCCGCCCTCTTGTGTGCTGTCCCGGCCTCAACAGGTGCTCGCCGGCACCACTTGGGAGATCTCTGCCTCTGTGCGGGTTTGTCTTAAATGCATGATGCTTTTGCCCTCAATGCTTTTGTGCCCTTTCGAAGGAAGCCCTGGGCCGGGGAGTTTTTGCGGAAGTGGCAGACCTCGCGGCCACGTTCCTGCGCGTGGGCGGCGATTCCCTTGGCGTTGTTCGCCTGAGTGGGGATGTGGAGCGGCGTCTGGGCACCTCCCTGCCCGGGCTGCCCGATCTGCTGCTGCACCGCACCTTTGGCTGGGCGCTCCGCTACTGCGCCCGGGAGCTGTACAGGCTCGGCCGGCTGCTGGGGGATAGAGAGGGCGCTACGTGGGACCATATCACAGACGAGCACCTTTTGGAATACAGCAGCAGCGGCATTGCTGAAAACACGAGGCACTCTACCAACACAAACTCTGAGAATAGTGGCAAAGAGCCACGTAAAATATTAAAGAGGAAGGTAGAAGGGGATATTCCGGAGCAGGAAGCTCCTGAAGGCAAACGCACAGTCATGCCATCTGAACACACAAGCAGCCGCCACATCGGGAGACTGGCGCACCGTGCACAAACACAACAAGCTGTGAGCGAGCCGCCCCCTGGGGATGAGATGGTGGCGGCCCTGAGCAGGGGCAGCAGGGTGACCGTGGTGGGTGGCCGAGCGTGCAGCACGAGCGCAGGATGGCCGGGTTGTGGGAGCACTCGTAACAGAGCTGTTGTGACGGGGACAGGCGGTGTGACCCTGACGGAGCTGTGGAAGTGCGACACGGGGAAGTGTGTGGATGCCTCGCCTTTGTTGATGCTGCGAGCGCGTGGCACGGTAAGCGCGGCCACAAAGCTCGCCCAACGCTTTCGCACAGCCACGTTCATACAGCCACCTTGTATGTACTGTATGTTGAACTCTTTCTTACCATAAATAGCCAATTGTGCTAATTAGAGGTGCGGGGGAAGGACAACAAACTAAACGCCAAGGGCAGTCACTTTAAAGCATTTCCCTGCTCCAATGAACGTTTGGGTGATACTCCTACTCATTGACAGCAAATTTTGGCTATTGCACGTTATGGTGGACACTGGTTTTTCTACAGGATGGCCACTTGATTTCCCAAAATGTGTTACTAATTTTTTTTATTCATCTCAGAAAGGTGATGGGCCGGGTTGTTCTCTGACTCAAACGTCTGTGCCATCTGCCTGAATTCCTTGCAGTTTATATTTAAATCACGTGTTATAGACGCATTACATTTCCACAAGAGGCTTGCACTGTCTTCTTGGTTCTTTCGGTAAAGTCACGTAGAAGGGAAGTAATAAAATAATAAAAATAAAACATAATAAAATTATTCTCACGACGTTTCGGCCACAACGCAAGCAGCAGTCCTCAGGTGAAAACCAGGTCCGTCGAGGCGACAGAGTCGGACCTGGTTTTCACCTGAGGACGGCTGCTTGCGTTGTGGCCGAAACGTCGTGAGAATAATTTTATAATGTTTTATTTTTATTATTTTATTACTTCCCTTCTACGTGACTTTACCGAAAGAACCAAGAAGATGAATCCCTGCAGTCACGAAAGCTTTAAATCGAAATTTAGGCTTGCACTGATGGAGAGTCGACTTGTTTAGCTATTTGTGGGGTTTTTTTTCCCTGTTTATAAGGTTTTTTCTCTCCAAACTGTCTGGTTTTCACACATTTTAAATAATACGAATAATGTAGTACATTTTGGAATTTGCACAGTTCTTACTACACAAGGCTATCATGAATGTTCTATGTTTCACAGGTGTAGTCTGGCAAATGTAGCTATGTCATTTTACCCAAAAAGATGCAAAAAGCATCTCAAGATTTCATGAGGCATTTATGGGCAAACAAATATATCCCGATAGATGCAGATTAGTTGGTTCATTCCACAAGCTTAGGCTAAACAGTTGGTGGTTTTAATTTAGTGGGATTTTGAAGCATATAAAATCTTTGTGAGAGCTTGCGCCTTTGAAGTTGCACTCCCAGAAGAGAAAGTGGAGCTATGCTGCATGGTTATTGCCTGATGTAAGCCGAGTATTGTTGGTTGTGGTGAATGGGCAGTCGAAGTGGTGTGAATGGTACCTCAATTATATGCAATCAAGAGCTGTGCTGACCCCCACTAGAGTATTTATCTAATTGTACTCATTATCTTGCCATTTTTATAACCCCTGCCCTTCATGTGGTGTCTCAGTTCAGGGTAGACAATTGCAATATTTACTATGAAAATCCTCCATTTGTCCTTGTATTTTTTTTCCGGCTAGGGTTAGAGTCTTTAGAGAAAATCCACAAGTGCATTGAAAGAATATTCAGTGTATGTGCGAGTATATGCGTACATGTGTGTACAGTATATATGTAAGGGGATTGGAAGTGTCGTGTTAGCGAACTTTGCTACAAACCTGGCAAAACGAGTTCGATTCCTGCTCATGGCCGACATCGGTGAGGAAATATTAGACTCAGTCCTGAGCCTCCCCTAGGTTACCTCAGCCTTATATGAGTACCTTGTGCGGTGTGCAAACATCGCTACTGTAGAGACGAAGGCGGCTGGGCATGGCCGATATTCACACCACCCCCGTCTTATGCCGTGTTGTCCTTTGTAAATTTCTCACTAACGGCACTTTGCCGCAACAGTCTGTTAAGTCTATACAGAGGGGGGGATCTTCATCTTAGTTATGTATGAACGAGCATGCGCGTGCATGCTCCAGCGCCGCTCACATGAAGCCCGTGTGTCCCGCCCCAGGCCGTGGCGGTGTGCGTGGGCTCCCACTCGCGCCGCGTGCTCTGCGCCGAGTGGCCAGGTGGCCGCGTGCTCTGGACGGCCGAGCTGCCCGACCGCGTCGAGTCGTCGGCCTGCCTCTCTCAGTGCGGCACGCTCGTTGCGCTCGGTAATAACATTCACAATTCGCGATGGGGGAGATGTTATCTCCCTCGCCCTGGTATGAAGGAGGTCGTGGGTTCTGTCCTGGCCTTGACGAAGCCTGTATATTTCGAGTTTGAACGTTTTCCCTGCGGTCGCGTGGATTTTTCTCCGGGCCCTCCCGTTTTTTCTCTCCAGATTTAGAATCAACATTCGTTTTGAGAGTATTTGGCTGCTATAAATGTCCACTTGATAAACCACTTCGTTGAGTTATCATTTGTGGCCAGGTCGCTCTGAAAAAGAGCTACATAGCTCATTAGGCCTTACCTGGGAAAATAAGAAAAATTGTTTAGATGACCCAATTAACGAGTGTGTACGTGTGAGAGGAAACCGGAGCACCTGGAGAAAACCCACACGTGCGAGGGGACAACACTATCCTATACAGATGTAACAAGTGGAATCCACATTTGCTGTACTGCATTGCCATGGCAAGCCCCAGGGTATTGTTGCTCCTCGAAGCCCATGGGAAGGGCATTTATCAACATTTGTGCGATCCACCAACCCTTGACATCACAATGCCAGATTACAGGCATGCGCCACCATCACAGCCGCTCTCTTCTGCTTCACCCAAACGGGCAGCCCCGTGATGACGCGCAATAAAACCGGGCGGCAGATAGTAATGTGGCTATTTGAAGAGCATCGTGCCTGGATCTCAAGGTCGTCCTGTGCTCCCACCGAGCGTTATTTGGGTGCCACATCCCATCTGCTATGTTCCACTCAGTTTTACACCAATTTGTCCCATGACAGCCCAGTATGGCAGCGCTTTAATTAATGATGCTGTGTCGGCCGGGCTTTACGACGCTCTTGGTAGAGCTCAGTACTAATCATCATCATTTTGATGAGCAGTGGGGAAACTTTAAAGCTCTGCTGTTTTAGCTCATGTACCACAATTGGGGCTGACTTAATGATGTGCCCTGTGGAATGGATAATCTCAAAGCATTGGTACATTGTGCACGTTATTGCCGTTGAATGCTTTCATTTACGATGCTCTTTTATTAATGGAAATTCCACACTCTTGTGGCAGGGGCCAGTCTCTGTACAGGATACCCAGATATATTTAAGTTCGTGTGCATGTGAATAGGAAGCTAGTGAAAGGATTGTAAGGATAGATATATTGTAGCCTGTTTAGCCAGTGCGAAAGAATAGCATTGCAGCAACCGTCTGAATTAATGGGAGTTTAAATTTTACATATCTAGAAGGTGAATAGAGCTGATGTGAATGATGCAGTAGTGAGCAGAGTAAAGGTACTGTTGAATCTCGGTTGCTGTGTGTAACGTGGATATAACAATTCACCGCCTCAATGATTCAATTCAATTTCACGGTTTTGGGTCACAGTTCAGATCATGAATGAATCGATCTAGCAATTCAATGCAGTAATGGATCTGCGTGGTATGTATGTTGAATTTCTTTCGCACCGTGCGTAGTCAACCGTGCTAATTGAAGGTGTGGGAGAAGGGCAACAAACTAAGCACAAAAAGCAGTTTTCAAGAAATTCGTTTTCAATCGAGATGATTTAAAGCTACAGAGCTCGAACGGAAAATCATCAAGTCAAATCGCCACGCCTCCGGTGTGTGTACAGCGCTGTGTTGGAAAGTGGGCTCGTGCACGTGGACGAGTGTTGAGGCAAGTGCTCAATGGCGTGTGCGCTCACAGGATGTTACGATGGCTGCGTGTACCTGCTGCGAGCGGACTCGGGCGCCGTGGCGTGGGCCTTCCGTACGGGGGGCCCCGTGAAGAGCTCCCCGGCCCTGGACCCCGTCTCCGGCGCGCTGCTCGTCGGCTCCCACGACCAGCTGCTCTACGCCCTCCGTCCCTCGGTGCTCTGCCCACCACTGGCCACACTGCTCTTTTCTGCATTCCCCAGTTTCATGTCTTTTATAACATGTTTTAATATTTCCCCCCCCACCCCACAGGTTTATCCCAGTTGTGCTATTAGTGTCACATAATGTGATGAAGAATCCAATCGGATCTCTCGTACAGCAGTGCAAACCATCATGTTTAGATAATGGTCCACGGAATAGGCTATCACAGAGCAGCCTCTGAGGTCCATCTGCGCATGTGAAAGTAATGATTGTCACACGATAATTCTCAGAACTTGACTTTAGCCAAATTAAGTGCCGTCATTGGTGACCGGACTGAGACCAACAGCTCAATAGACTTGAGAATCGCAAGTCTAGTGAGCTGATGTAATCGCAGATGGCTGCCTGGATTCGAACCCAGGATCTTGGCGCTATCAGCTCTGTGCTCTGACCTCTGACCTTTGAGCCACCCAGCCTCCACCAGTTTCAAGTCTCATAGTTTGTCTAGCTCTGCAAGATTTAATCACTTGGAGGGTGTACTCCTTACACTTACAGTATTTTATATTTTTTTCTCCCATTTATCTCCAGTTGTGCCATCACTGTCATATCACTGCTGCGTCAGAGAACAGCTATAGTATGATGGCATCGCAGAACCACTTCTGAAATAACTTAATGAGGCCGATTTATATATCATTGGGACACACCTTTCATGTGCACAGGAAAGAGCAACAAAAGGTTGGCTATTGTGAGATAACGAATGTAATGATAGCTTTTGTGTGTGTCTGTGAGAATTGGTGACACGCTGAGCTCATTGTCTCACTACACTTGAGAACGTGATGTAAATCACGGATGGCTGCCCACTTTGAAACCCAGGATTCCAGCAGTGCCAGGTCACTGCTCTTGCAAGACACTCGCCTCACCGAGCGACCTAGCCATCTTGTGTGTGAGTGTATCGTATTTCTGTATGCAGTGTATATTTGGGCAGTGGTAGCATAGTGAAAGCTATGATCCCAGCACATCTGGGTTCAATCTGTGGCCCCGGACAATGCCAGTGTCATTTTGTATCCGAACCAGGTCTGGGCTTCTACATTGACTTGGCCTCAAATGAGAAATGTGCTCCGTATATGAACATCAGACGAAAATAGGTAAAGGCAGCGAGGTTCAGTGTTGTTTGCTGTCTCGGCCTTTTATAAGTACAATGCAATACCTTATCAACTATACGTCAAGGCTAAGTTGATAATATGTTGGTGCACGTTTGGCTCAAAACAGTTTAGGATAATCATGCAGATAACAGCAGGCATTCAACATATGCAATAGAAGCCAAGCAGCAATACCAGTTTGTAATTAATTATGACATTGCATGGCTATGTATGATCACGCATTCGCGAAGGTTATGGCTGCCATGGAGTACATGCGTTTCACACCGTCACCTTCACGTATGAGCGCGTTAGCGTGCGATGGGGCCGTACTGACCGCAGGCACCCGGGAATGCCGTGTGTCGCAGGACGAGATGTGCGTGTGGCGGCTGCACTGTGGTGGGGGCTCCGTGTTCTCGTCACCCTGCGTGAGCCTCATCCCACGCGCCGCATACGTCGGCACGCTGGGAGGCCGTCTGTTGGCCGTGAATCCGGTGAGTGCACACGTCGGTCACTGCATCGTTCGCTTCCAGATGCGCTTCTGCGGCCGTCTGGGACGCTGTTCCTTCCGATATTAGGAAGCCACTGGAGCTTATCCACTTTTAAATCTGAATTGAAAACGTATTTCTTGAGAACTGCTTTTTGTCTCCCCCACACCTCCGATTAGCACGGTTGGCTACGTAAGGTGCGAAAGAAGTTCAAAGACAAAGATCCCCCGTATAGCCTTAACAGACTGTTGTGGCAAGTGCTGTTAGCAAGCACCTGTGAAAGCCGGCACGGTACACGGGGTGGGTGGCCAGCACCACGCCCGGTCACCTTTGTCTCCACAGTGGCAATGTTTACACATCGCACCAGGTACTAATTTGAGGCTGAGTCGATCTAGAAGAGGCCCAGGTTCAGATAATCTAGCCATTAGTAGGAATCGAACTCGAGCAACCGGGTTTGGAGTGCAGCATGCTAACCGTTACACTACCGCCTCCCCTGGCCCCTACGCAGTAGGGGGCATATCTACATTGCCATGCTGACTCTTCTGTCCCCTATGCTGTAGGTCACCCATAGAGCGTGTTTCCCGACTAGCTGTGGTACGACTCGCCAGTCGCTGCTACGTGCGTGTACAGGCGTGTACAGGCATGCAGTGTGCGTTCTTTGTGTGTCGCAGGACGATGGTGCCATGCTGTGGAGTCGCGACTGTGGGAAACCTCTGTTCTCCTCGCCGGCGTGCTCCTGTGCATATGTGTGTGTTGGCTGCGTAGATGGGAGTCTGTACACCTTCAGCCACGTGGGAGACAAGGTGACAGACTAATACAACCTGGCACCCTGATAAACATTCCACCTGCCACTAATGCCTGCCTTCCCGCTAGGCTTACCTAGTCCGGAATGTAATGATTCACCCTTCCCAGGATTGTAATGAATTGGCACAATCCATGACCATACCCAGGCCGGCCAGGCCCCAACGGGCCCTCCCTTAATACCTGAATGCCACAGTGGCCTCTGCGCAGCTCCCCCCCCCCCGCCTCTAAGAATCACATTCTGTTTTAAGAATCACATTCTGTTTTAAGAATGGATTTGCGATTCCAGGCACAGGGTTGTGAGATTTACCAGCTCTACCGATTCATCCGTGCTTACTTTTGCATCCACTTTAAAGCATGTGGCATGCTTCGGCAGTTCAGTTGTGTAAACTGAACCAACGCTGTCCATCCAAACGAACTTATTGGGAAACACAATGACTGTTTAGCTATCCAGCTTTCTAATGGAGTTTGCATAAAAATCGAATAACAAATCAGTGCAGTACATATACATAATACCGACCAGTGGATAGTGCGTCCACCGCTGGTTGCAGAAGATTGCAACCAGTGGTGGTTCATGGTCCAAATTGGAAATTGGATTACTTACAAAAAATTGGAAATTGGATTATTTACAAAAAAGCATAACAATTGTCGCTTCCTTCTGCTAACAAATTAGGGCCCTCAAAAAGTTTTCTAACTCAGTGAGGCTTTCCTGGGTAATCAAGTGTGATGATAATACTCCATCTCCATGGCCAATCATAAAATGTTCACGTGCTCCTGAATACATTTAAATTATCTTCCAAGTTACCATCCAAGGTCACCGACTGCAGTGGGTGGAAACGGACGTGGTGCTCGTTGGTTGTTGCTGCAGATGTGGCAATTCCGGACGGATGGACCAGTCTTCTCGTCGCCGTGCATTGTGGGAAATCTCCTGGATGTGGTGTTCGGATCGCACGATGGCAGCGTGTATGCGGTGTCGGCGAGCGGGGAGCTGCGGTGGAAGCACCAGCTCGGCGCACCAGTCTATGCGACGCCGTGCACCTGGGTATGCATTGGACACCTCATCGCTGTTCAACCTTCAAGAAGCCGAATCACGTGTTACGGTGGCTCGGAGGATATCGTTCACGGTCATAATCCGGCAACGGATGGAGACCGTGTTCTTAAATCCACAAGTACGGATGTTTCGCCAACAGCGTTGGATTTTCAAAAAGATGCAAAAAGTGCATACACCACTGGCACAACGTGGCAACCTGGGACCATTTTGGAAGATTCCATTGGTTTAGTGAAGGGGTCTGAAGAGAGATTCCCCCTGACAGGAGCTGCTGTGGATCATAATACCAGAAAAAAATATGCTATACATTGCCTGTTGCAATATAACACCGTTGCATCGACAGGCTCATTCACAAGCCACGAACTGCCTCCAATTCCAATTGTAAACCCAGGCACCTCAGTTGGCCTTAGTGGCCCCACCGAAGTGCATTGCCAGGTCTGCCCAGCTGGATTTGTAGTAGCGGCAGGCACAGATGGGCTGGTGTGTGTGCTTGATGAGCAGGGGAATCCTGTATGCTCCTACAGACTGCCGGGGGAAGTGTTCTCCTCGCCCGTTGCATGGGGGGACTGCCTGCTCGTCGGCTGCAGGGATGACTACCTTTATTGCTTGCAGATTTGTCCACACCCTACAATGGAGCTCAAATCATAAAGTAATGTATATTATTTTGAATGCTAAGATTATGCATATCTCTTGTACAAGGGTGGTTTGTTCATTTTAACAAGCACAAAAATCATGTTTTTAAATTACAATACCTTAAGTTTACAAATAAAAAAGACCCTGAATCAACAGATGGGACTTTACATTTTTTTTTATTTACCTTCACTCACATTGTTTACATCACAGTTGCAAGAATCACCAAAACAGCTGTCTAACCTTAGCTACTGAATTGCAGACTAAGCCTTTACAGATGTCCGCAGTGGTTTGCCTTGATTTGTGTGCACATCATTCAGTAAACACTGATGGCTCGTTGCATTTCCATCCTAATGCAAATCAAAGATATCCTGTACAAATAAACATGTCTACATTATTTAAGTGTTCAAATTTAATTATGGACGTTACATTAAAATGTTTCCTGATTCGAATAACTCGTTTTTTTTTATCTCACCACATACAAGTGTTGGGAGTGTGGGGCAGATTTTGATGATTCATGCATCACAGTGGTTGTGTTGCGTGAGTGGACGATAAATTCTGGGATGCAGTAATGACAAACTAGAGGAAGTGTGGCTGAAAGTCTCCACTTGCTATTGTGAAGCAATTTGGGGGAAAAACAGGCAGTCTGCAATATGGCAGCAGATCTTAATTGGTAGCGATGAATAAACATCAGTCTGATATGACATAAGGACGCCATAACCGAATAATATCGCATCAACCCACACCGTAGAGCAATGTTTTTTTTCTGATATTGCATTGGCAGTGGTGCATAAGCACAAATAACAAAAAGCTTGCATTAGTCAATAACACTGACCTAGAGCTCTGCTGAAACTTGTGCAGGTGATAATTACAGTACCAGGTAGATTATGCTTTTGTGCTCAGTTATTTACATTTTCATCTAGTGTGGTGCTGTGACTCATGGGATAACCTGTTGGTGCACAAGATTATATTTTCACTCCCTGTGAGCTAGTGTCCCTGATGAAGGGACAAATATTCAGGAACTTTATAGACCTGCAGTTGGTAATTTCAGGAAATAAACTTTATGCCAAATTTGGTTAAACTAGGATTTAAGTGCAAATATTACTGAAGCACAAAATTTATCTTTAACACTTAAATATATCTGCATCAGTGGCCACAAAAACACATTTATTTTAAATGTTATATTGATGATTCGATTGTCCAGCCGTGATGGCAAGAACATACAGGGCTCTTTCGCATATTGGTTTACAAACGAACGTTTAAAAAAGCGAACACATTAACTTGAAAGGACAAAGTGGTGGCGAATACATTGTAGTTATTGCTCGTAAAAGTATGGCACCTAATCAAAGCACAACAAATATTTAAATATACAAAACATATCTTGGTCCTGATGCCATTTCAAAACCTCAGCATACTATTTGTTATGGCGTTCACCGTTCCCGATCATCATTGCCAGGTGTTGCTGCATGTTAAGTATTCCAAGGGGGCTGTATTGTTCAAAAGTATTTTTGCCGGTAATTTACTCGAACTTGCCTTTCAAACAAAGGTTAAGAAAATCGAAGTTGCCAGGCTCAATGAAACACAGCAGTAGAGAAGAATAATGTTACATTGATGCATTTTTTCCAACACATTTAACCACAGATGAGTGTTTGGGGGGGAAAAAAACCCCAAAATAAATGTTGCTGGAATTGCAGACAAAAGGGATGCAAGGTGCCAGGTTACAGATGGGCTACAGTTCAGACCATTTTTCACAGCATTGGTCAATTCACATGCTCGAGTTGCGATTGTTAATCGATGACCATGTCAGCTTAACACTAATATTGCGATTATGTTCACTCATTTACAGGTGGATTGTGAGATGATATGGAGCCAACAGCGTAATAACGTTGAGGTCATCCAGATGGACAATTCTGTTTTTCATAGCCTTGTGCATTTTTTTTTCATTATTCATCCACAGAATCACGTGCTATTATAAAATAAACACCCTTTTCAAGCAACAATGACATTGCACCATTAACTCTAGATTTAAATGGATTCTGTAACCATGTCAATCTGTCGTTACACTTGCAATGTGGTAAAGACACACAAGCGTGAAGTGAAGGTTTGAAGTCCATTGTTACGAAAAAGAACACAAACACTTTGCTGATTCTGTAGAACCCCTCTTCCAAGGGCGAGGAAGGCAATTGTGGAATGTCACTTCCTGCTCAGTGGTCAGAACATGCGAAATGTACCAAGGGCAGCATTCCAACTGCACATCATCAGAAACGAGATGACATTACAAACCTGTGTAAAGGTGGGTGTACGGAGCGCATGTTTTTGATAACGCTGTTGGCCGGTGCCTTTTGCCACCGCAGCTCTGGCTCATTTGTCGAGTATGTACAAAGAGGTATAATTGTCACCCATTCAAGCTTCCTGCACCTCCGATGTCCCCCTTAACAAGGCCACTCCTGCTGCAATACTTCCACAGGTATTGGGAGAAGCAACAGACGGGAGAAGAGCAGCCGAACGTTTTGGGAGTTGAAAGGTGCCATCAGTAGCTTTGAGGGGCATCCAGTGGGGGAGGTCAAAGTGGTGAGTTCACAACTATCCACCGGATGTTGGTGGCGATGCTGAGTCATGTCAAGAGGTGCTCACGTGGAATGTCATAATGCGCTGCTTGAGGAGCACACTGATAAGAAATGGCGGAGGGCATTTCAGGCGTTAAGGTGGCACTGGGAGTTTTCAAAAAGAGGCTGCTGACGGTAAAAGGCAACACAAGGCAAGCGGGCTCGTGTTTGCCTCGGATGGAGCGTCAAAAGATAGTGGCGGCATGCTTGCTGCTGTAGTAAGCCTCCGAGGCTGGAACATAAGCCGATTCTGGAAAAAAGTCCTCTTGGTAATCTGCCAAAAACCTGCTGGAAGAAATCCATAGTGCTTTAAAATACAGATGGCAACTTTTCATACATTCAAGTGAACAGGAGTTTAGCGCAATGGGGATATTGTTTACTTTCCTATTTTTCCCCAAATATGTAGCAAGCCAAGTTAAACATTTAGGCAAGAAAAATAAATTGATATATGTATGCACAAGTCCTACACTATTTTATAGATAATGCTCCTGTTATTTTTCCCCTGTACCTATTGTCTAATTCTTAGGTCCTAAAAAAAATCTCCACAGATGCCATGAATGTTAAATATTTCTGCTACAAGCCCCCCCCCCCATCTCACATTTCCCTGCATGTAACTCAAGTCTGTCCCGACCATTTTACAATAATTGTTTAGCTTTTTTTTATTTGGTAAATTTGTCAAACAATAATGTGCTGAGTTACACAGCATAGTGACGCACTTCTTCTTTCACTCAATGGATCTAAAAATATATAATAATTAAAATGTTTAAACAGCATTGTTGATCATGGAAAATGCATCTCACAATTGCTGAGGAACCACAGACAAGCTGGAAGGCTACCAGGCGATGAGCTGGCAACAACTATTGTTCCGCAGTTCTCTATTAAGATGTTTTAGCCAATCAGTACTTATACATCTCCGTGCTGTATCCCTGCCTCTATTATTCCGTGTATCTTTGTGCTGTCCCGAAGTCGTTTGAAGCATTTCTAGTGCCGTCTGCCCCTCTCATCCACATATTCACTGCATTTGCCTTTCTCAACTTCTCTCCATGTGGTCTGACACTAACGAAGCGTCATTCGTGCCCTTCGAATCACGTGGAACAAAAGATGCATGGAATAAGAGAAACATAAACCCAACATGGAGATATATGGGGCGAGACAAACAGAAAAAGACGCAGCATGAAGACTTATGGAGTGAGGTCCAAAGAGACATGGCATGGATGACAAGGAGATGTATTGAGAAATAAGCAGATCCAGCAAAAAAAGAATTGAGTGAGATGTAATCTTTAAAGAGATAAGCAGCCTTAGAGAAGCAGAAAGTAAAAAAGAGCAAAAAGCAGAGTAGGAGCAAAAAGCATTGCATCCATTATTTTTATGGCACAAAATGGCTTTCTCTAATCCAAAATCTTCCCAGACATGTCTTATTTTCCTAGCCCCTTGAATGTTAGATTAAAGTTACACTTTATAAACATCATTGAAACACAGTAAAGAAATGGATAACAGTCATAGTGGTTGGGTTAAGTTTAGCAATAGCTGTATGCTTTGTAGAAAGTTGTAGCAATCAAATAATGCACAAATAATTTATTGATGTAAATTTTTCGTCCCGTTCACAGTCTTAAAGAGGCGGTATAAGCAATCTGCACAACTGTTACATCTGCCTTGCCTGAGGAAGAGCTCAAGATGTTTTAAAAGGGCCTTGAGATTCTTCTCTGGTAGATTCATCTTCACCAACAGCTCCGGAAGCTTCACTGTGCGATCATACATGCACGCGCACACACACACGTGTGTGAACGAGTGCCATCTCCAACACATGGCAAGTGCACTGCTCTACACTTAAACCAGCCAGGTGGTACTGTGCATTGAGCACGCGGCTCATAATTGAAAGCTGCTGAGTATCTTGATTTTTCTGTAGTTAATAAAGTGAGTACACTTTGTGGAAAGTCAAGAGTAATTGTGCAGTGTGACTTGCCCCTGCCATAACAATGCACCTTCGATTAGCATGGTGGGCCACGTATGGTGCGCGAAAGCAGTTCAATATACATACAATGTAGACTTAAAACCAATGGCTCAGGGATGTAAATAGGAATGAACACAACTTATACCCGTTTGAATAGGGCATGAACATTTTTTTTACTATGCTTAGCTAAGTTTAGTAATTTCACTAATTGGGAATTTGGTCAATAGTATTGTATTTTTTGGACGTAACAGTTGAGTGTTGTTAACATCAACAATGGGCACTCTATACGAGCTGTAGTTGCTAATATAGAATACTGGGTTGGCCTTAGTGATTAAATATGTTAAGGTTTAGGTTATTTAGCTTAAGTTTGGCACAGGTAAGACCCATTGGGCAATAAATGCTCATTTTCAATGGGGACTTTGTTACAGAAACCTGATTACATAAAAAAAACAGGTGCAGGCCTTGCAATTTCTTGCTCATGGGCTAACACAAAATGGAGTTCTACAGAGTCTGTCTAGAGGGTACCTGGCCTACCCTTCTCCACACTGACCACACATCTTGAAGGAGGAGGGCATACCCACACTTTAGGCCACAACACGCAACCTGCAATTCACCTATGGTGTACCATTTAAACTGTTTGGAAAGAGGCCAGGCTGCAAAGCAGCAAAGGCATAATCTATTCTCAGATGATGATGTACTCCTAGCAAATAGTTAAGCTGGGTCGGAGTTGCTGGGAGTGCTGTGCAAGGCATCTGTATCGTATGGTAACGCACCAAACATGCGTAGCAGATGCTGGGAGCCATAAATGCATGATGGGGGTGGCGGATGGTCATAGCGCGGGTGATCTTCTGGCAAAAGCCTCCAGTTGAGCACCTGTGAGACCCCACAGCAGTTAATGAGGACAGGGAATTAGAGACGTGATACTGCGCATCACAGTGCTTCCGAGTGTTGTGAAAAACGTACACTTAGTCGGCTGGAAAGCCTAGTGGTCAGCGTGCTCGCAACTGAGCCAGCTTGCGTGGAGTCGCCGGTTTCATTCCCACAGCTGCTGGGTATTTTCTGCAGACAATTACCAAAGTCTGTTGCAAAGCGCACATTGATGACCCTGTGACAACACTGATGAGAATAAGCCATGGTGTGATTGTGTAATGGACACAAATCCCAAATTATGAAATGTATCGTCGTAATTACATTGAAAAGGGTATCTCACTAAGTATCTAAGGTCTGGCTACCCAGGCCAACGATACTACATTTCCAAAGACCATTGTGGCAAGCGGGCTTGGCAGCCTAGGATCAGCGTCACAGCTGCAATCGGCATTCCCACATCCTATGAGCCATGGGGCTCAATGGACTCAGCTGTTTCTGCTCAGTCCCACCCGGCCCCTCCCCACCCACGATGGCCATAAGGAAGCAATATTAAAATAACAATTGTTATAACTTACGCGTGCTTGCCGAAGGTTATGTTGTCCTCAGCTGATATTATCTGTAACTTTCTGCAGTTTATTTTTTCCCTCGCAAAAAAGCATTGCCGACGCCAAACCAAGAGATCAATTCCAGTGACAGCGCAGGTAATAAGGATGCAGTTCAATAATTAAAATGAGAAAGCAGACACAGTAGGGCTGCTGTGGATGTGCTCCAGGCCTGACCACCTGGACTTGTACCCAATGGTGGTAGAAACATGGCAACAAAAAATAAATCTCTCGGTCTCCATGGACTAACGATATTCTTTGCTAAATGCTCTGGCACAGGGAAATGTACCGATTGAATTATGAGCATGAATACAAAACAAGGTGCAATCTGGTGTAAGTGTGCATCGATGTGGCTGTGCAGTGCTGTTTGGTACTACCTCATTGAGTTCTGCTCCCTTGCGGCCCTCAAGCACCAGGCCCTCTTTGTGGATCACCCCAGGTAAGGGGATGCCTCCTGCTGCACCTGGTGTCAGCTCTAAGGCACAAATCAACCACAATACCTTGCTGATCACGTTAAGGAACATAAAACCATCACGCGAACTCCGGTCATCCTCGCAGCGACTTTTGGCTCCCCATCGAACAAAGGTCACTGCATTGTGCGCTTCCGGATGTGCTTCTGCAGCCGTCTGGAACGCTCTTCCTTCTAATATTAGGAAGCCACTGTAGCTATGCACTTTTAAATCTTGATTGAAAACTCATTTCTTTAAAACTGCTTTTCGTGTTTAGTTTGTTGTCCTTCCCCCGCACTTTCGATTAGTGCGGCTGGCTATGCATGGTGCGAAAGTAGTTCAACATACACACATACAAACACTACGATTAGTGACACTGAACCCTGGCAGCATGCCACACTACTTACCACAAAGACAACACACAATAACTACAGCAACCAAAGAAGTCAATGTGCCTCCATACTCACAAGAGCATGGGGAAACACTTATTTGTTGATGGTCCTGTGCCAGGAGTGAAATTCCACAACATTATGAAAGGATTCAGTTAATCCACATCCACATATCCAACAATAATTCTACTTACAGGCAATACACTAAGTACAACGGCATGAAAGCCAATACATCGTAAAACACTGAAACACCAGCACTAAAATCTAAAAACAGCACAAAAACACAGAACACCTTTACACTAAAGCTACTATTGACAATTGAAATCATCATCATCTCGTATATATAAAAGTCTCCGCGCGCTCGCGCTTGCGGGGGATTTGGCTCTCGGACGGTGGGGTTTAAGACCGAAATAATTTGCCAGTCGGCACGCCCTAAGCCCCGTGGTGGGAATAGGCTATTACGTTTTCACGTCCGTACATGTTAAAGTCGTTTAATTAACGATATAATGGCATTCTTATTTGAATAATTTACTTATTGCGCGACATCGACCGTACCAACTCACGACAATTGCCTGGGGGGGGCGGACCCTGCCAAGTGATGCGCGTTCGCTCCAGCTCACGGGGGACATTTTCTTTTACGCGTTTAACATGGAAAAAATATACACATCACACTGCCGATTTATCTTCAGTGTGATGTCCTCTCCCCCCCCACCCCAATGCGTGCAGTTACTGCTATAAAGTCCTTAGATATTAATTTAATATTATTAAAGCGCTTACATAGTATTATTCTGCCTCGGCCGAGGGGATGGTGGGGGGGCGGGGGTAGCGGCCCAGCCCGCAGCCTGGCAATGTCTCACCTCCTCCGGCGTGCCAATCTAGGCGAGGCTGCGGGCTCTGCACGGGACGAGGCGGCACCACACCAGTGTAAAGTACTATTTTATTGCATCTTTCGCTAAGAACTCAGGTTTATTGTTTACTATTATTAAACAAATACCTTTACAAATATTACAATGATGTTTGTGTGCACATAACAACTCTGTATCATTGTTTACTATTATTCAACTAATACGTTGCCTAATATTACAATTATAATGTTCGTGTGCAGAAACTACATGTGTGTCCCTAAAGTCGATGTCTGTGTGTGAGTCCATGTGTTTGTGTGCGTGTAAGTCGATGGGTTTCTGTGTGTGGCTCCATGTCTGTGTGTAAGTCCATGTGTGTGTCTGTCTTTTTCAAACGGACAATGCCCCATGTATGTCTGTGTGTACGTACAAGTGTTTGTGTGTGTGTCAGTCCATTTGTGTGCGTATCAGTCGCTGTGTGCGTTAGTCCACATGTGTAAGTCCATACGTGTGTTTCACTCGATGTGTGTGTGTCTAAGTCAATGTGTGTGTGTGTGAGCCGATGTGTGTGCATGGCTCCATCTGAGTGTGTAAGTCAATGTGCGTTTGTGTGTCTATGTGTGTCAGTCGATGTGTGTGTGTTAATCCATGTGTGTGAGTATCTAAAGTAGATGTCTGTGTGTCACAGTCTATATGTGTGTGTAGGGCAATGTGTGTGTCAGTCTATGTATGTGTGTGTGTAAGTCCATGTGTGTGTGTGAGTCGCTGTATGTGTGTGAGTCGCTGTATGTGTGTACGTCGATATATGTGTGTGTAACTCCATGTGTGTGTATCTAAAGTGCATGTCTATGCGTGTGTGAGTCCATATGTGTGTGTAAGTCCATGTGTTTGTGTGTGTGAGTCGATATGTCTGTGTGTGTCAGTCCATGGGCGTCTGTGTTAGTCGCTTTGTGTGCATGGCTCCATGTCAGTGTAAGTCCATTTCTTAGCGTGTATGTAGGTCCATGTGTGCGTGTGAGTGAATGTATGTGCTTTATTGACCTTCTCAAGGCCTATGATACCATCAGTAGGCCTGGCCTCTGGGTTGTTATTCATGCTTTCGGAGCCCCTGAAACTTTGCCCACAATCCTTAAAGACCTTCATGATGGTGAGCGGCCCCACGTCAAACTACGTGGCCATCAGTCAGAGCCATTCCCTCAACACCTTGGGGTGTGACAGGGATTTCCTCTGGCTCCACATTATTTAACATATCTTTTGACCACGTAGTTCGTGAAGCCTTCAATGGCTGTACCCGAGGAATTACCATATGGTACAGATACATTCTAGATTTGAAGCTTTCGTGACTGCAAGGATTCATACTCTTAGGTTTTTTTCGGTAAAGTCACGTAGGTAAAAAAAATCAATAATAAAAATTTTATAATAATAAAAATACTAGAAATAATAATAGAAATAAAATGTATTTTATTTCTATTATGATTTCTAGTATTTTTTATTTTTGTTTACTTATTTATTTTCCCCTACATGACTTTACCGAAAAAACCTAAGAGTATGGTACAGATACAATGGGAGGCTGATCGATGCCCGGGTGCGGTCAAGGGATGCCTCCCTATTGCTCAACCATGTTACGTATGCCGATACTCTGGTGATTGCTGCTCACTGCTGCTGAACCTGGAGCTTGCCACTAAGAGGTGGGGCCTTACCATCAGCCCCACCAAAACGAAGCACCTGCCTGGGTATTTTGTACGATCGAACAATCCACCCCCACAACTCACAATTGGTGATGTGGCAGTTGTGGAGAGATTGCCAAGATTCCCATACCTGGCCAGTGTGCTCATGACCGGCTCCGGTTTAACAGCAGAGGTCTCGCTCCAAATCAGTCGAGCGCCATTATATTTTCATCGGCTGCGTTACGCTGTGTGGAAGCTACCTGGTCTCTCGCTCCGCAATGAAGCTCCAGGTCTTCTCGGCCACAGTAATTCCCTCCCTTCTCTACGCTTGCGAAACGTGCACCCCCCTAATGGAACATCTTCGCCGGTTAGAAACATTTAGGCTGGCCTACTAACGATCCATCCTGGGTTTAACCATATATGTGTGTGTGCGTCTAAGTCGATGTGTTTCTATGTGTGTGGGTCAATGTGTGTAAGTTCATGTGTGTCTGCCTTTTTCGCCCGAGCAACACCGAGTACTTACCACTAGTAACTTATAAAGCAATCAATTATATTATTGTTTCAGAGGGTGCAGTGATTAACATGAACACTACACTAGTGACTATTATTAAGGTTAAATCTCTCACTGAACATTATCCAGGTTGCTGGTAGACCGATACGAGGCATATGATTAATAGCTACATAGTGGAACAAAGTGAACATGTCAACAATAAACAAACCAAACACGTCCACAACATGAAAACGAAAATGAAAACTGTGAAACCAATTTTGTCTCTCCAGCGATTAAATATTTTTTTTCCGTTGTGCTCAATGTAGACCCTATAGTAGCTGCAAAGCTTTCATGAACCAATCACACGCTACATGAATTGCAATTGATTGATGAAATGTTGTATGCCCACTAAATACATTTATAGCCCATACGCACACAAGAGTGAACTCCTTTAGGGCATACATCAATGTCAGGCAACCCACGATCCGACCACAAAAAGCAGACAATGCAAAATGTGGGTGCGTGATGGCCGAAAACTTAACACAGGATTATTAATGAGTTGTGCCATTATGCAAAGCACACATAACGTCACATTCACAGCATGAGCGTCATCTATACATGCAAAGTGCTTGCTACAAATTAGGCACAATACCTTGCTGACCTTGTCAAGGAGCATAAACCATCATGCAAACTCTGGTCATCCTCACAGCGGCTTTTGGCTAACCATCGAACAAAGACGGTCACTGCATTGCGCGCTTTCAGATGCGCTTCTGCGATCGTCTGGAATGCTCTTCCGATATTAGGAAGGCACTGGAGTTATGCACTTTTAAATCAAGGTTGAAAACCCATTTCTTCAGAACTGCTTTTTGTGTTTATTTTGTCGTTCCCCCGCACCACCGATTAGCATGGTTGGCTACTTACGGTGCGAAAGAAATTCAACATACATCCGCTAATTCCTATCAATGAGCTGCTGTAGCAGCAGCAGCGGCGGAAGCAGCAGGAGGCTGTGTGGAAGGGTCAGTGCATGCCGAGAAAGCAAATGTGAGCATTTACTCTTGTCCAGCTGCTGCAGTAGGCGAGGCATGTGGGCCGAGTCCATGAGACGGCGCTTGGCCTGGGGGCTACTGCCCCCCTCCGGTGTGCGCTCCCCCCCGGTGGGCGCACGCCGCGTGGAACGCCGCAGCGACGGCGTCGAGTCTGGCTCCATCTTGACGCGTACGCCACCACCCCCTCCTGGAGTCGAACAATCCTGGGAAGGCTGCGTTGGCAAGGGGGGCGAGTGCTGCCCCTCTTCCTTCGGTCTGTGGTGCACACCGCCCGACCGCCCGCATGCACGTACCCATGCACACAGCGTGAATGGCTGGAAATTCAGATGAAGGCAGATTCTAATATTCTTTGGGTCTTTCGGTAAAGTCACGTAGATAGGTTCAAATTAATTAAAATAAAAACAAAAAACTACGACGTTTCGATCGCAATACAAGCGGGCATCATCAGGCGGGGAGAAAAGGGGGGTAAGCCTGTAACTGCAACTTTTTATAAATGTTTAACAGTGGGCGTAGCCCAAGTGTCAGAACGGAGTGGGCGGGGCACAAGACTCTAGGCCAACAGTGGATAGAGCATCCTATAGAGATTGAGTCTAGGCCATGATAGAGCCAACGCTATAGAGATGGAGCCTAGGCCAGCAGTGGATAGCACATGCAATAGGCATGGTGTACTAGAGGTCGTCTAGGCCTGCAGGGGATAAAGTATGCTATTACTAGGCCAGCAGTGGATAGAACAAGCTATAGCAGTAGTCTAGGCCAACAGTGGATAGAGAGTGTTAAAAATGGAAACATTACAGCAGTTGACTTAAACTGGTTGATACGGTCCTTCCAGTGATTGCTGAGTTTGTACCAATCATCTCGGTTGAAATTATGTCCATCGTACCTATAAAAGTAATTTTTTGTCTGTCCGTCTGGCTGTCTGTGTGTGTACATGAAATTGCAAAGGATTTGGCTTGCAAACCGTGGGGTTTACGTTTAAAAAAGAAGCCAGGTACAATGCCATAAGCCCCGTGGTGAGCCAGCGTTATTACATTTTCCCACCCGTCAACTTTAAAGTAGTTAAATAACCAATTCAGTGAAATTTTTGTATTATTTCCTCGCGCAGCACTAAAGCTGCCCGGGGGTTGCCCCTCGCAAAGCACAAGCGTCATCGCTGAGGTTAATTCAACAAAGTGTCATGTCCTCTTATCCCCCCTCCCACCCAAATATGTGCACTTACTACTATAGGGTCGGTAGATACTAATACTAATATTATACCGCTTAGATAGTATTATTGTAGCGCGGGCGGGGGGATGGTGGTGGGGGGGGGGGGGTAACGGCCCAGCCCCCAGCCTGCCAAGGTGCCACCTCGGCTGGCTGGGCAATTAGGCGAGGCCGGGAGCTCTGCACAGGACTAGGCCTCACCACGGCAGGTTAGTAGTTTGTGCTATAGAGTCGATATATACGGCTATAGAGTCAGCATGTACTACTGTAGTGATAGCAGGTACCACCACAGTATCCACTGCTGTAGTGAAAGCAGGTAACACCATAGTATGCACTGCTGTTATCATAGCAGGTACCACCACAGTCAGTATACAATGTTGTTATCAGAGCAGTTACCACCACAGTCAGTATGCACTGCTGTAATCAATGCAGGTACCACCAAAGTCAGTATGCACTGCTGTAATCATAGCAGGTTCCACCGCAGTCAGTATGCACTGCTGTTATCATAGCAGGTACCACCAAAGTATGCACTACTGTTATCATAGCAGGTCCCACCAGTCAGTATGCAATGCTGTAATCATAGCAGGTACCACCACAGTCAGTATGCACTGCGGTCGTGATAGCAGTAACCACCACAGCAGTATGCACTGCTGTAGTCTTAGCAGGTACCACCAGTGAGTATGCACTGCTGTAGTGAAAGCAGGTACCACCACAGTCGGTATGCACTGCTGTAATCATAGCAAGTACCACCACAGTGAGTATGCACTGCTGTAGTGAAAGCAGGTACCACCACAGTATGCACTGCTCTTATCAAAGCAGGTTCCACCACAGTCAGAATGCACAGCTGTAATCACAGCAGGTAAAAGCACAGTCAGTATGTACCAGAGGTGGGACAA
The DNA here is from genome assembly GCF_965212315.1 of Lampetra planeri. NCBI lineage: Eukaryota > Metazoa > Chordata > Hyperoartia > Petromyzontiformes > Petromyzontidae > Lampetra > Lampetra planeri. The sequence goes on along the minus strand of NC_136125.1, from coordinate 2,975,298 downwards.
AGTCATTGTTATGCAAGTCCAAGTCGAGTCGCAAGTCATCAAAATCATGACTCGAGTCTGACTCGAGTCCAAGTCACATGACTCGAGTCCACATCTCATAGGTGGGACAAAGTCATTGTTATGCAAGTCCAAGTCGAGTCGCAAGTCATCAAATTCATGACTCGAGTCTGACTCGAGTCCAAGTCACATGACTCGAGTCCACACCTCTGGTATGTACTGCTGTAGTGAAAGCAGGTCACCAAAGTATGCATTGCTGTAATCATAGCAGGTACCACCACAGTCAGTATGCACTGCAGTTATCATAGCAGGTACCACTACAGTCAGTATGCACTGGTGTAGTCATAGCAGGATACCACCACAGTCGGTATGCACTGCTGTAGTGAAAGCAGGTACCACCACAGTCGGTATGCACTGCTGTAGTTAAAGCAGGTACCATCACAGTCAGTATGCACTGCTGTAGCAATAGCAAGATACCACCACAGTCAGTATGCACTGTTGTAGTGAAAGCAGGTACCACAACAGTGGGTATGCACTGCTGTAGGTAAAGCAAGTACCACCACAGTCCGTATGCACTGCTGTAGTTCAAGCAGATGTACAGGTGTTACGGGAGGGCGAACAAACACACCAAGGGTGGTTATGCCCGCACGCGGAAGGATGCTTACATCCACGTCCGCACCGTTTAGCCTGGGGGGCTAAAACAGTGCTGTGATCCCCCACGGCCCCACCCCTCGGTGGGGGAGTTGCTATACAAGGTGGTGAGCCGGTGGGCTCGGGGTTGAGTGTTTAGCTTAAACCAGCGAAGAAGGAAGACCGGCTAGATAGGCCCTGGGACTCCCCTGGATCGCCGTCCTTCTAAGGACTGACCAGGGCAAGCCAGTGGCGTGGCCCCGAGAGCCCAGAACCGATGCTCTTGTAAGAGCCGGTCTGGGGACTCAGGGTGCCGTAATCCTAGCTTGGCCAGAGCTGGGTCAGCTAGCCTCACTTAGCTCTGTAGTGGAGGACCTGGGAGTAGGCTAGCCGAGATAGAGATTGTGGGGTTCCCTGTTAGACGGGTGAAGGGGCCGATACCCCTTCGAGTGTTGTATATCTTGGCCTGTATATAGTGGAACGTTCAATAAATAAGTGTGCCTCCGACTACGTCGTCCAAGTCTCCTTGAACCTACTACACAGGTACCACCACAGTCGGTATGCACTGCTGTAGTGAAAGCAGTTACCACCACCAGTCAGTATGCACCGCTGTAGCAATAGCACGATACCACCACAGTCAGTATGCACTGATGTCGCGAAAGCAGGTACCACCACAGTCAGTATGCACTGCTGCAGTGATAGCAGGTTCCACCACAGTCGGTATTGTACTGCTGTAGTGATAGTAGATAATGCTATCGAGTTGGTAAATACTGCTTTCGAGTTAGTAGATACTAAAACAGTCAGTATATACCACTATGGTCAGTAAATACTGCTAGTCAGTAGATACTACTACGGTCAGTAGCTACTGCTATAGAGTCAGTCGATACTACTATAGAGTCAGTCGATACTACTATAGAGTCAGTCGATACTACTATAGAGTCAGTCGATACTACTATAGAGTCAGTAGATACTGCTATAGAGTTCGTAGTTACTACTATAGTCAGTGGATATTGCTTTTGAGTCAGCAGATACTACTATAGAGTTAGTAGTCACTTCTATAGAGTCGGAAGATACTACTGTAGGGCCAGTAAATACTACTACGGTCAGTAGTTGCTACAGTCAGTAAAAATTGCTATAGAGTCAGTAGCTACTATTGGCTCAGTAGATATGACTGTACAGTCAGTATATACAACTACAGAGTCAATAAATACTACTTACTCTGTTCTATGTAGGGTGTGTACGTATTTATACCTATGCGGGGGGTAAAAATATTTTTTAAGCGGGGGGGGGGTGTCGACAATTTTTGGAAACCTTTCATATCAACTATTTATCCCCCACTTTCTATAATTTCGCAATATCTGAGTATATGTGTGTGTTTGTCAGGTTTTTAAGATACATTTTTAAATATATTTTTCGCCCGGACAACGCCAGGTACTTCCTGCTAGTCTTATATATAAATGTACATTTTTGTCTGTCTGTGTGTGTGTGTTCGCACGCTTGCTAAGGATTTGGCTCTCAAACGGTGGGGTTTACGTTTTTAAAAAAATAACCAGGTACCACGCCGGAAACCCCACGGTGAGCAAGCGCTATTCCTTTTTCCCATCCGTCAACTTCAAATTAGTAAAATTAGCGATTTAGTGAGGTTTTTATTTATTTATTACGTGCGCTCGACCATACTAACTCACACAACTTCGGTGGAGGGGACGGCCCCTACAAAGTCACACGTGTTCGGTGGGGGTCAGGGGGACATTTTCTTTCGTGTTAAAAATGCTATAAAAATACACAAAACACTGAGCTAAATTATTCACAGTGTGATGTCCCCCCCCACCCCGATGCATGCAGTTACTACTATAGTCGGTAAATGCTACCACTATAGGCCGAAAATATTACTGCAGAACGCGCGGGGGCATCATGGCTGGGGGGGGGGGGTAGCAGCCCAGCCCCAGCGTGCCAAGGTGCCAACTCCACCGGCTGGGCAATCTAGGTGAGGCCGGGACTAGGCCTCACCACGGCAATGTTAAGTACAATTTTCTTGCTTCTTTCGCTAAACTCACGTTGATAGAAACCTATTATTTAAATAATCATCTTGGAAATATTACATTAATAATGTTTGTGTGCAGACAACTAATATTCCTATTCCTTGCTTCTTTCGCTAAACTCACGTACATAGAAAACTATTATTTTAATAATCAACTTGGAAATATTACAATATTTTGGTTTGTGTGCTGACAACGAATATTTCTAAAGTAACTTGGCAATTAATTATATATGTATTACTGTGTCTAAGTCCTTGTGTACGTGAGCCCATGTGCGTGTCTGCGACGATGTGTGTGTCACGTCCGTGTGTGTGTGTATTAATCGATGTGTGTACAAGTCGATGTGTGTGTGCGTGAGTTGATATGTCTGTGTGTCAGTCGATGTCTGTGTGTTAGTGAATGTGTGTGCGTGGTGTATGTGTGTACACAACTCATATTTAACAATTAGGTTACTACATTTTTTAATAATGTGTGTGTCTAAGTCCATGTGTGCGTGTGATTTCATTAGTGTGTGTGTGAGTTGATATGTGTGTCAGTCGATGTGTGTGTGTTAGTCAATGTAGGTGCGTGTTCTGTGTGTGTAGACAACTAATATTTTAATATTTAGTTAGTACATTTTTAAATATTTACGTGTGCGTCTCAGTCCATGTGTGCGTGTGAGTCGATGTGCGTGTCTGCCTCGATGTGTTTGAGTCGATGTATCTGGGTGTTTGAGTCGGTGTGTGTGAGAGTCGATGTGTGTGTGGTGTGTGGAGACAACTAATATTAAAAAATTTAGTTAGAATGTTTTTTATATCTTTGTGTGTGTCTAAGTCCATGTGTGCATGTGAGTCGATTAGTGTGTGAGTTCATATGTGTGTGTCACTCAGTGTTAGTCAATGTGTGTGTGTGGTGTGTGTGTGTAGACAACTAATATTAAAACATTTAGTTCGTACATTTTTTATATCTATGTGTGCGTCTAAGTCCATGCGTGCATTGTGAGTCGATGTGTGTCTGCGTCGATTTGTGTGCGAGTCGATGTGTGTGTGTGAGGGTCGATGTCTGTGTACGTGAGTCGATATTTGTGTGTGTGTCGATGTGTGTGTGTCAGCCGATGCGTGTGCATGGCTCCATGTGAGTGTGTAAGTCCATTTCTTTGTGGGTGTGTGTAGGTCCATGTGTGTGTGTGAGAGTCAATGTGTGTGTAAGTGAGAATACTAAATAAATTGTGTGTGTGTCTAAATCGATGTGGGTGAGTCAATGTATGTGTATGTGAAAGTCCATGTGTGTGAGTCGCTGTGTATTTGTAAGTCGATGTGTGTGTGGGTCGCTTTATTGACCTGGTCAAGGCCTATTATACCATCAGTAGGCCTGGGCTCTGGCTAGTTCTTCATGCTTTCGGAGTCCCTGACCCTCTGCTCACGATCATCAAGGACCTTCATGATGGTGAGTGGGCCCAGGTAAAACTACATGGCCGGGAGTCAGACCCATTTCTTGTACACCTTTGGGTGCGACAAAGATGTCCTCTGGCGACCACATTATTTAACATCTATTTCAACCACGTAGTTCGTGAAGCCTTCAATAGCTGTACCGGAGGAATTTCCATCTGGTACAGGAGACTGAATCTTTACCCTCGGGGCTCCTCCAGAAACAACAAAAAGCCACTACGAATGGCCACGTGGAATGTTCGAACGCTCACTGCGGAGGAGAGGCTGCCACTCCTCTGCCGGGAGCTGGACCGGTACCACCTGGATCTCTGTGGAATTCAGGAGGTCCGGTGGACCGGCTCTGGCTCCTGCCACCACGAGGGGTGGACAGTCCTCTACTTGGGGCAGGAGACTACCAAACAACAGGGAGTGGCTCTTATTCTGAACAAAAGAATGAAGGGGAAGTGGGAGCGTGGCGGTGAGGTGTGGGAAGCTGTAAGCCCCAGGCTACTTTGGGCTCGCCTTCCCATCAACCGGAGGCGAGGAGTGGTGGTTGTGGTTACCTATGCCCCCACCGAAGACGAACATCCGTGGAGAGATGCAGGCAAGGCCAATGAGTCAGATGCCTTCCATGACCTCCTGTCACAGGTGCTGGCTAAAGTGGCCCCTCGAGATAGAGTCATCTTGTTGGGTGACTTCAATGCCCGAGTTGGTCATGATGCTGGCACCTGGTCTGGAGTGATTGGAAGGCATGGGCCAGATCAGCTCAATAACAACGGTAGGAGGCTGTTAGATTTTTGTGCAGCCCATGGGCTTATAATTACCAACACGCTGTTCCGGCATCGGCGCATCCACACAACATCATGGATGCATGCTGGGTCCAAGCAAGAACATCTGCAGGACTACATAGTGATAGAACAGTGGATGCGGGCCCATTTCATTAACACCAGGACCTGACATTCTTCCACTCCGGTGGTGGGTGTACACCCAGGACCCCATTCACACCTAAGGTGGCCTGGTCTCAGCTAGCTGATGAAAGTTGCAAGCGAGAATTTTAGCATCGCTTGCGGCTGGGGTTGGCATCGTCCCCCACTCCTCCAGATGTTGAAGGCAAATGGGCGAGGTTTAGAACTGTGACTCAGGCAGCTGCAATCGCTGCTTTGGGTACGCGGTCCCCAGAGATCCTGGCTGACAGAGGAGGTGTTCAGGATGGCTGAAAAAAAGTTACAGGCCCATTCTAATCGTCTCCAGCATTTCACATCAGAGAATGAGGAGGCTTACCACAGCCTTCGCTCGGAGGTGCGGAGAAACGTGAGGCGCTGCAAGGATGGGTGGTGGTCGCGGGTTGCTGAGGAGATGGAGTCAGCCTCAATGACCTGCGATCACAAATCCCTATTTAACTCCATCAAAAATGTAACCTGCAGCACCACACCTATCCATTATTAGGGGGGGGGAAACGGTGATCCAATCTCCGACCCCCAGGAACAGGTTTGCAGATTTGCTGAGCATTTCTGTGAAGTCCTGGGGGAGAGGAAATCCCTCGACATGGAAAACATCATGGGACAAAGAGGGGATGGACCCTGCTGAGGCTGCGGTGCCTAAAATATTGGAGGAATAAGTCACCCCCTGTGAGTGGCCGGTTGAGGTGCCATCTGTTGAGGAAGTACTAAAGGTGATCCAGAGTCTGAGGCGAGGAAAGGCAACGGGCATAGATGATCTCCCAAGCATAAATGCTGAGGGAGGGTGGCGTTTGTGCACAGACTGCCCTACATGACATCATAACAACAGTCTGGACCACTGGATGGGTTCCGCAGGATTGGAAGAATGCCCCTTGTGGTCCCCCTCTTTAAGAAGGGGGACCGTACAGACTGTAACAACTACAGAGGCATCTCACTCCTCAGTGTGCCGGGAAAGGTCCTGGCAAGGATTATTCAACATCGCCTTACCAGGCACGCTGAGAGGCTTGCGGAGCCTCAATGTGGTTTAAGGAAAGGGCGGTCCTGCACAGATGCCATATTTTCTGTCCGTTTTCTACAGCAGAGGTGTAGGGAATTCTAACAAGACCTACATCTCTGCTTTATTGACCTGGTCAAGGCCTATGATACCATCAGTAGACCTGGGCTCTGGGATGTTATTCGTGCTTTCGGAGTCCCTGACCCTTTGCTCATGATCATTAAGGACCTTCATGATGGTGATGGCTGTACCAGAGGAATTTCCATCTGGTACAGATACAATGGGAGGCTGATCGATGCCTGGGTGCGGTCAAGGGAAGGCTCCCTATTGGTCAACCACATTATGTATGCCGATGATCTGGTAATTTCCGCTCACTCAGAGGAGTTGGAGGCGCTGCTGCTGAAACTGGAGCGTGCCACGAAGAGCCCCATCAAAACTAAGCATCTGCCTGGATATTTTGTACCAACGGGCACTCCACCCCCACAACTCCCAAATCGGTGATGGGGTTGTGGAGAGAGTGGCGAGTTTCCCATACTTTGGCAGTGTGCTCATGACCGGCTCCGGTTTGACAGCAGAGGTCTCACTCAAAATCAGTCGAGCAGCATTATCTTTTCACCGGTTGCGTAACGCTGTGTGGAAGCTAACTGGTCTATCGCTCTGCACGAAGCTTTAAGTCTTCTTGGCGATGGTCATTCCCTCCCTTCTCTATGCTTGCGAAACGTGGACCCCCCTAATGGAGCATCTTCGCCGATTGGAAACATTTAGGCTGGCCTGCCTACGATCCATCCTGGGTTTAACCAGGCTGGATTGTGTGAGGAGCTCACAAATTCTTGAAAGCTCTGGGAAAAGTCCCATCGGTGAGCTCCTGCCAGCGGGTGTTCGACACTTCACGTGGCCTCAAGGTGCACAGAGCCTGGCACAAGCATCGTAGTGACGTCACCACCACTTAGTGGCGAATGGCGGTTGTTGTGTATGTGTCTTAGTCGATATGTGTGTAAGTCCATATATGCGTCTAGGTTGATGTGTGAGTTGCTGTATGTGTGTACATCGATATGTGTGTGTAACTCCATGTGTGTATCTAAAGTCGATGTGTGTGTGCGTAAGCCCATGTTTTTGTGTGTGTGGGTCAATGTCTGTAGGTATGTGTAAATCGATGTGTGTGTCTGTCTTTTTTGCCCAGGCAACGCCAGGTACTTCCCACTAGTGTTTGTATATATGGATGCCTTGTTTCCATTTTTAACACTCTCCGATGCTCACCAGTTTTTTAACCCCTCACGCAACCAACCTTCTCCACTCATTCCGCCTGCAACCGCTGGGGAGAGAGCTGAAGTGAGGGGCCCCGCTCTATCCACTGCTGACCAAGACTACTACTTGTATAGCTTCCTCTAAATTTAGATTTAAATCTTTCGTGACTGCAGGGATTCATCTTCTTGGTTCTTTCGGTAAAGTCACGTAGAATGGAAATAATAAAATAATTAAAATAAAACATAATAAAGTGTGGAAGGAGGGAATGACCATCGCCAGTAGTCTAGGCCAGCAGTGGATAGCTTGCTCTATCCACTGCTGGCCTAGACTACTGGCTATAGCTTGCTCTATCCACTGCTGGCCTAGACTACCACTAGTAATAGCATACTTTATCCACTGCTGGCCTAGACGACCTCTAGTACACCATGCCTATTGCATGCGCTATCCACTGCTAGCCTAGGCTCCATCTCTATAGCGTTGGCTCTATCATGGCCTAGACTCAATCTCTATAGGATGCTCTATCCACTGTTGGCCTAGACTCTTGTGCCCCGCCCACTCCGTTCTGACACTTGGGCTATGCCCACTTTTAAACCTTTATAAACAGTTGCAGTTAGAGGCTTACCCCACTTTTCTCCCCACCTGATGATGCCCGCTTGTATTGCGATCAAAACGTGGTAGTTTTTTTGTTTTTCTTTTCATTAATTTGAACCTATCTACGTAACTTTACCGAAAGACCCAAATATTAATTCCTGCAGTCACGAAAGCTTTAAGGCAGATTCTAATGTATTAGTCCACGTGCCAGTGTGGAATTGGTACCACCTGAGATTTCAAAACTTTAATGGGTGCCAATTTCTTTATATAGCCAATAAAAGTGAATGACGTGATAGCCTTTATAAATGAGCAGCTTATGCGTACTATTTTTATTTGAAGTGTTTTCCTCCTTGGGTGGTGCAAATAAAATGAATGGTTTTAGCCCATGGACTATATTACAGAAGTAGTGCGGTTAAGGAGTTCCAGACATTTCAGGTCCAATTTTCATCCATGTGAAGTTGATAAGTTTACCTCACTAGGACACCTCCCCCCCCAAGTTCACTCAGAGGAGACAATAGCAGAGGATGGGTGCCGACTACACAACCTGGTATTCCAAAATGGATTTAATAAACGCTCACAGAAAGCACTGGCCCCTATGGTCGAAGGCTGAATGAGTTAGGTGCAAATGTTATTTTTAAAAAAACATTACAACTAAAATATAGCAACATGCTAAACTTATGCGAACACTGTGCAAGGTAGAATTATATCAAGACAAAACGTAATATATTACCTACAGTGCTCCACAGTACTATCTATGTTCCTTGTGCCAAATATACGACAGTTTGTTACAGGATCCCTATAAATCCATAGGGTACTGCAGCAGGGCTCACTCTGGCCCTTATTGTAACCAATGGTTAAAATATTGCATGGAAAAGAGTAGAAGGTATATATCCGAAGCCTTAATTATGAAACCCAAAATGTATATAATGGAAGCTGTTTTCATTAATATTTGCTTTTTTATGGGTTTATTTATGGTTCTCTGTTGGTGTTAATAATCTTTTCATGTCCTAATCTCGACTGATATTCCTGGCTTCACCAAGTTAACTGGACATTCAAATGCATGAAGACTGTTTTTTTGAAAATTTAAGGGAATAATGGGCCAAGTTATGCAGTCTAAAAAAAAGTACAGGCTGTTCGTCAGATTGCAAAGACTTCAGTCATCTGGGACGTAAATGTTTTAAATACAACTATGAAGCTGAAATACTGCTTGTGGCATTCGCAGTTGGGAAGTGCTGTACCATACTAAATCCTCAAATGCATTTCCAGTCATTATCCGTTGTTGATCATCGTTTCATCATAATTTAGGCTAAAATACTTAAAACAATGTGGCCTGATAATTGGTTTTTTACCCTTCTATCTGGCAACAAAACTGACACCTTTTTATAAGGAGTCATGTTTGCATAGACCGCAATACCTGCAGTCATAATACAAACAAAAGACATAACTCTGATAATGTGCACTGTCCTTGAAGTTGATTGGTCCACACCCGAGACAGCTTTCCTTAGAGCCTAGTCTCACATGGGTTGGACCAGATGACGCCAAAAGGTGCACAACTCAAAGACAATGCACCATCAGAGTATGAGAGCTCGGGGCAAGCATCTACACTATGGGAACCTCATTTGGCAGTAAAAAGATGATAATTGGTTTTTTACCCTTCTATCTGGCCTGTGGATGTTCAGATCACAGGGGAAATTCCTTAGCTGGCTTTGTGAAGGTTCTGCTTTATTTATTAATTCATAAATGACATTCCCCACATCGCATTGTAAATGCATATTTTCTATTTGGTTTGAAGGTTCCCCAATAAAGCAAGCTTGCTTTGCGAGGACAGGCAAATCTTTACTGCAATGCAGAGAAAAGTAACACTCATTGGCATTAACAAAATTTGAATTTATATAGCGTATAAATGCAACCGCATCCTAGGAAAATGAAGCCGTCAGTGAGAGGCAGGCAAGAGAAAGGTCTTGAGCGGAGTAGCAAGGAAGTTTGAAAGAGTAGGAAGTAGGTGCGGGAGGGTCATTGTAGATGTGTAGTCGTGAGAGTATCGGTGGATGTAGCCATCATAGTGTGTTGTGGGGTGGGGGTAATTAGTGGTGTTGGTGTGGTTGAACTATTAGTAGTCTCTCTCCCTGGGCCCCAGCAACAGAATGTGAAAATTCCTATCAAGGCCGCCAGAGGGTTTTGATGTATGGTGAGACTGGGCCAAGAAGACTGAGAGCCAAGGGGGTGGCAGATGAGTGAGGATTGTTGCAGCCAAGTTTAATTTAACTGTGAATCAGTAATGTAAAAATTGTCGTGGGAGATACCAGGCAAGATTCTTGCGTTAGGTAATGGGGGACCGAGAGTTGAAAACTGAATTCATGCATCAGTCTGTTCAATATACTGTTAAGTATATGCTTCATGTAGATCACTACACAATCTTACAGGTTTGGAGGCCTTTGCTGTCAACTGCACTCAAAGACCTTGAGCTTGACAAACCTGGCTGTTGAGGAGTCATCCCGTTTATGTTGGTTAGCCGCGGAGAAGAATTTGGACGAGGAGATTTTCTTGAATTGTGCATGCTCCACTCCGTACAGCAGCACCACAGGCAGAGCAAAATCAAACGTGATCCTCAGCCCATCAACCATCTCCTTGCACAGCTCCACACTTGAGTAAGGAAACACACACACATACATGTACAAGCACACATATCAGCATGCAGGAATGATCAATACCACGACCTACCTACTGGAATGGACAAACTCGTGGGGATATTACTGTTAAAGAAAACCGATTTAAGTCATAGTGGCACTAAAGTTGGAGTTTTAGCGAACAGTTCACGTGACGAACATCATGCCCAAACCTTCATGTCCTGTGCATTTTCTCCTTTCGCAGACAGCTATGTCAATGAAAGAGCCCCAGAGGCCAGGCTCTGGCAGCATTTGTGAGCCATGTACTTTTCCAAGAAAATAACTTTGGTCACAAGGAATGCCTCCCTTATGAATCGATGAAGTGTCACTATTCGGTGTCAAAATTCAAGAGGCAATTATATCTTCTATTGCTGGCGAATGTAGCATCCTCTAATGACAGTATGGGTCACATTTATCCAATGCATTTATACAAGGTATACAAATTGAAAAGTATGTCTTCTTATATGTACAATTCTATTTGACCTTATGAGTATAAATATGCATAATGCATTAACTAATGCATTGTTATAGCCATACAGATCACCATTTTTCACACACACATTACATAATGACAATAGCAGGTACTTCAACAAAACCCTTGTGTAAGTGTACATCAAGAGTCAACTGAGAAACTTATACTTCTGTTTATACATTACAAAGTAGATTTTAACTCAGTTATGAATGCAAGCAGCTTACAATTCAAGAGCGATACATGAGCTGCAATAATAAGTATGTAATGATACATTCTCACGAGTATTATTTTCAAGAGTGACCTGGTGACATCACTGTATATTATTTGCTGGGGTCAACAGTTCAACTGCCACTGTTGCCTTATGATTTCAGGAGAAGACTTTATGAAGCACTACATAAAAGTGTTTGCCATTGAATGCTGTGTTCTAGGCCAAACACACAATCTACAGACAATCCAAAATATTAAATTATGTCCATTTATGAAAATAGTTATTTATGTCTTGGAGCAATCCATTATTAAGGCGGCAGGATGGCATTGACCCGGGGTTAGAATCTGCATCTTCGCTACCGGTGATGAATTGTTTTTAAGTGTAGTGAGTTAATGATGTCTGCTCATCACCAAAGACTGCCCAAAAAGTTATTGTTAAATTTCGTATTGCTCTCCATTGGGCTAACTTCCAGCTCAGTCATGTGACAATGTCATAGCAAGGCTTGTGTGAAAGAGCTCTCCCCTTAATGTGTAAACACAAAATCCACTTGAAGGATTTTTCTAAAGGCCTGTGAAAACTCACTTCCAAGGAATATTTTATGACACAAGGGGCACTCTGCTCTCTGATATTTCCCGTTAGATTATTTATCTAATGACGTAATGCTGACAGGACAATTGTAACACATTTTCACCTGCTAAAGAACTATCATCTACTACTATATATTATCAGGCTTCTTTAGGCATAGCCAAGCATCAGTATACACCCATTAAATATAATGTGATGTACGAAGCATTGGACACCACTAACATTATTAGACACTTCCAGGCATTGCTATGCACAAATAGACACATCTCAGCGTGGTCATTAACAGGAGTGATTAGACAAGTACCAGACTCCGGGAGGCAACGGGAGCTGCCTCTGGGCATAACCAGGTATCGGTGCCAACCACGGGGGAATGGCAAGGCACTACTATGTGGCACAGGGGGGTATGGTGAAGGATCTCACTTCTTCTCGGGCGGGGTGCAGCGCTGCACATAGGCGGGTGTGAGGGGGCTTGGCTGCGCCGGGTGCCGTGGGCGCTCGTTCCCAGTGAAGGCCACGTTGATGGCGAAGTGCTTGACGTAGTTCTCCAGGATGGAGATGACGTTCGGCAAACACGGCAGCTTTACCAACTGCGCACGAGTACACTTAAGTCAGCATCACGAAACAAACCTTCAGGCTAAAGCGGCTACATTATCCACAGAATGCCAACCATTTACCTACAACAACTAACAAACTATATAAGTGTGTTAATGATCGAAATTTACAGAGACAAAAACACCACTGTAATATATAGAATAAATGCAGTACACAATATTATGAGAATTAGTTTTCCCCTTTTTTCTGGCAACAAAACAGATGTTAAAACACCAAACTGAAACATTTTACAAGGAATCATGTCTACATTAACCACAATACTTGTGGTCAGAATGCAAACAAAAAACATACTCTGGTAATATATGAATTGTCTTTGAAACTGATTGGTCCACACCAGAGACATCTTTCTTTTGAGCCTAGTCTCAAAACGGTATTAGACCAGAAGACGCCAAAAAACTTAAATTTCGATTTAAAGCTTTCGTGACTGCAGGGATTCATCTTCTTGGTTCTTTTGGTAAAGTCACGTAGATGGGAAATAATAAAAATAAAACATAAAATACAATTCTCACGACGTTTCGGCCACAACGCATGCAGCCGTCCTCAGGTGAAGAACAGGGCTGTCGGAAAGGGGCTGTCTTTCCGACGAGGACGGCTACTTGCGTTGTGGCCGAAACGTCGTGATAATTGTATTTTATTATGTTTTATTTTTATTATTTTATTATTTCCCTTCTACGTGACTTTACCGAAAGAACCAAGAAGACGCTAAAAGACGTACAGCACAAAGGCAAGCACTATCAGAGTAATGAGAGCTCGGGGTGAGCAGCTACATCATGGGATCTCCTTTGCCAGTACCAAAATATGAGCATAGGTTTTCCCCTTTTTTCTGGCTACAAAACAGGTGTTAAGATGTTAATACACCAGCTGTACATAATATTATTTTAGGGCTTTCAGCACCATTTGTGATCAGAGCAGAGTGGAAGTCCGATTTGGACTTTCACAGACCCAATAAAATTTGATGCTACTCTTTCAGATCTGGCATTGGATTTTAATGCCAGGTTTCTTCCTCAGGCCAGACTTCTACCACATCATCAGCATTTATTTCTCAGGGACGGTGGACTGCGGGCAGTGAAAGTGCCCTCTGGATTTGTGGATCCCGTTAAGAGGGCAGTGTTGAGCGTCACACTTTTTCTCTTTCCCCAGAGTTTTCTCTACAAAACCATTTAAATGAAGCTTCGACATCCAGACAATATGGTTCTGAGCAGCTTACCCACCTTCTTACGCTTGTTGATGAGAAAGCAGTCCTCTTCCAGCTGCTTCTTCAGCGACTCCGGAATCTCGACGACAATTGATTTCGTTTTGGATTCCTCCCTGTTTTTGTCTTCCTCATTACCCACTGCCTGCAAGGGTGATAACAGTTAAGGAGCATCTAAGGCAGGGGTCGTCAACCAAAATAACAAGAGACACTTTTTTCGAATTCGGTACAAAACTCAATATTTCAAGAGCAGCAATGCATGTGAATACACACATACATAACGTCACGAAGAAGTCTGTAAAGAGCTGCATGCGGCTCTAAAGCCGCAGGTTTCAGACCCCTGATTTAAGAGAAAAACCCTAACCCGACACAATATTAAGGGGCACTGACACTCACATTCATATCCAAAACATTCTCATCCTCGTCACTGCTGTCCTCCTCCTCCTCGCTTGCATCCTCTTCCACGTCCGAGCTGCTGCTGAATGCTGCAGAGGCAATGATCTAGTCAATGCCTCTCTGACACGTTTGTGATTGTACAGTTCTCAGGAAATATGCTTTCTGAAATATGTAAAAAATTATTTTATGTATGTTTGTCTGCACCTCACGTGCATATATGCATAAAGTTATATAATACAAACAACGTAAACCAGCCGGCAAGTGCCATAGTGGAGTGCTCGACTCGCAAAAATGAAAATCCCAGCCATAGGACGACTTATCCCATCGTCTCCCAAGGATTAAAAAAAAAATTGTCGTAAATAAAGAATGGTTATCACGTGCCGGAATTATCTACGAGTCCAGGAATGTGTAACTTCCACTATTGGCTCAGTGGAGATAACAAAAGATAACAACTGTAGCACGTTCTCTTCATCGCGCTTATGCAGACTTAACTTGACTGTAATGCATTATTCATAAAGATATGCTCTTATGATGTTCACTTTTGAAAAACAATCCTTTCAAGTTTATTCTTACTAAAAAGGACTATTTAGTTGTTTTTCGCAAGAACTAAAGAGTTAAATATCACTTGGATTCTGTACTTTCAGGAACCCAAGGATCCTTACTAGGCTGTTTTAAGGCTAAAATTACACCAATTCAGCAATAAAAAGCAAGCACCTCGGGGCTTATGTATAATTATCCTAATTGTAACCAAACAGTGGGTGGCTGCAGTATTTTTGAAGGTCAGAGCTTAATTTTGAAAGCCACATGGTTCTTTATCAGTTCCCCACAGCTACTGTGCCCTTTCTCTTAAAAGCAACTTGACCCCTTGTCGGTGCCTAAGCTCATTTCATGTTTCCCATCCGCACCTCTTTCAAGTCTGAATTGAATGTCACACTACACAGGTGGCAATGTGCATGCAAACTATAGCCAGTGCTGGGATCACCAATTAACCATTTTGGCCAAGACGACGTCCCGTAAAACAGTCTCTGTGTCTCGGTAGCTCTTGCACGAAAAAATAGTGGCTTGATCAACTGTCACGTTGAGTTAAAATATGGTAGGCCATTCATATACTCTAAGACTTCCTATATCAGGGATAACACATTTATGAGATGTATTCACTTATAATGCATTTTACGTGAACAAACTGTTACGGACATAATAATTGTAAAATGTAGGCCAGCTGACTAACTCCATGAGTGTATTGATTAAAGCTACATTAACATGAGGTAATTTATTTAACAATCTCTAAATCCCTATGGTTTCATAACAGTTTGCATGCAGAACGAGTACTCAATAAGTGGAGGCTGGGTAGAAATCTGAATTTTAAGATTGTGAGTTCAAAGTCTGGTTAGGGTAAACTCAGCTCATTATCACCTCCAGAGTCAATACATTTTAGTAGCACTATTTAGCACAAGCTCTTGTTATAAAAGTATCCTATTTTCACTATTGGATCACAACCAACAATTGTGCAATGTACATATTTGTGTGTGTGCAGTGGGTAGGATAATTACAGGCTTCCTCTTCTTCTTGAAATTCAGCATCAGTTGCCACATTTTTGAGCACAGAATCAACACCAGGGACGTGGCAGCGTCTCTTTTTCCCCTTCTTTCTCCTGCGGGGAATAGAAATCCTGTAAGCATGGCTTCTCAAGAACTTAGGCATGGCTGTAAACCAGGCACGTACCATTGCAGGGGCATTAAATTACATTTCATGTTAAAGTCAATGAGCCAGCATAGAGGCAACTGTGTACAAGTACTCATGCCATAGAAATGTAAGCCAGATTTCTACTTACTGACTTCACAGGCTCAACACCAACTTACAATGAACACCTTGTGCATTCTGTCGTGTAGAAGATAAACAATCAAATGTGATTGTTGAAATTTTTATTATGGATAATTAGGTAAATTAATAAACAGGTGTCTGTTTCATTTCCAAAATAAAAACATTTAACTCGCTGATAATGGACCTTCCAGGCCAATATATTCGAACAGAAGATGTTTAATCAAAACAAACAGTAAAATTTGTTTATATGCTATCAAGGTGCATTCATCGGGGAAAACACATTGGTCAACAAATGAAATGTAAATTTTTTGGCAATCCATCAAATATCTTTCCCGTTTGTTTATTATCTGGCTTGGAAGGTCAGTGGGAGAGCGAGCGGCTCACAATCCGAAGGTTGCAACTTCTAATTCTGAGGTCCAAAAGATGAGTACCTCAATGCTCAATTGAGCAGGTAACCTCTTTGGCTGGATTTTTGTTTATTATTGATTAGCATATAACTATATTACTGTAATGTACAGCTATTTTTTCATAGTGGTTCTGGACCATAGTGGGTGATTGAAGGAGAGGAACCCTGGACCAGATCAGACATCACTTGCCATCACTTGCCACTGGTGTTAGCTTCGGCCAGGAATCAAACTGAGATTGCTAGGTTCACAGCAGAGTGTGCGAACCACTGCACCACCACTACCCCCCCCCATAACACCGGGTTAAACTTGGGCACAGTTCCAACATATGTACATGTGGAGCCCTTTGTCTATCCATTGCTGACGAGGGCTTTCCGATGGCATGGAAGCTGTGGGGGCTATTTGGCCACACTTCTCCATCGTTAGCCACACCGCAGAATTTTTTTTAACAGGTCCGACGCTGCTGATGAGCTGCACTAAGCTCGTTAGTGCATGTTGGTGCAGGCCCGGAGGGTGCATATAATTGGGTAATAGGGATCTTTCATAACATACTAGCGGGAAGTACCCGGCATTGCCTGGGCAAAAAAAATATTTAAAAACTTCTCTTAAAAACCTTACATATACATACACACATACTAAGTTGTTGTGAAAGCCCGGTGGGCCGATTGTCCATTTCTCCACCAACAAAATAAAATTATAAGAGGCTTGCACAAGTGGGGGGGGTAAATGGTTGATCGAAAAGGTTTCTGAAAATTGTCGACCCCCCCTCAAAAAATATATTTACCCCCGCGTAGGTATATATACCTACACACGCTACATACAACAGAGTAAGTAGTATCTATTGACTCTGTAGTTGTATGTACTGACTGTACAGCAGTATCTACTGAGCCAGTAGTAGCTACTGACTGTTTAGTAGTATTTACTGACTGTAGTAACTACTGACCAAAGTAGAATCTACTGGCCCTATAGTACTATCTACCAGAGGTGTGGACTCGAGTCATGCGACTTGGACTCGAGTCAGACTCGAGTCATGATTTTGATGACTTCAGACTCGACTTGGACTTGCCTCATCTTTGACTCGACTTGACTCGGGACTCGAGAGCAAAGACTTGAGACTTACTTGTGACTTGCACAACAATGACTTTGTCCCACCTCAGAGGTGTGGACTCGAGTCATGTGACTTGGACTCGAGTCAGACTCGAGTCACGATTTTGATGACTTCAGACTCGACTTGGACTTGCCTCATCTTTGACTCGACTTGACTCGGGACTCGAGAGCAAAGACTTGAGACTTACTTGTGACTTGCATAACAATGACTTTGTCCCACCTCTGCTATCTACTGACTGTAGGAGTAACGACTGACCGTAGTAATATTTACTGGCCCTATAGTACCTACCGACTCTATAGTAGTAACGACTAACTGTATTGTAGCATCTACTGACTCTATAGTAGTATCCACTGACTATAGTAGTAACTACTAACTCTATAGCAGTATCTACTCTCTATAGTAGTATCTACTGACTCTAGTAGCTACTGACTGTAGTAGTATCTACTGACTGTATAGTAGTATCTACGGACTGTAGCAATATTTACTGACTATAGTGGTATATACTGACTGTTTTAGTATCTACTAACTCTATATAGCAGTATCTACCAACTTGATAGCAGTATCTACTATCACTAGAACAGTGCATACCGACTGTGGTGGTACCTGCTTTAGCTACAACATTGCATACCGACTGTGGTGGATCCTGCTACCACTACAGCAGTGCATACCGACTTTGGTGGTACCTGCTTTCACTACAGCAGTGCATACTGACTGTGGTGTGACCTGCTATCACTACAGCAGTGCATACTGACTGTGGTGGTATCTGCTTTCACTACAGCAGTGCATACCGACTGTGGTGGTAACTGCTTTCGTGACAGCAGTGCATACTGACTGTGGTGGTACCTGCTATGATTAAGCAGTGCATACCGACTGTGGTGGTACCTGCTATCACCACAGCAGTGCATAGTGACTGTGGTGGTATCTGCTTTCACTACAGCAGTGGATACCGACTGTTGTGGCACCTGCTTTCAGTACAGCAGTGCATACTGTGGTGGTACCTGCTATGATTAAGCAGTGCATACTGTGGTGGTACGTGCTATGAGTGCATACTGACTGTGGTGGTACCTGCTATGATAACCACAGTGAATACTGACTGTGGTGGTACCTACTATGATTACAGCAGTGCAACCCCCGTGCAGCTTGAGCAGGACAGGGAAATAAATAAATAGCTATCACACAACAACGCTATTTTAACTAATTAGCCATACTAGCCTTACGGCGTGGTACCCAGCTAATTTTTGTTCACGTAAACCCCACGGTTCGCGAGCCAAATCCTTTGCAAGCGCGCGTATGCAGACAGACGGACAGACAAAAAAATGCCTTTTACAGGTTAGATATGCCGACACAATTTAAGACAATGTTTTTGTTTCATGGATGCTTTCTCCATCCCAGCCAAAGTGGTGAATAAACATTTTTTACAAAGGGAAATGCAACTCCTGGTTACACTTACATCTTGGCCACTGCTCTCTTGGCGAGGTTACGCTGTAGACGTCGGTTTTCTTCAGTATCTCTCAGCACGTGATCCTCTTTTGCCCATCGATCCCAGCTGCAAGCAACACACACCCAATTCACACCAATTGGATGGCGTTTATGCCAGTTGCATGCAATCCACACAAATTTCAAATAGAAGCATTCAGGAATATTAACCCTGCATAGTTTAAAAGTCACCATCATCATGTTGTCTATTCTTTGTTGGATGAAAGTCTCCCCACTGTGTCAGTGTTGGTCAAGGCGGATGTTTGACCATCCATCACCACACTGGTCAGCACAGGATGAAGCAAGCACATAATCTTGCAATTCGTTGAGTGATGTCTATGGGTGCCCATATCCTGTAACAAATCAAGTCTACCAGGCTCGCAAACTCCCTTAACCACATGAAAGCAGAGCCCCCTTTAAAAAGACAGAAACTAAAGTTTATCAAAATGCATGTTTTTCACCAGGCACTTATATTTAAGTACCTAACATATGAGTCAATTTATAGCATCTTACATACATGACTGAGATTCCATGTGCCAACTCAGTGCCCTGACCTCTGAGCCACCACCAAGCCAACTCGTAACTCATTTTAAAAAAGAAATGAGGAAGTTTGGTATAAAAATATAACCTTGATGTGCAATATAAACAGGTTGATCTTCTTGGTTCTTTCGGTAAAGTCACGTAGAAGGGAAGTAATAAAATAATAAAAATAAAACATAATAAAATGAAATAATTCTCACGACGTTTCGGCTACAACGCAAGCAGCCGTCTTCAGGTGAAGAATGAGACACTACCAAGCTAGGAGCTTATATATAAACTGGGTTGGAGGTGGAAGAGCGCCTTAACAAAAAAGAATGTGCATATGAAGAGGAATTTAGCATATTCATGGAAAATGCGTAGGTGGGCGGGGGGGGGGTTTCAAAGGCATATTATGCCCATGCATTATGCAGGATCAACAGCACCAAGGGGGGGTGCAGGGAGTAGCATTAACAAAGGAAAGGAATGTTATTGATATGTAGCTGCAGTTACTAAACAACCACGTAGAAAACTAAAGTATAAACTACATAAAAAACTAAAGTATAAACTGCATAGCACCATCAGTATACTTACTATACTCTACAATAAGCTGAGTTACTAACAGCAAGTAACACATTACAATTCTACGTCGTAAAAATTATATAATATGCTTCCATCTAAACTTTATTCTCTTACATCACACGAGCATATACCGTACTATATACTGCCATAGATAAACCCAACATTAAATTATATACTGTATTACTATAAACCACCCTATACCTTATACATTTCAACATAACACTATGTATTATTCTACCCACCCTAATGTGTATCGAAATGGTTTATTACGTCCTTCCAATGATTGCTAAGCCAGAATCCATCTTCTCGGTTAAAATTGTCTCTGTGTTTGTATATGTGGATCGCCTCATGAACGAATCTCTCATGATAGCCAGATGGCTTGCAGAGAACCTCTGTCTTGGAGAAGTCAATGTCATGTGAGCCCACTGAGTTGTAACAGTGATCTGCCACGGCTGAGGTGTTTGTCCTACCGTGTTTCAGGTCAGCTTTATGTTCACGGATGCGGTCCGAGACATGTCGTTTGGTTTCCCCAATGTAACTGCTACCACAGAGGCAACTTAGTTTGTAGACACCAGGGTACTGTATGTCTGGAACCACATCTTTTACAGACGGTACCAGATCACGGATTTTATGTACTGTATTGAATCGGACCTGGATCTTGTGTTTAATCAGGATTATTTCATTTTATTATGTTTTATTTTTATTATTTTATTACTTCCCTTCTACGTGACTTTACCGAAAGAACCAAGAAGATGAATCCCTGCAGTCACGAAAGCTTTAAATCGAAATAAACAGGTTGCTTTGTAGCCCTATTATTTAGACAATCTCCTGCATGTTTTGAGTACTACCTTTCATTATGTATCACAAAATCCAAGTAGGGTGTATGGCAGTGTTGTTCATTGCAAGGCCCGCGGGCCACTGGCGGCCCCTGGTAGCCTTTAGTG
This sequence comes from Lampetra planeri, assembly GCF_965212315.1. NCBI lineage: Eukaryota > Metazoa > Chordata > Hyperoartia > Petromyzontiformes > Petromyzontidae > Lampetra > Lampetra planeri. Next base: position 2,954,458 of record NC_136125.1, on the reverse strand, counting down.
CGGCCCCTGACAATACACAACACTTCTGAAAACACCACCCCCATCGTCGCCATGCTGTCAACCCATAATGGATTCAAATGTATGGCGGCCCTCACGCGGATGATGCCTTATCGGTGAAAGCGCCCCCAACCCACTCCCTGAAAATGAGTGAAGAACACCGGTGCACGGTGTGTGGGTCTCGAGCTGCTGCTGGTAACGAGGTCGCAGGTGACCAGGAGATGACTTGGGTTGCGGCTGATTCTTGCACTCAACGTCCTGGGGTCACATTATCAGCATTTGCCTTCCTGCGCATTTAGAAATGTAGTTTGGCTCAGGTGTTTTTGTTTCCTTCCAAGCAAACACTGTACTTTAGTTGCGTCCAGTTAGCAAGTTAATATTCACCTACGTTGTATTCAATTCCAATGAGGAAAGCTTTGAAGGTTGTGTTTAGATCACGCGACGGGGAACATACGATTACAAATAACAGAAACACACTTTCCCTCACGTCAACATCAATTAACTTCGCTCCATTATTCGAAAGTCGGATGGAAAGGAGCTGCGATGGTCCGAAATGTGTTTTTGCAACTACGTTTAGTTGCAGCAGATTTGCGTGCACCTTCGATTCCAACCGTTGAAATGGATGAGATATTCAGGAATCTTCCTCCCTTTGTCATCCTTCCCAACATCTACATCCACCACCTACAAACACGCGAAAGGCAGAGAACCATACACCATGTAACATTCACCCGTGCGTAGGAACAAATGTTTCGGCACCTGAGCAATACGATAACGAGCAAAACACACGACGTTAATAGCAACTGGATTGCACCTGCCGGGAGCACAACCACGTGGCAGCGCTCAGGTAAAATGCCGTTCAGCAATCGAGCTCGAAGCACTCCACCCCTCTCCCCCTGCTGGCTGCCACGAAGCAGCCTATGTCACCTGTTACGCAAGGCGGGTCGCCCATCCAAAAACCACTGCCCAGGGTCAACCCCGCTTAGCTTCCGAGCTGTGACCCCGGGGGCTGGCGCGCACCATTGAGGGCGGTTCGGTCACAGTCAGTGGAAGCACGAAGCACACTGAACGCCCCCACCCCCCGATGCCCAGACGCTGCAGTGTTCAATCTGAAGAAACGAGGGTGAACCATCATCCTCGCCTCCTCCTCATCATCATCATCCGCCTCTAACCTTGGCGTCGTAGAGAACTCGCGCTTTGGTCGGGTCGGGCTCGAAGCACAGCACGCGTTCCCCCTTCTGAAACTTTAATTTCACGCCGCCGCGAGTGGTGGTCATGCTAGACAAGGGGAGCCGCCCTCCCGAGCCTCGGGCACCATCACACGGCCAGCGCCAGCAGGGCCACGGACGCCTCCTGCTGCTGCTGCAGCGCCGCCACGGACACGGCGACGGCTCGCAACTTCCCGCCCGCCATCTTGCTACACCCCCCGCTCCTCTCCAGCCAGCCGCCGACAGACGACCAATCGCAAGCTGTATCGGTAGCCACGTGCGCTGTCCGAGCCAATCGGTGCAGCCGGCAGTACAAAGATGGCACACCGGTTGTGGGGCAGAGCCCTGTACCAAGATGGTGGCGTGTTTGTATGGAGGGGGACCGTACCAAGATGGCGGACCGATTGTGGTGAACCCCGTACCAAGATGGCGCCACAACCTTACGAATATTCATGAGTGGCTGCAAGGCGGGGGGGGCTGTGGGGAGCGGTGGTGCAGCGTTTGGCGCGCTCTGCTACCAACCCAGTTGACGATTATCTTAACCGGTCCTTGGCCTCCCCTAGGTAGACTCAGCCAAAAATTAGTACCTGGTGCGGTGTGTAAAATCGTCGCCACTCCGGCGTGGTGCTGGCCAACCCCCCCCACCCCCCTTGTGTACCGTTTCGGCCTTCATAGGAGCTTGCTAACATCACTTGTCCAAACAACCTAAGTCTATGGGGCCGTCCATAAATTACGTCACGCACCTGGGGGGGGGAGGTCCGACATTTGTGACGATGGGGGGGGGTTGAGAAATGTGACGTCACATCAAAAAGCGCAACTTTAAATATAGAATTGTTATAACACTCATTTGGATAAATTTTAATTATTAACTATTTGATTATTTATATTTACTAAGGTCACCTTTTATTTATTCCATGAAGGAGCATTTTGCTTCTCCATGGGAGAATGGAGAAGCATACATTTTGAAAAAGTTTTTAATGATTGTTATTAAACATCTTGATTCTAATTACTCTACCAGGGCTTTTCATTCTGTGGAATGAATATATGATTGATATAATTGTACTCTGCATTTTGCTTCGTTCTATTACAAACTTTCAAGTATTTTTTTATAGTTATAATTACTTTTAATATTTTATAATCATAAGATAATTTCAAAATAAAATTCTGAACATCTACAGAACCAAGGAGATAAATCCCTACAGTCACGAAAGCTTTAAATCGAAATCTGCAGTTTTAGTTAGACGTGAATTTTATGCTAAATTTAAGCTTTCCAACGCCTCCTTTTTACAACATCAGAATGCAGCGCCACATTAAACACGCACTACAATGACAATAGTTTAAAGCGATTTGAAGGATGTTTTATATTCAAAATGGAATATGGTTTGGGGGGGGGGGGCAGAGCTTTGTGACGTCATATTTGAGGTGAGGGGGGTCTGACTTTTTGTGACGCCGTGTGACGAGGGGGGGTCAAAAATCGTCCAAAATCGCGTGACGTCATTTATGGACGGCCCCTATACGGGGGATTTTTTTTTTAAATCTTACTCTTTGGTTCTTTCGCTAAAGTTATGTAGAAAGAAAATTAATTAAATAATAGAATAACGACGTTTCGATTGCAACATAAGCAACCGTCATCATGTAGAACTAAATTTGAGGGAAAGACAAAACACAGACACGGAGACACAGCAATACGATTCTTATTTTGTGATGAGAGACTTATTTCGTGTTGGTGTAAATCTTTAATTCAGAATAACTACAGTATGAGGGTGCACCCATATATTGCTACATTTACAATATATTCAATTGTGACGAAACAATATACAAACTGCCATCAGAAGCGTCAATGTAGTCTTTAGTGCAATTTCACATTAGATATTATGACAAATTCATAGATTATAAAAGTTGAACAGAACCTCTTTGCCTAAATACAGAATCCAAATGCCCTTTTCAAATACGTGTATAGCATTGAGTGTCCGCCCTCGGATTGCCACCTCTTGACGTACAAAACACCAATATGTATGGGAAGAATAATATCTCAATATAAGCAAAGGGTATAGCTACAGAGTAAATTATCATATTATCTGGCTGCTATAAATTTATACACGATAATCCACTTTGTTGAGCTATAATGTGGCCATGTTGCCTCTGAAAAGAACCAATAGCTAAGTGGGCTTTATCTGGTAAAATGAAAAGAGTTTCGTTTTAGTTTACCTATTTGTTTTTAGTGATTTGCTTACCTTTCCTATACTTTGCACTCCTATAGTTTTTTTTGTATTGTTGTAAATTTCTGACACACTCGTACTGGATATCTGTGAAAAAGAGCTTCATAGCTCATCGGATTTCTCCAGGATAAATAAAGATTATTATTTTGAAATGCATCGTCTTGAGTGGTATATTATTATTCAAATGAATAAACCTGGGGTTTTTTTTGTCCTGGGAAGACGTACACATTTCCCAGGACAGCTGTCTCTTTTAAAAAGAGAATGAATTCTGGAAAACCAGGACAGATGTGCAAATCCACCATTGCTTTAAACCAAATTTCATATTTTAAACTTTAATGTACAGAGCAACCCTATCTTCGTAACATAAACTTGGTTTGTAAACTTTGGTCTATTGGCATGACTCCAGTCTTGCTTGTAATTTTCCATCCATTCCTATACAAGCTGGATACATTCATCTGTATTATGGCTGACAACGTAGGCTCACTGGGGTGTGCTCCAAGGACCCAAGTATGAGAACCACAGCTCTGTTGTAGCAAAACTCGTAACATGCATCAAACCCTGGCGATGGTGCGTCTATTTTCCCCACTTCACTCTTACGTATATGTGTTAAGTATTACAGTGATTCATAATGAAAAGTGACAGTGGCATTACTCAACGAGTAAATCATTATTACATTTATGCAAGTGAATCTTATGCTAAAATATAAGTGATCACATAAAATGATGCATTATACTCATACTCTACTAAAACTATATAGGAACTATTATATTTTGCGATATTAATACAATTATTTGAATGACACCACATTTTACTTACTGTTGCTATAGTGCAGCACATTTTATGCAAAAAATATTCCTGGTAAATTACAAAAGTGACCTTCATTACATTTCATAAATATACAAATAATGCAATCCGTTCCATATATCTAATTAAGATCAATATCCATAGCTTAAATTGCACTCCAGAAATCTAAAATCAATCAATATTTCTATCCTACACCTTGTCACCAGTACCCGTTTGGTGGGTATGGTTGCTTGGTTTCTGCAAGGGCTGGTATGGGACAAAATCCAGCAAGGGACCACGGAACTCGGAAAAACATGCTTGGGCCCTGAGATGCAGAAAAGATCCTTATAAACTATGTTTTAATACAATACCATGACTAATGGGGGGGGGGGGGGGGCAGTGGTTAGCACACCGTTTCATGAACCCCATAGCCAGAGTTAATTTTAAAATCGAACATTCCACCCTCCCTTCACTAACTCGCAGAGGTGTGGACTCGAGTCATGTGACTTGGACTCGAGTCAGACTCGAGTCATGAATTTGATGACTTGCGACTCGACTTGGACTTGCATAACAATGACTTTGTCCCACCTATGAGATGTGGACTCGAGTCATGTGACTTGGACTCGAGTCAGACTCGAGTCATGAATTTGATGACTTGCGACTCGACTTGGACTTGCATAACAATGACTTTGTCCCACCTCTGCTAACTCGCACTAAACATCGTAGTGGAGTATGGCCAAACAATTCCCATGACTGGTATGATGTGGGAAGGCCTTCATCCAACAGTGGATTGACAAAGGATTGTAATTGTGTTTTTGCCACGACCATAGTATGGTATTACTATGCTGTTGCACACATCCACACACCACCAAGTTCATGCATTCTCAGATTTAAATTCGTGAATGTTATTATCGAGAAGTGCATCATCTATAGTAAATTTGATATTTTTTTACATTAACGATCGTTTATTTTAAAGTGTCATGTTATATAAAAAAAAACTGTGATAGAGCCAATGTAATCCGAACTACACTACAGAAACTGCAAATACAAATAAAGCACATGCCACGAATTGGGCATTGAAAATGGCCACGTCACGGTGCAAAAGCGTGTAAAAGCTGTCAAGGCCATGCATGCATTCAGGCGTTATACAGTACTTGAGAGTGGCCCTTGACCAACACTGATGTGGTTCCTGCACCCATCCACCTACATTATTTAAACCCTCTGGCTACTTTCCGAGGTGTGCCCTTTTGGACTTTTTCTTTTATATTCTGGCACTCACAACATCCACACCATCTGTTAACAGATCGGCACCCTGAGACACCAGCGATAGCTGCCGAGATAAAAAAAAATGTAACATGCATCTTTGTTTAGTTTGTTTTATATACGGTGCGCTTTTCCCCACGAGTCAAAATTAATCTAACAAACAGCGATGAGTTTGTTGTCCTCAGGCTGTGTAATTTTTCAAGAGGCAATGAATGATAACATTCATGGCGCCTTTGCATCTGTCCTTTGTTTTAGAATGTTTCCAGATGCAACAAGGCAAAGTTTAAATGTGGATACAGATTGTGAATGTTTAATGCCACGCCTGCGATGAATTACAGCTTTAATCTTTAATTACGACTGAAAAGTAACCTTGGGTTGTTACATTGAAGAGCACTGCATTATCCATGGCCTACTCTGGGTGTGGCTTTTAGTTTTCAAGTTTAGTTTTCCAAATGCATTCCAACCTGCTCTCGCCCACCTCATTTCATAATTTGTATCCCTGCTGACCACCAATACCTGCCATAGGTGCACATTTTCTGTCCCTCCAGCAGATAATTTCATTTCAATATCTAATCAATGTATATTACCTGCTATGACATGCATCATATACATGGACACTGAAGAATAAGTACACTGAGAGACAGGATTGCATGGATCAGAGAACAAATACAAGTTTTAAGCTTTATGTCGGCCGTTAAGAAAAGTGGCCTTGGGTGGGACACATCACTCAATGGTGGTCGATATTAAGGAGTGGCAGCAAAAGGAGGGAACACCCTCGGGTTTGCGTTCTCCACGGAGATGGAGTGATGAGATCAGCTCATGTCCTGGAGCTACATGGATTGTTGCATTGCGAGACCACAAGAGATGGTGACAGCTTTCATCCAGCGTTGGATATTAGTTTATGGCTGTTGATGGTGATGACCCTCTGTGAAATATGGTCACTCAATTCTCCCCTGCATTTTGTGAATACATAGACTCTGAGTGTATGCCCGCCTTGTGCGTTAATGCACTGATATAGGTCAACTCTCTTGACATGTTGTTGACAATGAAAGAAGGTATAGACCAAATGTTATCTCTTGTAGTGAGATAGTGATGCGTAAATGCTTAAATGGGGCAACTTTATTCGTGGAATTGCAAAAGATAAAATATTTACTTCTTAAATATAGATTTTAACTGCACAGGGCATGTGTCTATTGATCCCAAATTGTAGTAATTAGCCAGAGGTAGACGGAAATGTTATTTTGAGTAAGCATGGGTTTGTGTGGATCGTAACTGCATAATTCAGTTGTACAGGTTGTGTCCTGGTTTTTAAAGATGCGTTTCACCTAAAGAGTATGGCTCTCCATGAATCAAATTAGTGGTGTGGTCACGAGATTGCTTGGAGCCCTGGGGAAAGCACTGCACAAACAAAATGTTATTCACCTGACAGTACTTGTTTTCGACTTACAAATGCACAACGGGGATTGACTAGGATTGCCGCAATAACTTTTCACAACACCACTTTTAAATATCACGAAATGTTAATTATTGCAATAACTTTGTAATTGTATTCAGTATTTGTATCGTCTTGTTTTTGTATATTGATGCACTTTAACCTCGAATGAAGATTGCTTGAAAGTTATTCGACTGCAGTTCGCTGAACATGTGCCTGCAATGAGTCTTGTAATCATTGTAACTTTACAATTAATAACATATTTTGTCAGAAAATTCAATACTTAACTAAGTAGAATGAGCAACGATAATATGGGTATGATGATATTTAGAAGAAAGGACAATACGATTAGTGTAGATCTCATATTGTACAATATATCATCGTTTCGCCATACTGTGGCAATCCTACTCATAGCACATGAAGTCATCGTAGCTTCCTGGGTGTGCCGATCTATGGAATGATAAGCACCCAGACATTATCATTTGTGCCTTAACATTCTGTTTATCAATTAATAATCTGAACTTGTCTCCTCAGACTTGAATATCCAAGGCTCGAAGTGTATTGCATGGGCAAATTTGAGCTATATGCTGCCACTGCAAACACATTAAATATTAACTCTATATTGAATATTACATATGTCCATTGCTGTATTGCTACAATGTGTCAACTCACAATTACAGTTGTCTTTAATCGCACATATCCATTGCAAATGAGTCATGTTGCCTCAGTTGGCTCTCACCAGCTTATAAATAAAGGTGTAATATAATTCACAATTATGATACCAAACAAAGCCACATTCTACGAATTCTCTCCTCGCAAAGTAAAACCACAAATGTCATGGGGGTTGTTGGATGAATACTTATGTTTGTACGCAGTCTGTACATGACGAAATTTCTTTTCAACATCGTTATTTGAGCGGCGTGTGACATGTCGGGCTCCTGTTGGCTGCGATGCAGTTTGCCAGTTGAGTAGATTCAATCCTCGTTTCGACCAACAATTCCACACGTGCGGTGATGTTTTCCCACGAGTAAAACAGAATTCTACGGCCTCATTTTATTATTCCAGAAACGTGCTTAATGTCTTGTTCAAGTGAGCTCGTGGGTTTTATGTTTGTTTACCAATGTTAAAACATATATAAATGTCTATTTTATGTTGTCATCCAAGCTTGGCATTCAGTCTTTGCATGCACGCCACTTTGTGTTCTTGACAGTGGTGGTCCCTTTTTAATCGTAAACGACAAAGTGGGCATGCAGCTGAATTGGTGAAGCATATCCATCGTTGTTGATAAACAGGTCAGGCAGCTGAACGGTTGAACAGTGATGCATCCAGGGATAACAAAGCTCTTTATTCTTGAAAGTTCGGAATGGTTGTGTCTGTGCCACAAACTAGGAATGTGTGCTAAACTTGTCCATCGGATGCTCTTGGGGAGAGTGGCTGTGGACACACCGGTGTGCTGTACAAGTAACTAATTGGCATGTTCTGTTTACGTAACAAACCTTACTAATTGGCTGTGTTGGGTAGTGGTGGGTTTCACGACATTTCTTTATTTATGCAATCTAACCCAAAAAAAACCTGTATTATGAACTATTAAACTATTTAAATTTTTCCAGGTAAGGCCCACTGAGCTATGTAGCTCTTTTTTCAGAAGCGACCTGGCCACAAATGATAGCTCAACGAAGTGGCTTATCACGTGAAAATTTATAGTGGCCAAACACTCTAAACGTATGTTGATCCTAAATCTGGAGGGAAACCCAGAGCACGCCGAGAAAAATCCACACGACCATGGGGAGCGCATGCAAACTCCAAATATACAGGCATCAGGGTTGGGATCGAACCCACGATCTCCTGCATACCAGGCGAGGTAGTTAACATCTCGCCACCGCGAGCTTGCCGAGCAACGATGGCGATGGCGTGGTGAATGGCCGTTCAACCGGCGTCTGGTCTTGGAGGGTAGCTGCCCAGGCCACACTCACTCGGGCATCTGGTCATCCTGGTCGATGTAATCGGGTACAGGAAGGCCAGTGAGCACGCTCATGGAGCGGTTCCACACGGCAAAGGTCGGCAGCACGGGCTCCACGAAGGAGATGGAGAGCGAGTGCAGGTGCTGCGCCGTGGCCGCATCGTAGAACGATAGCAGGCAGCCGTCGTAGTCGAGCAGCAGGCCCAGGCGCCGGAGGTGGGCTCGGGGCTCGAGCGCCGCCTCCTTGCCGTTGCCGCGCACCGCCCAGGAGTTGTTGCAGCGGCCCAGCACCCAGGACGAGGGGTTCTTGCCCATCCACTCGTGCTTGGGAGTGCTGTGGTAAGTGATGCCCACCGCGAACCTGCACAAGCCACATTGTTGGGTGGAGGGTGGGAGAATGAGAGAAGTCACGTGCCGTGAGGTCAAGGGAGAACCATAAGCCTCGGTGCAGCGTACACACGGGAGGTGGTACGCTGCTGTTAACCGGTGCTTTGCAGGGTAGGGTTTGTGGATTCAGAAGTAGATCTCGAAACTTCCCGACATCGAAATATATTTAAAGAAATAATTCAATGTTTATTTTCTCTGCCAAATATCCATGACATACTGTACTGTACCAATTTGCAGGGTTTCGAGGGGAGGAGGGGGTCAATCACCACCCATTGCCCCAGGCATTTGACAAATGGGCGTTTGACCTTGTGCCTGATGATTTTGAGTGTTTTCCGTTGATGCGTGGGGTTTTCTGGCTGCTCCAATTTGCTTCCACGTGCAAGCCATTTAAGGAATTGGCCAAACATCCCAGTGCATTAACCTTCTTTAAAAGTCTTGAGGCTTCACTTGCAAAATAAATCACATTCTTTTACATGCTCTTCACGCAACAACACCACACGTGTAGAAGTTAGGATATGGTACAATGCTGTAGCCTGTGCATTTGCTAAGGTGTACACATTGTATGGTTATTCAATGAAGGTAAATTGGATTACTGTATATCTGATTCAAGATAATATGGAAAATGTAAGATTTGGAATATAAAATTGCAGATTTTTTTTTAATAGTCCCATCCTGGGAAGTAGTCGTAGAACATAATTTTAAACCAAAAAACATTCCATTTAATATAAATAGACCCAAGCAAGAAACACAAATGTTTTCAGCCCATCGCTCGGCTACACAGATGCGTGCATATGAAAGATAGAATCTGACTGAGTTGCTCTTCGGAGTGAGGCTGTACTGAAGAGGGCTCTGCCATGTCATATTAACAAATGGACAAGCTGCATTAATCAGCCCGAGGGCTGAGAAGTGTGACAACAATATGCCTCCCTCGTACCACCTGTGTGGACACTTGAGTCCTGCAGGTTAACCCTCATGCTACTTTGTGAGATTTTATGGGTGTTGTGGTAGTCATCCTCTTGGTGTTCTCTCCTTTGGCTGCCACTCTTGTCGCCATTATCATGCATCGCCAATTATCCCTTCGAGCGGTGTATCCTGCCCAAACCCACTGACATTTTTAACAGCCAATATGACGTCCCTGATGTGTGTTTTTTCACTCATCCATGCGTTCCTCATTGTGTCTCTCAGTGTAGTTCTGATTATCCATCTCTTCACGCTTCTTTTCAGCTTTGTTTATTTTTTGTCAGTGTCCAAGTGTCTGATGCATTCACACACAGCAGACAATATCCAGTGATGGAATAATTTCAGCTTAAGGCACAATGGGTGTGCTGCTTTTCCATATCAAGATCAGTATTCAAAATGGACTCCACCATGCTTTTATTTGCCTCTATGCTATTACATTTAAATATATAATTATTAATTTGAAGCTTTCGTGACTGCAGGAATTCATACTCTTTAGTTATTTCGGTAAAGTCACGTAGAAAAATAATAATAGATCACGACGTTTCGATCGCCACACAAGCGATCGTCCTCAGGTGGGATAGAGAGCGATCGCTTGTGTGGCGATCAAAACGTCGTGATCTATTATTATTTTTCTACGTAACTTTACCGAAAGAACCAAAGAGTATAAATAATTATATTTTAAGGGTGGTAGAAGTAGTGAGTTTCTTTGGAAACAGAAATCAGAAGAGGAACCAATAACTGTGGTCATATAGCTCAGCTTTAAATGATATTTATTATTTGCAAAATAAGACATAACCTAACAAACTCGAATTGTTTTATTTAGTTACAAATGCAACGATTATCCACACAAATTAATAGACAATGTACACTTCACCTCTCAAACTATTTTCTTTTTATTTTACCAGGTAAAGCCCACTGAGCTCCATGGTTCTTTTTCAGAAGCGACCTGGCTATCAGAAATGATAGCTAAATGAAGTAGCTCATCACATGGACATTTTTAACAGCCAAATACTATAAACGCATGTTTATAATTTTGAAGAGAAAAACCGGAGGAAAAATCCACGTGACCACAGGGAGAGCATGCAAACCCCAAATATACAACAGGCATCAGGGTCGAACCCACGCCCTCGTGCAAACCAGACATCTCGCTACTGTGGCACCCTGTGTAATGGCCTCCTGGATTCAGCACGGCTCTCTCTTTGACGTACCCTGTGCACGCCGAGACCCATTCACGTGGCAGTGAGGCTCCACTCCGCACTGCGCATCGTGAGGTGGCTAGCACAGTGACGTTACGAGAGCACTGTGTGCCAGTGCTCGCGACCTTGGCTTTAATTTTTTTTATCATTAACGAAGCCTCCTTCTCTCACGATGAAGAGCTACAAAATGTATTACATTTATTTTCAGTGCTTATCTGCAGATATGAGGAGCCGCCCATAAGTGGCAGCAAAGTCGTCTATTATGCGTGTTTATGCGCGGGTGATTCGCCATAAAGTGGTCTAACAGAAATGCCACGTCTTGGCAGATAAAGAGGAGTCATATCTAGGTTGCCTTTTTGCCAGTATCAATGCATGAACAACAAGAAAAAGTTTGACCCTTTCTGGCAATGAAACAGGTGTTAAGATGTTCAGACACCAAATAGAGACCCTTTGCAAGGAATCAAGTCTGCATTAACCACATGTATGTGAAAAGTAAAACCTATTCTTATTTTTAATAAAAAGGAGTCACCTAGCCGCATATATCCATAAATTAATATATGCATATCTGACATTATTTTCATGAACAGGAATAATAGGATTACCTCTGCATGAATACTCCTGTGAGTATATGTGTATATTTAAAAGTTGGTAGGATCCAGTTCACCAGTAAGCTGAAGGAAATTTCTCAAAAGTGAATTTAACAATTAGATATCTCTTGCATGAAACTGCAAATTAGCTTTTCAGGAAAACATACAGCCAAGTCAGAATAAAATCCACGAATTCAGAATAAGTGTCACCTGATCCAGCTTCTTAAAGAGATGTCATGACAGCACAATAACAATTCGATTTAAACTAGATATTAACCATTACAGATGAGTATATCATATTCTATAATAACATGTATATATATTCTAATTCATCCCTGCCAATTATGAACACTGTACATTACTCTTTGGTTCTTTCGGTAAAGTCACGTTGAAAGAAAATAAATAAAATATTAATAGAATACGACGTTTCGATTGCAACACAAGCAAACATCATCAGGTACGAATGAATGAATGAGAAAACAAACATCTAACACAACAGCCAACATCCTACCTGGTTGATTACGTTCTTCCAAAGAATGCTCTCTGTGTGTGTCTGTGTGTGTTTAGCATTCTTGGCACAAGCGTCGTGGTGATGTCACCGCCACTTAGTGGCGAATGGCGGTTGTTGTTGTTGTTAGCATTCTTTGGAAGAACGCAATCAACCATGTAGGATCTTCTTGGTTATTTCGGTAAAGTCACGTAGAATGGAAATAATAAAATAATAAAAATAAAACATAATAAAATAATTCTCACGACGTTTCGGCCACAACGCAAGCAGCCGTCCTCAGGTGGAGAGCAGGTCTGTCGAGGAGACAGAGTCTGAATGACACACTCCTGGCTTAGAGCGACTATTTAAGCTGAGATGGAGGGGGGAAGGGCGCCTTGACAAAATAATTTGCATATCAAGAGGAATTTAGCATATTTATGGGAAATGCAGATATGCGATTAGTACTCCTTGTGAAATGCATAGGAGGTTTGGCGGGGGGTTTAAAGTCATTATGCCCGTGCATTATGCAGGATTAGCAGCATCAAAGGGAGGGGATAGGGGTAACATTAATAAAGGAAAGGAATGTTAATAGTATGTAGCTGCAGTAACTAAACCACCACGTAAACAACTAAAGTATAAACTACATATTTTTCGATTTAAAGCTTTCTACTATGTAGTTTATATAAAGTAGTTTATATGAAGTATAAACTACATAGTATGATCAGTATACTAAATATACTCTCCAATAAGCTCAGCTACTAACAGTAAGTAATACATTACAATTCTATGTCGCAAAAAATATAATATGCTTCCAGCTAAACTTTATTCTTTTACATCACACGAGTCTACACCGTACTATATACTGCCATAGACAACCCAACGTTAAATTATATAGTGTATTACTATACACCAGAGGTGTGGACTCGAGTCATGTGACTTGGACTCGAGTCAGACTCGAGTCATGAATTTGATGACTTGCGACTCGACTTGGACTTGCATAACAATGACTTTGTCCCACCTATGAGATGTGGACTCGAGTCATGTGACTTGGACTCGAGTCAGACTCGAGTCATGAATTTGATGACTTGCGACTCGACTTGGACTTGCATAACAATGACTTTGTCCCACCTCTGCTATACACCACCCTATACCGTATACATTGTACTATTACACTATGTATTATTCTACTCACCCTAATGTATATCACACTGCTGTATATTCACTATACAATTACGATACTATATATTAATTTGTACATTGTATTAAACATTACAATTTTATACTATTTATTATTATACAATCCGCTATACACTGTACCATTGACCGTCGCGTGAAAGATACTAAGATGAAGCAACGAAATATGTCAATGGGAGAGTAGTGGTAGGATACTTGCAGCGGAGCAAAGAATCCATTCCCTGCGGAGAATACAAGATATCAATGCCAGTGAGTGGAACGCGGTCTGAAAGTCACCGTAAACGTGAACACAATCAGTTAAGATCCGAAATAGTTTATTACGTCCTTCCAATGATTGCTGAGCCAGAATCCATCTTCTCGGTTGAAATTGTCTCTGTGTTTGTGTATGTGGATCGCCTCATGAACGAATCTTTCATGGTAGCCAGATGGCTTGCAGAGAACCTCTGTCTTGGAAAAGTCAATATCATGTGAGCCCACTGAATTGTAACAGTGATCTGCCACGGCTGAGGTGTTTGTCCTACCGTGTTTCAATTCTGCTTTATGTTCACGGATGCGGTCCGAGACATGTCATTGGGTTTCTCCAATGTAACTGCTACCACAGAGGCAACTTAGTTTGTGGACGCCAGGGTACTGTATGTCTGGAACCACATCTCTTACAGACGGGACCAGATCACGGATTTTATGTACTGTGTTGAATCGGACCTGGATCTTGTGTTTTATCAGGATATTGGAGATCTTTTTTGTGACCCCAGCAATGTAGGGTAAGGTGATGGTTTTTAAAGGCTCCTCAACATGATGCTTCTTGATGGTTGAAGTGATGGCTTTGCGGATTGTGTAGTCGGAGTAACCATTAGCCTTAAGAGCTTGGCGTACATATTTGAGTTCACTGGCAATGTGTTCCTGGTCGGAGATACATTGGGCTCTATGGTATAGAGTCTTGATGAGGGAATTCTTCTGGGATGGATGGTGGTGGGAATCCGGTTTTAGGTAAGCATCCGTATGGGTGGCTTTCCTGTAGACAGAGTGGCTCATTGAACCATCAGGTCTCCTTTTAATTAGGACATCCAAAAGGGTAGCTTGCCATCTTTTTTTACTTCTATGGTGAATCTGATGGCTGGGTGTATGGAATTGATGTGGTCAAGGAATTGGTCTAGAGCAGGCCGGCCATGTGGCCAGATGACAAAAGTGTCATCTACGTACCTCTTCCATAAGGTCGGGCGTAGAGTGGCAGTCTGGATGGCGTCAGTCTCAAATTTCTCCATGAAAACGATGGCTACAACCGGAGATAGGGGGGAGCCCATTGGGGTGCCCTCAGTTTGTTTGTAGAAAGTTCCATTCCAGGTGAAGTATGTATTGGTTAAGCAGTGTCTCACCAGGGGGGGGGGTACCCCAGTATTCAGTCCTTGATGAACCAAGTCTTCAATTATTGCGATGGTGTCAGGTACAGGAACTTTGGTGAATAAGGAAACCACATCAAAACTGACAAGCAGGTCGTCTGGGGACAGGGAAATCCCCTTGATTGTCGATACCAGGTCAGTAGAGTTTTGTACCGCAAAGGTGGTTTTCCAGTGAAAGGCCGCAGGATTTCAGACAAAAAACGAGCCAGTTTGTATGTGGGGGAGTTGATAGTAGAGACAATGGGACGAAGAGGTGTATCTTTATGTATCTTTGGCAAGCCATATAATCTTGGTGGACTGGCTGCAAAAGGTTTCAACAAGAACTGTTTGGTTTGATCAATTAATGCGGTTGAATCAGAAATGATTTTGTTGGTTTTAATGACGAGGCTGTTGGTGGGGTCTCTTTTTATTTTTGTGTAGCTGCCATCGTTGAGTAGTTCTTGAATTTTGTTGTTGTATTCTATTTTGTCCATGATAACAGTGGCATTGCCTTTGTCGGCTGAGAGGATGACAATGTCATTCCTCTTTTTTAATTGAGCTAATTTAAAACGCTCATCTTTGCTGATGTTGCTAGCTGCATCTTAGCGTTTTAGAGGGTTGCAGAGATTTCAGATCTTGCTATGTCTGCAGCGATGTGACTCAGGCCCTTGAGAGCCACATCTACTCGGGCAATGATATCATTAACTGGTATGTGTCTAGGTGTGACTGCAAAGTTTACTCCTTTAGATAAAACGGATTTCAGACCATCAGAAATAGAACTGTTACTGCGATTAATTACGACTTTGTTAACGTCTAGCTTTTCAGTGTGTGGGTCCGGTCTCTTGTTTGAGAGGCGGTTGAATTTGGAAATCAAGTTGTCCTTACATTTGGTCGACATAGCGGCAGCTGAAGAGGCAGTCATTTTGTCTACATGTTCCCAATCCGATGTGGACATTGTTGCAGTCAAAGATAAGTGTGATTTGTAGAGTGTCTTGTCTAACTGATCTAGTTCGGTGCGCGTAAGTCTGATTTTCTCTGAAATAAGAGCTAAGCTAGTTCTAGACAGAATTCGTTTAGCATTAGAAGAAGTTACAGCAGCAGAGGTTAGTGTAAATGCGATTGGTATTACCTTAGAGTCGCGGCATCTCTTCAGAAAGGTGAGAGACTCGATTAGCTGAGCCTTCTTATCCCAGAGTTTGTTGAAAGATCTTAAAGTTTTGTGGAATCCCACCCCGTAGTGGTGGTTAAATTTCAATTTAAAGCTTTCGTGACTGCAGGGATTTATCTTCTTGGTTCTTTCGGTAAAGTCACGTAGAATGTAATTAATAAAATAATAAAAATAAAACATAATAAAATAATTCTCACGACGTTTCAGCCACAACGCAAGCAGCCTGCATAATGCACGGGCATAATGACTTTAAACCCCCCACCAAACCTCCTACGCATTTCACAAGTAGTACTAATCGCATATCTGCATTTCCCATAAAAATGCAAAATTCCTCTTGATATGCAAATTCTTTTGTCAAGGCGCCCTTCCCCCCTCCATCCCAGCTTAAATAGTCGCTCCAAGCCTGGAGTGTGTCATTCAGACTCTGTCTCCTCGACAGACCTGCTCTCCACCTGAGGATGGCTGCTTGCGTTGTGGCCGAAACGTCGTGAGAATTATTTTATTATGTTTTATTTTTATTATTTTATTATTTCCATTCTACGTGACTTTACCGAAAGAACCAAGAAGATGAATCCCTGCAGTCACGAAAGCTTTAAATCGAAATTTAACCATGTAGGATGTTGACTGTGTTAGATGTTTGTTTTCTCATTCATACCTGATGATGGTTGCTTGTGTTGCAATCGGAACGTCGTATTCTATTATTATGAAATTTATTTTCTTTCGACGTGACTTTACCGAAAGAACCAAAGAGTAATTCCTGCAGTCACGAAAGCTTTGAATATAATTCTGTACATTGTTTATTATCACTCAAGAATAAACTGGCCTATAGCAGGATGGCATTACGATGGTAATTGTACCTGAAACCAAGTGTTCGGTATGTTATTAACGTGAACTAACTACTATAGCATCGTTCGCTTGCATGTGCATCCACTCACCAGGTGCTGCCGTTGGTGAGCACCTCCCAGTAGTGGCGTCCGCTGTCGATGAGGACGTTCCCGGCCACGCCGTAGCAGCTGTGCCCCCCGAAGCGCTCCGCGGTGTGGCTCTTCTTGGACGGCTCCTCGCGCTCCACCGTCAGGTTGTTGTTGCTGATTTTGAGCTTCTTGTGGGCCGAGCTGGGGTCCAGCTTAAACGGCTGGCCTGCGCGAGGGGGGGCGCCCACGCTGTGACTGAGACAGTGCATCGCAAAACCCCGCGTTTGGTTCACAATCCTCAGAATCTTTATTGAGACTGGAGGAGGAATCCGATGAGCTATCAAGCTCTTTTTCACAGATGTCCGGTACTTTGGTGGCTCAGCAAGTTACAACAGCAACCAATACAAAAAAAACTGGAGTAGTGCAAATTATAGAAAATGGTAAGCAAGTCACTAAATATAAATACGTATTTTTTTCTTTTTTGCAGAGGTTTGCTCGCCTCTGAAAAGTAATTACCGACTATGATAGCAAGGATAAGCATTTCATTTTATAGTGGTGCTTGCTTAAACTCATCAATAACTCAAAGCTCCCTTAAATCACATCCCATCTCAATGCTTTCAATGCTCTGCTGCAGCCTAGCCAAGGGGACCACCAGTGTGAGGCCCAGGGTGAATTCAGCTCCGGCCTACAAGTGGGCATTACTCTACCAGTAGGGTGCAATGTTTTTTTGCAGTTTCCCAATCAAGTCATTTGTGAGTAACTTATTCATCATATCCACCGATTCCTAACTATATTTGATCTTGAGTAATCCATAAAACTACAGTTCTCCATGCCCGGCAATGATTATGAAAAACTATATTTAATGAAAACTTATATGTTTCATAAAATGGAGTTTTGTGAGATCCTGGGTTCGAATCCTGAAAAATGTAATTTTTCATAAACATAAACATTTTAATTTTCATAATCATTGATCAAAAATTAAGTGTGACGCAGTACTCATTTCTGTGACAAGATCAGGGGAAATCTTAATTTGGAGCGTTCGTGACTGCAGGAATTACTATTTGGTTCTTTCGGTAAAGTCACGTATAAAGATAAAATAATAAATTAAATAATAGCATACGACGTTTCGATTGCAACACAAGCAATCATCATCAGGTATAAATGAAATAGCAACAAAAATCTAACCAGAAAACTATAGACAGACATATAAGCAGACAGATATCACAGAGATACATAGAGAGAGAACACACATAGGCACACAGAGAGAGAACGTCTCTGTGACGAGGCCTTAAATAGAGAGAGGGGGCGGGGGCGGAGAGAGGGAGGGGTTAGAGAAAATTAGCATGTCAATGAGTAGGACGACGCGTGGTAAGGTGCGCAAGCTTGAAAATTAGGAGAACGGGAGATAGACACACTAAATTAAATTACCTAGCAAAATATCGAAATGTAATGTAATGCAACACAGAGAGTCGGTCAACACACAATTAACGCATAGCCTGGTTGATTACGTATTTCAAAGATTGCTAAGTTAGAATTTAAGTGTGAAAATTCCAAAGAGAGACAAAACACAAACACGAGGAACGGAGACACACAGACAGAGCAGAACATAAGAATGACAAAAAACGAGTGGAGACAGAAAAAGTACAGTAAATCAAATAAAACCTAGCAAAATTTCGAAACTTAATGCAATGCAACACAGAGGGTCGGTGAACACACAATTAATGCATATACTGGTTGATTACGATCTTCCAAAAATTTCTAAATTAGAAGTTAAGTGTGAAATTTGAAAGACACAAACACGAAGATCGATACAAAGGCAGAGAGAGAAAACAAAAAACCCAGAGAGAGAGAAAAAGATAAACTTCCCCGTAGAA
This sequence comes from Lampetra planeri, assembly GCF_965212315.1. Classification (NCBI taxonomy): domain Eukaryota; kingdom Metazoa; phylum Chordata; class Hyperoartia; order Petromyzontiformes; family Petromyzontidae; genus Lampetra; species Lampetra planeri. The sequence goes on along the minus strand of NC_136125.1, from coordinate 2,935,456 downwards.
GTGGTTCAATCTTAATTTGGAGCTTTCGTGACTGCAGGAATTACTCTTTGGTTCTTTCGGTAAAGTCACGTATAAAGATAAAATAATAAATTAAATAACAGCATACGACGTTTCGATTGCAACACAAGCAATCATCATCAGGTATAAATGAAATAGCAACAAAAATCCAACCAGAAAACTATAGACAGACATATAAGCAGACAGATATCACAATTTTTGGAAGATCGTAATCAACCAGGATATGCGTTGTGTGTTGACCGACCCTCTGTGTTGCATTGCATTAAGTTTCGAAATTTTGCTAGGTTTTATTTGATTTACTGTAATTTTTCTGTCTCCACTCGTTTTTTTGTCGTTCTTATGTTCTGCTCTGTCTGTGTGTCTCCGTTCTTCGTGTTTGTGTTTTGTCTCTCTTTGGAATTTTCACACTTAAATTCTAACTTTGCAATCTTTAAAATACGTAATCAACCAGGCTATGTGTTAATTGTGTTGACCGACTCTCTGTGTTGCATTACATTACATTTCGATATTTTGCTAGTTTATTTAATTTAGTGTGTCTCTCTCCCGTTCTCCTAATTTTCAAGCTTGCGCACCTTACCATGCATCGTCCTACTCATTGACATGCTAATGTTCTCTAACCCCTCCCTCTCTCCGACCCTGCCCACTCTCTCTATTTAAGGCCTCGTCACAGAGACGTTCTCTCTATGTGTGCCTATGTGTGTTCTCTCTCTATGTATCTCTGTGATATATGTCTGCTTATATGTCTGTCTATAGTTTTCTGGTTAGATTTTTGTTGCTATTTCATTTATACCTGATGATGATTGCTTGTGTTGCAATCGAAACGTCGTATGCTATTATTTAATTCATTATTTTATATTTATACGTGACTTTACCGAAAGAACCAAAGAGTAATTCCTGCAGTCACGAAAGCTCCAAATTAAGATTGAACCACTTCTACGGGGAAGTTTTAAGTTTATCTTTTTCTCTCTGGGATTTTTGTTTTCTCTTTCTGTCTGTGTATCGATCTTCGTGTTTGTGTCTTTCAAATTTCACACTTAACTTCTAATTTTGCAATTTTTGGAAGATCGTAATCAACCAGGATATGCGTTAATTGTGTGTTGACCGACCCTCTGTGTTGCATTGCATTAAGTTTCGAAATTTTGCTAGGTTTTATTTGATTTACTGTACTTTTTCTGTCTCCACTCGTTTTTTGTCGTTCTTATGTTCTGCTCTGTCTGTGTGTCTCCATTCCTTGTGTTTGTGTTTTGTCTCTCTTTGGAATTTTCACACTTAAATTTTAACTTAGCAATGTTTGAAATACGTAATCAACCAGGCTATGTGTTAATTGTGTTGACCGACTCTCTGTGTTGCATTACATTACATTTCGATATTTTGCTAGTTTATTTAATTTAGTGTGTCTCTCTCCCGTTCTCCTAATTTTCAAGCTTGCGCACCTTACCATGCATCGTCCTACTCATTGACATGCTAATGTTCTCTAACCCCTCCCTCTCTCCGACCCCGCCCCCTCTCTCTATTTAAGGCCTCGTCACAGAGACGTTCTCTCTCTGTGTGCCTATGTGTATTCTCTCTCTATGTATCTCTGTGATATCTGTCTGCTTATATGTCTGTCTATAGTTTTCTGGTTAGATTTTTGTTGCTATTTCATTTATACCTGATGATGATTGCTTGTGTTGCAATCGAAACGTCGTATGCTGTTATTTAATTTATTATTTTATCTTTATACGTGACTTTACTGAAAGAACCAAAGAGTAAGATCAGGGGGCCAATGGTAGAAATTCCACATTCCCAAGGCTGGCATATGTTTCTCCGTGGGACAACAGATCGATGACTTCCCATGACATGGCATTTATCTCAATGGCACTGAGGAATGTTGAGCCGAGTTGACCCCCAATTTATGATTGTGGGCTGAGCACTCTTGCACGATGCCACCAAGTTGGATATTTAACTGCCGCTTTAAATGACACCCTGGGCAGAGGTGGCCGAGCGGCTGAGAGGTCAAAGCACTGAGTTGGCTCTACTGAGATCCTGGGTTTGAATCCTGGCAATCATCTGTAATTACACCGGGTCCTCAAGTCTATTGAGCTGATGATCTCAGCATGGTCACCATTAAGTGCAAAACAGAGCATAATATTACATTAGGTTCTGCACTTACTTTGGCTAACTCAGAATTAAAAATGTTTATTTGACTGTCATGCTATGAATATTTCTCTACGTGCTGCCCCATACTGTTTGGAGGAGCGGAAGTCACGAGAAGGGAACTCAAAGGTAGCTCTGTGATATATATTTCCATGGGCTGTTCTCTGACATAAAGGGTTACATTGCTCTGCGAGATCCGAATGGATATATCTCATGATATGACACAATTGGGAAAATTTGGGGAAGACGAAAACATTTTAGAAAAACATTTATTACATTTTAGTGGCAATGTCATCACTTCTAGATTTGCAGCTTTCGTGACTGCAAGGATTCATACTCTTAGGTTTTTTCGTTAAAGTCACGTAGGTAAAAAATATAATTAAAATTACTAAAAGTAATAATAGAAATAAAATAAAATAATAAATCACGACGTTTCAGAGGCAACACAAGTCTCTGTCATCAGGTGGGACCGTCACAGCTAGATTTACTGTATCAAGTGAGGCAAAAAATTCCAAGGTACAAGTTCTTAAATACAAGTTAAGGGGGGAGGAGGGGGGGAGGGGCTTATCTGAATGTGGTAGCCAATGAATGGAACGTATGGGGGGGGGGGGGCTAAAAGAGAACAACATGTGCACATGCTAAAGGTGCACATGCTAAAGGTGCACATGCTAGAAGAGAACGACAATGCACATGTTGTTTTACCCAGTGTTGGTTGACAATACAAATACAAAAAAGGAGAGTACTGTTAAACGCTGGGGATGTTAACACTCGGTAAAGCAGAATAGTACCTGTCAAATAAGATGGTCCAAAAATGTGTAGTTAAATCTTTTTTGCATGGTTAATAACATCTTTCCAATGATTACTCAGTTAGTACCCATCCTCACGGTTGAAATTATGTCTCTGTTTGTATATCTGGATGGCTTCATGTACAAACCTTTGATGGTAGCCAGAGGGTTTGCAGAGCACCTTGGTCTCGTAATTGTTTTATTGTTTATTTTTATTGGTATTGTTTTTTCCGAGACCGTCAATTTACAATAAAACACTGATAATTGTTAACGACTTTTTTTTTCTGGAGCAGCTACTGATATTCTCACTGAAACGTCGCATTCGTGATCAGATGTTTCTCCTTTTCTTGACTGTCCCTTCAGTATACCACTTCTTTGAACGTGCTATTAAATGTTACTGTATTTACTTTACTGTACTTACCACTCCAATCTCAAAGACTTTGCATGGAGTGGTGTACATACCATGCTCTTGTGTCAACAACTCGATGTGTTTGACGTTCGACGGACTGATGATGCAGCCTTTAGACCCATGCTCGTGTGAACACCGAATTGTACAACGCACTTTTCGCTGGATCGTGCTGTATATTATGTTTTTATTCCTGTAGTTATTAGTCAAAAAAGTATATACGTGTAGTATTTTTTTGTTTAAATTGCATGCAGTGTATAATGTGCTGCATATCATATTTGACACCGAAATCAAGCATAGCTATTGTTTTGTCATGCACGTGGTGCCAATCACTGAACTGGTTTAAAGCCTTTGTCGCAGTTTTGCCGGATCGGTCCAGATATTTCGGATAATGTTAGAAGCCAGATAATCGCGCGCCGGATAATGGATGATCAACTGTAATCGGACTTCTCAGATTATGCTTCAGGGCTCAGCATGTCCTATCCAGTAATAGTTTCTGGTCATTTAAATGTCCATGTTGACAACCCCATAGTTCTTCATGTAACCACATTTTTGTCCGTTTTGCATACCCTTGGTCTGACTAAATGTATTACGCCTTCTACAAATTCCAACAGCAACATCTTCGAGCTGGTTATTTCAAACAACTTTGAAATTCTATCTTGATTTGAAGCTTTCGTGACTGCAGGAATCCATACTCTTTGGTTCTATCGGTAAAGTCGCGTAGATATAAAATAAAATAAATCACGACGTTTCAGGCACAACACAAGCGTCCGTCATCAGGTGGGAAAGCATAGTCTGCTGAGGGAGACTGTTTTAAAAGGTTTGAAATGGGTGTAGCCCAAGGGTCATAAAGAAGTGGCCGGGGCTAGTGATGTTAATGTAAGAAATTAGCATGTAACTGTAAGATAGGAAAGTGGCCTCCTTGACCCGGGCATGGAAGTGGCTGTGTTAATGTGAGAGATGAGCATGATGTTAATGTGAGAAATTAGCATGTAACTGTAGAAAAGGAGAGCAGCCTCCTCGACGAGGGAGTGCAACCCAACGGGTGCAATCCAAAGGGCATGTGAACATGAGAGTGCAATCCAAAGGACATGAGAGCATGAGAGTGCAATCCAAAGGCATGAGAGTGCAATGCAAATGACATGTGAGCATGGGAGATCTAAGGGAGAGGCATAGAGAGACAGAGATTCGGAAATAACAGCTGTGTTGCATTGCATTACATTTCGAAATTTTGATAGGTTTATTTGATTTAGTGTACTTTCTCTGTCTCCACTCGTTTTGTCGTTCTTATGTTCTGCTCTCTCTGTGTGTCTCGGCTGTTGTCCCTCTCCCTCTCTGCAGCTTGCCACTCATTGACATGCTAATTTCTCTTTGGTTCTTTCGGTAAAGTCACGTATAAAGATAGAGTAATGGGTTGAATGCTAGCATGCGACGTTTCGATTGCAGCACAGGCGGTCATCATCGGGTATGGATGAAATGGAAACACAGGTCTAGTATGCTTGGAGGTGTAATGTGATACAACGGAGAGTCGGATAGCATGGCAGTCAACACCCTACCTGGTTGATTACGTTCGTACCACTCACCGTGCTACTCATTGACATGATAATTTCTATAACCCCTCCCTCTCTCTCCGCCCCCGCCCCCTCTCTCAAGCTTTTGCACATTGCCACTCACCGTGCCACTCATGGACATGCTAATTTCTCTAACCCCTTCCTCTCTCTCCGCCCCCGCCCCCTCTCTCTATTTAAGGCCTCGACACAGAGGCGTGGTTTCTCTGTGTGCCTATGTTTGTTCTCTCTCTATGTATCTCTGTGATATCTGTCTGCTTATATGTCTGTCTATATGTCTCTGGTTCTGTGTTTTATCTCTCTTTCAAATGTATCACTCTCAGGAAGAACGTGATCAACCAGGTAGGTGTTGACTGTTGTGTTGTCCGACTCTGTTGTGTTGCATTGCATTTCTGGGTGTACTAGATTTGTGTTTCTATTTCGTTTGTACCTGTTGATGATTGCTTGTGTTGCAGTCGAGGCGTCGTATGCTGGTATTTGATTTGTTGTTTTGTCTTTGTGCGTGACTTTACCGAAAGAACCAAAGAGTAATTCCTGCAGTCACGAAAGCTCCAAATTAAGTATGTAACATGAGTAGATCAGGTTTTGCCTGTTCAAAGTCACAATAGTCTTCTTCATTCAAATGCAAATAAATCTGTTACGCTTGGTAGCATCTGATGACTTGTAAAAATGGAAACGTACACTCTTGACGGAGAGTAAAATAAAATTTTTGGAATCATTAAAGCAAAACATATCTTGAAACAAGAAACCATAATACCCTCACTCTTGTCATGAGACCATGGAAGTTATTGCCCCCTTGTATATCAACACGTACAACATTGTACTTAAACAGCTTGTACGTATGTTGAACCTCTTTCGCCCTGCAAGTAGCCAAGCGTGCTAATCGGAGGTGCGGGGGAAGCACAACAAACTTAACACAAAAAGCAATTGTAAAGAAATGAATTTTCAATCTAGACGATTTAAAAGTGCATAGCTCCAGTGGCTTCCTAATATCGGTCGGAAGAACGTTCCGGATGGCTGCAGAAGCGCATCTGAAAGTGTGCGATGTGGTGACCGCCTTCGTGCGATAGTTAGCCAAAAGCCAGAAGCGGGCGCGTTGCAGGTGAAGACTCGCGGGCACATGTCTTAATGGCACGCCGACGTATCGCGGTGCTGCAGGCTCAACGCGCGACGCGGGGTGGCGCTCACTGTTGGTCTTGAGTGTGACGCAGGAGCTGCTGCGGCTGCCGGCCTGGTTGATGGCCTTGACAAGGAAAATGTAGCGAGTGCCACTCTGCAGGCCGTGCACCGTATAGTGGTTGTGCCGGATGTTGGGGACGATGAGCCAGCTGTCCATGCTGCTGCACAGGCCTACGCGGAGAGGCGGCCAGCGTACGCCACGAGTTAAACCACGTTCTCAGGTTCAGAAAGTTCAAGCAAAGCTTGGGTCTGTGTCTCTGCCTATTAATCAAACGTGTGCATCAGTCCATTGGCCCATTGGCTTTCCAGACCAATATCAAGCAGCATTTGTTTAAGCGAGCAAACTCTCCACCAGCTCTGACCTTCTCGGCCTCATCAGGCTTGTTAAACAAATACCAAAAGTTACGGCCAAGGGGGACTATTTCAATGTCTGCACCCTGTTCAACACACAAAGTAATACCATATACAAGAACGTTGTGCATTTCCGTGAAGTATAATGGGTAAAAGAGTAAATAAACAGAACTCTGATCTATTATTCCACTTATAAATACAAAATGTATTTTAGATCATGTAAATATTTACACGATCTCACCCTAAAAAACCTGTATTATGAATATTGGTTGCGGAAGCCTACATGTAAAACTAAAACATGTATCAGTTTACACATATATATATAAAATTAATATATGTTTAATGTATATGTGTAGATACAGAATGGAGTTCTGAATATATACAATGCTCCACGGCAACACATTGAGTTTTTGTGCAGCTTTAGCAACTTGATTGTGGCAGCCTGGTCACCGAGGAGTGCACAAAACGACCCTGAGCATTTGGCCATCTACATAACAGCTTGCCATGGCGGCGAGATTTTAACTAGCTCGCCTCGTATACAGGAGGCCACGGGTTTTATCCTGACCCGAGACACCTATATATTTGGAGTGTGCATGTTCTCCCCGTGGTCATGTGGATTTTTTTCTGGGTCCTCCAGTTTTTCCCTCCACATTTAGAATCAACATGCGTTTAGAGTATTTAGATGCTATAACTTAATTAAGCTCTCTCATTTGCGGCCAGGTCACCTTACCCGGTATAGATATTTTTTTATCGGGTAGTAAAACCCAACATTCCTACGGCAGGGAACAAGGCTTCTCGTGTTTAGTGTGTTGTCTGTCCCCTGCACCTCCGATTAGCACAGTTGGCTATGTATGGTGCAAAATAAGTTCAACATACATATAGATGTAGGACAAACCACGGTTTGATTGGCTACCAAATAGCGCATCGTTTCGTGACACTCGTTCTATGCAAACAGCTAGCAGGGGTGTGTGTGTGCGCATGCGCACACTCTGTGATGACAGAATTGGCTTGAGTGCAAATGAGCGCATGACGAATGTGCTGGCTGGCAGCTGCTCGCTCACTGTGGAGGTTCGTCTGTCCGGTGAAGATGGTGTACTGCAGCTCGTACGACTCCACGTTGAACTCGTCGTCGGACACCCACTGCACCGTCACGCTGTCGTGCGATGCCATGCTCAGGTCCTTCTTGATGACTGGCGTGTTGGGCGCTGCCACGACACGCGTCACAACACCTCGGGTCAACACGGTGACGAGATGTTAACTACCTCTCGCCTGCTATACAGGAGGCTGTGGATTCAACCCAAAATCTGGCACCCACTGTATATTTGGAGTTTGCATGTTCTCCCCGGGGTCCCTGAATTTTCTCACATTTAGAAAAATGCATTTAGAGTATTTGGCTGCTATAAATCTCTACATGATACGCCACTTCATTGGGCTATCATTTGTGGCCACATTGCTTCTGATAAAGAGCTATATAGGTCAGTGGGCCTTACCGAGTAAAATATAAATAATTTTTAGTTTAGGGCAACGCGTCTCCTCGAAGAAAATGGACGACGATGGGGTAGTGTCCGTACGTTGCTGTTGGTGACCTAGAGAGCTGGTGATGTTCATCGATTTTACACTCTCCTATGACAGAAGCCAGTCTCTCTCTGTTTACAAGCTACTGAACAATAACAACACTGCCCAGAGGCATTTTATAAAATACATATATTTACGTATACTGAACATATATATCCAACATGTATACTCAGATGAGATTTGGGTAGTGCTCATCTCTTTTGGTGGTCCTGATCTGGTGGTGGAAATTTCAATTTCTTATGGCGAGGGTGAGACTCTCCACTGAGGACTTCTGTTGACTTTGCACAGAGTGGTACCCATGTTCATCACGTGAGAACACGTGTGGATTTGAACTGACAACATTGCCCTTGTGGGTTAAGTGCTCTACCATTCCACCGCCTTGCCACAATAGTGAACACGTAGTTTTTTACATGATAAAAGCACCCAAAATTAAAAGATGTAACAGGTATTGTGTATGAATGGCTTCATGACATCTTTTGTGAACACACATTAGCAGTTTAGTCTTTTCTGTCGCACTGTTTAGCATCATATTGGTGGAATCATTTAATCTGTAGAACTGTAGTGAAATGATTAATTCATATCCGTTCAGAGCCGGGTGAGAGATATTTTGTCTAAAATTCCTTCAGGCAATGTATAGTAGCTGGTAGACACATACTACGTTATGGGTGCACTGTTGTTATGTGGTAAGCCCTCCGTGATGACTGATGATGTCCTATGGGGGAAGAGCAACTGTCCATAGTTAGACTTTACATCTGTTAAGTTTTGATATCCAGTCAAGAGCTATGGGAGATGCGGTGTGAATTTCCAGAGGATGAGCACACTGGACCATCGTTCACTAAATTCCATGACCACTGATGCGCACAGATGCCAACATTCTCACGCGAAGCTTCCTGCGCCGTGGGCGACAGCCAAGAGGGCTGCCTCGACGTTTGCTCGGTTCCTTTTCACAGCGCTACCTCGACAGGTGCCGGCACTAAGCTGTCCATTATTCACCATAAATGATGCAGCTTCTCAAACTATAAAAACGGAATTTCTGTTTTGCCCGTGTGCTCTTTTCCAAACGGTGTGCATTATTGGCGTTGCGCACGCTCTTGTTGTTGAGCGTTTCACCCCACTACTGCAATGGTCTCTATCGGCAGAGGAGTTATGAAACAAAAATACTCCGGTGCAGAATTAATTTTTTTTTTTATGCATCTGTAAAGCATGAGACGTTTGGGGCATTCAGATTGAGGGTGGTATAAGGCAGAGGGGATATATAATCGATGGGTATTTCAGTGAAAGTAAATGAGGTGGGAGAGAATGCACTACTCTACGAGACGGAGGGGAGAGATGTGTAGAAAATTAATAATTTTCAGCCCTTTGTCAATCCACGGCTCTTGCGGAGAGTCTCACACATGCACGTAATACCTGCGTGGTTGGGGATAATTATTATTATGACAGCGGAACTCCCCCGTAATCTAGGTAACCCGGTGCACACACAGAGACGAGTGATTTTTCCCATCATCCAGTTTGCGAGAAAAATATTCTGAGAGGAGAATGAAAATGTCATCGTCACCGCGGTAAAGTCTCTGTGCTGCCTCAGCAGGTCCACACACACACACACACATCCTTTAACAACCCTCACGCACCCAGAACAATTACTGTGATATTCTGTAATAGGAATTAACATTGATCCAAAATAACCCATGACCTGTCAATAACTTGGCAGTATATGATCGGTGAAATTTTGGGCAATGGTCCTTCTTTACAGTACATAGAGAGATGTAGAGTGGATTAGAATTGGGGACAGCACTCGATACACCATGGGGGCCTGATAAGAATTAAACTACTGTAATAATGTTTCCTGACGAAGTTTAAAATTATATATAATAATCCACTTAGTGAAGCATTTATAGGTTCAATTGTCATTTCAATAGAGTTATAATTTGCATTATGCACTTGGTGATGATTGCCTGGGCTCAAATCCCATTTGAAAGGGATTAGAGAAGCTCTGAAGGAATGCCGGGATCAAAGCTATCAAAGGGACTTGCAAATGTTTAACTTCCTGAACCTTGGCAAGCAGGGTGGAGGAAGCAATTTTTTACATTGCCCTTGTTATCCAGTTCTACTGATAAGCAAAATTTGTTATGTAAACAAATGTGTGTTCCAGGATGAGGTTACACCATATCGGGACCTAAAACGGGTTCAAATGTTAGTCTCGCATTGAATAATACAACTATGTTTCAAGTGAAGGCGAGGCGTTCATTCAGTTCTGCTGACCGAATGGTATTCTTTTTTCTGGTCTCGTTTTCACCAGGAATGTTGACAAGGCCTCACAGTGACAGGCCACTGGGAATAGATCTGCTTTGCAATGGACTCTCACCTGGCTGATGAAACATTCCTGAATTGCAGTCAGTTAGATCGGTATGTTCTATATATACACACGTGTGGACCTTTGTCAATCCACTGCTGGGTCGTAGAGGTCATTTGACCATACTTCACCATGTGGGTTAATCCAGATTGGTGCTCTGCAGCAGCCTACATCACCGGTTTTTATCCAAGGTGGTCACCAATGCCAACGCTATCCAGGCTCAAACATGCTTAGCTTCTGAGATCTGACAAGATGGGATGTTGGTTGTGTCCGTAGTCATGTTCTGTATAGTTTAACATGTAGGCTTTCGCGACCAATATTATCCATAATAAAGGGTTTTTTGGGTTAAATTGCGTCAATATAAATGTGTCGTTCAACCCGCCATCACCCGACGCAGCAAATTCGTAAGGTTTGTCATGTAAACAAAACGTGTCAATTAGTTACTACTTCAGCATACGGGTGTGTTAGAAAGTAAACCCACAATATTTACAATTCGTCCATGACGTTTCGCTGGTGATTAAACCAGGTTCATCAGGTGATAGCCATAATTGTGAAGAAGTCCTCCTGTTTCCATATTAAATAGAGGGGTAAAGGTGGGGTCATCACTATGAACGTAGGTTATGTATATGTTCTGTATGTTATGCAAGTTCTCTATACACGGTTTCTACCGGATCGTCAAATGGCGTAAATATCTGTCCATGGTTATTATCACAGTAAACATTAAATTGTTCCCAAACTTAAAACGGTGGCTTATGCACATCTCCACGAGCTGGGCCGTGACCCAGTGATAATAAAATTCAATGTGTCTATGGGGGCGGTCAGTTTTAGTCACAGGGTAAACATTGTTGTCTTTTGACAAAGTGGTGCCTATTTTGTTGACCTCAGATGGAAACGATTGGCTGAATCATCTCCCAACCGAGTACTGTATCATCACACGACCCGGCGTGGCCACGCGTGATTGCACCCCCCTCCCCCATTGTGTTTTTGTTTGTAGCCTCTCCGCGGGTAACACGGCTCGGCAACCTTACACGTCAGGCAGTCCAAGGCTTCCAGGAGCTTCTTCTCCTTGGTGAAGTCGAGCGTGAGGTGATCGAATGAGTCGCTGAGCGTCACCTCGGGCAGCAGCATCTGGGACGTGGCGGTGGCCATGGTCAACCTGCACCACATCGCGTGCCGTGGAAGAAGCAGCGTTACGCAAATCGATGATTCAAATGGGATCCATCAAAGCGCCGTGCACACAAATGGCTTGAATCACATAGGCACCTTCCAAGAGTATGATTCCCAGGCTCACGGACGTGATTTGTAAGCGTCATGTAAGCGAAGCAAGTGATTTTCAGGCATGCTGCCAAATTATTATAAAATATTGACCTTTTTACTTTGAAACATTATATTTTGATGTCAAGCAAGAACTTGGGACAGAAGCGACAATGGGAGGAGTTTGTGAAGCGGAGCAGTACGAGGGAAGAAGCAGAAAGAGGAGTGCTGCGAGCTCGCTGCAACGGGGTTAGCTGAACGCGGTGTGGAGGAGACGAAACAGCCTGTGAGGCCTGCGGGTGATTGAGAGACGCTACCGCTCAGTGATGTCCTTGGCAGTTTGTAGGAAGCGCGCATGGTCGGCCTCCTTGAGGCCATACTCTGCCTGACCCATGAGCAGGGTAGAGTGCTCCAGGCACTGCCTGCAGTCGGACATCTGCTGCTCCAGCTTCCTCAAGCGTGCAAACTGCATGCACACCACGGGGGCAGTCACAATCATCAGCATCATCAGCATCATCAGCAGCAGCCATGATCCGTCAACTGCTGGACGGAGGCCTCTCCAAGCTATCACCATCTCTCACAGCGCTGCGATGTAAAGAACCACTTCGTCCCGGCACACGAGCAGCATTTTATCGCTCCGTCTCCATAGTAGGTGCCATCTCGGACGTGTTCCATTCCTTGCCTGCAGCTCCATCATTATTCTGGACCATCGTCCCATCGTCCCGTCTCAATAAGAGTGTACCTCTCATTGAGACGGGACGTAGACAACCGTGCCAAATCAGGGGGTGCGATTAGCATGGTGAATGCAACTCTGCAGCTTCCTCTTTGAACCCTCTTATAGTCATGCCTGCTTTGAAGTTGTCTTCTTCAAAGCAGGCCGAGTCACCCTTGAAAATGAGCTTCTTAGCTCAATGGGCTTTACTTGATGGAGAAATCAACTTCCGATTCAGATTCTCACAGAGCAGGAGGAGAGCACTTGCCTTGCCCTCGTGGATGCGGGTGCTGATCGCCTGCTTCCTCTGGCGGATGATCTGCATCAGATTCTCACATTCCCCCTCGAGCTTGTTCTCCTGATTCGACGAGTTCTCCTTCACGAACAAAGAGGAGAGACAACACGGGGAGTCAGTCTCTCCATGCTTAAACAAGAACCGGGCCATCCCAGCGACGCCAAGCCCGTGGTGAAAATTCCACACACCTGTGGCAAGGCCCAACATCCATTAGATGCTTGTTTTTTTGTTCACAAAGCGGTTACTTACACGATTTACATTTTATAGAGCGTCTAAACGCAAACACATCTCAAGTCGCTTTACAAAACAAAGGAATTGGCTCCAGCACATGAAGACAAACGGGGTGTTAATGTTCGCAGTCTCGACGGCGCAAAGTTCAAGGGGAAGAGAATTCCAGACAGCGGGAGCAGTAGCCGAGAAGGAGCGACCTCCCATACAGTGAAGATTGGCTGTGGGCAATTTTGTAAGATGGAGGCCTTTATTTCATGACTCTGGAAGAACGGGCAGCTGAATCACGAGTCAGCGATTTAAACTCAGTTGACCCGAGACCCAGTGCTGTCACTGTAGTTTGCTGTTGTTTACTTCATTGCATTAGGCATTGTTTTGTTTGTTGTCTGGCGCTGTGAGTGAAGTGAGGAAGCGAGACTTGTTTACATTTTCCATTCGTGCCTTCCAGTGGCAGTGGTGATGATGTTTGCTATGGCGTAGGCAGTAGAATAGTTGAAGGATTTTTTTTATCATTTTGGAATTTACTACTATAATGAGCCTAGAATGTCTGTGTGTCCCGCGCGTGACGTCACTCCACGTCGGCCAGCCCCCTTCATTAATACTCATGAACAGGTGACGTCCTCCACATCGAACAGGCCCCCACATTATTAATCATGAAGAGGTGACGTCTTCCAAATGGACACCTCCCTTCCATTAATATTAATTAGCGGGTGACGTCACTCCACATGGGGGGGGTGAGGCACCTCCTCCCCCCTCCTCAGCGTCAACTTACAACCCTCACTACAAGCAGCACCCTCACGTTACGCGATCTCCGTAACGCTATTGAGACAGAAGTAAAAAGGACGTCATAATGAACAAGAGATTATAATCTTTAAATGAAATAAGTCTGTGTCACCGCGGCCTTACCAATTTCACACGAATGGATCCAATGAATATCACGTCGCAGTCTGCTTTTCGCTTGCAAGTTTCAGATTTACTGAAATACACCCGTCCTTGGACAGGCAAAAGGCGAGTATAATTTAAGAACCATAAAGCATCATCATCAATCAGCCATGATGAATCGACTGCTGGATGAAGGCCTCCCCAAGCTGTTCCCATCTCCCATGGTCCTTCGATGTAGCAATCCAACTTCACCCACGTGTCATCACTCCATCTCCTCAGTGGATGTGCTCTCTGGCATGTTGCCTTCCTTGGCTCCTACTCCATCGTTAGTGTTGACCACCAGCAAATAATAATGATAATTCAAATTCATAATGCGCATTCCATCCTAGGATCCAAATACACAATGCATGAAAAGCAGGAAACAAAAACACAACCATGGCAACCGACCACACTATAGAGGGAAGGCCACTTTGAATAGATGGGTTTTCAAAGCATACTTAAATATAACTACCGACTCTGAGTGCCTGATTTCAAGTGGCAAGGTGTTCCATAGCTTGGGTTCCACATGAACAAAAGTCGGATCACCAAAAGAGTGCACAACCAAGACCTAGGAGTGCTGAGCAGTTGTAGATCAGAAGATCTTAAGGACCTTCATGGAATATACAAATGTATAAGTTCCTGCTAGTAATGTGGGCTGAGCCCTTTTAAAGCCTTATAGGTTAATAGTAGTGTCTTAACATCCACTCGGAATTTGACTGGTAGCCAATGAAGAGATAAGAGGTCTGGTGTAATGTGCTCACGGAATGGTGTATGTCTAAGCACTCTAGCAGCTGCATTCTAAACAAGCTGGAGTCTCCAATGAGGTGTCCTGCCCAACTCAGCACGTTTAGTCACAGCGTAATGCAGTTTGTTCTCCTATCACGCCACATGTGTTCATAATGCGAATGTAATATAATGCGATGAATGTATGAAATAACACATTTTTTATAACGTAAATGCGAATTGTATATAACGCAATTTAGTTAACGGAACTACATCGTGCGAGTAGGAATCAACAGTTGTGCGGCTGCCTCGGCATAACATCACACAAGGCGGGTGCTGCTGGATGCTTCTAGATGCTACCCACGCTCCTCAGTCTTTGTTCAGCCTGCGTAAGCATCTCACGTGTTATCACAGACTGTGCTTTACCCTATATTATATATGTAGTGAGTTCAACTGAGTCGCAGACGTACTCTTGGAGGCAACACATTTATTTAACACCGACTGCCCCTTCACAGAATAACAACCTAGGGTGGTGTACCACCAGGCTAACTACACTAATTACAACGTAACTAGCTTCAACGGACCAGGACCAACAGCTCGGGTCCAGGTCCACGTGTTGGAGACCTGTAGAACGTAGGACGTAGACGAAGGTTTCTTCAGGATGAACAACAGCGCCGGGCCCTCTGGGGGACCCGGCTTAAATCCTCTGTCGCGTGGGTGGCACCACCCTTGGCCACGACCACCTTCCAGAATCCTCGAGCAGGATCTCGACCCTGACACGTGACCACCCCTAGAGTGCCACAGCCCTTAGTAACTCCATTTCCATGGCTGGCACTCCCACATCCTATCCTGTAGAGGCCGGCACTGCATGCCAAGCGTGGTGCCATCCAGTGCTATCGATCAGCGCTCACCGAGCCTCTCTAGGGCCAGTACTGCACCCACATCCTAATGGTGTCTGCGATGTCAATACACCACATGCCGTGCCTCTCTAGGGCCGGCATTACACAGTGACATCCCGCGATGTCACTACATATATACTATTATAACACAATTTTTACATAATGCAGTGTTCTTCAGGAACGCAACTACCGCGTTATCGGAGAACAGACTGCCTCTAACAATGTTTTATCTTCTTGCATTTTAAGATGTTTTCGGGTTAAATTGTATCTTGCAGTAGTTTAATTATTACAGTAAATGTTTATAAGTCGAGTACATTTACATAAGCAGTTTTTATTTATTTATATGTACGATTCGCCAATTATTTTGGATGTAAAATAAATTTTCAAGAGTATGTTGCTCGCCTGTGTGCTAATGTTAAATTGTAAGACAAAAGTGCCGAGTAAGATTTTATATGACTTGCCTTTAAATGTGATATCAATGTACGTAAAAAAGACTAACACTTTCAATTTAAAACTAACCCCCCTCCCCACCACCTCCAATTTCAGAAATTGCTTCAACTCTGGCAAATTTATTTAATGTCAAATGGCGAGACTTTGAGTTACGTAAGTGCACATATATTACAATTGTTGCGTAAAGAGAAAGAGGGTAGCAGCTCCACTCCGGTCAGGCTCGCAGCAATTCCGAGTTTCACTCGTGTTTGAGTGAAAGTTTTGTTGGCTGCATTGATTGCAAAGTTGTTGAAAATATTTTCAAAGCCGGTATAAATAATATTGATGGTTATTGATCCCTACCTTGTTACGTTTGTGAGGGTCAGCGATTAATGGCAGTACGCAAGGAATTAAACAACTGAGGGCAATATAAATCAACTGCTTTAGTTTTTTTGTCTTTGTGTGGATAGACACAATGCGTCAAGCTGTCACCAAACTGCACGAGCTCTGGTAAATGGTCACTAGTAAAAGATAAGTTAATTGAAATGCAGTTCCGGGAGAAGAGCATAGATTCTTATTGTCCACTGCAATGCTCTGATGGGCAGTGTTCTACAGGGGTGGGTTCGCGGCCATCTCCTCCTGCCGTACCTCCACTTGCTGGTGAAGCTGGAGGAGGCGAGCGAGCAGAAGCTCCAGCTCGTTGCTGCTCGTCGCCAGCAGCCCCAGCGTTGCCTCCAGTGCTTGCTGCTCTCACGGCCGCACGGAGCACGGCAATGCCACAGATGCACAGAAGAGAATGAAAAAATAAGAATAGATTGTTTTAGCCTTTCTGGCAATTAAACAGGTGTTAATATGTTCAAACACCAAACAGATACTTTTTGCAAGGCATCAAGTCTGCATTGACCACATGTACTTGTGGCGAACATGCAAACAAACATGCTCTGAAAATATGTGCATTGTCTTTGCAACTAATTAGCCTACACCATGGCATATTCTCACTTGTGTCAGACCAGAGAACCCCAAAAGGCAAACAGTACAAAGGCAATGCAAGTATCAGAGTATTTCTAGTTCGGGTTGAGCAGTGGTGATCAACGCCACCGGCCCACACGGCGTGGCTCCAATCAAGCCAGCGGCCAGAGAGCACTCTTAGTGAATGTCTGTGGTAAAACCACTCCAAATGTGTAAATGTAAAACTTGTTAGGCCATTGCTATATCAGCCATCATGCTTTCGCAAATATGAACGTACAGTCCCGTATATGTTTGATGTTACTCACAAGCGCGACACAGGATTATAAATTATTCAAGCTGTTTGGTAGGGGTTTGGAATGTATTATGATTATTTACTTTTAAGTGAAAACCATAAAACCATGGAACTCATTACATTTAAAATCAGATTATAAAAATGCTAGCCCGTTCCATTTAACTGCTTCAGATATTTAATTACATGGGAAATTTTGGCCCAGCGGAGAGCCTTTGCACCAATGTCCCCAAAATACGTGGAAACAAACAAAATCTGCCAGGCCCAGAGAAGAGCACCCAACAAGTGACAAAGGTGAAACAAATTGTCAAAGTTTCGGTAAGTTTTTGCAGCCCCAAAAATAATAGCGTTGATTAATTATTGACGGGACGTTCGTTCGCTGAACACCGTGAGTAGTCAAGAAGCGAGGAGGAAAGAACCCTTTCATAGTGCAGCCACGCAAAGCGGCAGCCGCCCACTGCGCACAGCCAGGCATGCAGGGCAGCACGATGCAGTGAATTAGCACGGCTCTCTTCACTCCGGCTTGAATATTTAATCGCTTCAAATTGCGATCAGATCTGGCACCAATTGTGACCTGTGAACCGAAAGATGGTTCCCATCGGCTGTGTGCAGTTCACCCGAAAGCACATTGTTGCAGAAGCTGGCCAGGCACACACGCTACGGATGTGCTTGCAATTGCAGATACTTGCTCACATACATAAATACAAAGAGACGCACAACATGCACAGACCAAGGTGCTCTGCAAACCTCCTGGCTACCATCAAAGGTTTGTACACGAAGCCATGCAAATATACAAACACAGACATAATTTCAACCGTGATGATGGTTACAAACTGAGTAATCATTGGAAAGATGTGATTAACCATGCAAAAAATATTTAACTACACTTATTTGGACCATCTTATTTGACAGAAAACTATTACAGGTTACTGATAGACAACCAGTTTTGTTTTACCATGTTTAGCTTTCTACCAGGTTTAGCTTTCTTTTTTCACACTTTTGTTATGTAGGCTAGGCGTAATCACAAACCGAACCTCTCCATAATAAAGGCTCAGTCTTTTGTTATGCAGTCTATTCATAGTCTCAAGCCGCACCTTACCATAATAATAAAAAGTGGGCCATTCCTGGCCCTTCCCCCCCCTCAACCATTATATATCCGGAGTGGTATCTCCTGTAATCTCTCATTTACTTGATACAGCTGTCGGGCTGTGACGGTTCCACCTGAAGACGGAAGCTTGTGTTGCCTCCGAAACGTCGTGATTTTTATTTTATTTTACTTTTATTAATTTTTTTTTTTACCTACGTGACTTTACCAAAAAAACCTAAGAATATGAATCCTTGCAGTCACGAAAGCTTCAAATCTAGGTTTAGCCTGGTTAGTACTTATGTAATAAACCACTGCGATGACAATCTGTAACTTGTGTCTTTTTATTATTTATTCATTCCTTGACAGCTGGACAGCTCCGCGCTCTTCACTCTGACACGGCTGCACTCCCGTTCCCGCGCGGTTAGATGTTGTCGCTCACGTCCGCTCGCTCACACCCTCTCCCGCTCCCGCGCGCCGCTGACAGGCGGCTCGCAAGGAGGAAGCCTCCGGCCCGCCACGTGGCCGCTGGCGTTCCGGAGGGGCGAGACGTGGTCCCGCTCCCATGACTCCACACACTGACCTCGAGCCCCTTCCGGCTTCCCCTTATATCCCCTGACCTACGTCACCAAGCCCCGCTTACAGCCACACCCCTTCTCGACCCTTCTAGATGGTTACTCCCCAGGGCCTTTGAGGCACGCCCTTGAACTTTGGCTCATCCCTCTGATTGGTTGATGGTCCAGGCGGCGGAGCCTATCCCACCGATCGGCGGTGAACTCTCGTATTACACTTGGATGGGAGTCTGCCTGGGAATATCAGGTGATGTAGGCTTTAGTTGTGAAGTGGCCTGGAGATGGTAGTGCAGCAGAGAAATCGTTAATGTTTGGATCTTGTTCTATTTTCTCAGGGCACTCCTACATGCCAAACATTCATAGAATTGGCCAAACTTACCAATGTGGGTACATTGTCGAGACCAATTAAATGTTGCAGGGTAAATAAAGGGCAATACATTACTAATAATACAATGAATAAATATATCACCATTGCTAACAACGGGATTTTTTCTACCTGCTGCTTGATGGACGTATACTAATATTGTGGGTATAAACGTGGAGCGAGGCTTCTCTCTGGAGGCAACACGTTTATTACGATAAACGATAACAATACCAATAGACGTAACACTTACGGCTATGGCCCCTGTAACACTACGTGGTATGGCCCTGTCACCCGAACACCTAAGGGAGGTACAGCCTCCCTTCTAGCACTCCGGGCTATGCTCTCACGGGTCCTCCGCTACGGAAGCTAGGGGAGGCTAGACTGACCCGACCTAGCCAGGGTACGGGTCCCCACAACTGGTCCGAAGCAACGCAGCTCTGACAAAAGCCTCGGTTGAGGGTCCCAGGGTGCTGGTCTAGTCTTCAGACGTCTTTGGGTCATGAGTGGACGAACACTGCTGGTCCCGTTGAGAGGACCGGCTTTTATACACAAGTTGGGGCTTATCCTGCCCCTAACCACACCTACCCCCGAACCTTCCAGAAGTGTCTGGAAGGGTCGGGAATGAACCGTTGGCCCCTAGCCCCGAGCCCCCCACCCCTTGGGGGTCTGGGTTCTCCACCTCCGGTCACGGGGTACCCAGGGGGGGTTTTACCCCAGGTCAACCACCACACCTCCCGCTCACTCTCTCGGCCACCCCCTATCGGCCTGTGAGGGTGGTGACCATAAGAAGACCTACAGCGCCTTGGTATGGCGCGACACTAATATTGAGGCATTGGCCTCAGATCTGCTTGGGTGTACCATCCATATTACTCCTCCACGTCCGCTGGTGATGGCATTGCACCAGCTCTGAACAGGTTCTGATTCTCACGGTTCCTGCAGTGGATACCGAAATTGTCACGTGTCATTCCACCAGCAGTACATCAACAATCGTCGAGCACCATTATATTTGGGCGCCGCAGTCGCTAGATGTTAACTACCTCACCTGGTATACAGGAGGCCACCGGTTCGATCCCGACCCGGGCACCTGTATACTTTATTTAGAGCTTGAATATCTCTCTCCCCGTGGTGTTGTGGATTTTTTGCGGGTTCTACGGTTTATCCCTCCACATTTAGAATCAACATGCATGAAGACTATTTGACTGCTTTATAAATTTACACATGATAAGCTACTTTGTTGAGCTATTATTTGTGGCCAGTCGCTTCTGAAAAAAGGCTTTATAGCTCAGCGAGCCTTACCCTGGTAAAGTAAAAAAAAAATTGTTTTGAATCTTTGCATTGTATGGTTACAATTGGACACACTCCTATCTATCCACTTGGTGACAGCTTGGTGTGTGTAGATTCTGCTGACGGTTTCATGAATTTACGCCACAAAAAGAGCTTTGTGGATTTACTTGTGAGTATGACATTAATAGCTTTAATCTTCTTCACCTAGGTCAAGTGAGACAAAATATCCATAATACATAATGCACAATTACTCAAGGGAGTCTCCATCACACATCCAAATTCAGTGCCACCTCAGGAAGCAATGTTTTGGGGCACAGCCGCTTACAACATTTGAAATTCAAATGCGCAGATACGTACTGTATTACAGGGTGTATGGACATTTGAGTCTAATGGCAAGCCACATCATTGCATATTGCACAGTTGTGTGTGTGTTTGCGTGCGTGTTTGCGTGCATCTGTGTGTGGTCCATGTGTTAAGTATCCTCACTTAAATACTGTACTCTATAAGCACCACGATTTTACCAAAGCAGTGTATGTCCTCTGTACCAAAACAATGTTGAAACAACGTGCCATGTCCGATTGTCACATATCTGCCCTGAAAAAGTAACTGCCGTTACCCAATACAGTGTTTGTGCGTGGCAGTTTAGCGGTCGTTTTATGTAGATGTTCACATACATGACCCTTTCACGCAACCGCCAATAGCTCAGTCCCCAGCGAGTGAGATTTGCAAAATTGTCCTTTTTAAGCTGGTTGACCATCCCTAAATATTTACATTTCATCTAAACCTACCTTTAGTTTCCTATAGGTCGATTCAGCCTAAAATGAGTACACCGTGTTGTTTAAATGTTAACCCTGGGAAGACAAATGCAGCAGGGCATAGAAAAACACTGGCATCTGATATTCATCAGTCTAGACCTGGAACAGAACCATCCTTCGACTCATATGTCACTTTGATTTGCAACACAGAATCTGTTTATCTAAAACATATTCGTTGAAATATCTCAGTATGCGATCAAATTACTTTAATGTAGATTCAACTCAAATAATCAGCACATACCCAGCATGATCTTAAGTGCTTCCAACCCACACATTCATACTTTCCTTCCCCCACTGATTAATGCTGACGTGCAATAACAAGTGACGTGCAATAACAAGTGGCGCGCCACCGCAAGGCACGAGAGTCAGATGGTTGACACACCTCCACATATATGGGCACTTATGTATGTGTGTTGAACTTCTTCCGCACTGTATGTAGCCAATCGTGCTGATCAGAGGTGGGGGGGGGGGGGACAACACACTAAACACAAAAAGCAGTTCTAAAGAAATTAGTTTTCAATCTAGATTTAGAAGTACATAGTTCCAATGGCTTCCTAATATTGGAAGAAAGAGCATTCCAGATGGCCACAGAAGCACATCTGAAAGCGCGCGATGCGGTGACCTCTTCGTTCGATGGTTAACGAAAAGCCGTTATTGCGAGGATGAGCGGAGTTTGCGTGATAGTTTATATGCTCCTTGACAAGATCAGCAAGGTTTTGTGGTTAATTTGTAATTCATTTGTGGCTCATTTGTGGCAAGCACTTTGCGTGTAATGATCGGATTCACGATCACCCCACGCAGGCCACAGGAGGCAGCATTATGCCCGGGTGTAGCAACGCCCGAGTGAGAAGCCAACAAGGGATCAGCCATGTTTGTTCAAAAATGCATTGCTGCCATTTTACCTTTGCAGTAGTGGTGCATTAAGATTTCTGTGGAACCCCCTTTGTTCAAGGCCCTCTGAGACTGCTCTAAGCCACCGCAGTCATGGTCTCAGGACTCCGTGTGAGTGGTCCAAGGGCAGGCTGGAGGGCAACTCAACTCAACGCGACTCATGCAAGAGTGAGCAGCCTGGCTTTGGCTCTCTCGGAGTGTGTGACCCACGGCCGTTAATGGAGCCATTACTGAGGCCATCATGAGGCATATTGTCAGGCTGAAATAAACTCACATATATCAACTCCACACGACCAAGTATTGTTACACAACTGCACTTACATTGCATGTACTATGGCCTATGACTTACACCGCACGATTGGGTGGAAAGTGTAGCGAAGGCACTTTTGCTGCAATCAAACATTTATTCGTACATTTTAAACTTTCGTAAAACTATAGTTCAGACCAGAGATTTTTGGAAATGTCCGTGTAGAGATACTGCAAAAATTTAAGTTTAAAATAGGAATTCACAAAAGAAAGTTAAACAGCACTAACAAGAGAGTTTCTCGACGTTGTTACGACACAACAGGTTACACGATGTCTTCATCTGAAGACGGATGAAACAAATATATAAGGGTGGTGGATAGGAAGTGTAGTGTGATCGAATGACTTTTTTTAAACAAAACTAAATTCCTCGTGTAAAGTAAAATGAAGAGCAGGGTAAATGCAGTCATTTGTACATTCCAATAACCCAACAGAACGTTCTGGTTGATTAAAAGCTCATGACCAAGCGTGGGTACTCAACATGCCACCGAGTGTAACCTCAGGCCATAACGACGGAACAAAAGCCACATGCGCTCTTCTCGGGGGGACCAATGAAGCAAACACGCTGGCAAGCAAGCGACAGCAGACCATACACATTCATTCCAAGCACACACATTTGTACTTCACTGAATATGCAGTGCCAATACGTCTTTGTGTGTCATCTTATTTCACATTCAGAGGCAGCAGAGCATATATACTTGATGCCAGAGGGGTGCCTGCACTATTTTTTTGTGCGTGTCTGGGAATACCCCCCACTCCCCCTCCCTAATTTTAGATGTACAACACTGTATTATTTAATTAGTTTGTAATGTAGCTCTTAGAGACACCGTCTTGTTCAGTTATATGTATATTTATTATTAATAAAGTCCGCCGACTCACTGAAAATTTTACGAGTAACCGCGGGTAACTATATACACTTGGGAAACTTAGATAACTCTATTCTGAGACAACATAACTCTAGCCTTCTAAGACTACAAGGTGCTTACTCCAGGATGATGAAGACGACCCGCTTCAAGGTGACGACAGCGACGGCAGTTCCCAGACTACAGCAGCCTAGAGCCCTGGTTCGCGCCAGCTTTTATCCTTCTCACGACCCGGCCATGCCCCTATTCCCGAACACTCTCTCACCGCACCTGGCCCTGTCTCGTCTCTGCCCTTATTACAATTTACGACCGTTAGATCCCGTGCTTCCCCTCACGTGACCCTGTGAAAGCTTGTGGCATAAATCATTATTAGCAACCACTTAGGTCCAACATTACCCTAACGTGACCGTGTCTGTTCCCATTACTTTTAATTAGTAACCATGGCCATGGGAAGCCATACTGTCCCTACATCACCCCATACTGTCCTTACACGTGTATAATCTACAGCCAGTTATTTACACTGTAACAGCCTATTATTAAACAGCAGCCTTTTATAGTCCCAGAGAGTAATGTGGACTTCAGCGTCGCTCCACTGGCGTTGCTGCCCTGCGCCTCTGCACCGCCGCTGTTGCCAGCATGGTGGCTTGTCTATGCACGTTGTGTCCTGCAAGCCTTGAGCCTCCCTGGCATGAGAACCAGAACCCCTTGAATGCAATACCTACCAGTCTCTTCACTTTGTCTTACTTTCTAAGGAAGCTTATTGTCTCAATGGGCTTCCACCTAGTAACAACAATGGCTACTGAACCGAATTTTCATAATAATTATGTGACTGGCACCTGGGCACAGGGTGCCACGGTGGCGAGGTGTTAGCTACCTTGCCTGGTATACAGGAATTCGTAGGTTCAATCCTGACCACTGGCGCATATATATTTGGAGTTTGCATGTTCTCCCCATGGTTGCGTAGATTTTTCTCCAGGCGCTCCGGTTTTTCCATCCACATTTAGAGAATAAACATGAGTTTAGAGTATATGGCTGCTATAAATTCCCACGTGATACTTCGTAGAATAATCTTTTAAGGCCCGGTTGCTTCTGAAAAATAGCTAGATAGCTGAGTGGGCCTTACCTGGTAAAATAAAAAATTGTTTGGTTTCTAATTTTAGTATCACAGGACAAAGCATTTCGCTTACATTCTGTAGAAGCCCAAAGGAAAGCGAAGTCCATGCCAGGATTTCGCATGAGCTGGAACTGACACAAGAGATTTCAATACTTGCTAAATAGATGGTTGGCGGAAGTAGTGGCACAGTGGATAATTCACTGTGCTATCTACCCAGCAGCCTCATTTTAATTCCCGATCACGGATAATTTAGTGGCGAGTGATATCTGAACCGGTGTTGGGCACCCACTACACCAACTCATACTCACCAGCATGGTGAAGTATGGTCATACTAACCTTATGACCGACAGGATGTGGTAAAGCCATCATAAAGCAGTAGATTGACAAAGAGGCTGTACATTATGAATGTTACTACAGATGTGAGAAAGTGCTAAGGCAAGCAGGCCCGCATTTCCTGGTGATTTTGACAGGTCATAAGTTATTACGGACAATGTTAATTGCTATTACAGAACATCACAGTAATTATTCTGCATGTGTGAGGTTTGTGAAAGAATGTGTGTGTGCACCTGCCGAGGCAGTACGGCGGACTTCGCCATGGTAACAATGACATTTTCATTCTCCTGATGTCAGATTTGTTTTTTAGCCAACCGTGGCTTGATGGGAATAATCACTCACCTCCGTGTGTGCAACGGGTTACCTGGATTAGGGGGGGGATGGTATCTGAAGGAGTTCTACTGTCAAAATAATGATCACCAACCACGCAGGTATAACGTGCACGTATGTGAGCCTCTCCGCAAGAGTCGTGTATCGCTCTCCAATATGTGACGGGTTTTTATTCACTTTTTAAAAGCGACTTTTCCTGTGAGCACGCACAGCTTCCTTTACCGCATCAGCGTTAACGGCGCGTAGACTCCACGGCTTGGCATTTCACAATCTGGCATTTTAAAAACGTTGATGGACGTGCGGCCGCCCTGCGTGACTGCAGAGCAAAACCCAGTGGCTGCAGTCAACGGCAGAA
Source organism: Lampetra planeri (assembly GCF_965212315.1). Classification (NCBI taxonomy): domain Eukaryota; kingdom Metazoa; phylum Chordata; class Hyperoartia; order Petromyzontiformes; family Petromyzontidae; genus Lampetra; species Lampetra planeri. The sequence continues at coordinate 2,910,061 of NC_136125.1, read as the reverse complement.
AACTGCGGCGGGAAGGCATGTGGCAGCCAAGTGCGCCAATAGACCGCAGAGTATATCAACCCATTCAATTGGCTGATGTTAGTTCGTGGTCCAGATCTCAAATGTCAGGGCTTATACAAGAGATTTACAGAACGTCAGGAATTGAGTGGGTATTTCTAGTTTCTCAGAATTGTCAGTAAAGCGAATAATGCTCAACTGAAGCTTTGGTCTTGAAAATGCTTTGAGTCTCTGATGTTTTGTAAACTCACGCCCGGAGCTGTGATTTTTGTACAAACACGTTTAGAGCAAGAGTTTCTTGGAGACTCAACCAAGGCCAGGCGTCCGCAGACATGAGCGGAGGAGCCACGTTTTTGTGGGGGCTCGAGGGAACGGATTTTTACGTGAGCACCAGATCCCTGTTTGTAAAATTCCACGATTTCAGTGGGGCCCAATACCCTCTCCCCTATGTATGGTCCTGTCTCGCCAAGTCGGAATTCTCACGGATTTTCTGGGTCCCCCTCCCCTTAATGTTCACTAGCGGGTTGTACCGGTTCTCACATTTTGTCACAATGACAAAAAGATCCACAATTTTATCACCCATTGCTTCCCCCCTCCGCCCATCATCTATATATAAAAAGGGAAATTTAAGAATGTGTGTCGGTATTAATCCAATCCAAGACAAGAATCCAAGTCTCGGGCGAAGCCGGGTAGTAAAGCTAGTTAGTTTATACTTTGGTTCTTTCGGTAAAGTCACATATAAAGATAACATAATAAATTAAATTAAATACTAGCATACGACGTTGCGATTGCAACACAAGCAATCATCATCAGGTATAAATTAAATAGAAACACAAATCTAGTATACTTAGAAATGTAATGTAATACAACAGAGAGTCGGATAACATAACAGTCAACACCCTATCTGGTTGATTACGCTCTTCCTGAGAATGCTAAATTTGAGAGAGAGATTAAACACAGAACCAGAAACATAGACAGACATATAAGCAGACAAATATCACAGAGATACATAGAGAGAGCAAACATAGGCACAAAGAGAAACTACGCCTCTGTGTCGAGGCCTTAAATAGAGAAAGGGGGGGCGGGGCGGGGAGAGAGGGAGGGGTTAGAGAAATTAGCATGTCAATGAGTGGAAACGGTGAGTGGCAAGGTGTAAAAAACTTGAGAGAGGGGGGCAGGGGCGGAGAGAGAGGGGAGTTAGAGAAATTAGCATGTCAATGAGTAGCACGATGAGTGGTATGATACGAAAGCTTGAAAAAATTAGGAGGCAGGGAGAGAGACACACTAAATTAACTAACCTAGCAAAAATTTCGAAATGTAATGCAATGCAACACAGAGGGTCGGTCAACACACAATTAACGCAGTCACAAAAGCTCCAAATTAAGTTTAGTTAGTTTATAATTAAACTGTTGATAATTACCGCACAGTAAATAAGTTAGAAATATACAGTAACGCATTGCTGTCATTGAGACTGGAACTGTCTACTGGAACTGTCTGCAGGTGCAATAGTGGCAGCCATGCACTCACCCATTACCCAGCAGCCCTTCCTATTTTCCCTCCCACAAATAATGTGCCCCCCACCTTTGTTAACAATTTTAATTCACTATAGTACAGATACTTTTCCGGTTGCCAAACGAATACATTATAAGGTCGCTCTCATTACACAAAGTGCTTGCCATAAATTAACCACAATTACCTTGCTGCTGATCTGGGTTATCTTCTCTGGGTTATCCTCACTGCATCGCTCGCTTACAGATGTGCTTCTTCGGCCGTCTGGAATGCCATTCCTTCCGATATTATGAAACCACTGGAACTATGCACTTTTAAATCTAGATTGACAACTCATTTCTTTAGAACTACTTTTTGTCTATAGTTTGTTGTCCTTCCCCCACATCTCCAATTAACATGGTTGGTTACGTACCGTGCGAAAGAAGTTCAACATACATACATACATATTGTACTGTGATCTAATTTCAGCCAATAATGGTGTTAAGGGATGGAGGGATAAGCTGACAGATGGACAGATCGATGCATTGAAAGATGAACGGCTTATTTTCATGCATAAACTAAAGTTAGTATTAAACTGCTATTTTGAATGTTACCAGGCAAGGCCCACTGAGCTATATAGTTATTTTTCAGAAGCTGGCTTATAAATTTTGAAATTTATAGCAGTCAAGTACTCTAAATAAATAGCAATAAATAGCCGCAGTTTTCTGTACACAGATCAGATTGTTAGCAAATGACATTACGTTATGGTTGCCGATTGCGGTTGCCCAATGCTATCGCGTGTCATCCCACCCATGACACTCGCTGCCACCTGAGCTTATGACATGAGACTAGAGGTAACATCATTAACAAATCGGCGATTCCGAGTGGTTTCTGACTCTTTCCTTCTCAACATGCATCACCTAAAGCCAGAGTTTTGGTGACCGGTTGCGTTATGCCTACGTAGATCAGATTTTTGTACAAAAAAAAATCTAATTTCCTCAGCACCAGTGTTGGCTATTGCCATCATGCACAACTGTACTCTAGCCATGGTTTGTTGGTACAACAACATTAAAAAAGCCATTGCATGACGAATCATTTTAAACCCCTCAGTAGTGCGTGGTGGGAGACTGTAATTTCTCATCAGGTGATGGTGAAAGAATGCTCACTGAACGCAAGCTGGATGACCAGCCTCGTGTGTTACGCCACAATAAATCACGCAGTATATTGTCATGTGTATTAGCATGCACAGACATTGCTTCATGTCAAATGTCTGTGCAGCTCCTACATTTGCCTGGAATGCAAGTGGGTTAATTTCCCAGTAATTAACAAGTACTCTTATTCCCCATTATTAAACAAAATGACATAATTGCTGGTGCATTACAGCGGCGGTCTTTTCGGCCTACGCCTGGAGTGAAATCTTCGCATGTTTGTGTTTTATCTGCCTCCCAAGTATTGGACAGTAGTAGCGTACTGTACATACAGTATTTTCTTAATGATCACATGGCCCTGGCATAGAAGCAGGATGCTTACACAGGTGGCTGTGACGAATAATAGATGGTCTGAGACTGAAACAGAGGCTTAGAATAATGGCACCAGTTTGCAGGTACCCGACCTGAATTGTATCCTGGATTTAAAGAGGATTTAAACTAAACACCTGTCCGACGTAACGTGTTTTTCGATTGGTGGTTTCAGTTACAAGGGCAACTTGCAAACATCAGCATTAACGGTCGTGCATTATAATGTGTTATACTGTGATTGTGTGCCGTATGAACATTTAAGTACAACAGATTGTAAAATAAGAGACCGGATATAGCTGACAAAGGCATTTCAGTCGGTCAAGTAGTGTACGGTAGTTATGTGGCCATCACTTAAACGTGTCTTCGCATCATGAGCTACTCATGCACAGACAATACAAATAAACAAACATGTTTTCCTTCATAAAGGATTTCAAAATCAATGGAATCCAGTTGACAGGGTGTGACACGTTGGAAATACATCAAAAGGAACGTGTGCAGAAATTACTTTCCGAATGAGACGTGCATCGTGGCACGTTGAAACCATTTCACTTTGGCTTCTGTCTTTAACCTCTCCATGTTCGTTTGCGTTGCCGCACATTTTTTATTCATGCATGTGTAATGCGAGCATAAATGGGGTTGTTGCTGGGCTCTGGTCCAATCACACGGCCCGGGGTATTGGGGGGCGGAGCCTGGTCTGTGGGGCGTGTGGGAGGGGCCACCGTTCACCTCGGCTCCAATGGGAGGCAAGGTGAATGGGGGCGGAGCCAGCGGGGTAGTATGGGAAGGCCGGATCTGACGATCCGGAAGGGGAGGAGTCAGGGTCACGTGGGGGGAATGTATATAAGTGGGAGCCCGGAAGAGATCGGGGCAGTCGGGGAAGTTAAGAGGCTGAGCCACGTTGGGTGGTGAGGAAAGATCCGCGCCATCGGCCACGTAGCCAAAGGACCTCAGCACGCCATCGGCCAGCGGTGTGCGGAGTGCGGGAATAGAGGAGCAAACGGAGGAGCGTGCGGGGCAAGCGAGAGAGAGCGTGCGTAGCACGTGCGAGAGAGAGCGTGCGTGGCACGCGAGAGGGAGCGTGCGCGGGGCGCGCGCGAGACGACACTGGTCCGAGAGGAGGCCAGTGGGGGTGCGGAGAAGAACCTGAATAAAAGACAAAGGGAGTCCAGCATCGCCTGACGGAGTCTTTTATTACACATGCATGCAATGGGGAAACTCCACGGAAAGTAAGTGGGGCTATAGCTCACCCATAGTACTGCGCTGTATGTAACGTGGCTTTGTAATATTAGACTAAATTAAACAATTTATTTACCAGGTAAAGCCCACTGAACTATTAGCTGTTGTCCAGAGGTGACCTGGCCACACATGGTAGCTCATCGAAGTGGCTTTCTGATCATCACAAGTGGGAATTTATCGCGGCGGCCAAATAATCTAAACGTTGAGGGCAAAACCGGAGGAACCTGGAGAAAATCCACGCGACTACCATGGGGAGAAAAGGCATCGTCCGGGTCGCGATCGAACCCACGAGCTCCTGCATAGCTGGCGAGGGAGATAACATCTCGTCACCATGGTGTCCCTGTTTCGATATTTGTTGAATATCTTAAAACGTTTATTTGATAGTTGTACAGTAGACGCTGGATTTAAGCACACCCGTTGGGAGAAAATCCAGCTGTGCTTATATCCCAAGTAGTGTGCTTATATAAAAAGTTGTCTTCAGCCTTCTCCCACTATTGCAATGCAGGGATGTGTATACTTTGCACGTAGGTCTTCAAAGCCAATATTATGAACCATCATAGATTTTTGGGTTAGGGCACAAAGATCTGGCCAAATGTGTTTCCTAAGACCCTCCACCATCATGCCGACCTAACCCAAACATCAATTATGAGTTTAAGGATGTATTGCTTATAATTCTGCTTCCAGTGTGGTTATATCCGGCTCTACTGTGCTTAAATTATAGTACAGATGTATTTTTCATACACTACTATGCGTATTTGTGCCAACAATTGTTTCCAATAAGCTTAATTTCGTTAGAAATGTCATGCATATACGGTATACTAAAAAATCATGCGTAAGTTGGAAATAGACGGTATCACGTGTTGAACACGTCAGGTGTGAATTTTGTAGAAGAACCGATGGCACTGTTTTTTTAGATAAACATATAGATTATATTTCATGCCGTGCACTATAAGCGCTCCATTAAAACCATACGGCCAGGTTTTAGATTTATTACATGATGGCGGCTACAATTATTTTGGCCAAATATAAAAAAACAGGTCCTAAATAAACCTGAGCCTTCATCAGTTGTTGGTGAAGTCTTATCTCGTTTACACAGCTCCACGAGTTGTTTTACCCTTTAGCCTATAGTTGCCTGGACGCACTCAAGGGATATAATCGTGAAACAAAGCCATGGTGGTCCCTGCGGGAGTCTGAAGGGGGGGAGGGGCAACTGCCCTCCCCTGGCCCTCTCTGCCCTGAAAAATCCCCCCAACGCAGCTGCGCTAAGTGCGGCATTCCCACAGTGCCGCGACCAGACAGGGGCTCGAGTCATTTACCAATTAGTGCCTGCTCGTGGAATAAAACCGCCAGAGCCATTCTGATGTGAAGAGAGGAGGGACGGTTAAGTGATGAGCAAGCTGGAATTGATCGTGAAAATTAACATACCAATGCGCCCACAGCAGAAAGGTTTGATTCAGTCTGGACTCATCCTGCTAATGGCATATGGCTCAGAAACATCAGAACCACCACCACGGTCATTCATAAAAGATATTGAAAAAAAAAATGAAAATCTCGTAGATAAGTGAGGAGAGGTGCATTGCTTGGAATTCCAGCGCGATTAAAAAAACCCAGGTTAATGACATCATCCACACTCTTAAGAAAAGTAAATGGGCTTGAGCAGGGTGAGTTCAAGTTCAAGTTCAAGTTCATTTATTAGGTATAGCCCTGTGAGCCATTCAGCTCTTGAATCGGGTGCAACCGCAACAAACAAAAAACAAAAACATGAACAAAAAAACATCTTAAAGTGAATATGTGACTAAGTGCAAACAGAAAATCCAAGAAAAGACAGCAAAATATTGCAGAAAAAACACCGTACACCAACGCTGTGTGCAAAAATCCCAGTGGGATGCAAGTCAAACAACAACAACAACAACCACAAGACAGCTTAAATTAAGGCCATCAGTCTAACTCTGTACTACAACAAACAAACATGGCTAAACCAATAAACTTTTCGAAATCACCAAAATAAAGCCATGAAAGCAATGAAAAAGCAATCATAGGAACTGTGACAGAATTTTCACAATAAATGGCATAAACAACATGTACTACCAAAACCCTGCAGCCATAGCTGGCTGCATGAGTCACTCCACCTTTAAGATCAGCACACTAAATCAAAACACAGGTCATACTTTGCAGCGATCATCCGGAGCGAAACATTTTATTTTAGGTCACTGAATAGCACTGGCAGCTAGGGGTGTACAACTCCTCTAGAGCAGTTTTGAGTGAAGATCTCATAGGTAGTGACTCAAGTTTCAATTTATTGGCAACAGCATTCCAGACCCTGGGGGCATCAATAGCAAAGGCCCTTCCTCCAGTATATGTACGGCAATAGGGAATATTAAGCTGGTAAATGAGTGTAGACCTTAGGTCAAATTTGTTCTTTGAAACAGAGATGAGATCCAGCAGGTAATCTGCAGATTCTTTTGCAAGTACATCATGAATAAATAAGATCTGGTGCACAAGCCGTCGAACATTCAGAGATGTTAAGTTTGACCCAATGTAGAGGTCACAGTGGTGAGTCCTATATGGGCAGTTCAATGCAAATCTTAAGGCCGAGTGATACATTGAGTCAAGCTTCTTCAGTACAGTACTTGGGGCTGATTTATAAACAATGTCACAGTAATCAAGTAGAGGCAGTATGGTAGCTTTAATCAATTCCAAACGGAACATAGGGGGGAAGCAGTGCTTGTGTCGATATAGAAAACCAATTTTAATTTTTGTCTTTTTCCCAATATAATCAATGTGATCTTCAAAAATCAGTTTTGAATCCAGGATGATCCCAAGATACTTATAGATCTTAACTTGCTCTATTTGATCATTATTTAAGGAATGTAATTTGGGGAAAATAACTTCCCGCTTTAGTCCTGGTGAGAAGCATAGCACCTTGGTTTTGGCAGGATTTAGGACTAGTTTAAGAGCAACTAGCTGATGTTGTAGTTTGTTGAAATCACTCTGGAGCTTAGCAATCACGTCATCCGGAGAGCGGCCAGCAGTAATTAGTACCGTGTCATCTGCAAAAAGATTTACCCTGGAATAATCCAGTTCAGTGCCCAAGTCATTTACATAAAGAGAGAACAAGAGGGGGCCGAGAATGGAACCCTGTGGAACCCCTTTTGTTATCTTAACACTGTTTGACCTCCAACCATCTGTGAATACAGTTTGGGTGCGAGAAAAGAGGTAATTTTTTAACCATTTTACTGTGTTTTCGGAAAAACCGAGGCAACTTATTTTACTAAGCAGGATGTTGTGGTCTACTGTATCAAAAGCTTTGGACAAGTCAAGAAAAAGACAGGCGCAGTACTGCTTATTATCAAGGCTACTGTAAATGTGATTCATAGAGTCTAATGCAGCAGATGTGGTGCTGTATTTTTTTCGGAACCCAGATTGTTTTAGATGTAATAGATTGTTGGCGGACAGGAAACTGATAATTTGGTAGTTCAATAATTTTTCAAAAATTTTCATCAACGGGGACAAAATTGAGATAGGTCGGTAGTTATTTGGATCATCTTTAGGGCCCCCTTTGTGAAGTGGACGAACATAGGAATGTTTCCATTCTAGAGGAACTGATGCTTCTTTGATGGACAGGTTGAAAATATGGGCTATAGGTTTGTATATTAGGTGACCAACACTTAGTAGAGCAAAGACGGGAATACTATCTGCTCCGGTAGAGGAGGACCCTTTGAGGAAGGACAGTTGTTTCAAAACATTACTTTCGTGGATTGGCTGAAAACTAAATTCGCTTAATGTTTGGATAGGGGTGTAGGAATTTGCATGAGCAGGGGTGACTCCCAATAGATTATCAAATAGGGTACCAGCTTCAGAAAAATGAAGGTTAAAATTGTCAACTATTTTTTGGGGATCTGAAAAATATTCCCCATTTCGGTTAAGCTGAACGGGCAGATGATCTGTTTTGGATGCTTTTTCGATACATTTGATTGTTTTCCAGAAAATCCTGGCATTTCCATGAGATTCAAGGAGAGTAGAAGAGAAGTAGTCATTTTTTGCATGCCGTATTTTTTTGACGCATCTATTCCTTAAAATCCTGTATTCTAGCCAGTCATTAACCAAATTACTTTTCTGAGCACATGCCCAAGCCTTGTCTCTAGTTTTCATGAGTTTTGTAATCAAAGGATCAAACCATGGTGGACGATTGCCTTTAGTTTTAAATTTAACCAACGGAGCATGTTTGTTAAGAATTTGTAGAAACGTGTACCTGAAGGTCTCCCAAGCCGTAGTCAGGTTTGGAATATCACAGACCTTGTCAATATCCGAGTGAAGCACATCATTAGTAAATGCCTGTATGCTGAAGTGTCTCATGGAGTGCTTCTCAACCAATTTAGGGGGGGCTTTGTGTCTGGCTGATGATCTCACCCCAAAAATGAAGGAGTGATCACTAAGGTTATTACCTAGAACACCAGTCAGTGCGAAATTGTGAGGGGCATTTGTCAATAGGACGTCAAGCAGAGATGACTGTCCCGGATTTTTTAGGTTGGGTCTTGTGGGGACATTTATTAATTGAAACAGGTTAAATTCATCTGCAAAATTTGTGGCCACGGCCGGCGGGTTTAGCCAATTCCAATTTAGATCACCCACTAAAACTATTTCACCTTTAGGGAGGCCCCCAAGAAGCTCTCTCAGTGCAGATGCAGCTTCAACATCCTTACCACTAGGCGGTCTATAGCAGCACACTACCAATATGTGTTGATTATTAGGGAGAGTTATTCTGAGAGCCAGACCTTCAAAGCAACATTTTTTAAACAAGGAGTGAGCTGGTGAACATGCAATAGTATTACGAACATAGATGGCAATTCCACCTCCTTTAGATCCTCGGTCAAGCCGAAAAAGGTTGTAGTTGTCAATCGTAATCTGCAAGTCATTGACGGCAGGAGTGAGAAATGTTTCTGTTAGGCAAAATATGTCCGGGTCAAGATTTGCTACTTCTAGTTTTAGTTGACTTAATTTAATCAAAAGCCCTCTGATGTTGACATGTAGAACACCAACACCTTTTCTGCCAGAAAAATCTACAGAATTATATGAGTTCTTTACATTTGGGCCAGGATGAAGCTCAATACCACCCAGAAATAAGAAAAGTAGAATTAATAGTTTGCACAGGTATTTTCTGTGAAAGGATGAAGAGCGACGAACCTTGGACGAATAGCAGCAGCTCACAGATGGTGTTATTTTTAAGAGCAGAATGAAGTTTGGAAGGAGTGCTGGTGAAGTAATGGGACAAAGATAGGGTTTAAAAGGATACAATGATGGAGTGTAGAAGTGTCTATAAGTTGTTTCATTAGCAGGTGTAGTGGCAAATTTAGCAATAAGTATTGACGCGAAGTAACGCGGGTAGCCGTTTGTAGAGTTGAGTGTGGCACTAGATATGGCCGGGAGGGACAGTAGTAAGATACACAGCAGGTGAATTGACATCTTTAAAACACTAAATTTAAACACACACACAGCTCACTCACACGCAGCTCACCCTCACCCACTCTCACGCACAGCCCACACCCATGCAGCACAACGCACACACGGCCGCACACGCCGCCGCCATCTTGCTGCTGTTGTTGTTGCAGCTGCTGTTGTTGTTGCAGCTGCTGTTGTTGTTGCAGCTGCTGTTGTTGTTGCAGCTGCTGTTGTTGTTGCAGCTGCTGTTGTTGTTGCAGCTGCTGTTGTTGTTGCAGCTGCTGTTGTTGTTGCAGCTGCTGTTGTTGTTGCAGCTGCTGTTGTTGTTGCAGCTGCTGTTGTTGTTGCAGCTGCTGTTGTTGTTGCAGCTGCTGTTGTTGTTGCAGCTGCTGTTGTTGTTGCAGCTGCTGTTGTTGTTGCAGCTGCTGTTGTTGCAGCTGCTGTTGTTGTTGCTGCTGCTGTTGTTGTTGCAGCTGCTGTTGTTGTTGCAGCTGCTGTTGTTGTTGCAGCTGCTGTTGTTGTTGCAGCTGCTGTTGTTGTTGCAGCTGCTGTTGTTGTTGTTGCAGCTGCTGTTGTTGTTGTTGCAGCTGCTGTTGTTGTTGTTGCAGCTGCTGTTGTTGTTGTTGCAGCTGCTGTTGTTGTTGTTGCAGCTGCTGTTGTTGTTGTTGCAGCTGCTGTTGTTGCAGCTGCTGTTGTTGTTGCTGCAGCTGCTGTTGTTGTTGCTGCAGCTGCTGTTGTTGTTGCTGCAGCTGCTGTTGTTGTTGTAGCTGCTGTTGTTGTTGCAGCTGCTGTTGTTGTTGCAGCTGCTGTTGTTGTTGCAGCTGCTGTTGTTGTTGCAGCTGATGTTGTTGTTGCAGCTGCTGTTGCAGCTGCTGTTGTTGTTGCAGCTGCTGTTGTTGTTGCAGCTGCTATTGTTGTTGCAGCTGCTGTTGTTGTTGCAGCTGCTGTTGTTGTTGTAGCTGCTGTAGCAGCTGCAGCCGACCCAACTGCAGTTGCAGGAGTCATACACGAAGCAGCCGCAGCTGTGTGTACTACAGCAGAGCAGCAGCGGGCGTGCGGCCTGGAGGCGCCGAGGCCGAATAGTTGCGTGATGTGGACGTGGAGAGGCGAGATGTTTGGCCCATCAGCTTCATTGTTCTGCTTCCATTGACGAGCACCCTCCACGTAGGCCTCGACGTAGGCCCCCACGTAGGCCCCCACGTGGGCCCCGACGTAGGCCTCGAAGTAGGCCTCGACGTAGGCCCCGACGTAGGCCTCGAAGTAGGCCTCGACGTAGGCCCCGACGTAGGCTTCTATGTAGGCCCCCACGTGGGCCTCGACGTGGGCCCCGACGTAGGCCTCTATGTAGGCCCCCACGTGGGCCTCGACGTGGGCCCCGACGTAGGCCTCTATGTAGGCCTCCACGTGGGCCCCGACGTAGGCCTCTATGTAGGCCTCCACGTAGGCCTCGACGTAGGCCCCGACGTAGGCCTCTATGTAGGCCCCCACGTGGGCCCCGACGTAGGCCTCTATGTAGGCCTCGACGTAGGCCCCGACGTAGGCCCCCACGTAGGCCCCCACGTGGGCCCCGACGTAGGCCTCGAAGTAGCCTCGACGTAGGCCCCGACGTAGGCCACGAAGTAGGCCTCGACGTAGGCTTCTATGTAGGCCCCCACGTGGGCCTCGACGTAGGCCCCGACGTAGGCCTCTCGGATCCGATCAATGGCGTCGATGGAAGCAGCTCCACACTGCACTGTTTCAATTCAAGTCCCACGGTGCAACCACGACGCGTGACGTGGTACTCACAATAGCCTAGTCCAACCCCATCACTCACAATAGTCTCACCCAACCCCATCACTCACAATAGTCTAGTCCAACCCCATCACTCACAATGGTCTCGCCCAACCCCGGTAGGGGGCACTGATAAGGAGTTGCTAGAGGGATGTGGAAGACGGTCAAGAGTAATGAAGGAGGGACAGCCAAGAAATAGGCCGCGTCCGAGAGGAAGTCATTCGAGGGGATGGAGTGATGAAATCAGCTCGCGTGCAAGGTGCCAGTTAGATTGTTACACCGTGGGATGGCGAGAGGTGGCGGCAGCTTGGGGAGGCCTTCGTCCAGCAGTGGATTGACCACGGCTGACAATGATGACGATCGCTGAGCCAGTTTGAGTGACGCCGGCAGTGCCATTCCCGTATCTGTTTGGCATTGGCTGAGGATGATGGGGCTGTTTGCTCCGCTGCTGCCTCAAACCCTGGCCCGTCGAGTCGACTGAGCTGATTAACCCCATGCAGCGTCAATAAAAATAGGTCAACAGTGGTTGAACTATGGAGAGACTGGCCCCCACGATAGAAATTAGGAACTTCCAAGCCCACTGGTTGAAAGGCCACTCATCTGCGTAAAAACGTTACCTTTTTTCATAGCAAGTGGATGCAGTAAAGGTAATGAACGCATGTCCTAAACCGTATTCCTTACATGATTCCCTTGACTAGAAATCTCAAAATGTATCATCAAATAATAATAGCAAAGATCTGTGGTGATGACAGAATATAGAAGTAAAATGTCCTAAAAATTGCAACTCCTGCTCAGCACACGCAACGTGTCCCGTGGTGTTACAGGGGCAGTAGACGCAATGTGCATGATTGCTATAAGTCTTGGAAATATATAAAGCAGCTAAACCAGTGCTTTATATCTTAGCAATTATTCAATATTAAAGTGCCGATCACATAAATTAGTAATGGGCTGTGAGCGGTGGCACCAAGATGTGGACAGTGCCAGGTGAACCCGGCTCAGTTTGATTCCCCACCACTGCTCACATCAGTGGCACGTGAACTGGTTCCAGGACACCTCTTCACCAACTCATACCGACCATTATGGTCAAACCCCATAACTGTGTGTGTACATATTGAATTTATTTAGCACTGTATGTAGCTAACCATGCTAATCAAAGGTGCAGGGTAAGGACAAACGAAATACAAAAAGCAATTCTAATCTAGAAAATTCGTTTCAAATTTGGCATGGTGCAGAGAGGCTTTCATCCGGCAGTGAATAAAAATAATACTGTGAATGTTAAATTATAATAACCATTGTGAAGTAATGCAGTTTCCATCATAATGATGTAATGATAATTAATATCACATTGTAACATGCAGTATTCGCTTATTCTCGAAGAGAGTGAACCAGACAATCAGGCCATGAGCCAGCACCAACAATTTCCCAAGCTCTGCTGTCTTCTATATATGAAGATATTTTCAGCCAATCAATGTAGGAAGAAATCGCAGTGCCTGGAGAAATCCCACGCGTGCAAGGGGACAACACTATCCCATACAGACGGAATAGGCAGAGTTTATATGTTCTGTTCCGCTTTCTCCTGGCAAGTCAGGGTAAGGCACCTCTTTGACGCCCAAGGGAAATTAGTTTCACAACATATGTGTTATCCACGAACCCACACTGCCTCAACAGTGCTGAATTACAGGCCACGTGTAGCATAACCACCACCGCCCGGCTAATCATTTCCTATTCAGATCATATAAGAAGCATTGCAGTAAGTCACATGTATAATATAATTTGTGGGCAATTGCAACCTTGCAATATCATTGTTTGCCGATTCCACAACTCTGATCTGAGTATTCTGATAAAGTCAGGACAGATAAAGAGGCAAGTTACGGAGACAGGCAATGGAATGGCAGAAAGAGGTCCGAGACCTAAGGGGAAGACCCTGACTTAGATGATGGGAGTCGGCGCTGACTGTGCAATTGCTGTGGGAACTGTCAGATGGAAGGCAGCAATAATGGTGAGGCGAGGTGGTGTCATTGCTATTGGGTATAAAGGGTTCTTCATCTAAAATGTAATTGTATAATTATGCACAGTCGTCCGTGAAGTCCAGGTACTATGATTCACCACCACAGTTTAACCACGTCAGTGCATTCTCAACAGCTTAGAAGATGTAAACAAATATTTGCCGGTAATAACTTTTACCCCAACTCAAGACAGCAGCCTTATAATTGCTTTTTTTCTTGAGCCCTTTCGTTCTCTCACTACATTAATACTACAGAAACCCAGCGTAACACCCCGAGGGATTCAAACCTCAGTGGCCCAGCTGTTAAGTTTTTAATAATGGCTTGAATGGGAAAAAAACATTGCAGAGGAAAATAGAACAAGCCACATATAATACACACAAAAACATATTGAATGTGAAAATTGAGTGGTCGCACAAAGAATTAGATGAAGACTGCCATGAGAACAGATAGATTTTTTTTAAACAGGGTGGATTCTGTAGCTGCATGCCATCGTATTTAATCCACGTTTGTGACCATTGCTCCAAATAAGCAGTGGCTCTGCCATTCTGCCTCTTGGTGATGCTATTGGGTGCAGCCTCATTAGGTGGTGCTTACTCTCTCTTTATGGTGACCTCCGAGGAACGGGAGGGCCGAGTTCACCCTGGCTGGGTTCTGAGCTCACAATTTCACGACTCATTCCTGCACGGCCGACTGAGCTGCTATTTATTGCTCACGCCACTTCTGGCAGAGATTCAGCTACTTGAGGGAGCTCTCTAGCCACACTCTAACCCAAGGGTATTTGGCCTATCCTTCTACATTGGCCAAATGTCTTAGGTGAGAGAGGTGAGCGTTCCAACACTTTACCCCACCACACACGACCTGCTGATCGACAAACTGCGGCAAAACCATTTATGCTGCTTGGTGGACATAGGTGGGATGAATTAAGATAATTGCTCCATTCTTTCAACAGCTGCACAAAGAGACGGTGATTCAGACCAACCAAACTGTGTCGTGGCACATTATACTGCGAGGTTTCACATTGAGTTTTCTAAGAAACTTTTGGTGCTAGGAACGTGATTTATATTGGCAAACAAATCCCAAGTGACCCGATGCCTCCTTGTACAAACTTGCATTAAAACTTTTAAGTGATTTTGAAATATCCAAAATAAATTAACAGGTAGAATACACGGATGAACCTATCAGTGTAGACTCAGTCCTGTTTCAACCTGCACATTACTGACATAATGTATATGTTTACGAATACATTTTAAATAGTTAAACAGTAATACCCGTTAATATGAAACATCGTGCCTTCACACGCATCCTGGAGCAACGGTAAATTTGTACAGCGTACATGTGAAAATACATTATGCATACACGTACGTGCTTTCGCTGATTGTGCGGATGGAGAAAGTAGGAATCATTATGAGTGAAGACTCCCCCCCCCTCCCCACCGCATTCACTCTGTATGAGGATAAGGAAGCTTAAGCGACGGAGTCCTGCACGCTCGTGCTAAACTCTTCTTGCGCTCAGCTCGAGTAGGAGAAAGGGGTATGCCGTGTATGCACTGGAATCCAAAGACACACACAATGTCATAGCCCATATCCCAAATGCCCAGATGAATTAATAAAAAAAACTATTTTACCCATTGTAGTTGTGATTGCCAGTATTTCATTTGAAAACAAAATAATACATCTCGAAGAGTTTTCACACAGGTAAATAATGAGGGTATAAATATATATTACAATACATCTAAATGCACAGCCCCGCAATTGATTGCTCATGCCACTGATGATTAAATAACTTGCGCTCGGTGGAGCTCTAGAAGGCTCCTCTACAGGCCAAGTGGCCTGCTCTTCCATGCGAGCCAGACGGCTTGGAAGAAGTGGGAGTACCCACACTTGACCCCACTACACACGACATGCCGATTGACAAACTCTGGTGTATCTATTTCTACTCCTGGGTGGACAGAGGTGGGAAGATTTAAGAAACTTGCTCCATTGTTTCAACTGCTGCGCCGGGATATCGAATCGAACTGGCGGCCACGGATTGCAAGTCCAGTGCGCTAACTTTTACACCACAGCAGCTCACGTACACCGCATCTATACAGCATACACATTGTATAAGACACTATATTTATAGGCTACTTATTGGTCTTCATCTGCAGTACATAACGCAGGTAAATTAACGTTCTCCACGCAGAATTATGATTTTAAATAAATTGCATATTTGTGTATGATGTGTACACAATTAGCAAACGATGGCATTAAAGCAACCAGATGCACAAACTGCTTACAAATAATATCAGAGGACCAAGAGCCCTGTTGACACAGGCAGATCGCGTGCCCCTCTCACCTTGTGCTTGGCATAGAGGTCAGCGAGCGATGCCACCTTGTGTTCGCGGTGCCGGCCCACCAGCTTGCACAGCGCACAGATGAGCTGCTCGTCGGTCACGCAGTACATGTTGACCTTCTCAGCCTCATGCTCGGCGCACATGGGGCCCCGCGCGGGCCCTCCCGCGGCCGTCGGCTCAGTGAGCCGGTGGTCAGTGAAGGGCCGCTTGTTGGGGTGGGTGGCGCGCAGGCACTCTTCGCAGTACGACACCTCGCAGGTGGTGCACGTTTTAGCGGCCGGGCGCGGCGGCTCCGACTCGCAGAACTGGCAGAGGACTTCGACGCCCCCCCTTCCACCGCCACCACCGCTCGTGCTGCCATTGCTGCCGCTGCCGGTGCTGCCGGCACTACCAGTGCTGCCGCTGTTGGCATCCGGCAAGAAGGACCCTCCCGGCGAGATCTCCTCCCGGCTGCCGCCGGGCGAGCTGAGGCCACTGCTGCTCATGGAGGCCTTCTGGAAGCGGGCGATGATGTTCTGCAGAGTGACGTTGCGCTTGAGCCCCTGTAATCCACGCTGGCCGAGCGTGATTACATAGCGGCACGTTGGGCACTGGAAGGCGCTCGAAACGGAGTCGGGAGTGTCGCCGCTGCCGTCGCCGCCACCAAAAGTGCAGTGGGAGACGAAGATGCGACGGGCACACGCGAAGCACAAGCTGTGCGCGCAAGGCAGCAGCAAGGGGTCCTCGAAGAGCTCCAGGCAGATAGGGCAGGTCAGCTCCGACTCCAACGTTTCCATGGTCCGACACCGCCGCCACCGCTGCGCCGGCCTCGCTGCGGCTACATGCAACGGGGGAAAGAAAAAAAAATCTAAACAAAACAAAAAACGCAACGCTGGCTAATAGTGAGCGCAGATCACAGAAAACGCCACACATGGCCACACACCCCCAGCTGCTCTTGGCTGCCCTACATTTGGATAAACGATTATGTACTTTTTTTCTTTCTTTTCCTTTTTTTTATAGCATGGCACTCTTACATAGAGGCGCGCCGGCGAGTCAGCCAGCTTGCAGAATATTTCTTTAACAAAGGGCCGGATCCCACAAACCGACCCCGATTTCCCATCTTGCTGTCTGCGCTTCCTTAATGCGACAGGTCAGTGAAGTGTACAGTCAATCCCCATCGCCAAATTGGTCTTCACTGTATGACTGTCCAAAACATGAGGCCAAATAAAAAAAAAGTAGGTCACTAATTTTAAACGTACGATTGAGCGAAAATAATACCTTCACCTGTTTTTGCAGGTGGCCCTTTGTCTTTCCGCCAAAACATTTTCCCAATTACACTCGACACTTAATTTTGGCCACGAAACTAAGCGAAGCACTCCTCTCCTCCATCCCAAGCGCGTGAAATTATTTTAATATTTTCAAATTTCCACAACGTGTATTGTCTGAAGGCCCGGTGATTTGCGGCGAGATGTAACGTCGACAGCGAGTCCTTTTTTGCGTGCAATCACAAACATTAATAATTAAGTGATCCGGTTGAGCAGCCACATAACACAATGTGACAGACCATTGTTTTCCTTGTGCAGTCACTTCCTTGGGAGACAAACGCAGGAAGGTTAGCTGGGACGCCGGTGCACCGAGCAAGGGTACAGTGCCACGCTAGCTGGGGCAGCTCTGACTCCTGGCCAGTGTAAACATTAATACGCCCATCTTCTGGGAGACGAAGCTCGCACATGTATTCCACGCTCGCCGCCCATCGTATGAACACCCTACCGCACACACGACCACCAATAAAAGCTAAAATCGCCAACCTCGGAATTAAGTTGTGCTCGCACCTCTAAGTCCTTATGAAATGTATTTTTTTAATTTAAATTTTAACACAAGCACAGTTAATATACGTACACAGTACTGCATAATAATACACCAAGACGTACATTTTCAATTCCGCCCAGGAGACCGTCGAGATGAGTGGGGTTAGCGGGCTCCTTTTAAGGTTGGCACAGGAATTGGGGTGTTCCATGGCCAGCAACATGCCCGGCCACATTTAGTTTCCCTCCATTGCTGATATTTACAAACTTCACCAACTACTTATTTGAGGTTCAGTTGACCTCGGTGATGTCCAGTACAGGCTCAGAAACCTCTTTCCACTGATGTGCATGGCCAGGAATCCAACTCAGAACTGTAGCGCTGTGTACGAATTGCTGCAACGCTACTTGCAGATGTAGTGGTGGTATTGACGTGCGCCGACTGTGACAGTGATGGATCACGGGGCGGCGCGGGGTGCGGGGTTGGGCACGCGTTGTGGGCGTGGTGTGGACGCGCGCGCCGGGAGTGACAGATGACGGGGCGGCGCGGCGTGGGTGGTGAGGCACGATGAGATGTGGGAAAAGAGGATCGTAGCCAGCGCCCAGCGATTGGTCGAATAAGTGGGTGCTCGCAGCGACGTCCGCAGGTGGGGTATAAAGGGGGACGCGCGAGAGCACTCGGGGAGAGTTACCCAGTTGAAGACCCGAAGACGGAGCTGAAGACCTAGTGCCCCGAGACCCCTAGTCCCGCCGTCCTTGTGGGGACCGGGGCCCTGTGTGGCTCGGAGGCGAGGCTGTGGGACCCGGGGTCCGACGCCCCCGTGGGTCGGGCTGGGGACCCACAGTCGAGACGGATACCCCGGGCAGGGAGTGTCCCGAGTAGCTCAGTGGCGTTAGTCGCCGAGTAGCTAAGTGGATGTTGGTCATCCGAGTAGCTCAGTGGCGTTAGTCGCCGAGTAGCTAAGTGGGTGTTTGTCACCCGAGATACTAAGTGGATGTTGGTCATCCGAGTAGCTCAGTGGGCGTTAGTCGCCAAGTAGCTAAGTGGGTGTTTGTCACCCGAGATACTAAGTGGGTGTTTGTCACCCGAGATACTAAGTGGGTGTTTGTCACCCGAGATACGAAGTAGGTGTTAGTCACCTGTGAACGAGTTTGATAAAATAAAGAGTGTGTTACCCGTGAAGTCGTCTCCCGCCGAGTTACTACATTACAACTGGCGTCAGAAGTAAACCTGTCTTCAAAAAGTATGGACACGAGGAAGACTACCCGTACCCACGAGCGAGGTCGGGACGACGACGGCGTACCGGGGACACCAACCTCGGGAGGAGAGGACGAGGAGTTGCCGCCGATGCAGCACTTCGCGGTGATGGCCGACGCTCCGCTTGCCTCCGACACCAGCCTCCAAGACGCGCACTCCCGGTTGGCGGAGTTGCTACTCGCCGCCGCCGCTGTCTTGGCCGACATCTCCGTTCCGGCGAGCGGAAAAACGGCTGCGGGGTTGGTGGAGGAAGCGACGTTGGAGGAATCCCGCCAAAAGGCGCTTCGCGCCAAAAGTCTGGAAGTTGCCGCCGTTTTTGGGGGGCCGCCACCGATTGGCGGGAAAGACGGACGCCACGTGGCCGGACACCTCCGCTCAGCGCAGCCCACGTCATCAGCGCGCGCCGGAGCTCTCCATTTTGCGCCTGACAACCGAGCCGACATTTTACACAACTACAGCGGAGCGCGGGAAAATCTCTCCGACGTCGACGACGATCGGGTCCTCCAGCAAAGATTGCCCGCGCTGTCGGCGTTCAAGGCGGATGGGGGCGACTGGGGAGCCTTCCAACGAAGGTTCCTCGCTCATCAGGAGATGTCGGGGTGGTCCGACACCACTGCCCTGCGTGCGTTGCCAGCGATGCTTGACGACGACGCGCTTGCAGCCTTCACATCTGCTGCAAGGTCGTCCCGCTCTACGCTCCAGGCCGCACTACACCTGATGGCGAAGGTGTTCGGGCCGCCCTCCACGTGTCGCCACCAGTTCTACGATCGGCGGAAGGTGGCTGGAGAAACGACGCTCGCCTATCGCACGGCACTACTCGCCTTGGCGGACGCAGCTTTTCCCCGCATGGATAAGGAGGGGAAGGACGCCATGGTGACGGAGCAGCTGCTGGTGTTGGCCCACGAGTTGGGGGTCCCCATCAATGTGGCGGACGAGATGGATATCTGCTCCCTGGCGATCGCCACGAGCATTCACGCGTACGAGGTCCTCAAACGCAAGCCGGGGGTCGTCTGCAAATGGGCGGGGAACGCGGCACTGGCCGCCACGATCGCCGAACCTCAGCCAGCTGCGGATCAGGAGCAGGCCTTCGCTGCATCGCGTCCGGGGGTGTGGAGAACGGGAGGTCGTTCGCCCACACGTTCACCCCGCAAGCTGGAGCAACCGAAACCTACGACGTCCATCGTCTGCTACAACTGCGGCCTTCGGGGTCACGTCGCAGCCGGGTGCCGGGCTCCGCGTCAGCGCGCCACAGGACCACGTCGGGACGACGACCAGGGCCACAAGTCATCCCAACAAAACCCGGCAAGTCGCGGCACCTCACACGTTCGGTCCACAAACACGGCACATTCGGGTCGCCGCTTGGCGGTGGGGGGTTCGCGGCTGGGTGCCGGGGGTTCATTTCGGCGAGGGGGGTCCGTACGCGGCCCGCAAGCAGTCGAGTGGTCCGAATTGGCCCACAGGATCGTGGCTGCGTCGGCCGGGTCGTCCGTGGTAACGGGGTTCATTGACGGGGTTGAGGTCCGGGTGCTTGTTGACACGGGTGCGTCGGCCACCATCATCTCGGACCTTATTTATAACATTCTTCCCGTCCAAAGTAGACCCCTTCTGCCAGTAGACGTGCCATTTTATGCGGCGAATGGGGGATCCCTGGGGATCATCGGCCAGATTAGGGCGACTATTTGCATTGGTGACATCAAATTGGCGGGCCCTATTTTTGTATCATCATCGCTGGCCGTTCCCTGTTTGCTAGGTACGGACTTTTTGTCCAAAATGCCCATCAAAATTCTTATAGATCAGGCCTGCATAGAGCTTCCGTCAGGTCGGCGGGTTGCGTTCTTGACGGGCCCTACAAAAATGCGCACGGTTTGTGCGACGGTGCAGGCGCTGGCAACTCACACTGTACGGGTGCCCCCGGGATCGCAAATGTTAGTACCCCTTCGGTTCAGGAAGCCACTCGAGGTGGGTGCGGAGGCACAGGGGGTGCTGTTGGGGCCGTCTAACAGGGCCAGAAGGGGCCTCGACTTAGCGGCTGCTCAAACCATGGTGAGAGGGGACAGTGAGCCGTTCGTAATGGTCCTGAATACGGGGTCGCGGCCGGCCGTAATTGCGCAGGGAACGGTGCTGGCTCACGCCGCGCCGCTACCCGTTGAGGAACGGCTCGTGGCTCAAGCAGATTTCACTGTCAAGTCGCATCCTCCAAGTGATGAGGGGACTGAGTGGTTGGACTCGTTGTGTGCCGGTTCTGCTAACTTGTCCGAGGTGCAATTGGGAGCATTGAGGGGTTTGCTACTCGAGTTTGCTGATGTGTTCAGCAAACATAAGTACGATATCGGCTGCACTGACCTGTTGCGCCACCACATAGCTACAGGGGACGCGGCCCCTATTCGTCAGAATCCCTTCCGGCTCAGCCCAGCCGAGAAGGAACATGTGCAATCGGCGGTTAATGATATGTTGGCGGCCGATATCATTTCGCCCTCTTCTAGTCCGTGGGGTGCTCCTATTGTTCTAGTAAAGAAACAGGACGGGTCCTTGCGGTTTTGTGTCGATTTCCGCCGCTTAAACAAAATCTCGATGGCAGATGCGTATCCGCTCCCCAGGATGGATGAGTCGCTGGATGCCTTGGCGGGAGCACAGTTTTTTTCCACACTCGATCTGCTTTCTGGATTTTGGCAATTGCCACTCGATAACGAGTCTAAACCTAAAACTGCTTTCCGGACACCTGGTGGCCTATTTGAATTCAACCGTTTGCCCATGGGCTTACATTCCGCTCCCGCCACGTTCCAGAGACTCATGGAATTGGTTTTGTCGGGCCTCCAATGGGATACCTGTTTGATTTATCTCGACGATATCATCGTCTTTAGTCGGACTTTCGAGGAGCACCTCCAGCGACTGAGAGCGGTGTTCCTCAGGATGCGTTCCGCTAAGCTTAAATTTAAACCGGCTAAATGTTTTCTGCTTCGGGAATCGGTCAGGTATTTGGGCCATATCGTGAGTCGTTCAGGGATCTCGACGGACCCTGCTAAGACGCATTGCGTCAGCTCATGGCCAACGCCAACCTCGGTCACGGAGGTTCGCAGTTTCATTGGTTTCGCCTCCTATTACCGTCGTTTTGTCAAGCAATTTGCCACCATAGCCAGGCCCCTGCACGCTTTGACGGCTAAGGGTGTGAGGTTTCACTGGGGGGCGGAAGAGGAGGCTGCGTTCTGCTCCCTTCGTGACGCCTTGGTGCAGGCTCCCCCCTTGTGTTACCCCGATTTCACACAACCGTTTTTGCTTGACACAGACGCCAGCAACACGGGTATCGGGGGGGGTGCTCTCACAGGTGGTCGGGGGGGTTGAACGGGTGGTCGCCTACGGTAGTAGAGTTCTTTCCCCCGCCGAACAACGCTATTGCGTAACTCGTCGTGAATTGTTAGCGATTGTGTTTTTTACACAGCAATTCAGGCCGTATCTTTACGGCCGTCATTTTACGGTCCGTACGGACCATGCGGCTCTACAATACGCTATGCGCGTGGCACAGCCATCGGGCCAATTGTCCCGATGGTTGGAAGTCCTTCAGGACTACCAATTCACGACGATTTACCGCAAGGGATTGCGACACTCAAATGCGGACGCATTGTCGCGGTTGCCTCCGTGCACGGACTGCACATGTTTGTTGGGATCGGCGCGGTGCAAACCCCCGGTCGCCGGCACCCCGGGAGTTGCGCTCGCCGCCTCTGACACCCCGGGAGAGGACGCCCCCACGGGGAGGGATTCGCTGTTGTCGTTGCCCCTCGTTGAGTGGGGCCGTCTCCAGATGTCCGACAGCTCCCTACTTACGCTACGTCGGAAAGTTGGCGCTCCCGAGCTAGGGGAGGCGCGGGTCGGTTCCTGGGTGTGCAGACAGGGCCTTTTGATGAAGTGGGACAACATG
Source organism: Lampetra planeri (assembly GCF_965212315.1). Taxonomy (NCBI): domain Eukaryota; kingdom Metazoa; phylum Chordata; class Hyperoartia; order Petromyzontiformes; family Petromyzontidae; genus Lampetra; species Lampetra planeri. The sequence goes on along the minus strand of NC_136125.1, from coordinate 2,887,324 downwards.
TCCCGGCGTCACGTGCTCGTTGTGCCTGTTGCTATGCGGGGTAGGGTTGTTCTGGCAGCTCATGAACGCCTCATGCATCTGGGTTTTCACAAAACGCTCGCCCTAATCCAGCGAGACTATTATTGGCCGGGGATGGGTAACGACGTGGCGAATATTCTTAAGGGATGCGTAGGGTGCGCCAAAAGGAAACCGCCACCATTGGCAGCTAATCCACCGCTGCAATCCATTCAGGTTTCGCGTATAAACGAATTGGTAGCGTTGGACATCTTGGGGCCCTTTCCGGCTACACCAAGGGGAAATAGGTTCCTGCTGGTTGGCGTGGAATACTTCACCCGATGGCCTATGGCATGGCCGCTCGCCAACCAGTCGGCTGCGGCGGTGGCGGACGCCTTTGTCCAGGGTTATGTTTTGGACAAGGGCGCCCCCGAACGCTTGCTGACGGATCAAGGAAAGAATTTTTCGAGCGTTTTGTTGCGCGAGGTGTGCGACCTGTTGGGTACAAAGAAAGTGCGTACTTCCCCCTACCACCCGCAGACTGACGGGATGGTTGAGCGTCTGAACAGGACGATTACGTCTATGTTGTGCCAACAGGTCTGCGACGATCAGGTTGATTGGGACTTACAGGTGCCGGGGGTACTCGCGGCCTATCGAATGGCCCCTCATGCGGCGACGGGGTTTTCCCCATTTTTTCTTATGTATGGGCGGGAGGCCGATCCGGCCATGGACGTCCAACTGTGGATTTCCCAGCCACGTGCAAAATCTAAATTGGCAGACCACATCAAATTTAATATCGCCAAATTGGCTGAAGCGCGGGAGGCGGCGAGGTTGAATTCGCGATCGCGGCAAATTGCGAACGAGAGATTGCATGAGCGGAGGGTGCATACGCATGATTGGAAACCGGGCGATAAGGCCTGGCTGCATTGTCCACATGCACCGTTGGCTACGTCCCCCAAGTTGTTGAGACCTTGGAGGGGACCGGTGGAAATTGTGCGGGTTGCACGACCCCAGAGTATACAGATTAAATGGGGGAAACGCCGTTGGTATGTGCACCCCTCCCGACTGAAGCCCTATGCGGCACCGTGTGACCCCGTTCTGTGCCGTGACGACCGGGCGTGTGATGTGACCGTCGACTCGGGGAGGGAGGTGTCGCAGGCTGATCCTCACGTGTCTCCACCTGACCCACCCCCAGGTGCCTCGGGCTTGACGGCTGCTGACCGTCGGGAGCCTGAACCCCGGGGCACGCACGGGTCCTCGATGCCTGGCCGATGTCTTCCTGAACCGCCGGCACCACCGGACGCTCAACCGCGTCTGGTGCCGTACGACGGACCGGCAAGGCGGACTCGGGCTAGGGCTCAACAATTTTCATGAAGACGTTTTTTTCACCGAGCTCGCCCGGTGTTCCCCTCTGCCGGGGTATTGTCCCGTTGTAGGGACGCTCAGAAAGAAGGGGACACCGCACGAGTCGAAAGAAAAAAAAAAAAAAATTTTGTCCATTTATTTTCCTTTCTGCATACACATTGCTATTGTCACTCGCCGGTTTGTATATATTGTTCTATTGTCGCGGTGGCATTGGTTGATGGTTGCGGATGGTAGTGTTCGCGTCGTGTTGTGTTGTTACGTTAGTTGTTGTTCTTGTTGTTGTGTTGTGTTACGGGGCACACAGGGCGGTTTGTATATTTTTATAGCAGCCGGGTCGGCTGCGAGCTATGTGGTAGGGGGTGATGTAGTGGTGGTATTGACGTGCGCCGACTGTGACAGTGATGGATCACGGGGCGGCGCGGGGTGCGGGGTTGGGCACGCGTTGTGGGCGTGGTGTGGACGCGCGCGCCGGGAGTGACAGATGACGGGGTGGCGCGGCGTGGGTGGTGAGGCACGATGAGATGTGGGAAAAGAGGATCGTAGCCAGCGCCCAGCGATTGGTCGAATAAGTGGGTGCTCGCAGCGACGTCCGCAGGTGGGGTATAAAGGGGGACGCGCGAGAGCACTCGGGGAGAGTTACCCAGTTGAAGACCCGAAGACGGAGCTGAAGACCTAGTGCCCCGAGACCCCTAGTCCTGCCGTCCTTGTGGGGACCGGGGCCCTGTGTGGCTCGGAGGCGAGGCTGTGGGACCCGGGGTCCGACGCCCCCGTGGGTCGGGCTGGGGACCCACAGTCGAGACGGATACCCCGGGCAGGGAGTGTCCCGAGTAGCTCAGTGGCGTTAGTCGCCGAGTAGCTAAGTGGATGTTGGTCATCCGAGTAGCTCAGTGGCGTTAGTCGCCGAGTAGCTAAGTGGGTGTTTGTCACCCGAGATACTAAGTGGATGTTGGTCATCCGAGTAGCTCAGTGGGCGTTAGTCGCCAAGTAGCTAAGTGGGTGTTTGTCACCCGAGATACTAAGTGGGTGTTTGTCACCCGAGATACTAAGTGGGTGTTTGTCACCCGAGATACGAAGTAGGTGTTAGTCACCTGTGAACGAGTTTGATAAAATAAAGAGTGTGTTACCCGTGAAGTCGTCTCCCGCCGAGTTACTACATTACACAGACATAGACACACACATACCTAAAATACAGTATATCCACATTAGCATTTACAAATGTTATTAATGCATGATGTATATTAGTCAGAAAAATACCAAAATGGATCAATCCTACGTTATTCATGTGTAGTGTCTGATTCAGAGACAAGGTTTGGTGGATGAAGCTTCTTCATTTAACAACTTTCACGGTCTCGTCCACACACTCTCCACAGTTGCTTAGCCTAGCGTGTACAAAACATAACCGTCTAACACCGACGGCGCTGACTGAGATAGCCAACTACCATCTTGTAGCGCATTATCTAGCGAAGACGGCAGCGAAGACGGTGACAAGACGACAACAACGCCGAGACGAGTCCACTCCCAGAACCAGCAGCCTCGAGCCCCCGCTCTCGGCTCCTTTTATGCTACCAGCACAGCCATCACCCACATGTTTCATAAAACAGTCCCCATTACGTACACCGTGTAGAGCCAAAGCATGCATTCGATAAAGCAGTGTTGAGCAAGGTTCGCCTGTACAGCAATCCCTCACCGACTGCGGTGGTTTGGTTCCTGAAAAAGGCCACGGTAGGCAAATCCGCGGTTGATAAAGTACAGGGGCCTATGGGAAATTGGGGGTTAGGGGAACCAACGGACACAGTCAGACTCGTCATAGCTTAACTAACTTGCCTGTTTATGAAGTAAACAGGGAATAAAACAGTATAATACAGAATAATATAATAAAACAAATTAACATTACATTAACTTTTCGTACTTTTAATATTAACAATGATGATTACAATGAGACCATGGGGGAAGGGGTAGTTAGAAAGAGGCGGGGCTCAGCCCACCCTCCCCCTCTTCATCTGGATTATCAATGACAGATGAGTGGGCAGGCGTATGTGTGTAGTGGATTAACGCGCGCCAAGCGGGGAAATTGTAAACACGTGTGCGTTGTGGACAGTGGGGTCGTATCAGGACAAGCAGGTGTTGCTGGGGTACAACGGCCGGAGGGAGATGGCTCGTTAGGTAATTATGGGATGCAGGGCAGTGATTGGCCGGTTGTTGTTGTCAGAGACGAGGTGGCGCCAGTAAGTCTGGGGATGGGAGCAGGTAGCGGCGGGGCAGCGGGGCCGCGGGCGGTCGGGGGGCGGGGGGACGACGGTTAATTAATTGGAAATTAATAAGGACGGGGATAAATACGGGAACGTGAGAGTGAGACGGGGAGTTGTGCTGGGAGCTGGATGGAGACGGTCGGAGCAGAAGAAGAATAGGTTAGCAATGGAGCAAGAGAAGAAGAGATGAGAGATAGAATAGGGTAGCAGTGGAGCAGGAGAAGAAGAGACGAGAGGAAGGATAGGCTAGCAGTGGAACAGGAACGGAGAGAGAGGCAGTCAGAGTGAGACGATCGAAGCCGAGACGGGCGAAGCAGAGAGGAGAGTCGGGGGAGAAAGAGACGGAGAGAGAGTGAGGGAATGGAGCGAGCAAGGCCAGCGGAGCGCGGCGAGCGAGCGGAGAACGCGTTGGATTCTGGGTGGCGGAATGTGCTGAGTTTGATAAAATAAAGTGACGACGGAAAAAAAGTTGTCCGCATAAAGTACGGCACTACACGTGTACGCCATCGAAATTTTATCAAAAGAAAAACTAAAATAACTTTATTGGTACGTTTTCAGGTACCGAGGCTCCCACAAAGCCATTCGGAAGGGTGTATGGCACAGTTTGGCGCCAGCTATCATAGTGTGGTCATGTCGCTGCAGTTCTCTGCGGTGAGGACAGTACAATGTATTTAAAAACAATGGCATTATGCCTCTCAAAATCAAATTAATGCTAATTACTTGCGCGTTCCGAGATTCAGCGGTAAACGGGACCAATCCTGCAACTTACTGACGTCTCGCAATGGGAAAGGGTTAATGTGAATGCAGTTGCTATGCGAAACAGTACAACAAAGCAGATGGACAGCTAATAAGCCACGCAGCGCCACGGGTGGCCACGGGTGGATTTGTGGCATGGAGGAGAACCGCGGGCCCGCCAAATATGTAAATGCGTGTTGCGGACTCGTGCGTACCCGTGGATACTCAACATTTCCAGGCCACGGTTGGTAAATTGTTATACATATAATAAACCCTGTATACATGATTGGACGGTTGGCACGGGATTGCTGTATATATTATTTGTATCTAGGCTGTGGTTTGCGAGAATCTGGATGACTGCGTAAATCTACACCGAATCAAATTTTGTTCCATACGCTACACAGGCTCGGCAGAATGATATTTGATGCGAGTCTTTTCCAGGATCTGATCAAATGTATGTGGTCAATGATTGAAAATCCTTTCGTAATCCCAGTTTGCTCATGTGGTTGCTTGGCCCCTACATTTTCTGATATTCTGTTCCCAATTATCGTCACGATCAATAATAATCTAATAGATCTGTAATGAAGAAAACTGCCAAGTTAGGCTCCAGATAAAAACGAACAAAACAATAGTAAAGTAACAGTTGCTTTAAAAAAGCAGGGTATGTGTTTGAGGGACAGAATTGGACACAGTTGGGAAACACAGTAGTGTGTTTACATAGGGCATTTACTGAAGAGAGAATGGGAATCAAACTGATTAAATTAAGTGGTGGATAACCACCGGTTCAAATGCTTTTGGAATTTTTTGTTATTTAATATAAATAACAACTTACGAGTGCCTACAGAAGAATGGCTGTAATCTGAGGTACATGCCTGGCAGTACAGCGACAGAAAGACAATCTCGTGGATCGGTAGACCGGTAAAAAATGTAAGTGGGCTTTGGCATCACCCGTCGCTATAAGGGACGATCGCCAGTGGTGGAGACTAACAACAGAGTGGCAGCCAAACGAGGGACGAAGACGAGAGGACGTCCACCATAGAGACAGATCGACGAGATCACCTCGCGTAGCAGCGGCTCGATGGATTGTTGCATGGCGTGACCGTGAGGATTATTGACGGTTTGAGGAGGCCTTGAGCATGTTGACGATCACAGGGACACAGCCTGAGCCCTGGTTGGCGTGTCCCATTCGTTATGCCGTGGTTAACGCAGCGCACGCACACACACCTTGCTTAAATGCCTCAACAAACATTCATAGCTCGCACAAATAATGCATGTGGGCTAGACACACGGAGAAATCATGCTCGCCTTCTATTTCAAGGTTTGCTGATTCGGGCGCAAGCCCCACCGTCTGGAGACGTGTTCAGTGCGTTCACACACACACAAACAGCCAGCTGCTCCCTGCTGCCGCTCACACACATCCCATGGTGCTCGCCTCTAAAGTAGGTCAGTGTGTGTGCATGCCGCTCTGCTGGCTTAAATTGACCAAATGAATTAATGCAAAATACAACACTCTCTTCCGAAGACAATGCGAGGCATGCCGTGCTCCGGTTCGATACTTACAGCAGTGCGTACTAACAATGTGTACTTGTACAGCAAGCCCTTTGTCAATGCACTGCTGGATGAGGCCCTCACTGCACACCATGCGGTGGCGTTTTCTTTTGTTTACCTATACTTCACCATGTTGGTCATTTCTGATAATGATACAGTCATAACAAAAATAAGATATCACATTGTTATATTGCTATTATTATAATTTGTCCTGATCACATGAATGAATGCGAATTTCCCCAACACTCAAAGATTCAAGACCAAAAACTGTACACCTCAATTTTCTTTAAGATGTTACTGCAATCACGAGACAGTGATCTCAAGAATGAATCTGCCAGCAATGCGTCCCAATTGGCACAGAGGATTTACCATCTTCCGTCATAAATATCAGCAGAATTCATAGCTTGTCAGAAAAATCCAATGCTCAACGAGACTGTCAGCACACCCACCCTGGGACCCCTCCCCCCTCGTACCCAATCCCTCGTATCCAATCCCTCAACGCCTAACACAACAGACGCAGGCACTTCACTCTACTCTATGTTGAACGTCTTTTAGCACCGTACGTAACCAACCCGTGCAATACCATAGGGGCCGTCCATAAGTGACGTCACACACCTGGGGGGGTCTGACTTTTTGTGACGCTGTGTGACGAAGGGGGGTCAAAAATCGTCCAAAATCGCCTGACGTAATTTATGGATGGCCTCATACCCGTCAACCCCTCATCAATGTATACATTATTACAGACCAATTCAGACCTTATTGGTCACCCCGTGCCCTTAAAAACCTCAAAGTTCATCCGACAGAGTCCCATCACAAGGTCGAAATACAAACAGACAAAAAAGGGGGTTTAGCCCATATTGAAACGAATGTACCCCGTATAGACCTGATAACTCAATTTCCCTGCACAAGAATACGGGTAAACCCGTATGGGGCGACAGGTATGCAATATCCGCAGTCACAGAGCGGCCCTCTGGATGTGGGTCCATCTGTGCAGTGCTCAGGACCAAAGGGGGACCCCCCCCCCCCTCACGCTCCCCCCCCCACCAAAACTTTCACCAATTTTCCAGATCTTGTTTTTCATCATAAATTTGGCGAGGCACACCGCAACGAGTCGATTTGAACTACAGAGGCGAGGAAAACAGCGACAGTTCACATGGAAGGGATGGCCGAGATTCCCAGAAGTCCCCAACTAAGCGACTCCATCCAACATCCTCTCACCACCCTGACCCTCCCCGGCGCCGCTGGCTCCAAAAACGCCTCTCAACCCGCTTGCCCCCTTGGCTACGGTGTTGCTCTGCCCGTTGTTCCAGGGGAAGTGTTGTTGGCACGCAGCTCGTGACGATCGGCCACGCAGGGGGGGGGTAAAAAAGGGGACGGGGGAGGTGGTGGGGGTCACCTTGCAACAGGGAGAGAGAGGGGGGGGGAGGTGCAGCCACAATGACAGGAAGGAAGCTCCACCAACGCCGCTTCCTCTATGAGCCCGTTGGCGCCCGCGGGGGGCTCCGCGCAAGTCGAACGCAGCAACAGCAGCCCCCATCCCCCAGCCTCACTTGGTACAAACTCCTCGCTTTGTGTCGACGACGGATGTGGTTGTAACCGCGCGGGTGTCCAATAAACGAGGAGCGTGATTCATTCATCAGGGAACGCGCCAGATCGCGTCCTCGGCTCTCACCTGGCAGGCAGTGGCTCTTGTTGTCGTCGTCGTTGTTGCCTTGTGCAGTGGCTGTGGTCGTGGTGGTGGTTAGACGATTGCCACAGCGACCCTGAACGGAGGGACTTTCACACAGCGGCGGCTTGCAGAGTTGGCTGGCCAGCAGGATGTCGACGCGAGGTGATGTGAGGTCCATCCTGAAAAAAAAAGAAATAATCTTAAGGAGGAGATTGGATCATCACTCCGTCTGTCAGTGTTCGGGGATGGGCCGCTTCCATGTCTCGCGGGCCGGATGCTGCCGCCGTCTTCCCAAATCTCCCCGCCATAGACGCCAGCGGTTCCCACTGCGACTTTCGGCCACAAAGTGTGGCGGGCTCACACACGCCCCGCCGTTTAGAGGCATACAACACGCACACACTTTTAAAACCTATTACGTACTCCTCCCATCCACCTCTCGTTGTGAAATGCCTACGCCAAGACGTAATTAACAATAAACTTTGTAGTTAGGGTCGAGTCAATCACGTGCATTACCCAACAAGTTGGGAATTCCCGTGCAGCACCGCGCGCTTCTGTTGTAATGCCGTTGCCAATGCATTTAACACATTCCTGCGGAGGGAGCTGGTAGGAACGTTGGGTTGCTCGGTCAATGGCCAGGGTCAACGGCGGCGTGGTGTATTCCGCAAATATGGCCGACTGTGCGGGCGGGCACAAGCCGGCGTGAGTAGGTTAAACGTTACGTTTTATAAGGGCACCACGGGGTGACCAGCCCCTCCTCACCCAGCCCCACCCAGCCCCTCCCACCCCCCACCCAGCCCCTCCCTTCCCCACCCAGCCCCTCCCCACCCTCCCCTCTCCACCCAGCCCCACCCCTCCCATTTTTGGATTCACGACGGACGGACAGACACAATAATCCCCTGTGGGCTGGTGGAACCAGGTGGTTCCTACCAGTATAAAAATGTGTATATTAGTAGTTGTAATTATTAACTTCACATTGATTTCACCTGAATGTGTTGTTGTTTGAGGTCCCACATACCAAACACTCTTAAAAACAAATATTGGGACTCATTGCAGTGATGCTCTCCCTGGAACACTCTAGTGCACCATCATCTGTAAGCAGAGGCAACATCAATCATCAACAGCAATATGAATTGCATCACCATCGGCATTATCGCCATCTCTCCATCAACTTCATAAGCCATCATTCATGCGATAAACATAATCACTTTCCATTATCTTCATATACAATCTGCTGTTATAACTATCATAATATCATTTACATCTTCATTATCTTTTGTTTTCATCATTGTGTGACCCTTCATTCCGCCACTTTCACACAAAGTTAGAGCTTTGAGAAAAAAAAACCTGCTCTCAAGTTTACGTACAAGCGCAGAATAAACATTGCGTAGTTGAGGCGCCAAACGTGAACACGAATTTGTGCATAATGGGCCACAGGCCCTCTCAACGATTAGCACGGTTGGCCACGTACGGTGCGAAGGAAGTTCAACATACATACATGCGAGACGGTGGGATCCCACACAGTGGCTGAACGTTTCCACTTATTTGTGGAAGGTTTTTGCTCGCGGTTGGCTCGCTACCTAACTAAGCCCCACTTCGGGGCCCATTCCACAATTGTGGAATGATAAAATTGGTGGTAATTGTGAGAGTAAAATTAGATATGCAGTTGTACACTTGGGACACGTCTCTCGGATGGTATTTGACTACCGTGCACATTGAGCATTTAATTGAATTAACATAAAAACAAAATCACCAAAATGTAATGTGAGCTTGTTATTCACCCACTTTGTACCACTTGACCCATTGGTAATTTGCTATGATTTCCGACTTGTATTAAATGTAACAAAAAAATCCCCACTATGAGATCTCTTTTACCAGTGGCAAAATATAATGGTAGGTTTTTACCCTTTTAACTGGTACAAAACTGACACCTTTATTCAAGGCATCATGTTTGCAATGACCACAACACAAGTAGTCAATAAAGCAAACAAAAAGAAGCAACTCTGATAAGGATAATAATATGCACTGTCCTTGAAGTTGATTGGCCCACACCCGAGACGGCTTTCTTTAGAGCCTAGTCCCCATTGGTGTAGGGCCAGATGACACCAGAAGGCGTACAACTCAAAAACAGTGCAATATCAGAGTATTGAGAGTTCGGGCAAAACATTTACACTATGAGATCTCTTTTACCAGTGGCAAAATATAATGGTAGGTTTTTACCCTTTTAACTGGTACAAAACTGACACCTTTATTCAAGGCATCATGTTTGCAATGACCACAACACAAGTAGTCAATAAAGCAAACAAAAAGAAGCAACTCTGATAAGGATAATAATATGCACTGTCCTTGAAGTTGATTGGCCCACACCCGAGACGGCTTTCTTTAGAGCCTAGTCCCCATTGGTGTAGGGCCAGATGACACCAGAAGGCGTACAACTCAAAAACAGTGCAATATCAGAGTATTGAGAGTTCGGGCAAAACATTTACACTATGAGATCTCTTTTACCAGTGGCAAAATATAATGGTAGGTTTTTACCCTTTTAAAAAAAAAAAAAATCCCCTTTAAAATCGATTGCAGCGAGCACAAGGCACGCATTTCTTTACGATAAGAAAGTGAACACTGAATACAGCCTGAAACTGTGGTCACATACGGTTTGTTATAGCCTACCGGGGTCACTGCCGTACTACAAGCCTGTAAGCAAATCTGTCAAGAACATTTCGTGACAATTTCTGTATACTCTATATATAGAAATGCAGCATTCGAGCAATGTGCTCCAATTTATAACGTTGTTATCACGGAACCAACATCGGAATCAGAATCTCTAGCTTAGACTGGAGTAATCCGATGAGCTATGAAGCTCTTTTTCACAGATTTCCAGTATGGGCAGGTCAGCAAATTACAACAGCAAACACGATATGATTGCAAAATAGTGAAAATGGAACGCAGCTCACTAAATATAATTTTATTATATAATTCCGATTTATCAAGCTTGAGCAAGGCAGCAAAAACATCAACAAAACAGTCCCTCAATAAAATGGCAGGTGCATAGCAGTTTAGCATTTTGCACAGGATGACTGAAATGATAACTTGATAGTAAACCCACCATGGGCCACATTTCTGATTCCACAGATGTGCACATCATGCATTATATATGGACTATCAGTATACTCATGCTGATGATGATGAACAAAGACAATGTATTTTGCTCACTGTTGCTCAGAGCACAATATTCCCTATCTAAGTCGCTATTATCTCAATTGTTATAACGAATGGCCCACATGTGAACGTTGTTGACTTTCACAGCACATACATATAAGTCTTCTGTTTTCACGTTTCTGTTGTAGTTTGAAAGTTCGCATTGGCCGGGAAGCGCTCCTTTTTTTTAAACGGCTGTTAATGTCTTGCTGTTCTGTGCTCGAAGAGGAACTCCCAGCGCTTCTGCCAATGAAGGCATCAATCGCGTCCCATGCACTGCCTTTCCTGTTCTGCGCCGGTGTCTCGCGCACCACGCGATTATCTTTTCAGAAGTCAATGCTCAGAAGTGGAGTTTCACTTTCGGGGTCGGGTCACCTCGCCCCCCCCACCTCACTGCCCCACCATTCTACGCATTATTACGATCCACTGGCTGCAATTTAACCCAATAATCAGATTGTTTTAAGCCTCGTTTTTTTTACTCTCATGATTTGATTGTTTCTCATTTGTCCGGTCTCGTTTGTACAGGTGTTAGATAAAATGTAACATTGGCTTTTCACATGCATATCATTTTGTTAAAAACATTTATTCGCTTACATCAGTGGTGTCCAAACTTTTTGCAAAGAGGGCCACATTTGATAAAGTGAAGATGCCCGGGGGCCAATAGTTCCTTTTGACATTGTTTTAACCACAAAGGTTACGTGGAAATACACACTGTTATAAAACAATTTTCATTGTCACAATTACCTTTATTTTTCAAATGACAATGTAACCAAATATAAGCCACTCAGGCAGACGGGAACAACTCTAAAAACGCAATTCTGCCTTTCATTCAGTCAGATAACATTGAACAAACTGTATAGAATACCTTAAATTTCCATGAGTTTTATGATGTATTTATTCTGACAGAGCTGGCGAGCCATAACTAACACATTATAAGACCGAAGCTGCGGGTCGTATGAAATCTGACCGCGGGCCGGACTTTCGACATTCCTGGCTTACATAATACAATGCACGCATTGCGAGTCTTAAATATATATTAATTGATAAATGATTAAATTGATATACTATTCATAACATCCCGATTAGCACCTCTGATTAACACAGTTGGCTATGTACTGTGTGAATGAAGTTGAACATACATTCATCACATGTTTTGGCATTTCATAATATTGAAAAATAGTCAAAAGCAGTTCTCTCATTGAGAGACTATCCCAACCTTAGCAATACTAAGTACAGGAATGTACAATTTCCAATACTGAATCATTGTTACCAGTGGAAATGATGACTACCCCGCAATTACTTGAACAGGGAGAAACTTTGACTTTTGAGTCCACGTGATACACGTATATGGTAGGACAGACGAATTCCATGCTGGCAATATAATGGAGACATGGCTTCGGAGTTAAGCACAGGAATACATTGCTGCTGCTGTTGTTAGTATGTATGTTGCACTTCTTTGCACCGTACCTAGCCAACTGTGTTAATCGGAGGTGTGGCAGAAGGACAACAAAACTAAACACAAAAATAATTTCTAAAGAAATGAGCTCGTGCTGTTGTATTGGAATAATAAGCACTGGCATGGTCGCAGTGTGCAATTCGTGGAAGTAAACGGATGCAATGGCGGAGCCAGGATTTTCAGGTAAGGGGGCATCCCCTCCAGCAATGAAAAATGATAGTTGTTAGTGAGTAAGGACTTGTCCCTTGCTTTTTTTCGACGCGTGTGCGGCTATGGCGCAGCCATCGATCGAGGGTCGAATTCGAACCGTGTGTGATCGGCATCGCGCACGCTGAAGGTGAATGCCTTCAGGGAAGTCGTGTACTGTAAACGCAACTGCGCACAAGTGGGAGTCACTTATTACTGCTTTTCCGTTACTTATTGCCAGTTATGGACTAAGACTATTGTCCCATCATCTCATAGAGGCCCTGGCACATAATAATAATATTATAATGGTCTCAGACTATTGTCCTATCATCTCATAGGCGCCCTGGCACGTAATACTATGATACACAGTGGCAGTAGGGGTCGCAAAATGCCGATGTATTACTAATAAACCCCAATGATCTGATCGAAATTAGGAATCCGATCGAAATTCCTAATTTCGATCGGATCATTGGGGGGGGGGGGGGGGGGCACGTGCCACCCCACCCTCCACTGACTCCGGATGAATACATTATTTAAGAACATAACATCCAGTGGCAAATTAAAGCATGGGAGAGTTGCATGGCTTGAAGCACAACATTAACTCATTATGCATGCTATTACATAACAGAAGCTGACATAGTTCAGATGTAGTTAAATATGTGAGTAAGGGATGCATGAGAAATAGCTATAGCCTCTTTCATCAAATGTACACCTATGAAAATTGCATTTGACCAATTTCCATCAATTAGTATTTGTGGAATGTAGTACGATTGCATTTGAACATAACTATTTAGTATAAATACCATATTTTGTCATGCGTTAATTGAAATTGTTGGTGAAAAATACATTGGAACCCAAGGTACATGAGATTACTCCAAGATATTTTGAAGAGCATTTAGCACCTGAATAAAATGTAAATATTGTATCATGTTATATGTAGGTATAAGAGATAGTGTGCTGGGACTAGGCCCTTTTAGACTAATCAGAGTCGAAGAGTGGCCTTAGACCTAGGTAGATGTCTGTGGCAGCGCAGGGCATCTTGGTCAACCACATAAGATGTTATTTTGAGATCAATAAAGATGGTTGAATATACCTATTGTTATCTAACTGTCAGTTGGTACTGTGGAGGTAGCAGTTATAGTATTTTGCCCAGATATGACACCAAATTGCGTGCCATTTAAGAATGTGATGGCCTCCAAATACGAACCACGCTGCATTCTAGATATAATTTCTTGGATTTTGGACTGAGCACGTTTCCACGAGGCCCTAAAATGATGGGGATGTATAATTTCACCGCATTTGTGAAGGGGATGTGCATTTGCCAATTTCAAATCATTAGGTACTGAGTTTGAAGATAATTGACAGATTTCAAATATGCTACAGAGGCTTTGTAATGGAGTTTGATGCGGACTTTAATAACAATTCCGGGATACCATTGGGGCCAGCTGAATTTGAATTTTCCCTCCAGAAAATTACATAATTTTAAATGGCACCAATCTTACAAAGTCTTTAAATCTGAATTATTGTAGACGGTAAAAAAAGAGCAAAAGATGAAAGCATTTGTGTTGTTAAATCCCGCTTCTACAAGTTGATGATTCAAGGCATGCATTATATATTTCCTCACCTACGATATCATGATTACATGGAGTGTGGAATTTTCATTGCTGAACTAGAGCTGAATGCTGGGGATGAGTGAGTGTAAAAACCACTGTGTGACATTTTCTTTTGCGATGATATTTCATTAAATTTTAAGTTTCACCAGACTTTTGAGATGTTATCACAATTGACTCATATAATGTACACACACGTACGCCAGATTGTGTGTGTCTTTAACGCAGTGCTTGAACAATGCGTCATATAATTTAGTGGATTTGGCTCAAAGCTGAACAAAACCATCACGAGGCCATTGGCAAACCTGTGTCCTCGTGATCTGGCGGCTTATTACATTTGTATGCTGGATATTTATGCTTCAAGCCTTGGCTTAGGGAGTGGCTGCTATGTCACTTTGCAGCCATTATCACTGAAAGGGACAACAGCACTAAATCACTGTGCGATTTTTTTTATTCTTCGATGTATCGGCAAAGAGATTTATAAGTCAACTACTGTGAGCCAGCAGTAAAATTCCGGAAGGCACATGGTGTCCCTGAGAGAGATTGTAGTATTATACCTACTTGTGTACTCTTAGGTTGTTTCGGTAAAGTCACGTCGGTAAAAAAATAATAGAAATAAAATAATAATAAATGAAAATAAATCAATTAAATCACGACGTTTCGGAGGCAACACAAGTCTCCGTCTTCAGGTGGGACCGTCACAGCCAAATTTACTGTATCAGGTGAAGGGAAGTCCAAGAGACAATATCTTATATACTGTTAAGGGTAGGGGGGAGGAGCTTATCTAAATGTGGCAGTCAGGTGGGGGGGGGAGGTGGGCGGGGATAGATGGGTACCTGTTAAGCACCTCCGCAAGAATTACGTCCGGTGTTGGCTTCCAAAACCAAAAAATAGCAGCACTGTTAAACCTACTTGTGTGTTTTACAATAGTCCCATATAATTATTGTTTGATGAAGCCGAGGTGTTATTAAACAACTGACAACATTGGCTATCAAGCTGCTACTTCGGTGAATGTAAGTTAAACAATTTTAGGGTGTTTTTATGCTCTCACTGATGACTAATTGATTCCCCCCACCAGCTGATTCTCCCTCCAAGAGTTCTATCTAGAGTGTTTGACGCCACCCACGAGTTAATTTCACCTACCAAGACTATCATACCCCTTTTCCACTGGCAGATTTGAGCCATGCCAGCACGGGGCTATTATGTTACGGGTGGTTTTCCACTGGTTATTTACAGAGCGAACACCAAAGTGTGATAAGCTGACCTAACTACCATCTGACTGGCTCGGAGCCAAGCAGTGCCAGAGTAGGGGTTAATCATTTTCACTATACTCTGTGCCAGTCGGCACTTTCGGGACTCGACTCTTTCATTGCGGCATGACTCAGGGTTGTGACCCCCCCCCCACACATTGATAGACAGATGGACACAGCGAATACATGAACACTTTCGACTTTAGTTGCAAAGTATTAAAAACGCAATACAGAAAATCAAATCATGCTCACCATCAGTGGTGACCAGGAATGTTGTCTCCACCTCTGCTTGATTTCTGAAATGTTTGGCTGTGCATTTTATCAGTTATAGTGCTGCTACATCCTGCTAACGCGTTGTGGTTATTGGGGCCACTGAAATAAACTCATTGCTGAAGACACTGGTACATCATGCATTCTTTGCGAAACGAGGGAACGGCATTTTTTCACACATTATAGAATATTTGCGGTCCGCATTCCCGTGACTACACATAATTAAGATAATTTCATTGTTTTGTAGCATATAAATGTTACCTCGAAAATGGCCTCCATAAATGCTATTACACTACTGTGATAATTACATGGGAATGCAACGTTTCCCATCCAGATTGTGACAACTTGCAGTCAACTGAACTGTAGACCCCATTGCAATTCACATAAATGTCTCGGGGCCACACCCAGAGTTAGAAATGAGAAAAGTGAGAGGTGCCTGCAATACGCCCACTGAGAATCGGAATCCAGCCCACAGTGTTTGACAAAGCCCCCCCCTCCTCCGTTCCTTTTGGGATGCCACGTTATTTTCACAGTCACCAGGGTGTCAACAGGAAACCGTTACGCTGACTGCATTAGAATGCGCACAAAGACAAAGATCCCCCATATAGACTTAACAGACTGTTGGGACAAGTGCCGTGAGCGAGCATCTATGAAGGCCGG
Organism: Lampetra planeri; assembly: GCF_965212315.1. Taxonomy (NCBI): domain Eukaryota; kingdom Metazoa; phylum Chordata; class Hyperoartia; order Petromyzontiformes; family Petromyzontidae; genus Lampetra; species Lampetra planeri. Next base: position 2,871,140 of record NC_136125.1, on the reverse strand, counting down.
CACGGCACACGAAGGGGATTGGTGGCCAGTACCACGCCCGGCCGCCTTTGTCTCCGCAGTGGCGATGTTTACACACCGCACCAGGTTCTCATTTGAGGCTGAGTCGACCTAGGGAGACCCAGGACAGGTTCAGATAATCGTCACCGCTGTTGGCCGTGAGCAGGAATCGAACTCGGGCCACCGGGGTTCGTAAACTGCGACGCCACCGCTCCTCACAGCACACACACCATGCACACAGAGTGCGATGTAAAGCTATGTCAGTCATCCTAAAGGGAACGACAGCCATGCATCCAAGCAGCTGCACGGCAGGTCAGGCTGCAGACTTAGCTGTCGGGACACCCTGGAGAGACAAGCTGGAGAAGGAGTTGATGTGTCGGAAAATTTTGTCACGGTCTGGCAGTGCCGAGGCAGCTGATACAAGTGGAGTGGGGCTGGTAGAGAAAGCTGGAATTGCCTTCGGCTACCCGCATAGAGGCTAGAGCTTAACCCCTTGGGGGGGGAAGGGCACAACTAAGAAGTTGCATCTGGCTCCAGAACTCCAGTTTTGTAACCGGCGCCTCAGTGAAATGCCACTAATAAATTAAACATCGCAAGATAATACAAATGATGCTCTCAGAGCAAAACACACACACTGTGCATTACAAACAGGAATACTGTTTGTGTTCGTGATACACGCATGCAAGTCCCAAAAGCAAGGAAACTGACAGTAACTTTCATATGATTCATTGGATCAACCTTTCCCAAATTTTATCAAGTGCTCGATAAGTACTGTATATATTTTGTTTCCACTTCAAATGTTGGTACAAGATTAATGATGCTAGTTTTGTTTATGCAGTCACCAAATTATATGAATTAAACGTCAGCCCTTCGGACTGTCAATTTTGATAAATGCCATGCATAGAAAGAATTTTTCGCACCAGAACGTGCATCTCAGCTATATTGTCCATGCTGGATCTGGTAATAACTTAATGTAGCCTCCACAAATGTGTGCTTCAAGAAAGTCGGGCTGTTACACGACATGTAAGGCACTCATTGTATTAGTTTAACGTGATTTTAGCTGCCAGTCAAGATATCACGGCTCAGAAATCTACAAGTTTCGTGCATAAAATTGGCATTGTGACTTCTGTATACAAGAATTAAATTTGTTGCCACTGCTGTTAAGCATTTAGAGCGGAATGCACTGAACATAACGGGGCAGTAGCAATGTAGCTGCTAATAGACCTTGGGTCAGAGCAGAAATTGGTACAAGGTGTAAAACATTTTAGTCATAGCAATGTATTTACATGGTTAGTGAGTAAATTACTTGATAATGCACTCATTTACAATGGTAAGTACACTTGAATGTTATTGGTCATATAAATACATTGTAACAACTCAGTCGGTACAAAACAGTGAAATATTTGGTCTGGACTTATGGACTAATATAGCTGTGACCACACCGCTGATTTGCACAGGTGTAATCAGTCATACCATTTTAAAGGCACATTTTTTTTGGAGCTTTTGCTTACAACTTCCATGTGACACAATAATACAATAACACCAATCCACACACAGGTACACCAATCACACTTGCTCCAAACAAGCGCACGGACAATCACCACACCACACACCAAATACAAAGACCCCCCGTATAGCCTTAACATACTGTTGGGGCAAGTGTTGTTAGAGACCACCTATGAAGGCCAGAACGGCACACGAGGGGTGGGTGGCAATGTCTCCCTAGTGGCGATGTTTACACAGCGCACCAGGCACTCAGTTGAGGCTGAGTCTATCTAGGAGAGGCCTATAACCAGTTTAGATAATCTCCACCAGGGTTGGTGGCTGTGAGCGGGAATAGAACTCGGGTCACTGGGTTCGCAGGGCAGAGCGCTAGCCGCTACGCCACCACTCACCACATACCAACAACAACCGCCATTCGCCACTAAGCGGCGGTGACGTCACCACGGCGCTTGTGCCAGGCTATGTGCACGTTGAGGCCACGTTAAGTGTCGAACGCCCGCTGGCAGGAGGTCACGGGACAGACCCAGGTGCCATGGGTCGACTGACTGAGATGACTGGCTGATGCACCACCTGTGCCCCTACTGTACCAACTTGCTGTGCTTTAGCCACCCGGCGCTCCGTTCATTGTTATGAGTGAGCGTCGCTTCTCTGCCCTCCGTTGTTGGAGGGCGACTGCCTCCAACTGCCCAACAGCGTCCTTCGCGAGCCTCCTCCGCAGAGGCTGATCTTGACACCGCTGGTACCAGTCATTGGCAAGTCCACTCAGCTCCACATCCTATTGTACCACATCACTCCATATCTTCTCTAGCTCATTCTGCGCCCATCTAGCCCTCTCTATCCGGTCGAACAAAAGCTATTTAGGTATGCGATGGCTGGGCATGCGACCCAGCCAATGCAGCCTTGCCTGCCGGAGCAGCTCACCGATGGGACTTTGTCCAGATCTTTCAAGGATTTGTGAGCGCCTCACACAATCCAGGCTGGTTAAACCTAGGATGGATCGTAGGCAGGCCAGCCTAAATCTCACTAACCGGCGAAGATGTTCCATTAGGAAAGTCCACGTTTTGCAAGCATAGAGAAGGGAGGGGATGACTGTGGCCGAGAAGACTTGAAGCTTCGTGCGGAGCAACAGACCAGGTAGCTTTCACACAGCATTACACAACCGATGAAAAGATAATGCCGCTCGACTGATTCGGAGTGAGACATCTGCTGTCAAACCGGAACTGGTCATAAGCACACTGCTCAGGTATGGGAAACTCTCCACTCTCTCCACAACTGCCCTATCACCCATTGGGAGTTGTGGGGATGGAGTGTCTGATGGTACAAAATACCCAGGCAGGTGCCTAGTTTTGGTGGGGCTGATGGTAAGGCCCATTCTCTTAGTGGCACGTTTCAGGTTCAGTAGCAGCACCTCAAACTCCTCCTCTGAGTGAGCAGCAATTACCAGATCATCGGCATACATAACATGGTTGACCAATAGGGAGCCATTCCTTGACCGCACCCGGGCATCAATCAGCCTCCCATTGTATCTGTACCATATGGAAATTCCTCCGGTACAGCCATATAAGGCTTCACGAACTATGTGGGCGAAATATATGTTAAATAATATGGGAGCCAGAGGACATCCCTGTCGCACCCCAAGGTGAACAGGGAATGGCTCCGACTCCCGGCCACGTAGTTTTACCTGGGCCCGCTCACTATCATGAAGGTCCTTAATGATCGTGAGCAGAGTCAGGGATTCCGAGAGCACGAAGAACAACCGAGAGCCCAGGCCTACTGATGGTATTATAGGCCTTACCTATTTAGCCTCATGTCACAGCAGCTCTTTTGCCCACTTCAGCAATTGTTTCTTGCTGTGGTTGTCCCACCTGATGACGGACGCTTGTGTTGCGCCCAAAACGTCATGATTTAATTTATTTTATACCTACGTGACTTTACCGAAAGAACCAAAGAGTATGGATTCCTGCAGTCACGAAAACTTCAAATCTAGATTAGGTCAATAAAGCAGAGATGTAGGTCTTGTTGGAATTCTCTACACCTCTGCTGTAGCAGACGGACAGAAAATATGTCATCTGTGCAGGACCGCCCTTTCCTGAAACCACATTGAGGCTCAGCAAGCCTCTCTAAAGCGGGCCTGGCAAGGCGATGTTAAATAATCCTTGCCAGGACCTTTCCCGGCACACTGCGAAGTGAGATGCTCCTGTAGTTGTTTCAGTCTGTATTGGTCTCGCTTCTTAAAGAGGGGGAACACCAGAGCATCCTTCCGATGCTGCGGAACCCGTCCAGTGGTCCATACTGTTATTAAAATGTAATGTAAGGTAGCCTGTGCACAAACGCCACCCTCCCTCAGTATTTCGCTTGGGAGATCATCTCTGCCCGGTGCCTTTTTTGCTCACAGACTCTGAATCGCCTTCAGTACTTCCTCAACAGATGGCATCTCAGCCAGCCACATACCACCACCACATACACAGAGCACATCAACTCGAATTGCTCTGCCCACTGTAAACTTCACTCTTTTGATATGTGACCTAACTTTCAATTTGTGTGTTTTATAAACTTTCATAAAACCTGCCACAGATATGATTACTAACTTGAAGGAAAAGTTACTTTAAAACGATGTGTTGTATTATTTAAATTGTATTGCCTGGAAGCATGAATACATTTTATTGTGTAGTTATACAAAATATGCATGGTTTTATTTTTTTAAAACAGGCACACTTTGAAGATTGAGTACATTTAAACCATCACTTTAACGCCTCTAACACAATGAGATAATACCACCAATGATTATCAATCCCAATGCAATACATTCCAAAAGCCAATAGGATTACTGGGATTTATTTGCCTTACTACTCTACTCTGAATGCAAACAATGTCTAACTATTTGACCTGAAATGCACTTCCAGGTATTGTATTTTGTTAGGCACGAGGCATTCCTCAAACAAGTCAAAGGTGATAGAACAATAATACGGTACAACCACATTATATAAGAGCATAACATAACAATGACAAAATGTCGATGAGGCACATTCAAAGCATTGAGTTGTTTTTCTTTTTATAACCATGTTCACTGTCAAAACATTTACACACTCAACATTATTCACGTGTGCAAAATAGAACACATCTAGTACGAGTATCTGCGAATTTTAAACGACTAAAACATTCTGGATTTACACGGGAAATGTCAATGTCAAGTGTTTATTCCCCTTAGAAAATGCAAGAACTCTAGCCAATGTGGAATTTCTAAATATTAAATCTTTAGTATTTGTTTTTAAAAGATGGTCCTTTTACTTTTGTTCACGGGCTTCTTCTTGTACAGCTCATCTGTAGCGTACATAAACGTATGGGAACAATTTTACCCTCCGTGTCTCAGAAGAGACGTTCAGTAGAGATCTGATTGCACTCTGATATAGGGGTTATAACCCCAGTGGCTTAGTCAAGTGTCCCCCTCCAAAAACACGCGTTTTTGTAGACCTAAACCAAGTGGAAAACATGTCTATGGTTGGAGCCAAATATTCCACTAATGGTCAATCATGATTTTGTTAAACAACATGAAAAGTAGCCAACATTAACATTTGTAAGAGCAGAAAATAAATATAGATTTAATGCATGTAACATAGGAGATAACATTGTAATGCTAGTGTCTGCCAGCTGGGACAAGGGAGAACAAACCCATTTGGGCTTGTGCAAAATTGAATTGCCTTCTTATTCACCCACTTGCTTGTGGCGAAATGGGATTTATGATTTGCACTGTGGATATTGCATCGGTGTGTGTATAATGCACGATGAAACAACATGATACGTTTTTCAATAGGTTAATTTCAAATATTACATCCTGTTACGAAATTAACCACTTTGTACTGAATACCTCGAAATGATTTCTTTACGATTTGATAAACATTCCACTGTTTTGGTGTGTATCCACACGCGTTTTATGCATTTATTTTGATCTAAAAGCTTACAGATCCTACACGTCTTGGTGTGGCTCATAAAATTGTGGACAGGTTAAAAAAATCATCATAGTTTCAAATGTGCATTACATTTTAAGTCTGAAAGTTTTCATTAAACCCGAAGAAGCCTAAAGATGCTTTAATATTCATGATTTGCACACAACACCTAAGTATGAATGTAACAACAAATTGTGATCTCATTAATATTCATTGTAGTGCTCACACAATCCTTTCAATGTTAATCAGCACGTAGCCATACATTATCCTAAAATATGGCTTGCATGAAAGCATTGTCACAGCCCCAATCCAAATATTAAACCAAATGATAATTATTTACACGCCTCGCCAAGCCAAGCTAGATTTAAACTCCATGGGATATGAAATACATTTCCTCGATATTTTTTAAGTTACAAAATTTGCACACTTGAAATGTTGGCATGTGCAAAAAAGTGCACCAACTGAGGCAAACAAACGGTATGACGTTCTACTATAAAATACAATGTCTGTGAAAATTCAACATCTGACGGTCATGAAAAGTGAATACTGAAAAAGGGGACGCGCTACTTAAAATGGCGATTAGAAGGTGCATGACACCTAGTGGCTCACTTGGCGTGTTGCAGTTGCCTCAAACCTGTGCTTGTGTGCGACTAACCTCTGCCGGAAGAAAATCTAATCTCTTGTCTTTCTGTAATAGAGGTTTTTGGGTTAGATCGCGTAAATATGAATGTGCCATTAAACCCGTAACCATCCGACACAGCCAATTTTGCACGTAAACAAAAGTGCGAATTCGTTACTAGTACAGCACACCGGTGTGTTGGAGAGTAAACCCATACCATTTACGATTCCAGTACGACGTTTCGCCAGTAATTACAACTAGGATCATCAGGCGGCAGCCAGAGTTATGGAGACATTCTCCTATATCGGTCTTAACTAGAGGGATAGAAGTGATGTCGTTACTTGTGAGCCAAAGAGGTGCGAAGGCCAGAGCGGGGTGGTTAATGTATTCTGTTCACTTTATTAGGTTTCTCAACAACAACAATTAATGACATGCCCTGTAAATTAATGATATTGTTACTGTATTGGACTTTGTTAAAAACAACAATTGTGTGTATGTTGTTTGTGTATTTTTGTGACGATGTAACACACTCAACGCGCACAACGCAAGTGTTCACATTGCTGCATGTGTAATGGGTTCTACGGAGGCACACACTTGACTTTGGAGGCCACACGTTTATTATAACACCCCAACAGGGTTTCTACATAAACGGGTCAGGTCAGTAACACACTGTCTGACCCATGAAGCCGAGCTTAATTACCGAAGACCGAAGAGACGTAGCACCGAGGGTTCATTCCAGCAGACAGCTGCAATCGCTCTCGGGACCTCTCCTTTATGCTACCGAGCATTGCCTTGCTCCGCCCTCGGTCACGCCCCCTTCTGGATCTCACTGGAAGGTTCTCGACCAAGCATCACGTGTCCCTCAAGCCGCCCTTTGGGCCCCCTCGCTACCCTGTCCCGGTCACGTGCCCTCTCGGGTTCACCCAGACTGTCACGTCCTTACTTGCCCTCTCTCTTACCGCCACCAGAACCATGCCACCTCTGGCCCACTTCCATGCCATACCTACTCTGGTGCCAGAGAGAGGCTCAAGACGCACAGTTCCGCTCTTGTGACAGTAGCTGTTGCTAAACGCCATAGTGACCTCATTAACATAACTACACATGCATCGAAACTGTCCACTCGTTGAGGACGTTTGACGGACGTCTAGATAGCGAATAATTGACGTTCAAGTGACGGTGTTAGGGGCGAACGTCAGGCTGGGATTTCAGCATTAGAGGCGTGCGTTGGGCGTGAGTGCCGCAGTGCGGGAAGAGGAATGGAGATGGGGGTTTTGTGTTGAGGATAAATTGAAAAAGAGTGTACACACACACAAAAAAAATGGAGAGCGACTCGGCATCCCTGAATACAATAACAAGATCTAAAATCATGTAGAGTTAGTTAAACCAGGGGCCGGTAACCTGTGGCTCCAGATCCGCATGCGGCTCTTTAACGACAATTTCATGATGTATTCACATGCATTGCGGCTCTTGAATGCTTGATTTTTGTTGACCGAATTCGAAAAAAATCGCTCTTCTTGTTATTTTGGTTGTAGACCTCTGAGTTGAACAAAGAGGGAGGGGGTGATGATTTCGGACCCAGGAACGCAATCATATTTTTCCTGTAAGGTCTATTATTTGTCGAAGGCGGTTTTTCTGAACACGGCATTTTTCAGGAACGTAGAACACACGTTGGGCGAGGTCTGCCTGGTATTATATAACACAAGTTTATGTTTTATGTATGTGGCTTTGAGTAATTTAACCACAGGATGAAACAAAGGGTCCATACATCGCTTAAGATGATCTCAGGGTAACCGCTGTTCATCCATACTTGGCTTAAATCTGGGCTGCTCCCCCTGTTATCTCAGAAGATGTTAGGCTGAGTTGACCGTAAAAATCTTAGGACCACTTTATATCTCTATCTTCACTCATTGTCACCCTGCACTACAGCTCTCAGGAGAATGATTCGAAGCAGTCACTCACAATGTCCTCCTCTCTGCACCAAAGACGCCGAGTTATTTATGTTTTGGCGTTTGCATCTTCCTTGTGCTGTTGGTCTTTTGTCGTTTTTTTTGGTCTCAATCACTGGTGAGACAAATGCATGAAAGAGGCTATCTCTGGCGTAGGCCAATCAGTTTCAAGGACAATGCCCACATTATCCAAGCACATTTGTTTGCACGTTTAACAAGTATGATGCGTGGTTAGTGCAGACTTGATGCCTTGTAGTCGGTGTCTATTTGTTGTTTGAACATTATTACCAGAAATGCAGGTGAGTCTGGCAGAATAAAAAAAAACCTCTGCTGGACTAACATGTCGCAGAGGAGGAAATGCGTTTGGTGTTGCAAGCTCAGAGCAAATTCGTAATGTAAGACGGGGCTTGGTGTCAGGTGTGTGGGATTTAAGTGAGATGAACAATGCGGTAATTTCGTAATTAAGGATGTAAGAGTTGTTTGCGGAAACTTACACAGTCATGTGCTTCAATTTGCTTTGTTCATTTTATTATGTTGGTTTTGTTTTGATGGTTAGACTTAGGAAGAAAAACTGTTTGTAGGCGGAGGTAAGGTGGTCCTGTGTGTATGGTGAGCGGTAGAGTAGCGGTTAGTGCGCTACGCTACGAACCCGGCGACGCGGTCTCGATTCCCGCTCAAAAGCAACATCCAGTGACAATTATCTGAACCGGTCCCATAGGTCGACTCAGCCTCAAACGAGTACCTAGTCCGGTGTGTAAACATCGCCACTAGGGAGACAAAGGCGGCCAGGCGTGGTGCTGGCCGCCCACTCCGTCATAGGTGCTCAGTAACAGCACTTGCCCCAAGAGTCTGTTAAGGCTTTACGGGGGATCTTTGTCTATGGTGGTGGTGTGTTAGGAGAAAATTGTACAGTATGGTGTTGTGACCCCCATTATTATAACTGTGTAAAACTTATGTATTTTTTTGTAAGTATGGTTTATTTTAAACCGAACTTAATATGTAAAGGGAAAACAAATTTGGGGTCAATTAATCGGGGGTTACAAGACATCTGACCCACCACCGTGTATAGCGAATGGTAAGGTTTTTAACATGAGTGGTCAAAGTTTAAAGCTTATTTGTTTAACCACTTGAGAGCCTGAGGATGTCTCACATGCAACAGTGACATAGATGTGGTTTGAGTGGTAGTGTAACGCCATGACAATGTGGGCGAAACTAAAATACAATCATTATCACTCACAGTTTGGTTATAGTAAATTGTTAGCCAACACATATCTTATTTTCAAAGACCTTCACCTGTATGTCTCAAAACCTCTCGGGTACTTCCCGACATGGTAGAAAGCTTAAATTTGGTACATAGGTAGCTTTTATGACAAAAACAACAGGAAAATCAGAAAATTCGAGATTTTTCATTTTAAGGCCCCAAATATCGATTTTGAGATACTATTAAGTTCATATTTTTTGTTCTATCCAATTAAAAAAAGAACGGAATCTTTAAATTTGAGCGGTTTCTGATGGGTACGTCTTTAAATATAATAAGTTAAATCAAGTCGTCAACAATTTTTGCTTTTTTGTGGAAAAATACTAATTTTTGGAGTATTTGTTAGTGTCTGATCATAGATAAAAATTGTAAAAAAAATCATATTAGGTTCATTATTATATTTATTGAAAACTTATACCTGGCGAAGACAGGCTTTTTGAACTAGTATGTAATATACATATGAATGAATCACTATATTTTATTTGATCAAATCCTAAGATACATTAATATTATGCAAAAGAGAGATGATATATAGGTTATGGTAGAACTTCTTTATCTGTTCAAAAAGTGAGGAGACCCCGTCATCATCATTATCATCATCATCAGTCATGATCATTCTACTGCTGGATGAAGGCCTTACCAAGCTACCACCACCTCTCATAATGCTGCGGTGTACTAATCCACCCAGCTCCTGCACACGTAATAATGTCACAATTCCATCCCCTCAGTGGACGCGGAAATCCTTGGCTGCCACTGCATCACCATTATTTGACCATCATCAATGCCTAGGCTAAATAACCTAGGCATTGATTTATAACTTGTGTTGCCATCTGACCAATCAGTTGCTTATCTCTGCAATACAGTATACCCCACGATAAAAGAAGAATACAGGTAAACATTACTGGCACCAATTTGTATAAAGTAATTTACAGGTGTACAACATCGACAACAATAATACATTGGGAAGTTTTTTTTTAATCGTCATCGTCTGATACTAAGCCACACAAATAAAATATACTTGTTAAATGTTACTGGTTAAATGTTACCCGTTAAATGTCTACTGACATTATCTCCTAGAACCACATGGATACCTCTTAAAATCCCAATTTTATACAAGTTTGTTCAAAGATGAAGGGTCAGGCAATCGACCAGCTACACAGGAGAACTGAGTTTAATCACAAACAGCTTAGGGTCTCAGACACAGGTATTAGTACTACGAGCTATGTGTAAAGTGAAACTATATCCTCTGTAACATGAACAATAAATATGTCCGGGCAAAGCCAGTTAATACTATTTTCCAGAAACACATGTTTGCATTCAAATTTTAATACAAATGTTCAGTGGACTTGGCTTAGTTATAACAATGAGACTTAACCGCAGCCATATCATTTGCAACTGAACTTTTTACGGTATAAAAAACACATTGACATGAAGCACATGGTTAGAATATATTAATTTTGTTTGTCGCAAAGAGGGTCAGTGGCGTAGGGGGCATTGTGACATCAAAACACCGCAGACATAGAGTTTTTATTTATTTCACATTTGCATTATACTGCATACATAAATGAGTAATTGACATGCATAGCAGTCGAGTATGCACCAAGTCACAATAGAATGCTCAGCCATCATCATAATGATAACAGTAATAAACGATTTCTAGAGTTGAAGCTTTAGTGACTGCAAGGATCCATACTCTTTGATTTTTTCGGTGAAGTCACGTAGGTTAAAAAAGGGAAAACAAATAAATTAAATCACGACGTTTCGGAGGCAACAAACATAGACACAACTTCAACCGAGAGGATGGTTTTAAATTAAGCAATCATTGGAAAGATGACATCAACCAAACTAAACGTTAGCTGCCTCATGCTTACGTCATCTATATCACAATGCTTCGGCTGCAGCTCAAGCCGAGGCTGCAGCGCTGGTCTTTACCTCTCCACCTCAGGACCCCCCTCCCACGGCCCATCCTGGCTCCTCCCCCTCTCCCTTATAACCAGTATTTAAGGTCGTATCTCTTGGAGCTCTCTTCGCCTGTTACAGTAATTTTTGCTGCGACGGTTCTACCTGAAGATGGAGGCTTGTGTTGCCTCCGAAACGTCGTGATTTAATTTATTTGTTTTCCTTTTTTAACCTACGTGACTTTACCTAAAAAACCAAAGAGTAATAAATGATTTATCAACTTGGGAAAGTCTCACTGACTATTGTGCGTTCATGCGGTGACGGTGCTCGTGTGCGACGACGGGGCTCAATTCCCATTATACTCGTTTATATTAACATGCCAATCTCTCCCTTTAATGCAGCTGTTGTGCGTGCGTGCGGCGATGTGACTACTTGCCATCTCTGACCCCGCCTACTTACCCTTGGGTGACACCCACCTCAAACCTATATATAACCTCGTATTGCAGCAGCCCTTTCTTGTTCAGCAGTTCTACTGCTGTATCTTTCCACCTGATGACGATTGCTTGTATTGCGATCGACACATCGTGATTTATTATTTATTTTTCTACTACGTGACTTTACCGAAAGAACCAAAGAGTATGACTTTCAAGAGTTTTTTTTTTTCTGGAGAGTCTTGATTTGCGTTCTATTACTCTTACTATTTCAAGGAGCATGTTGAATAAAGCTTACAAAAGTTCCTGTTGGATTCCTAGCATTAAATGTGAATGCCAGAGGCTTATAGAGCCATATGAAGGTACGATTATGACTCTTAAGATGCAGTCGGAATGCCTCAGCCCCAAAATCGTTGTTGTGATGTGAAATATCTTCACGATGTATGTTCCTAATGGCACAGATTTGGTCAGATCATTATGTGGCCCCACCCAAAAATGAATCATCATCATATGGTTTGGTGCCCAATTTTCCACAGGGAATGGGTGGAGTTCCATTCTTCAAAAGCAGGAAGGCCGGGCGTGTGTCAGGGAGGATCGGCTGCGCATGCTTATTGCATAACACATCATTCATTACCTGAGTGGCAACTTGAATGCATTTTCTAATAATGAAAATGTGTTTACAAATTTTACAAGACATATTCACATCGCACAAAATACAATCACCTATTTGTAAACAGTAATTGCCAAGACCATAAAATATATCCAGCAAATTGAAACATAAACTCCACCCTTGGTTGACATTGCGTCTGAATTAAATTAAGCCCATAATTGGAATTCCTCGCCTAATTCAGGGCTGTTGTGTTAGGATGATAGTTTTGTTTGTACATAATGTTTCAAATATGGAACACATTCTTGCACCTAAAAGTTACCCCAAGCACAGGCTGAGATGACAAAGAAATACATAACCAGCTAGACATTGTGGTACTGACGTCCAAATACATTGCCTTGTTCCTGCTGTCTAAATAAGCTAAATGGAAGTGATAATATCTTTCAAAACTGCAAGGCACGATGCTTCTGTGTGTGCCCAACCCACTGGGTATAAGGTTAATCTAAGGTTTGTAAAGAAGCACACTATTTGGTACTCAGGTGTAATTTGACACTCCGTATACAGATTGTTTTCTCCGCAAATATGATGATGGGCTCTATAAATACGCACACCTTACTGAATTGCTTCTAAGACAGAAGACTGGCGTAAGGAGTCCATCACTAGAGGCAAGTAGACACATATGTTGAACTTACCTCGCACCGTACGTAGGTAACTGCACTATTCGGAGATATATCCAGTGTGTTGAAATATGTGAACTACAAACACATTTATTGGGTCTCTTATGGGGAAAGTGTATAAGTGTTATACTGTACTTTTAAAATAAAATCACGTGCACATCTGGAAATTATTTTAATGAATGCAATGTTTTCAGGCAATAATACTTTCTTAACTCGGAAAAAGGATAACATGCATGCTTTCATGACCAATATTATAATTCACAATTGAATTATGAAACTAATACGAAAATAATAAAATCGTGACAGTTTAGCATTTTGCACTGTGCTGACTGAAGATGAGATTCCACATTTACAAGAGCAATATTTTTAGTGTACTAAGATGGCTTTATGTTGGTATATTTAAAATGCAATGAAATTATTTTACGAATAATTAACATGAATCCATTAAAACGGTATTGTGGTCTACACATAGCCAATTCTTTGCTCAATAACTAATACATTGAGTGGCTCTTTATATTTTAAGCAAATATATTTACGTGTCCAAAAGAGTTATTTTAACCAACAAATAACATACCAACCAATATTTAAAATTGTTTAAAGCAAGGAAATACAATAGGTGTGCAACAGTTAATCGAAAAACTATAGTAAGTGTGTGTTTCATTGAACCTATAAATGTTTCTTTTAAATAATATATTTAAAATGACTTATCTGGCCTCCAGCAGCTGCAGTGGTCACGTGAACACGTTACAAATATAACCCTCCACCACCCGACAGAGACAATCAAATCATTTGTCAGGTGGCCACATTCCGGTTTTGCAGGTAAACCAAATTAAATTGACGTATTTACCCACGTGACAATTTGATTTGGTTGGCTCTGTTTGGTGGTGGAGGGCTATGGCTAAAATTTGTCATTGTAGCTAAACAAGAATCTAACCCAAAATAACCTAATTATGAAACATGATATTGGTCGGTAAAACCTCTTTAAAATTAACATGACTAACAACAGAAACACAAATACGAAAGTGTCACTTCTCGAAAGTGCAATTCGATACATAAAGAATCCATGTTAATAATAATTTTACATTACACCACAAATATATGTTTAGTTGCCCTGTAATTTAGCTTTCATACAATATAGGCATAATTAGCGAATGTTGTGTATTGATGTCTATGAAATATCTTGTGTTTTTTTAATTCATTAAGTCAGCTTTTTCTCTCTCCATATATAAGAATCACGACTGAACAACAATGAAGATGGAACATCCATGTGTGCTTGTCAAAATGATCATTATTATTTTAACATATGGTAAAGTCCCACTTTAATTTTCATACATTATTATAACATTTGTATGCAACGATAGTGTCACAAAAATAATGCTGAGTGTCATTCATGTACTATATGTTAACTTAAGTTACATATACCACGGAATTATAACGTAGGCATAAGATACAAACCATTAAAGTGCATCTATTGTTGTTCACGTTCAGCGGACAAAATGGTCAAATATCAAAAAACTTTTTTTTATGTGAAATAATTTTAATATATACGATTGCCCTGCATTTTTAATCGCACTAATGCATTTTTTTTAAAATTGCGTTTGGTAACGCGATTTATTCTATTTCAGAGATAATGTGCCCAAAAGTACAGGGGAAATCATCCAGTGGCGTTTCCATCACTACTTTGCAGGGATTTATCACCAGTGACAACTACCCGAGCCCATACCCCAAGCACTATGACCGTACCTGGACTATTTCAGGCCCTTCTATGTCCATAGTCACAGTGAACGTTTTAGATGTGGAGTAAGTAACATTCGCTCTGTTCTCTATACGCACGTGGGAAAGCTGTTTTGTTTAATTTGGCATCAACTCATTGTTATATATTTCTTACGTCATAATAATGCTTTGTTAAAACATGTTAAACATTATATCTGGGCAATGCATAGAACTAATGAGTACGGTGTTTTATTAATCCATGTCCAAACCTGTAAATGATAAGAAACCCATCACAATGGAGCAATGTATGTTATTTTGGCCTTGTTGTTTCATGACAGCATCTGTTTAGGCAAGCAGTGTCAATCTTCTAAGGTCTCATCAGCAGAGTTAGACTTGTGAAACAAATCGTGTTATGTTATCAGATATGAGAGACTGAAGCCATCCATATAAACCATGGGGCCCATCAGCACAAACAAAATAGCACGATACAGCATTTATTTTGCTCTGTTGATGGCACTGGAATAAAAAAAACAATCTTCTGTCTCATCCACACAAAATATAATAGAAATATTAGTCTGGAATGCACAGAGGCTGAGAGACTCAAACAATATAATCCTTATTACAGGTCGATTCTAGTATTGTCAGTCCGTTAAGTGATCAGGCTCAGTTTAGTGCAGCCCAGTCACATGTGTTTCACTTAATGCAATTCCAGGCCAGAGGCATTATCAGCAGAAAGGAAAAGTTACAAACATCGCACTCATCTGCACAGTTACGGGAACTGTACGCATTTGAACGTGTCTGCTTAATTTTCCTCGCAAGGCTGACGTTGAGATAGAGCAATAACTGGGACTTTACATTGACGTGGTTGAGCCAGACGATTGCGTCAGGAGTAACAGAATGATGCAATTTTCTGGTTCAACCATCTGCGGTAATGGGGCATCGAACGCAGCCGTGTGATGTAAATGGAGGGTCATATCACCGTCAGACATGTCGCTCCAATTGTCATAAGTAGTTCCTGAATCAGAATAAATAGTTGTTCTGCATTCGTAGATTAGTTAAATAACATTGCGATTCACTGTAATTATTGAAAAATATTAAATCTAAATGAAACAGAAGAGCTGTGCAAGATGGCTCGATATATATATCACCTGCTCCGATCTATTTCAGGCGTCGTCTTCGACCTTGGCCCCAGTGGTGTGTCCGCGGGCGTCCAAGGTCTAACGCCTTCTAGACTTGGGGTGTTTAAAACCGGTGGCGTGAAACTCATATTTAATGCCTTAGCTCTGTCTGTAGCGTGACGTGGGTGAGGGGGGTTACGATAACTCTTCTAAAGATGATCAAGCATCCATAACAAGTTGAGCATTACGTTGTGTTACCATCAGAAACATCGCCTAGAGATAACCAACCAAATTTATCAAATGATTGTCCAAAACCTGAACTTGATAAGCCTTGTCGACCAAGGCAGCGATGCGATCTCACCACGCCACACGCCACAGGGGGCCTTGGCACTTGATCTTTGTCTGAGCTTGGCGCTTTGGTTTCAAGCCTTGATAGACCTCATCCTTGGCGTCGTTGTGGCTCTGTCCTTGAATGAAGACTGCCAAAACGAATAGTTTTGCCCCAATGGGAGAAACAAAAAAACCCGTGATGCACACTCAACACTCCACAATGTGAGCAGCCTTCACAGTAGACAGTATTTAGCTGGATTAAAAGTTACAATGCATGCCATATAACGCCCCGGCTAATTTGTGTGCATATGCCTTGTATACAGTGCTACGATTTCTAATCATATGATTTCTACCCACAGATTGAATGTGCAAAGTGATAACATCTATATTTATGAAACGAATACAAATCCTCAATTAGGGATTTTGCAAGTATATTCCTATCGATCATATCAAAACACTTTAATGATCAGATTTACGGGTGGCAATAATCCAACGCATAGGGGCTTACATGCTAATTATACTATAATTACACTTCTTTTGGAAGATGGTAAGTGTTATTTTAAATACAAGTATGCTGGGTAATACTTTACTGTTACCATTATGGACACTGTTTATTCGTCTGTGGCTATGCAAAGTTTTTCAATTACCTTGCTATTCATGTCAATTCATAATTAAAGAGCTTAAATGTGAGGAGATCATCCTGAGTGTGTGATCACTAGTTTAATTCTAAAGCAGCAAAAACTCTCGAACGCTGAGCTCTGGCGTCACGAAATTCGCACAGCTAATGCTGTGCGAATTTCTAAGTAAACGCGACTATTTTCAGTTCGCTACGTCATTCCTTTCCCGAGTTGCCAAAATCGACCTTACGTATAAGTGGGTTAAGGTTGAATTTCCTTGAGTGAAAAATATTCGATTTAGAAAAACATTATCTCGCGATGTTCATTCTTAAGAATTTTGTTCAGTCAGAGATTCAGTGTTCTCACGTTGTTTCCTCATCGCGTGTTTCATTCGTGAAAGATTTACAATTTAAACTTGATTTGAAGCTTTCGTGACTGCAGGAATTACTCTTTGGTTATTTCGGTAAAGTCACGTAGAAAGAAAATACAATAAATCATAGAATACGACGTTTCGATCGCAACACAAGCAACCGTCATCAGGTAGAAAACAAACCTAGTGAACTTATAAATACAATACAACACAGAGAGTGGGCCAACACAACAGTCAGCACCTTACCTGGTTGATTACGTTCTTCCAAAGATTGCTAAATTTGAGAGAGACAAAACACAGACACGGGGACACACAGAAAGACACACAAGCAGAGAGAGAAACAACACAGAGATACACAGTGTGTGTCTATGTTGTGTGTCTCTGTGTGTCTCTGTGTTGTCTCTCTCTGCTTGTGTGTCTGTCTGTGTTTTTACTACGACACGTAACACTGCCGAAATTGATGAAATCCCGGAGTACCAAGCAGGCCGGTACATCTCCAGTAATGAAGCTGCACGGCGCATTTTAGGATTTTCGATCCATGAACGATGCCCAACAGTCGTGCATCTTCATGTTCACGTCGAAAACGGTCAGCGTATCTATTTAAACCAAGCAATTTGCAAAATCTTCTGGCAAATCCACCAAACACAACATTGACAGGATTCTTCGAGCTATGCTAAACAGACGATTGTGCAAAAACACTGCTCTATTGCGAAATTCCGAAGTATTACCATGGGACAAGTCAAAAAAAGTCTTCAGTCGACGCAAACAAGGTGCGATTGTTGAAGGACATGTCGGCATTCGATCTGGCGACGCTCTTGGCCGTGTTTACACAGTCCACATGATAAACTTCGATTGCTATTACTTGAGAATGTTGTTGCACAAAGTAAAAGGCCCAACTTGCTTCAAGGATCTCCGGACAGTCGATGGAGTTGAACACAACACGTATCATGCAGCTTGCCTGGCATTGGGACTACTAGAGAACGACAATTAATTGGACGAGACATTGAAGGAAGCGAAGGAATTGGATTCACCATCAAAAATTAGAACTCTCTTTGCAGTCATCTTGTTGTGTTGTGAACCATCAAATCCTAAAGCACTTTGGGAGAGCCACAAAGACTGCATGTCTGAAGGCATTTTTAATAGACTTCGACGAGATAATCCTCAAATGACTTTGGAATTCATTGATGGCATCTATATTGAGGCACTTATCATGACTGAAGATACTGTAAAGTTTTGGAGATGATTGGAAAGTCTTTGTCAGAGATCGGCATTAAAAGTCCTTCACGATAGCAAGCAGTGAACATGACTCGAGAAATACTTCGAGAGTTATCATATGTCTCTGACAAAATGCTGAATTACGTCGCGCAGAACGAGCCACTGTTGAATGCAGAGCAACAATCAATTTATCAGGAGGTTCCACGACAATATTATAGCAATGAAGGCGGAGTACGGCAATTTTCATCGACACGCCTGGAGGAACTGGAAATATTTTTTTAAATAAATGTTTTGCTGGCCCGCATCAAAGTAGAAAAGAAGATTGCACTTGCTGTTGCATCTTCTGGCATCGCTGCAACGTTGATGACTGGTGGACGAATAGCGCATTCAACGCTTCAAATCCCGATTAACTTGGTCCATAATGAAGCGCCCGTTTGAAACATCAAGAAAGGAAGTGGAAAGGCCAAAGTACTGCCGGAAGCTGAAGTGTTATTCTGGGATGAAATCTCGATTATGCATAACCACGGATTTGAGGCAGTGAACAGAACACTGCAAGACATTTGTGGCAACAAAAATCTTATAGGCGGTTTGAGTGTTGTCTTTGCTGGTGGTTTTCGCCAAACGTTACCAGTGATTCCAAGAGGCACGATGGTTGATGAGATCAAAGCCTGCCTGAAATCATTTTAGCTTTGGAGAGACGTCACAACAATGAAGCTCACGACCAACATGAGAGTTCAACAATCTGATAGCTGTGACTCCAATAATTTTCTCAACATTGGCAACGGCAAGGAAGCAACAAGTGGAACTGTAAAAATCCAGCTCTCCGAAGAATTCAGCAAAATGTGTCTTACTCTGAAGAGTCTCATCAATTGCGTGTATCCAAACATCGGAGCAAATCTTCTGGATCGCAAATTGCTTAAGGAACCTACAATTCTGCCACCACTAAACGTCAAAGTTGAGAAAATCAACAAATCCATTCAGGAAATGATTAAAGCACTTTCACGAACATTCTTCTCCATTGACAAATGTATGAATGAAGACGAAGCAACAAGCTATCCGGTAGAATTTTTTAATTCTTTGAATCCAAACGGAATTCCGCCACACAAATTAATGTTTAAACTTGGATCTCCCATCATGCTGTTAAGAAATTTGGACCCACCAAAACTGTGTAACGGATAAAGACTGATGGTGAAGGCATTAAATGCTCATGTCATCAAGGCATCGATTCTAACTGGTCCATTTGAAGGCGAGCACGTCTTCATTCCAATTATTCCATTGAATCCAACTGATTTGCCATTTTCATTCAAACGATTACAATTTCCTGTTCGGCTTGCATTTGCAATCACCATTAATAAATCGCAGGGATAGTCACTTAAAGTTACGTGCTTGGATTTGAAAGACGAATGCTTCTCACATGTTGGAATGTCAAGAGCAAAGGATCCAACAAAATTATACATTGTCACCGATGAAGAAACAGAAACCAGAAATGTTGTGTACGGAAAAGTGTTGAAATAATCACACTATGAATAGATAATTTGTGATGACTGAATTAGTAAAATTTATTTGCTTCGGCTTTTTTCTTTCTTGCAAGCATCAATTTATTTCAGATGTTTTCAGTGAAATATAAGGGAATATGAAATTAATCCAACACAAGAATCCAAGTCCCGGGCGAAGCCGGGTAGTAAAGCTAGTTGACTATACAATTTAGTAAGGTGCTGAATAAGGACATAGACTACAAATGTAAGGATGAAGAGATCATACCTGTGAACCCCCTATCAGTGCTACCGTATTATAGACCAATTCAGACCTTATTGGTCATCCGGTGCCCTTATAAATCTCAACGTTCATCCTACAAAGTTCCATCATAAGGGAGAAACACAACGATAATGACAAACACGTTTATTTCTGCCCTATTGAAATGGCTTTACGCCGTATGGACCTAAACACTCAATTTCCCTGTACAAGAATACGGCTAAACTGTATGGGTTGACAGGCATGATAGAATGCCGTTGTTGCTTGTTTAACTTTTTTAACTCTGTAAATTACATCAAATAGATAACAATCATTGATTGGCTTTCTTGAAAATGCTGTGCTGCACACATTAATTGCATTGAAAGTTTTACTGCTGATCAGTTTAGTATTATTAATTGTGAGCCCTCAAAAGTTATATTGACAGTATTTGTAATCATCATTAATGAGCAGGACATACAGTATATAGAAATCTGTATGGTATGAAATGAGTATGATATGGAATCTGAATTACTTAAACGTTTAAGATAACTTGGATTGAAATGCCTTTCAGACGACACAAGGCCTATCGGATTGGAATCTGGTGTTATACCAGACAGTCTTATAACTGCCTCATCCACATCCGGTTCCACATTTACACCGCAAAATGCCCGCTTGAATAGCACACTGGGATACTGGAGACCACAAACTCTCAACGCCAATGAGTACCTGCAGATATTGTTTGAGGCCAGGCTTTCTGTGACAGGACTGATCTTGCAAGGGGCAGTACTGCAGGTGGCCTCACTCAATAAGTTAACTCCCGGTTGGGTTACTACCATCAACATAGCCATTATGGACCCAGGAACCTCAGCGTGGAAGAACACAAATACCATAGTAAGTATTTAATAAGACACTGCACACAAGGGCATTAAGCATGCCCAACCCTCTGCTGGTCTGAACTCACCTTATCTAACTCTATCTGGTTTGCATTATTTAAGGACCCCAACCATTTTGTCATTTTGAAAAAAGAAAAGTTCCATCCAATATTTGATCCCCAAAACTGCCTAATGTAATAATGTACCATCAGACAATTTTTGATAGAGAAACCGGTTGTCATCATCCGTAGAATCACGACATTCATCAAGAATATCGTCATCGTGTTCATCGTCTTTGCCTTCATCACCACTGGCATCTTCACGTGCCTGTGTACCTCCGTTCTTATGTTCTGCAAGGATTAGAACAATTAAAACTAATTTGACAGTTAAAAAAAAAAGCTAAATAAATTCTGTGGAATGGAGGTACCACACATTCACGCGTGACTGTGCAGAATGGGTACCCATGCTTTATCTCTCTACTCCTGGCACAAGTCATGCCCCCAGAGCTTGGTTGATGCGATTCCACAAAATGTTGGAAAATTTAACACGTATTTCCAGAAACATTCTGTCATTATTAGCTCCACCCAAAGCCCACCAATTTCAGGCCACGTTGCAATTGTGGCACGAGTTGTGTATGTAATATATGGAATTTTACATGACATCAGCTTGACGTAAATCGCAAATGGTGGAATGGGGCAGTTCTCCTCCCCCCCACACATAAACTGCTGTCTTTCCATCAGAAAGGTGGTGATACGATACCCATAAATAGCTAAATGAATAAGGCACGTCTAAAGATAAAATAATAAATTAAATTAAATAATAGAATACGACGTTTCGATTGCAACACAAGCAATCATCATCAGGTATAATGAAATAGCGACATAAAATCTAACCAGAAAACTATAGACAGACATATTAGTAGACAGATATCACCAAGATACATAGCGAGAGCAACACAGGTAACAGAGAGGGGTGATCGTCTCTGTGGGGTGGCCTTAAATAAACAGAGGGGGGGGGGGCGGAGGCAGAGAGAGGGAGGAGGGTTAGAGAAAAAAATTAGCATATCAATGAGTGGTCAACAGACGTGGTGCTGCGAATGCGATGGCACGGCAAGCAAGCCTGAAAATCAGGAGAAGGACACACTAAAATTAAATAACCTAGTAAAATATCGAAATGTAATGTAATACAACACAGAGGGTCGGTCAACACACAATTAACGCATAGCCTGGTTGATTACGTATTTCAAAGATTGCTAAGTTAGAATTTAAGTGTGAACAATCTAAAGAGAGGACACAGGCAGAGAAAACAAGTCGCCAGAGAGAGAGAAAAAAAATAAGCTTAAAACTTCCCCGTAGAAGTGGTTCAATCTTAATTTTAGAACTTTCGTGACTGCAGGAATTATTATTTGTTTCTTTCGGTTAAGTCACGTCTAAAGATAAAATAATAAATTAAATTAAATAATAGAATACGACGTTTCGATTGCAACACAAGCAATCATCATCAGGTATAATGAAATAGCGACATAAAATCTAACCAGAAAACTATAGACAGACATATTAGCAGACAGATATCACCAAGATACATAGCGAGAGCAACACAGGTAACAGAAAGGGGTGATCGTCTCTGTGGGGTGGCCTTAAATAAACAGAGGGGGGGGGGCGGAGGCAGAGAGAGGGAGGAGGGTTAGAGAAAAAAATTAGCATATCAATGAGTGGTCAACAGACGTGGTGCTGCGAATGCGATGGCACGGCAAGCAAGCCTGAAAATCAGGAGAAGGACACACTAAAATTAAATAACCTAGTAAAATATCGAAATGTAATGTAATACAACACAGAGGGTCGGTCAACACACAATTAACGCATAGCCTGGTTGATTACGTATTTCAAAGATTGCTAAGTTAGAATTTAAGTGTGAACAATCTAAAGAGAGGACACAGGCAGAGAAAACAAGTCGCCAGAGAGAGAGAAAAAAAATAAGCTTAAAACTTCCCCGTAGAAGTGGTTCAATCTTAATTTTAGAACTTTCGTGACTGCAGGAATTATTATTTGTTTCTTTCGGTTAAGTCACGTCTAAAGATAAAATAATAAATTAAATTAAATAATAGAATACGACGTTTCGATTGCAACACAAGCAATCATCATCAGGTATAATGAAATAGCGACATAAAATCTAACCAGAAAACTATAGACAGACATATTAGCAGACAGATATCACCAAGATACATAGCGAGAGCAACACAGGTAACAGAGAGGGGTGATCGTCTCTGTGGGGTGGCCTTAAATAAACAGAGGGGGGGGGGGCGGAGGCAGAGAGAGGGAGGAGGGTTAGAGAAAAAAATTAGCATATCAATGAGTGGTCAACAGACGTGGTGCTGCGAATGCGATGGCACGGCAAGCAAGCCTGAAAATCAGGAGAAGGACACACTAAAATTAAATAACCTAGTAAAATATCGAAATGTAATGTAATACAACACAGAGGGTCGGTCAACACACAATTAACGCATAGCCTGGTTGATTACGTATTTCAAAGATTGCTAAGTTAGAATTTAAGTGTGAACAATCTAAAGAGAGGACACAGGCAGAGAAAACAAGTCGCCAGAGAGAGAGAAAAAAAATAAGCTTAAAACTTCCCCGTAGAAGTGGTTCAATCTTAATTTTAGAACTTTCGTGACTGCAGGAATTATTATTTGTTTCTTTCGGTTAAGTCACGTCTAAAGATAAAATTATAAATTAAATTAAATAATAGAATACGACGTTTCGATTGCAACACAAGCAATCATCATCAGGTATAATGAAATAGCGACATAAAATCTAACCAGAAAACTATAGACAGACATATTAGCAGACAGATATCACCAAGATACATAGCGAGAGCAACACAGGTAACAGAGAGGGGTGATCGTCTCTGTGGGGTGGCCTTAAATAGACAGAGGGGGGGGGCGGAGGCAGAGAGAGGGAGGAGGGTTAGAGAAAAAATTAGCATATCAATGAGTGGTCAACAGACGTGGTGCTGCGAATGCGATGGCACGGCAAGCAAGCCTGAAAATCAGGAGAAGGACACACTACAATTAAATAACCTAGTAAAATATCGAAATGTAATGTAATACAACACAGAGGGTCGGTCAACACACAATTAACGCATAGCCTGGTTGATTACGTATTTCAAAGATTGCTAAGTTAGAATTTAAGTGTGAACAATCTAAAGAGAGGACACAGGCAGAGAAAACAAGTCGCCAGAGAGAGAGAAAAAAGATAAGCTTAAAACTTCCCCGTAGAAGTGGTTCAATCTTAATTTTAGAACTTTCGTGACTGCAGGAATTATTATTTTTTCTTTCGGTTAAGTCACGTCTAAAGATAAAATAATAAATTAAATTAAATAATAGAATACGACGTTTCGATTGCAACACAAGCAATCATCATCAGGTATAATGAAATGGCGACAAAATCTAACCATAAAACTATAGACAGAAATATTAGCAGACAGATATCACCAAGATACATAGCGAGAGCAACACAGGTAACAGAGAGGGGTGATCGTCTCTGTGGGGTGGCCTTAAATAGACAGAGGGGGGGCGGAGGCAGAGAGAGGGAGGAGGGTTAGAGAACAAATTAGCATATCAATGAGTGGTCAACAGACGTGGTGCTGCGAATGCGATGGCACGGCAAGCAAGCCTGAAAATCAGAAGGACACACTAAAATGAAATAACCTAGTAAAATATCGAAATGTAATGTAATACAACACAGAGGGTCGGTCAACACACAATTAACGCATAGCCTGGTTGATTACGTATTTCAAAGATTGCTAAGTTAGAATTTAAGTGTGAACAATCTAAAGAGAGGACACAGGCAGAGAAAACAAGTCGCCAGAGAGAGAGAAAAAAGATAAGCTTAAAACTTCCCCGTAGAAGTGGTTCAATCTTAATTTTAGAACTTTCGTGACTGCAGGAATAATTATTTCTTTCTTTCGGTTAAGTCACGTCTAAAGATAAAATAATAAATTAAATTAAATAATAGAATACGACGTTTCGATTGCAACACAAGCAATCATCATCAGGTATAATGAAATAGCGACATAAAATCTAACCAGAAAACTATAGACAGACATATTAGCAGACAGATATCACCAAGATACATAGCGAGAGCAACACAGGTAACAGAGAGGGGTGATAGTCTCTGTGGGGTGGCCTTAAATAGACAGAGGGGGGGCGGAGGCAGAGAGAGGGAGGAGGGTTAGAGAAAAAATTAGCATATCAATGAGTGGTCAACAGACGTGGTGCTGCGAATGCGATGGCACGGCAAGCAAGCCTGAAAATCAGGAGAAGGACACACTAAAATTAAATAACCTAGTAAAATATCGAAATGTAATGTAATACAACACAGAGGGTCGGTCAACACACAATTAACGCATAGCCTGGTTGATTACGTATTTCAAAGATTGCTAAGTTAGAATTTAAGTGTGAACAATCTAAAGAGAGGACACAGGCAGAGAAAACAAGTCGCCAGAGAGAGAGAGAAAAAATATAAGCTTAAAACTTCCCCGTAGAAGTGGTTCAATCTTAATTTTAAAACTTTCGTGACTGCAGGAATTATTATTTTTTCTTTCGGTTAAGTCACGTCTAAAGATAAAATAATAAATTAAATTAAATAATAGAATACGACGTTTCGATTGCAACACAAGCAATCATCATCAGGTATAATGAAATAGCGACATAAAATCTAACCAGAAAACTATAGACAGACATATTAGCAGACAGATATCACCAAGATACATAGCGAGAGCAACACAGGTAACAGAGAGGGGTGATCGTCTCTGTGGGGTGGCCTTAAATAGACCGAGGGGGGGGCGGAGGCAGAGAGAGGGAGGAGGGTTAGAGAACAAATTAGCATATCAATGAGTGGTCAACAGACGTGGTGCTGCGAATGCGATGGCACGGCAAGCAAGCCTGAAAATCAGGAGAAGGACACACTAAAATTAAATAACCTAGTAAAATATCGAAATGTAATGTAATACAACACAGAGGGTCGGTCAACACACAATTAACGCATAGCCTGGTTGATTACTTATTTCAAAGATTGCTAAGTTAGAATTTAAGTGTGAACAATATAAAGAGAGGACACAGGCAGAGAAAACAAGTCGCCAGAGAGAGAAAAAAGATAAGCTTAAAACTTCACCGTAGAAGTGGTTCAATCTTAATTTTAGAACTTTCGTGACTGCAGGAATTATTATTTGTTTCTTTCGGTGAAGTCACGTCTAAAGATAAAATAATAAATTAAATTAAATAATAGAATACGACGTTTCGATTGCAACACAAGCAATCCTCATCAGGTATAATGAAATAGCGACATAAAATCTAACCAGAAAACTATAGACAGACATATTAGCAGACAGATATCACCAAGATACATAGCGAGAGCAACACAGGTAACAGAGAGGGGTGATCGTCTCTGTGGGGTGGCCTTAAATAGACAGAGGGGGGGCGGAGGCAGAGAGAGGGAGGAGGGTTAGAGAAAAAATTAGCATATCAATGAGTGGTCAACAGACGTGGTGCTGCGAATGCGATGGCACGGCAAGCAAGCCTGAAAATCAGAAGGACACACTAAAATGAAATAACCTAGTAAAATATCGAAATGTAATGTAATACAACACAGAGGGTCGGTCAACACACAATTAACGCATAGCCTGGTTGATTACGTATTTCAAAGATTGCTAAGTTAGAATTTAAGTGTGAACAATCTAAAGAGAGGACACAGGCAGAGAAAACAAGTCGCCAGAGAGAGAGAGAAAAAAGATAAGCTTAAAACTTCCCCGTAGAAGTGGTTCAATCTTAATTTTAGAACTTTCGTGACTGCAGGAATTATTATTTGTTTCTTTCGGTTAAGTCACGTCTAAAGATAAAATAAAAAATTAAATTAAATAATAGAATACGACGTTTCGATTGCAACACAAGCAATCATCATCAGGTATAATGAAATAGCGACATAAAATCTAACCAGAAAACTATAGACAGACATATTAGCAGACAGATATCACCAAGATACATAGCGAGAGCAACACAGGTAACAGAGAGGGGTGATCGTCTCTGTGGGGTGGCCTTAAATAGACAGAGGGGGCGGAGGCAGAGAGAGGGAGGAGGGTTAGAGAAAAAATTAGCATATCAATGAGTGGTCAATAGACGTGGTGCTGCGAATGCGATGGCACGGCAAGCAAGCCTGAAAATCAGGAGAAGGACACACTAAAATTAAATAACCTAGTAAAACATCGAAATGTAATGTAATACAACACAGAGGGTCGGTCAACACACAATTAACGCATAGCCTGGTTGATTACGTATTTCAAAGATTGCTAAGTTAGAATTTAAGTGTGAACAATCTAAAGAGAGGACACAGGCAGAGAAAATAAGTCGCCAGAGAGAGAGAAAAAAGATAAGCTTAAAACTTCCCCGTAGAAGTGGTTCAATCTTAATTTTAGAACTTTCGTGACTGCAGGAATTATTATTTGTTTCTTTCGGATAAGTCACGTCTAAAGATAAAATAATAAATTAAATTAAATAATAGAATACGACGTTTCGATTGCAACACAAGCAATCCTCATCAGGTATAATGAAATAGCGACATAAAATCTAACCAGAAAACTATAGACAGACATATTAGCAGACAGATATCACCAAGATACATAGCGAGAGCAACACAGGTAACAGAGAGGGGTGATCGTCTCTGTGGGGTGGCCTTAAATAGACAGAGGGGGGGCGGAGGCAGAGAGAGGGAGGAGGGTTAGAGAAAAAATTAGCATATCAATGAGTGGTCAACAGACGTGGTGCTGCGAATGCGATGGCACGGCAAGCAAGCCTGAAAATCAGAAGGACACACTAAAATGAAATAACCTAGTAAAATATCGAAATGTAATGTAATACAACACAGAGGGTCGGTCAACACACAATTAACGCATAGCCTGGTTGATTACGTATTTCAAAGATTGCTAAGTTAGAATTTAAGTGTGAACAATCTAAAGAGAGGACACAGGCAGAGAAAACAAGTCGCCAGAGAGAGAGAGAAAAAAGATAAGCTTAAAACTTCCCCGTAGAAGTGGTTCAATCTTAATTTTAGAACTTTCGTGACTGCAGGAATTATTATTTGTTTCTTTCGGTTAAGTCACGTCTAAAGATAAAATAAAAAATTAAATTAAATAATAGAATACGACGTTTCGATTGCAACACAAGCAATCATCATCAGGTATAATGAAATAGCGACATAAAATCTAACCAGAAAACTATAGACAGACATATTAGCAGACAGATATCACCAAGATACATAGCGAGAGCAACACAGGTAACAGAGAGGGGTGATCGTCTCTGTGGGGTGGCCTTAAATAGACAGAGGGGGGGGGGGGGCGGAGGCAGAGAGAGGGAGGAGGGTTAGAGAAAAAATTAGCATATCAATGAGTGGTCAATAGACGTGGTGCTGCGAATGCGATGGCACGGCAAGCAAGCCTGAAAATCAGGAGAAGGACACACTAAAATTAAATAACCTAGTAAAACATCGAAATGTAATGTAATACAACACAGAGGGTCGGTCAACACACAATTAACGCATAGCCTGGTTGATTACGTATTTCAAAGATTGCTAAGTTAGAATTTAAGTGTGAACAATCTAAAGAGAGGACACAGGCAGAGAAAATAAGTCGCCAGAGAGAGAGAAAAAAGATAAGCTTAAAACTTCCCCGTAGAAGTGGTTCAATCTTAATTTTAGAACTTTCGTGACTGCAGGAATTATTATTTGTTTCTTTCGGATAAGTCACGTCTAAAGATAAAATAATAAATTAAATTAAATAATAGAATACGACGTTTCGATTGCAACACAAGCAATCATCATCAGGTATAATGAAATAGCGACATAAAATCTAACCAGAAAACTATAGACAGACATATTAGCAGACAGATATCACCAAGATACATAGCGAGAGCAACACAGGTAACAGAGAGGGGTGATCGTCTCTGTGGGGTGGCCTTAAATAGACAGAGGGGGGCGGAGGCAGAGAGAGGGAGGAGGGTTAGAGAAAAAATTAGCATATCAATGAGTGGTCAACAGACGTGGTGCTGCGAATGCGATGGCACGGCAAGCAAGCCTGAAAATCAGGAGAAGGACACACTAAAATTAAATAACCCACAGAGACGATCACCCCTCTCTGTTACCTGTGTTGCTCTCGCTATGTATCTTGGTGATATCTGTCCGCTAATATGTCTGTCTATAGTTTTCTGGTTAGATTTTATGTCGCTATTTCATTATACCTGATGATGATTGCTTGTGTTGCAATCGAAATGTCGTATTCTATTATTTAGTTTAATTTATTATTTTACTCGGTTATTTAATTTTAGTGTGTCCTTCTCCTGATTTTCAGGCTTGCTTGCCGTGCCATCGCATTCGCAGCACCACGTCTGTTGACCACTCATTGATATCTTCTTGGTTCTTTCGGTAAAGTCACGTAGAAGGGAAGTAATAAAATAATAAAAATAAAACATAATAAAAACAATTCTCACGACGTTTCGGCCACAACGCAAGCAGCCGTCATCAGGCGATGAATGAGACATTATCAAGCTAGGAGCTTATATAGGTGTAGCGAGGAGGAGCGCCTTAACAAAAGAATGTGCATATGAAGAGGAATTTAGCATACCAATGGGCAATGCGTAGGAGGTGGGCGGAGGGGTTTCAAAGTCCCATTATGCCCATGCATTATGCAGGATCAACAGCACCACGGGGGGGGCGCAAGGAACAGCGTTAATAAAGGAAAGGAATGTTAATGATATGTAGCTGCATTTACCAAACAACCATGTAGAAAACCAAAGTAAAAAACTACATAAAAACTAAAATATAAACTGATACTTACTATACTCTACAATAAGCTGAGTTACTAACAACAAATAATAAATTACAATTCTACATCGTAAGAAGTATATAATATACTTCCATCTAAACTTTATTCTCTTAGCATATACAGTATTATATACTGCCATAGATAAACCCAACATTAAATTATATACTGTATTGCTGTAAACCACCCTATACTTTATACATTTTAATATAACACTATGTATTATTCAACTCACCCTAATGTGTATCGAAATGGTTTATTACGTCCTTCCAATGATTGCTAAGCCTGAATCCATCTTCTCGGTTAAAATTGTCTCTGTGTTTGTATATGTGGATCGCCTCATGAACGAATCTCTCATGATAGCCAGATGGCTTGCAGAGAACCTCCGTCTTGGAGAAGTCAATGTCATGTGAGCCCACTGAGTTGTAACAGTGGTCTGCCACGGCTGAGGTGTTTGTCCTACCGTGTTTTAGATCAGCTTTATGTTCACGAATGCGGTCTGAGACGTGTCGTTTGGTTTCCCCAATGTAACTGCTACCACAGAGGCAACTTAGTTTGTAGACGCCAGGGTACTGTATGTCTGGAATCACATCTTTTACAGACGGTACCAGATCACGGATTTTATGTACTGTGTTGAATCGGACCTGGATCTTGTGTTTAATCAGGATTTTGGAGATCTTTTTTGTGACCCCAGCAATGTAGGGTAAGGTGATGGTCTTGAAAGGCTCCTCAACAGGATCCTTCTTGATGGTTGGAGTGATGGCTTTGCGGATTGTGTAGTCGGAGTAACCATTAGCCTTAAGAGTTTGGCGTACATGTTTGAGTTCACTGGAAATGTGTTCATGGTCGGAGATGCATTGGGCTCTATGATATAGAGTCTTGATGAGGGAATTCTTCTGGGATGGATGGTGGTGGGAATCCGGTTTTAGATAAGCATCCGTGTGGGTGGCTTTCCTGTAGACAGAGTGGCTGATCTAAAACACGGTAGGACAAACACCTCAGCCGTGGCAGACCACTGTTACAACTCAGTGGGCTCACATGACATTGACTTCTCCAAGACGGAGGTTCTCTGCAAGCCATCTGGCTATCATGAGAGATTCGTTCATGAGGCGATCCACATATACAAACACAGAGACAATTTTAACCGAGAAGATGGATTCAGGCTTAGCAATCATTGGAAGGACGTAATAAACCATTTCGATACACATTAGGGTGAGTTGAATAATACATAGTGTTATATTAAAATGTATAAAGTATAGGGTGGTTTACAGCAATACAGTATATAATTTAATGTTGGGTTTATCTATGGCAGTATATAGTACTGTATATGCTAAGAGAATAAAGTTTAGATGGAAGTATATTATATACTTCTTACGACGTAGAATTGTAATTTATTATTTGTTGTTAGTAACTCAGCTTATTGTAGAGTATAGTAAGTATCAGTTTATATTTTAGTTTTTATGTAGTTTTTTTACTTTGGTTTTCTACATGGTTGTTTGGTAAATGCAGCTACATATCATTAACATTCCTTTCCTTTATTAACGCTGTTCCTTGCGCCCCCCCGTGGTGCTGTTGATCCTGCATAATGCATGGGCATAATGGGACTTTGAAACCCCTCCGCCCACCTCCTACGCATTGCCCATTGGTATGCTAAATTCCTCTTCATATGCACATTCTTTTGTTAAGGCGCTCCTCCTCGCTACACCTATATAAGCTCCTAGCTTGATAATGTCTCATTCTTCGCCTGAGGACGGCTGCTTGCGTTGTGGCCGAAACGTCGTGAGAATTGTTTTTATTATGTTTTATTTTTATTATTTTATTACTTCCCTTCTACGTGACTTTACCGAAAGAACCAAGAAGATGAATCCTTGCAGTCACGAAAGCTTTAAATCACTCATTGATATGCTAATTTTTTCTCTAACCCTCCTCCCTCTCTCTGCCTCCGCCCCCCCCCTCTGTCTATTTAAGGCCACCCCACAGAGACGATCACCCCTCTCTGTTACCTGTGTTGCTCTCGCTATGTATCTTGGTGATATCTGTCTGCTAATATGTCTGTCTATAGTTTTCTGGTTAGATTTTATGTCGCTATTTCATTATACCTGATGATGATTGCTTGTGTTGCAATCGAAACGTCGTATTCTATTATTTAGTTTAATTTATTATTTTATCTTTAGACGTGACTTAACCGAAAGAAACAAATAATAATTCCTGCAGTCACGAAAGTTCTAAAATTAAGAATGAATAAGGCACCTTGTCTCATTGTCCCAGTCATATCCCAAATCCGTCTGTTGATATACTTTTATAAATAACAAATAATTTGCAATGAGCTTTCTTGTGTAAGTAGCCAGAACCCCCCCTGGTAAAGGAGGTCTTGCATTTAACGCTTGTGGGGCCCTCACCTGGTTATGAATGAAAATGTTCTCTTAACAGAGCGCATCATATAATTTAGTCAAGGATAATAATACATTGATTTTATTTTTGCAACACTTATTTTTTTTCCTTAATTTGGAGCTTTCGTGACTGCAGGAATTATTCTTTGGTTCTTTCGGTTAAGTCACGTCAAAAAATAAACTAATAAATTAAAATAATAGCGACGTTTCGATTGCAACACAATCAATCATCATCAGGCATAAAAGAAATATCAATACAAATCTAACTAGAAAACTATAGACAGACATAAGCAGACAGACATCACAAGGACACACAGAGAGAGGATACATATCGGCACAGAGAGAGGGGTCGTTTCTGTGACGGTCCCTTAAATATAGAGAGGGGGGGCGGGGACGGAGAGAGGGAGGGGGCAGAGAAAATTAGCATATCAATGAGTGTACGGCAACGTGTTGCTGCTGCGCAAGTAAGATGACGACGTGGCACGGCACACAAGCTTGAAATTAGGAGAAAGGCACACTAAAATTAAATAACCTCGCAAAATATCGAAATGTGATGTAATACTCGACTCTCTGTGTTGTATTACATCACATTTCGATATTTTGCGAGGTTATTTAATTTTAGTGTGCCTTTCTCCTAATTTCAAGCTTGTGTGCCGTGCCACGTCGTCATCTTACTTGCGCAGCAGCAACACGTTGCCGTACACTCATTGATATGCTAATTTTCTCTGCCCCCTCCCTCTCTCCGTCCCCGCCCCCCCTCTCTATATTTAAGGGACCGTCACAGAAACGACCCCTCTCTCTGTGCCGATATGTGTCCTCTCTCTGTGTGTCCTTGTGATGTCTGTCTGCTTATGTCTGTCTATAGTTTTCTAGTTAGATTTGTATTGCTATTTCTTTTATGCCTGATGACGATTGCTTGTGTTGCAATCGAAACGTCGCTATTATTTTAATTTATTATTTTATTTTTAGACGTGACTTAACCGAAAGAACCAAAGAACTATTTTTTTTGTATTGGTGTGTGATGCTATGTCCATTTATCTTCAATATTATGGAAATAACTACATGGGTTGACCCAATGTTTACTTTTGTTGTTTCAGTATTTTACTGGCATCGATAACTATCAGGACCCAAAGACCACATTATTTACAAATCCCTTGCAGTGCACGGGAATACGGATCAAGCCCACCAACTGGCAGAGTGACATAGCCCTGCGAGTGGAGGTTCTTTCACGCACCTCCAGAGCCAATGCCACTAAAATGACATGCGTGGCGAGCAACATGAACACGATTGCGACTCTGATGGCGGAAAACGTCTACATGGGATTTGCTTGCTACCTCTGGGACCTTGGAGATGGTCACACAGTTGCCTATGGTGCCGAGTTCTGTAAACGTCTGTGGCCAAACGTGGCCACGGTAAACGAATACGCGTCTGACACTTTGACCTTCTCATATACCTATTCATCCTTTGGAAAGTATTCAATCCAACTCCAAGAAATCACCGGGTTTTCCCGCAGCAGTTACAACACGACTCTATACTTAAACAGTTATGGCTGTACACCTTATACGTTGATAATTGGAGGTGAAACGGCAAATAAACCCAAGACGCAGTTTTTAAAAGTGCCCGAACAGTTGGATGTGATGGCAACTTTGAACATGTCTTGCTTGCTCAAATATGAAAATATTCAGTACATTTGGTCCATCACAAACCAACAAAATGGGAACATAAGAGCAATAAATGCAAACAATAATAGCTTGCAACATTTCGATCCCTTCTATTTCACCCAAGGCACGTTCTTAATACAGGTCACCGTCAATCTCCAACCACTCGGCTTGCAAAATTTGTTGGACAATATGACCCTCATCGTTGATGCGACTCCATTACAAATGCAGATCACTGGTGGAGACACCAGGACTGTTGGCAATGGAGCTGATGTGCAGATCGATGCATCTCTGTCTTATGATCCAGACGATCCAAGCCAGAGCAACAGCGGGATTACATTTAAGTGGCGATGCACCAAAGTATCTTATGATAACAAATTGACAATCTGCACGTATGTTGACTTGGGCGCTGGCATCATATCCATCCCTCAGTCTGAACTGCAAACAAATTCTGTCC
Organism: Lampetra planeri; assembly: GCF_965212315.1. NCBI lineage: Eukaryota > Metazoa > Chordata > Hyperoartia > Petromyzontiformes > Petromyzontidae > Lampetra > Lampetra planeri. The sequence continues at coordinate 2,836,923 of NC_136125.1, read as the reverse complement.
TACAAGTTGAGGTGACGGCAACTAAAAATATTCGTGTTGCAAATAAAACACAAGTTATTCACGTGATAGAAGGAAATCCTCTGGACATATACATAAGGTACAGCACGCATTGTGTTATGTTCCACTGTGCACCTGTATCCGTGGCGTCGTGGCGTTCGTAGCATGGGCTATGGGGCAAAAAAATGAAATGGGAATCCCCCGTTCAATTCCGCCCCCTCTCTTCGTAGCCCGGACCTTGAGCCCCTCCGGCTATTGGCCCTGGTGCAATAGCACCACCTGCACACTCAAAAGCCACGTCGCTGGTTTGTGTGTGTGTATACGTTGTGTGTGTGTGGAGGGGAGCAGTGGCACAGCGGTTTGCACACCACGCTACTAGCCCAGTGGCCCAAGTTCAATTCCCACTCACGGCCACCAGCACCAGTGACGATAATCTGAATCGGTCCTGGGCCTCCGCTAGGTCGACTCAGCCTCAAATTAGTACCTGGTGTGGTGTGTAAAAATATCGCCACTGGTGCTGGCCACCCACCCCCTTGTGTGCTGTGCTGGCTTTCATATGTGCTCCCTAACAGCACTTGTCCTAACGGTGTTTTAACGCTATACGGGGAATGTCTTTGTTGGGTGCACACAGTGATTAGTGCACAATTTTATGATCTGTAAGACTGGGTAAACTCCTAACCAATGGGTATTTGTTATTTGATCTGGTATGAGCTCTCAATAAGTTGGTAATCGACAGTTATTGCATCAACACTCGTGAGACAAAGGCAGCTAGTTGTCATTCTGGCCACACGCCTCACTCGTGTGCTGTGTTGGCCTTTAAGAGTGCTCACAAGAATCACTATGTCCCAACAGAATATTTAGGTATTTTTTTTATATATGTGAAGGAGGCAAAGTCTGTTTATGTATTACATGTGTAATGTGTATTCCTTTAGTCGATCGTTTTTTTACCTACAAATTATGAATACAATACTTAGTATCTATGTTAAAATAATGAGATTTAAAGGTCACAATGACTTCATGTTTTTTGTTACCTACAAATTATGAATACAATACTGTACTTAGGATTTATGTTAAGATAATGCGATTGAAAGGTCACAGTCATTTTATGTTTAAATATCGATGTGTGGTGCTCCTGTCAATTTGTGGCTAAAGCTATTGTTGAAAATTCCATATTCATGTGGTTAAGTTAGACACTCCAAAGTAGAAGCACTGCTGATGTCCCACACATGGTTATTTAATTTGTTGACCTCAAGAGAGTTGACCATCAATTGAGCATTATTTCAAGGTGTCCCCTGTCCCAATATTTATGCAGCTGCTGTTACTAGATAAGCACACATCTTTCTTTGACTGATTTTGTACAATCACAATTGTTTATTTCTTTTTAAACTGTTGTCTTTCCAGTTGTGAATATATTTGCAGTGAACATGTGACCACGACGGAGCCACTTGTACTATCAGTTGAGTGCGTCAACTGCAATGATGACGCCGTGTCTTACCAGTGGGAGCTGATGTCCAGGAATAACATAGTCAGCAACTTCGCAGCCATGACATCTACCGGTACACATTTCATTGGCAAATTTTATTTTATATCTGATTGCATTGCAAAGATTATTGAAACGTCTAAAATATGTTTTTTTCCCAGTACTAAATTATTTGAACTATTTAACAACAAGGTTAATGTCTTCATCCATACACTCTTGTAAGGCAGTGCTTATTTGTATTTCCATTCCCTAAGTCAGTTGTGGAAATTGCACATTACTGCGGTCGGCCCAATATATTCTATGGAACAGCCACTATTGACTTATCAAAATATATTACTCATGTTATTGACCCTTTGCGGGATGGTGCAATAACCGAGGTAATCTACAATAACAGTCGCTGAGAAGACAATAACCACTAACCCATGCCACAGTTTTCTGCAACCATTCCGAGAAATGTAGCTCTGCTGAAACGCCATTAAAATTCTGATGAAACGCTGGTGTATACTAATGTCATCCCAACTTGCCAAACTTGATCAATCTTGCCTAAATTACCTCATTGGGAAGCACCGAGTAGAGCAACATCAACCCCCCGATGGCAGACGAATGTAATGCGCACTTGGCAGGGCGGTGCTGCGTCCACCTTCGTGCCACGCAGGGGACAGCTTGCCGCTGGAGGTTCCATCAGGCTAGACCAGTGGCTCTTTATTTGGGGTGCACGCAGCCCCTGGAGGTGCAATTTCTGGGGGTGCGAGACATGGCCAGATTTTTTTAGAAGGTAAATCATCGAAACACAAATTAAGCACGGGAACGTAAGTACAACTACCTTAAATTTCGATTTAAAGCTTTCGTGACTGCAGGGATTCATCTTCTTGGTTCTTTCGGTAAAGGCACGTAGAATTGAAATAATAAAATAATAAAATAAAACATAATAAGATAATTCTCACGACGTTTCGGCCACAACGCAAGCAGCCGTCCTCCAGCCATCATCAGGTGAAGACCAGGTCTGAATGAATGATTCATTCATTCAGCTTAACAGATATTCATTCATTCAGACGCTGTCTCCCCGACAGACCTGGTCTTCACCTGAGGACTGCTGCTTGCGTTGTGGCCGAAACGTCGTGAGAATTATCTTATTATGTTTTATTTTATTATTTTATTATTTCCATTCTACGTTACTTTACCGACAGAACCAAGAAGATACAACTACCTTGTTTCATCAAACATGTGTATTTTTTTACATTATATATTTTTACGATTGAGAACCAAAGGGATGCAAGGCTGCAGTCAAGGTTAAGAACCACTTGTCCAGACTGTAGCAGCGCAATGGAATGGTGGATAAGATGTGCTTTCAATTGTCGAGGCATTTGTTGTCCCCAACAAATTAAAATTTCCGCAATGTTGACAACTTATTTACTTACCATCCATAACTGTGTCTGAGTTTGAGCTAATTGCACAGTTATTGGTTATCTGCAGTTTATTCTTGTAAAGTTTATATTATACATGCAGTGTGTGTATGACTACATGGGCTATGTATGTTGTAGGTATCTCAAACACACCGGTGTGCTGAACTAGTAACTAATTGGCACGTTTTGTTTACGTGACAAACGTTACTAATTGGCTGTATCAGGTGGTGGCGGGTTTAACGACACATTTATATTTACGCGATCTAACCAAAAAAAAAACTTTTATTATGGGCTATGTATGTTTGTTTTAAGGCACCGAGGATGGAGGCTTGGTGGTGCTTGAAGACATGCTGGAGATCGGGGAGGAATACCAGATAAGAGTGAGAGTTGGCACTGCCAGTAGAGCTGCTGCAGAGGCCACGTACGCATTTTCAACCAGCATCCCCCAAAGCAATGGCACGTGCACATGCAACCCAGAGTCAGGTCAGTATTACACCGTATCTCACAACAGTACACTGTCCGGAACCAGAACTGATGCATATGTACGTATGTATATATTTTGAACGTTTGTCGCGTCGTACGTAGTCTTGCTTATTGGAGGTTTGGGGGACAGACAACAAACTAAACACAGATGCTTTGTAAGTACGAGTCACTAGGTCGGCCCATGAGCCCTCTCTTCGCACCCCAAACTCCCCTGATCCCACAAACCTGCTCGGAATAGCATTCAATTCCAAGAGTGTACAGTAATCACGATTCCAGACTGTAAATTGTGAGACTTGCGCAGCTGTACTTTTCATTACCGAACTTTATTCTTAGTAGCCTTGTCACCTTAGTTTATTCGTGTTAGGTGACAAGGCCACCAAGAAGGTGAATTGAAAGTTGGTGTTACACTTTTCAAATCTGATATTAAAATGTTTCACTGCCCCTTGAATATATACACTATCTGTGAAAGTATGCTCAAAGCCTGCTTTATTTCCAAAACTAATGCTGACTAACGCTGTACTTGAGCTTCTTTGTTGCTTGAAGCTTAACAGATATTCATGCTTAATGAAATAGGTGAAGCTCCATGAAGTTAAAGTAATGATTTAACAATGCACTTAGTCGCATATCATAGTGAACAGAAATGGAAATGTGTTGCCCAGATAGTGCATTGATGTTTGGTTTTAGAACAGCGACTTTTAAAGCGTCCTCTGAATGTGGTGGATGTGTGCTGGAGGAAGATAATTTCTGAAATTATCATCGATAGATCATAGACAATCTGTAATAATCTGGCTGGATACAATCACATTTGCAAATTTGATTTGTACGTTTGAGCTTTACCACTTGTGTATCGATAGTTACATTTTAATGTGTAATGTTATTGAGGGAATGTGTGTTGTCTTGGTGTGGTCTGTGACTGTTTTTTGTTATTCTTTTATTTGTCTTGCCCAAGCTTAAATTTAGCGTTGAAAAATCTCCAGGAATGTTATACTTACATACTTTATTCATGTATTAACAATCTATTTATTTAGCGTGACTTGCTTACCTTGCACTCATTTCGTTCGTGTTTTGCCTACATGTATTGTTTTTTGCATTGCAACTTGCTGACACTGTGCCCCTACTGGACATCTGTGAAAAAGAGCACCATCGCTCATCGGATTCCTCCAGTCTAAATAAATATTCTGATGTGTCAGTCATAACTAATGCTGCCCTACAGGCTTTTACATTTATATTCTTTCTCGTAATTTCACTCAAGGTTTTGCAGCAGTGACGCTCTTCCAGCTCTCATGCAGTGGCTGGACGAGTGAGAGTGAGTCCCGACAGCAGCTCACCTACACGTTTAAGGCCGTGTTGAACCACACCGAGTTCCTGCTCTCCAGCTCTCAGCTGAGCCAGACTCCCTCTTTGCTGCTGCCCGTGGGAGACCTCGACACCCAAGGGACGCTGGACCTCAGGGCGAGCGTGTGCAACTCCGCGGCAGCTTGTGCGTCGGCCCCCATACATGTGTTGGTAAGAGTTTGTATAAATACACTAGTTTGTGAACATTTTTTACAAACGTAAAAAAAAAACATCGCTGGGTTTTTTATTCTAATAGCCTCTTTGGTCAATGAGAATCCTCAATGTGAAACAATATAGAAAGGTATTCATTTAATAAATCATCTCCATTGTATGAAAAAATAAGAATACGTTTTATCATTTCTATTCTTAGGTTTATTCGGTAAAGTCACGTAGGTAAAAAATTTAAATTAATAAAAGTAAAATAAATAAAAAATCACGACGTTTCGGAGGCAACACAAGCTTCCGTGTTCAGGTGGAACCGTCACAGCCCGACAACTGTATCAAGTAAATGACGGATTACAGGAGATACCACTCCGTATATATAATGGTTGAGGGGGGCAGGGCCAGGAACGGCACACTTTTTTTTATTAATATGGTAAGGTGAGGCTTAAGACTAAGAATAGACTGCATAACAAATGACTGAGCCTTTGTTATGGAGAGGTGCGGTTTGTGACTAACGCCTAGCCTACATAACAAAAGTGTGAAAAAAGAAAGAAAGCTAAACCTGGTAAAACAGAACTGGCTGTCTATCAGTAACCTGTAATAGTTGTCTGTCAAATAAGATGGTCCAAATAAGTGTAGTTAAATATTTTTTGCATGGTTAATCACATCTTTCCAATGATTACTCAGTTTGTAACCATCATCACGGTTGAAATTATGTCTGTGTTTGTATATTTGTATGGCTTCGTGTACAAACCTTTGATGGTAGCCAGGAGGTTTGCAGAGCACCTTGGTCTCGGAAAAAACAATTTCATGAGAGCCCACAGAGTTGTAGCAATGATCGGCAACGGCCGAAGAATCACTTCTGCCGTGTTTAAGATCTGACTTGTGCTCGCGGACACGATCAGAAACATGACGTTTCGTTTCTCCAATGTAGCAATCACCACAACTGCAACTCAATTTGTAGACTCCAGGATACTGTAAGTCAGGAACGACATCCTTCACATTTTGAATCAGATCACGGATTTTATGCACTGTACTGATTCGGACTTGGATCTTATGTTTGTTTAGAATTTTGGAGATCTTTTTGGTCACGCCTGCTATATATGGTAACGTGATAGTTTTGGTCGGCGTTTCATGTGGCTGTTTCTGTATGGTGGGAGAAACAGCTTGGCGGATGGTGCGGTCAGAGTATCCGTTCATCCTGAGGGCCCGATGTACATGTCTTAATTCACCAGCCAGGTGGTGTTGGTCAGAAATGCTATGAGCTCTGTGGTATAGCGTTTTGATGAGAGAATTCTTTTGAGATGGGTGGTGGTGGGAATCCGGTTTCAAGTAGGAATCTGTGTGGGTGGCTTTCCTGTAGACAGAATGTCCCAAGGATCCGTCAGGTCTCCTCTCAAACAGAATATCCAAGAATGGTAGTTTACCATCTTTCTCCACTTCCATGGTGAATCTGATGGATGGGTGTCTGGAATTGATGTGGTCCAAGAAGTGGTTCAATGCTGGGAGGCCATGTGGCCAGATGACGAAAGTGTCATCCACATACCTCTTCCACAGGGAAGGACGCAGGGTGGATGTCTTGATGGCGTCTGATTCAAACTTTTCCATGAACATGTTGGCTATCACTGGTGACAAGGGGGAGCCCATAGGGGTACCCTCATTCTGTTTGTAGAAGGTGCCATTCCAGGTAAAATAGGTGTTGGTGAGGCAATGCCTAACCAGCGCAGGTACATCAGAATTCAATCCATGTTGGACCAAGTCCTCAATTATTGTTAGGGTGTCCGGTACTCGGACTTTGGTAAACAGAGCTACTACATCAAAACTGACGAGGATGTCATCAGGAGATAGTACCATGTCCTTAACCATAGAGACTAATTGGGTTGAGTTGAGTACTGCCGAAGAGGTCTGGCCTGTGAAGGGAAGCAGAGTATCTGATAGAAACCGTGCTAGTTTGTAGGTAGGAGAGTTTATCGTCTACACGATGGGTCGTAGCGGGGTGCCTTCTTTATGGATCTTGGGAAGACCATAGAGTCTAGGAGGTCTTGCCGCCGATGGTTTTAGAGAGGGACGTTTGCTTGGTTCGATTAGGGAAGTCGAACTCGTGATGATTCTGTTGGTTTTTGTCGTTAGGCTTTTAGTGGGATCGTTTTAAATTTTGGAGTAACTCCCATCATTAAGTAGGTCCAGGATTTTGTTGTTGTATGAATCTTTATCCATGATGACCGTGGCATTGCCCTTGTCTGCCGAGAGGATGACTATATCATCTCTCTTTTTTAGGTCCACGAGTTCAGAGCGTTCGTTTTTGCTGATGTTACTAGTGGGTTTCTTAGCATTCTTAAGAATAGTGGCTATTTCAGCTCTTGCTACATCCGCATGGATGTGTCCTATGCCTCTGAGGGCTACATCAATCTGAGAAATCACATCCTATACTGGTATATATTTAGGGGTGATTTTTTACCTACGTGACTTTACCGAAAAAAACCTAAGAATATGAACCCTTGCAGTCACGAAAGCTTCAAATCTAGAATTAACGCCCTCTACGGGGAGGAATTCCACCTATCTGTTAGAGTTTTTAACACACAACGAGACAAGAAGTCAAAGCTTCTCGAGACGCTGGCCTTCCTCAATAGATGCCGAGATAACAACGTAATACCCATCGCTTTCACACTCACATCTGCTGCAGTGTCCTCACCGAACTCTAAACAGATCTTATTTAAAGCTAGCCTATCACTAATCTCGGAGAGAATAAGGTTACTCCGATCTGAACTCGATAATTTAGACAAGACTCTCTTACAAACACATTTAATGTTAACACAAAAAATGTCACCTTCCGATTGGAACCACGTTGATAACATGACTTCTGCTTCTGCTGACTCAATGTCAGCCAAATGCAAAGCTAACCTGATTTCTAAATTCAACCTCCTATCTAAGAAGAAACCAGAGCCACACATCACAAAGCTGGATGTTAACAAGACCGTTATTAATCAGAGTAACATCCCAATTTCTGACAATCTAAAAACGGTACTGGCAAAAGGACTAAATTTCGCCATCACCCCTAAATATATACCAGTAGAGGATGTGATTTCTCAGATTGATGTAGCCCTTAGAGGCATAGGACACATCGATGCGGATGTAGCAAGAGCTGAAATAGCCACTATTCTTAAGAATGCTAAGAAACCCACTAGTAACATCAGCAAAAATGAACGCTCTGAACTCGCGGACCTAAGAAAGTGAGATGATATAGTCATCCTCTCGGCAGACAAGGGCAATGCCACGGTCATCATGGATAAAGATTCATACAACAACAAAATCTTGGACCTACTTAATGATGGGAGTTACTCCAAAATTAAAAACGATCCCACTAAAAGCCTAACGACAAAAACCAACAGAATCATCACGAGTTCGACTTCCCTAATCGAACCAAGCAAACGTTCCTCTCTAAAACCATCGACGGCAAGACCTCCCAGACTCTATGGTCTTCCCAAGATCCATAAAGAAGGCACCCCGCTACGACCCATCGTGTCGACGATAAACTCTCCAACCTACAAACTAGCTCGGTTTCTATCAGATACTCTGCTTCCCTTCACAGGCAAGACCTCTTCGGCAGTACTCAACTCAACCCAATTAGTCTCTATGGTTAAGGACATGGTACTATCTCCTGATGACATCCTCGTCAGTTTTGATGTAGTATCTCTGTTTACCAATGTCCCAGTACCGGACAACCTAACAATAATTGAGGACTTGATACAACATGGATTGAATTCTGATGTACCTGCGCTGGTTAGGCATTGCCTCACCAACACCTATTTTACCTGGAATGGCACCTTCTACAAACAGAATGAGGGTACCCCTATGGGCTCCCCCTTGTCACCAGTGATAGCCAACATGTTCATGGAAAAGCTTGAATCAGACGCCATCCAGACATCCACCCTGCATCCTTCCCTGTGGAAGAGCTATGTGGATGACACTTTCGTCATCTGGCCACATGGCCTCCCAGCATTGAACCACTTCTTGGACCACATCAATTCCAGACACCCATCCATCAGATTCACCATGGAAGTGTAGAAAGATGGTAAACTACCATTCTTGGATATTCTGTTTGAGAGGAGACCTGACGGATCCTTGGGACATTGTCTACAGGAAAGCCACCCACACAGATTCCTACTTGAAACCGGATTCCCACCACCACCCATCTCAAAAGAATTCTCTCATCAAAACGCTATACCACGGAGCTCATAGCATTTCTGACCAACACCACCTGGCCGGTGAATTAAGACATGTACATCGGGCCCTCAGGATGAACGGATACTCTGACCGCACCATCCGCCAAGCTGTTTCTCCCACCATACAGAAACAGCCACATGAAACTCCGACCAAAACTATCACGTTACCATACATAGCAGGCATGACCAAAACGATCTACAAAATTCTAAACAAACATAAGATCCAAGTCCGATTCAGTACAGTGCATAAAATCCGTGATCTGATTCCATCTGTGAAGGATGTCGTTCCTGACTTACAGTATCCTGGAGTCTACAAATTGAGTTGCAGTTGTGGTGATTGCTACATTGGAGAAACGAAACGTCATGTTTCTGATCGTGTCCGCGAGCACAAGTCAGATCTGAAACACGGCAGAACTGATTCTTCGGCCGTTGCCGATCATTGCTACAACTCTGTGGGCTCTCATGAAATTGTCTTTTCCGAGACCAAGGTGCTCTGCAAACCTCCTAGCTACCATCAAAGGTTTGTACACGAAGCCATACAAATATACAAACACAGACATAATTTCAACCGTGATTATGGTTACAAACTGAGTAATCATTGGAAAAATGTGATTAACCATGCAAAAAAGATTTAACTACACTTATTTGGACCATCTTATTTGACAGACAACTATTACAGGTTACTGATAGACAGCCAGTTCTGTTTTACCAGGTTTAGCTTTCTTTCTTTTTTCACACTTTTGTTATGTAGTCCAGGCTTAGTCACAAACCGAACCTCTCCATAATAAAGGCTCAGTCTTTTGTTATGTAGCCTATTACTATCTACATAGCAGAGGCTCGGTCTCATTTGCAGCATTTGTTATGTAGGCTAGGCGTTAGTCACAAACCGCACCTCTCCATAACAAAGGCTCAGTCATTTGTTATGCAGTCTATTCTTAGTCTTAAGCCTCACCTTACCATATTAATAAAAAAAGTGTGCCGTTCCTGGCCCTGCCCCCCTCAACCATTATATATACGGAGTGGTATCTCCTGTAATCCCTCATTTACTTGATCAGCTGTCGGGCTGTGACGGTTCCACCTGAAGACGGAAGCTTGTGTTGCCTCCGAAACGTCGTGATTTTTATTTTTATTTTACATTTATTAATTTTAATTTTTTACCTACGTGACTTTACCGAAAAAACCTAAGAATATGAATCCTTGCAGTCATGAAAGCTTCAAATCTAGAATTTATCATTTCTGGCAATAAAACAGGTGTTAAAATGTGCAAACACCAAATATAAACCTTTTGCAAGGAATCAAGTTCTCATTGACCACACTTACTTGTGATGAACTAGCAAACAAGCATGCTCCGATAATATATGTATTGTCTTTTAAATTGATTGGCCTTCACCAGAGACAGTCTTCTTTAGGGCCTTGTCTCACAAAGACAATGCATATGTAGTGAGTCCAACTGAGTCGCAGACGTTAACTTGGGAGCAACCCTATTTATGTAACACAACAGCGCCAACACAACATAACCTACGCTCGGATCTTGAATGCCCATCTAGCCACGCTACGGCAGAACCAGACACGGTTCACTATCCCGGTCTGGACCACAAGCTGGATCCCGGACCGCGTGGTTAGAGGCTTTTTCTTCCCAACGTGGATGTTAAAACACCAACACTTGAAGAACCCCGATCTCCTCATGGAGCTCTCGTTATATGCCCCTGGGCTGGGGCTGGCTCTGCCCTTAGCCCCGCCCACCATCCAGGCTCTTCGGGCCCCTTCTCGAACGTTCCCGAGAGCTCTCCGGGACCACGTGACCGCCCCTCTGCCCACGTCCATCGGTGGCCCCCCTCCTATCGTCGGGTCACGTGACAATAGATCAGCCAGAGTATCATGCCTCAGCGTAGCCCTGGCTGGCAGACGCTCGCTCTCGCTCCCACACTGGGAGCCAGCACCGCACGCTGCTCGTGGTGCCTTCGCGCTCACCTAGCCCTCGGCAAGGTAAGGTAAAAGTTAAACTGTAAAAAAAACAAGACAAACTTTACCCTACCTTTTACCTTACCACAATACAATCGCTCTACTCTACCTTTTACCCTTTAGCAGGTAAGGTAAAAGGTAAAAAACAACGAGCCTACTTTTATCTTACCCGTTACCCTCATCCCATACAAATTACCCGATTACAGGGTAATTACTGGGGTACAACACATGGAAAAGATGTATAACTATAAATGCTAGGTAGAGCGCTTTATTCATATAGAATACTCTCGAATCGGGCGTTTAGGCTGTCGACGACACCGTCCTCCATAACCTCCTCGTCCCAGTCGTCTTGGTCGATGGCGATCTCATCAACAACCTGATCAAGTTTGTCATTGCCATCGGCCTCAGACGAACGACAGGCAATAAGATCCTGCACTGCTCCGGCCCAGTTAGACGGAACCTTCAGGCAGCCAGCCGTGATCCATGAGCGCAAGCACATGGACTTGATGAAGAGTGTTGTTGACAGCGACTGGCGAACGCACGTGAACTCCCGCCCGGCTCCGCTATTCGCACATTCACAGGGAGTTCGACGTCGCCGGCGCTCCCAAGTAGTCGCAGGCCATCTTGTAGTGGGCAGAGAGCAGCTCTTTGCGGAGAGACCACCACTGCATAACGTCAATGAAGGCGCTGGCGGTCGTGACGCCCATGCTCAGAAAACGATCAACTTCATCGTCGTCATCAATGGAGTTGCCGACGTTGCTGAACAGAATGCTGAACAGCGACCGCTCCTCCATATGGGCAGCAACTGCCGTCGGCTAGATCGTGAGCATGTCCGAGTAGCGATGCTGCAGGACAGAGCGGATTGTGGCCTTCAGTGTAGCCAGCTCGTCTTGGTCTGTCGTTTTCAGCAGCTGTGGATTCAAGTAGGATGCCACAATGGCGGGTTCCTGAACCAGTAGGTGGCGGTACCGCACCAGCTCGGCCTTCATCCCCGTCGCGGTCAAGGACTCATCGATCGCTCGAAGGGCGGCTTCACCGTGATCGCAATGACGGATGAGGTGCTCCATTGTCACCGGCACGAGATCCAATGTTGACTTGTGGTCCGCCGACAACGAGGTCATGACCTGGCGCGGCATTCGCAGGAATGCTGTCACGCCCTCGATGTTTGCCCAATGCAGTTCAGATAAAGCACCGACGCCGATCATATCCTGGAAGCGCGCCATGATAATGTCCAATGGGACACGCTTCTTGATGGCGTCGTCGCCCATGTCAAACATCGAACGCCACCTGGTTGGCGAGGCATGGTGCGTCGGCTCCTTGCTGGCGAGCTTGGCAATCTCAGCCTCGCGGCGGTACGACTGCTGGACGACCTTGCTGCACCTGATATTGACGAGCGCCTTGCGCAGTTCGGCATTTGTTGACTTGATCAGTTTTAAAACTTGGACAACACCGATCTGGATGGAATGATCCGCACATCGAATATGGTGGCAAGCCCACAACTGCTCATATCCGGCGTCCACGTTGACCAGGGCGAACAACGTCTTGACAGCAATGTTCCCATCGGAGCCATTGTCGCTGGTGACATTGAGCAGCTTGGTCGAGATATTGTACCCGAGGCTTTGGAGGTGCTCAAACAGAGCGGCCCCAATGCGCTTGCCGACACCCCTTCTGGACTGCACATCGAGGATTGTCAGCAGCATGGATTTTGACGCACCAGATTTGGTGTCGATCCAGTGCACCGTGACCATTCAAAATCCCTTCAGGTTGCGGTTCGACCACTCGTCGATGGTGAGCGAGATGGCGACGTCCAGGTTGGAGAAGAACGCCCCGATGATGGGCAGCATGATGGCGTAATGCTCGACAATCCTGCGAATGATGGTGCGGGTCGATGGGCCCTCGTATCCCTGCATCAATGTGTTGACCAAGGTCTTGAACTTGTCGCTGCCGGCGGCTCGCACCTTGGACAACAAAATCCACCACCGCGTTCTCAAACTTTACCAGGAGGCGATCCGGGATTGCTGGCCGGCTCAGCATTTGCTGTATTAGGCGGCTCGCCGACGCCGACGTCCCGACCTCGCTGCCTGGGGTGAGCACGTTGTGTTTCTTGAGGTGGGCTTTCCACCCCGATGCGTTCGTGTGGGTGGAAAACCACTTGCGGCAATGCACGCACTGCCGCTTCCCTTGCTGTGCTTGGGGATCACCCTCCATCCAATCGTGCGTGTGCTCCCACGGGAACGCATGCCGCTGCCTCTTTCGATTGCTGGTCGCAGCAACCCCAAAAATGCCGTTGCTGGCATCCTCAACCTTGTCCTCTAGTACCTCGACCTCAAGAACGTGGACCGTCACCATATGGTCCGACATCAATTTAAAATGGAGGCCACAGACTGCGCCACGGAACTTTTAGCGGTAAACAAGGTACTGTATTTACCGGGTAATTATTCGCGCTACCTTTACCCTACTGGGTAATTCTTCTGAGCTACCTTTACCCTACCCTTTACCTTACCCCTTGGCATGTCAAAACCTCTACCCTTTACCTTTACCCTTTTACCCGGTAAAAAAGGTAATTTACCTTACCTTGCCGAGGCCTACGCTCACCCACGCTCACCCAACCACCGCTAGAGTTGGTACTGCAGCCCGCAACCCGGGCTGCCCGCAATGACAACATCACCGGCCGTGACTTCGCAAGTCCAGGCACCATACAGTGACAAGTACAGTCACTAAACATATTATCGTAGCATGTTTGTTTACACGTTCACCACAAGTACATGTGGTTAATGCGAACTTGCAACATCCCTGGTTAGAAAATGTCCTGGAGGATCGGATATAGTAACACTGCTTGTGAGATTCTAGGGCGCCACGGTGGCGAGATGTTAACTACCTTCCCTGGCATACAGGAGGTCCTGGGTTAAATCCCGACACTGGCGCCTGTATATTGGAGTTTACATGTTATCCCCGTGGTCGCGTGGATTTTTCTCCAAGTCCTTCGGGTTTTCCCCCCACATTTCGAATGAACACGCGTTTAGAGTATTTTGGCTGCTACACATTTCCACGTGATAAGCCACTTCATTGAGCAATCATTTGTGGCCAGGTCACTTATAAAAAAGAGCTATGAAGCTCAGTGGGCCTTACTTGATACAATAAACATGTTTTCGTTTTAAGTAACCTCTGATCAATAATAGGTGATGCCACTTTTACAATCCACCCTTCCAATGGCGGAGCCAGGATTTTCAGGTAGAGGGGCAACCCCTCCAGAAATTTTAAATAATCGTTGTAAGTAAGGAGTTGTCCCTTGCTTTTTATTCAACGCATGTGCAGCGATGGCACAGCTATCGATCGAGGGTCGAATTCGAACCGTGATCGGCATCACGCCTTCAGGGAAGTCATGTACTGTATACACAACTGCGCACAATTCTGTGAGTCACTTATAACTGTTTTGCTGTTAATTATTGCCAATTATGGACTCAGACTATTGTCCTATCATCTCATAGAGTCCCTGGCATGTAATAATATGCTACACAGTGGCAGTGAGTGTCGCAAAATGCCGATTTATTACTAACTAGCTTATATACCCGGCGTTGCCTGGGCCAAAAAAATATTTCAAAACTACTCTTAAAAATCTAACAGCAGTGTGTACTGACTGTGGTGGTACCTATGATTACAGCAGTGCATACCGACTGTGGTGGTACCTGCTATCAATACAGTAGTACATGTTGACTCTATAGCAGTATTTATCGACTCTATAGCATAAAGTACTCACCTGACAGTGTGTTGTGGTGAGGCCTAGTCCGGTGCAGAGCCTCCGGCCTCGCCTAGATTGTCTGGCCAGCCGAGGTGGCTCCTTGACAGGCTGGGCTGCTACCCCTGACCCCCCCCCCCCCCAGGCCACGATCTCCCCGGCCGCTCTGCAGTAATATCTACGGCCTATAGTGGTAGCATCTAACGACTGTATATATTAGTAACTGCAAGCATCGGGGTGGGGGGGACATCACACAGTGAAGATTTAAGCTCAGCGTTTAGTGTATTTTTAAAGCATTTTTTACGCGAAATAAAATGTCCCCCTCACTCCCACGGAAGGCATGCCATTTGGCATGGGCCGTCCCCCCCACCAAAGGCGCGTGAGTTGGTATGGTCGTGCATGCGTAATAAATAAATAGATAGCGCTAAAGAATCGCACTAAATCGCTAATTAAACTTATTAAAAGTTGACGGATGTGAAAAAGGAATAGCGCTTGCTCACGGCGGGCTTACGGCGTAGTACCTGTCTATTTTTATTTAATATAAACCCCACCGTTGGAGAGCCAAATCCTTCGCAAACGTGCGAACACACACAAAGCCACAAACCGACAAACAGACAATTTTTTACTTTTATATAAATACAAATAAAAGATAGATACACCCAAATGACCCGATCGAAATAAGGGATTTCGATCATTGGGGGGGCACGTGCCACCCCACCCCCCCACTGGCTCCGCCAGTGCACCCTTTTACATCAAAAATAGATTAATTGCAGTCAAACAAATCGATCAATAAATATTTGTGAGATGGAAAGTCCGATTTTTTTTATTTTCAGTGTTGGAATTCAGACACATTAGGTGCAAACCTAATGAAAAATGTTTGGTTACAGTGACTAGGCTAATACCATCAACTTACGACATTTGTAATCCCAGTTTAAACCTGGACTGGTGCCTGGATTCGGATCGAGGATCTGAGTGATGACAACTTAGTGATCTCATCTTGATCTCAGCCATATCGTCACGTCCGAAGAACTTTTGACAAAAAGAATACGTTGAATTAAAATTGCATTGCGAGATATGTATCACAGTTCACCGTTTATAAAGGGCATTATTGACAGATGTAATTTGTTTTTCAGGTGACACGTCCTCCAGCAGATTTGTTGGTAAACAACACGCACGCAATGCTAGCATCTGGTGGCAAAATCCAGCTCATGGTGCAACATAGCAATCCAATTGTCTCTACATTCATCAGCATTACAACAGCAGCCTTGCAAGACATTGCCAGTGAATATGATGTGACGCAGGTACTTTCATTAAACAAATGTGTTAATTTAATGTTCAATTTTAGCAATGCGTTTCTGTATTGATCAAGAATGTTCGTTCGTTTCTCATTCCGCTTGTCCTGGCGAGGGTCGCGGCGAGAGCATATTGAGTAGGGCGTTCCAGACCTCCCTTTCCCTGGCGACAGACTCGAGCTCTTCCTGGGGAATCCCCAAGCGTTCCCAGGCAGGCTGAGCGATATAGTCCTGCCAGCGTGTCCTGGGCCGGCCACGGGGTCTTCGACGTGCTGCCCGATAGAGTTCCAGGGGGAGTCTATCAGGGGGCATCCTTACCAGGTGCCCGAAACACCTCAACTGGCTACTCTCGATCTGGAGAAGCAGCGGGTCGACTGTGAGGCTCTCCCCAATTGCCGAGCTCCTCACCCGATCACGGATAGTAAGCCCGGCAACCCTGCGGAGAAACCTTATTTCGGCCCCTCGTACCCGCGATCTCATCCTTTCGGTCATTACCCAAAGCTCATTACCATAGGTGAGGGTGGGAATGTAAATCGATCTGTAAACCGCGAGCTTTGTTCGAGAACTCAGCTCCTGCTTAACTACCACGGAACGATACAGTGCCCGCAAATGTGAAATTATTATATTGCAGTTGCCATTGGCGTGTGTTTAATCCTTCGTTGGAACTGCCGTTTGTGTTTTGTAGCTCACAGCAGCGCTCGTAATGGCAATGGGCAGTACAAACATGTCCCTCAATAGCGCAAACGCGATCTTGCAATACACTCGTGGTCTGAGCCAGATGGCAGAGTATTTTACAAATGATGATCAGGTATGCACCGCCGTGATGCACCACATATTTGCAACAACACTCAAATGCGAATAACCAATATTCTTGCTACATTTTATTGAATAATATGTATTTATCAGTTATACACAAACTGTACGAAAACATACCATAAATTTTAAGTTATTCAAAATCCCATTTTCCATCATTATATTACGGTTAAATGAGTACATAATTATCGTTTAAAACTCAAGAAGATATGTTGGGAGTTTGCAACGAGCAAATATTAGCCCCCATAGTATACGTGTATTTTTTAAAATTGTCATTGTTTGCTTCACGTGTTTCAGAATGTTTTGCTGGGAAGTGTTACCAAAGCACTGGAGAGCATGGATAGTCTGACAACTGGGAAAAGATCCGTAATGAAAGTAACCAAAGGTAATGTAAACAATAATAATGTACTGCCGTATCATACTTGTATACACAGATATTAAACGATCAAAGCAAAGTGTAGCAAAAATGTGTACAATGACTACTTATCCAGTTAAAATATTACCATATTTCACTATTTGCGTGGACTTTTTTACGACTTAAATGTACCGTAACTGTCGACACAGAGGCAGATACCCTTTGATGAATACGATTCGAAAAATATTCATGTGAATGCTTTCTTTTCATTTCACGAGGCTTATCTTTCCATTGGCAGATGCTTTCTCCGTGTGCACAGCGGTAATCGAGAAAATGCTTGCAGAGCAAAGTAGCTTGGACAGAAATAGGACAAAGAGGTCCTCAGCTTACACTCAGGCGGTACGTATTGTTCATGAAGTCTGGATATCCATTGAAGTTATTTTTTACACGTTTGCTTTTTGGAATCGTATCCAGATCATATGCTATTTGTTAAGGGGTAATGTTGACCTGTTCTGCAAGCTATTGGTATTAAAAGCCTCGAGCAGCTGCTGTGCAGTCTCATTATCATGAGGAGCTTTGTGGGATTTGCCTTGGCTTGCAAACTGAACCCGCTTCGTCACTGCACAGCTGCGCTATGTTGACTGAAAAAAAACTCTACTCGTGCCGGTCAATCAAACAAGTGACCAGTAATTAAGTGAACAACTTTAAAAGCTATCTTGCCATTCATGGAATGCATTGTGATATTCTTTGTGATATTTACCTACTATCAGCAGGTTTTGACCATTTACTTTACCAAATTTTGCCACCCTATTCTGTGATAGTTGCCCCATATAAAAGTATCTCTCAACATATAAAATATATGTAGTTTTACCCATACTATCAGCCCCATGGCCTTCTGAGAGTGCACAATGTCAGCAGCATTGATTAAGTACAAGCAAACTTGAGACCCATTTTGACATAGCATCCCTTCAGTAATCAGGCTTGCTTGAATCAATACTGGTAAACTACCAGATGTAGTCATCGGCAAGGACTATCTTCTTAAGATTTGGGTTTTAGTACTGTAAAATGTACTGCATTTATTAGATTGCTATGTTAGTGTAGTTTTCCTTTTAACCTCGTGCATTTTCAGCTTAGTGTCTGGCATTATTTTGGGCAAAGAATAGCCCTGTGTTTAGCAGATACAACTTTGTACTGGAATGCATTGGCAAACACGCAAAATGTCATGTATATATTGAACATATTCTTTTCTTGCTGGGCATCTCTGAAACTACTGGGCTTGTTAAAAAGAGCTTCATAGCTCATCAGATTTCTCCACGATGAATTGAGATTTGGATTCTGATCCTTGCGATACAATTGTACTATTATATTCCAATGTCACCGTGCAAGTTTGAAAATGTTATGATTCAGCAAATAAAAAAAGTGAATGACTAATTTATTATTAATATAACACATCTTATCCTTATGAATAGCTGATTTTTTTAATAAACAATAGACGTGTAAGTTTGCCGTTCTAGAAAGATAAAAAAAAACATTTAGTTTATAGGTTTTCCTCGCTTTATGCGGTTTCGGTTTGTGTGATTTCGTGAATATGCGGCTAATCTATTTCTACCTAAAATTTGCGATGTGGTTTGAATTCACTGAAATACGGCTATGTGGTCGGACGTGGGACATTGCTTGTGTACTGCATGCACTACTCGGCAGGCGGCTGTCTCGTGCGGTTTCGCTTTGTGCGCCTTTTTTGGAATACATCTACGACTGCCGTACAAAGCGAGGGGAAACAGCGTATAAAGTCATGAAATATATAACCATTTATTTGATATTTAGGCATAATGGTATAAGTATTCTTCTTGCCACACAAAATAGATTGACCCTTGCTGTAATCTGCACCGCATATGTATGTTAAATATTAATTGTTTTTCTCAGTCTACATTCTTTGACAGTGTTTACCAAACAATGCTTTTGCTGGGAACGCTGCAAAACAAGAAGTCCGAACCTGGTGAAAAAGCAGTGGGTCTCAGCTCAAGGTCTGTGTCCACAACAACCCAGAAGGTCACTGGCCATAAATTATTCAACTCATCTTGGGAGACACAAGATGGGAGCAGCGCTTCTCTCTTTCCACTAAATGATACCAAACAGTCTACAACACCTACCATGAAAATTAATGTGCAGGTAAACATTCAAATTATGTGCTTTATTTTAATACTTTAGACATTACTTTCATAAATTACAAGGCTCAATATTTATAACGCGTACATTTTTGGAATTATACATATGTGGCCAAAATATGTTTTCGTGAACATTGAAATGGCCAGTTCCAATCGTCCCTGGTGCATTTCCAAGTGCTTCCCATTTGGCTAGAAAAGTCAGAATTACATTTTGCAATTGGTTGTCCTTTAAGTGTGTGATTTGGAAATATATATTTGTCAGCCTGCCTAGAACAGTGCGCATATTGAGTATATATTTGATCTGTGGTTAGCAGACTACTTTGCGATCTATGTCATCTGGAGCTGATTGCGGGCCATGCACACCCAGGGGCCTGTAGGTATCCAAACGTGGCTTGAGACAGAGTTATTTTCATGATGGAATAATTAAAATTTCCATCTTCTTATTTAATACGGATTAATAACAGCAATTAAAGATGCATTTTTAGTAGATCACGACGTTTCGATCGTAACACAAGCAATCGTCATCAGTTGGGACAACCACAGAAGTGTTTTCTTGCTGTGGTTGTCCCACCTGGTGACGATTGCTTGTGTTGTGATCGAAACGTCGTGATCTATTATTTTTCTACCTACGTGACTTTACCGAAAGAACCAAAGAGTATGGATTCATGCAGTCACGAAAGCTTTAAATCAAGAATGTACTTTTAGATTTGTTGTCCACTTAATTGTCTGTTCAGAAGCAGAGTGGATCTCGTCCATTCCTCCTTTGAAGGAGTTAAGACAGCAGCGGAGTATTTACAATGCGGTCGATGGTTTGGGATTCGTGGCCGCACTCGTCGAATCTTTGATGCACCATTTGTGCATTGGGAGGCCTCTTCGGTCATACCCTGTCCCGATTCGGTCGATGGTCGACCATTGGCGGCGTGGAAGGTTGAAACGGGAGGTTCGACAGTAGGGTCCTGTATGAGATCTTTATTTTTGACATTGGCCGCAGTCCAGGCTTGTTTTCATCTCTCGCCTTCATTTGTAATTGTGGTGTGTAGTATACTTACTGATGATAATTAACTGAAAAGAAACAGCTGGCTATTTATTTAAATACATTTGAAATAAATGTTGACCAAATCACTGTTACAATTATACACTGTATGATAAACTTATTTGTTGTATCTTTTCAAGATATCTGCTTTCAAGGAAAATCCATTTGCATGGAATAAAGATTCTCCTGTGAACAGTTCAGTCGTCAGCCTGCAAGTGAGCGGGGAAAATAAAAATGTGAACACGTTCACTTTGATGACGGTTAGAAATCATAACATTTCAGGATCTGAAATAAACTTTTTTGTAGAAACAAATAATGTTTCAGCCTGTAAATCGTTTATTGTTAAGGACGGTGGCTTTGCAATAATAGTGGACATTTCAAATTATCGTGATGTCAATGGCAGACTGGACTTATATTTACGTTACAATCAAGCCCCAGCGGTTGACCTTACAGAATTTGATTTTCACTTTGTCATGGAGTCGAGAGAAGCGGCAAGGAACAAACAACGACGTGAAGGTGATTCTGTGATTCAGACAGAGACATCATTTTTCATCCCTAGCAATGAAACCGATGCTGGGATTTATTATATTTTACTCAAGAATACTGGTAAGGCGTGCCTAACACATTTAATGCATGTTTTATTGAGCAAATGTGCTGTATATATATTAAAAACCTGCTCCAGGCTGGATGACGAGAGCACTTGGGGATCACTGCTGAAATCCTGCATATGAATCTCATGCTACCTTTCCACCTTGATTTGGCATAGGTGCTTGGGGTGGTTAATTTTGGACCCAAGAGCAACCCCCCACAAGCCACGAGGCTCCGTGGGTTCAGCCACGCCCTTTATTCCCTCACCCCACCCTTACCCCCTCCCTCACAACAATCCCTACAAGCAATTGATTGTGATCTTCATACCACTTTTTTAAAGTGTTAATATTAGCTTGGGTTAGGCTAAGCTATCCCAAACTCTTTCGTTGTTGTAACCTTTCTGCTGTGTATTTTAAACGAACACATGGCTCTGAGCATGCACTCTGAGAGGGATGCCAATGAAGGGTGCATCTGTTTTCGTGTCGAGCCCGTGACAACTAGTTTGGAGCGGCAGTCCAAGTAAAAGGAATTGGCACCTCTGATCGGGTGGGAGGCATTTATTTGTACACATGGTACTGGTATTGTATTGGGCTGAACTCTTATCACAGTGTACAGCACGGTTTTGATAGACCTGTTCTGACTGAGACGTCCGGGTTTGGTATGTCAAAAAGGTGGCTAACCTGGTCACAAATGATAGTACAACATACAATTATACTTTATTTATATAAGTCAAGCCCAGCTCTGAGAGATTATCTGTCAGATAGACACACATGTCACTCGTGTACAGCTTGAGATAATTGCAGTGGATAGATAGGATATGCTCTTGAAGAATGTTGATTTAAAAATTGTGTTTTTCTTCAGTTTTTTTCCATTTTAAAATGTTATTTTTCTATGAGGTTTCACAATGAGAAAACACCCGAATCTTTACCTAGATGCTAGCAAGACATATGTTAACTTATGCTTAATATTCTTTATGCTCTTTGGCAGGAAATGAAACTGCAGGCAATGCCACAAATGTGAAAGTCAGAATATGGACAACTGCCTGCAAAGTGTGGGATGATGTTAATGGCCAGTGGAATTATGACTTGGCACAAGTACGTGTTAATGAATTAAACAGTGACACATTAGAGCCCTTTGCCACTCCACTGCTGGATGCATGTTGAACTTCTTTCCCACCGTACGTAGCCAATCATGGTAATCGGAGGTGCCGGAGGACAACAACCTAAGGCCTTCGCACATGCTGTGATGGTCATGGGAGTTGATTTGACCGTACCTCATCACACTGGCCAGTGGTTGAAGTATGGTGGAATAGAATGGACAGTGTGGGTGGGGAAAGGGGCAGGAACATTTCCAATATTATCTGTCACTGTGGCCAGGAATAAAAATAAGGTCGCTGGTTTCATAGCCAATGCACCAGGGTGGAGTGGGTGGTTAGTGCACTGGGCTATGAGTCCAACAATCTGCATTCGATTCCCTGTCACAATGAACACAAGCGAGGAGCGATGTGTCAATCAATCACGAGCATGACTTGAGGTCTTCATCCAGCAGTGGCCTGAGAAGCGCTGAAAAATGTCCGAAAAAAATTACACCTTACAAAGAATATACTGTTTGTTTAAAAACAAATAAAGTTGCACATGTTCTGTTGGAAGTTTTATAGAGGGGAATTCCTCTTTCAAAGAGCTTCAAAGGCAAACTAATGAGCTGAAATAAAAAAATGACATAACCAAAAAATTCCCACTTTATCTAAAAGTGTCAAACTATTGTAAATACATTTTGACAGGCGCTTTGTGTCATTTATACTGCACATGGTAATTAACTTGGTAATCAATATTAAAGCCATATTAAATAAATAAAAATGCCAAAACGGGTACTTATTAATGTTTTTGAATAATGGAAAAGGTGCATTCTAGCGCCACCGTAAATGAAACAGTCTGTGAGATACAAAGTACCACCAAAACGAACGGACTGCATTCACCACAAGGTTAAAAGAGTATCGTTGAATCAAATCACAACCAAGAATTGTAATAAGTCATCACATTGCGAGTGTAACAAATCACGAGATGCCGACTTATTTTATCTGTTTCCAGTACTTAAAACAAAAATCTACACGTAATCCTTTTCGTGTCATCAGCTAGATGAATGTATTGAATTAATGACTCATTCACATTGAAGCAATAATTTTTGTTGTAAATTAATTTGTAATGGCTTCACCTTGATATTCCTTACACAGGTGCACCCGAACTCCACAATGGATAGCACCGTTTGTGTGGTTGGTGGAGGTCACAAGGCCACCACAACGAACGCCGGTCGCGAGCGAGTCTTCGTGGCGGCAGAAGTGTTGGCCCCAAACACCATCGACTTCTCGACGGTGTTCACGAAGTTTGACCTGGTGTCAAACGGCGCCGTGTTTGCCGCTGTCATTGTGATCATCCTGCTCTATGTCATCATGCTGCTGTGGGCACGGAAGGCAGACATCAAGGACAACAAAAAGGTAACTGGCATGGTATCATTGTAACCTTATTTTATTTGTTTAGTATGCGTAGTGGCCTTTTATGACGACGTAGAGGGTTGACTTGAGGCAACAGGGATTTATTACAGATAACTTCAAATACAGCAGAGTAGTACGACCCTGACACTCGAAGAGGTAACGGCTTCTTTACCCGTTCTATTGAGGGAAGTATCCCCCAAGTTAGCACCCCACGTTAACTCCCTACGTCCCTCTATTCTAGACCTTCACAAGGAGGCTAACTGACCTGGCCCAGCTTTGGCACAGGTCTCGACCACCAGCCACACGAGTTCGGCCTTTAGAAGGAAATCGGCCCTCGCGGCTCTGGGGTAGCACCACTGGCTTGCTCTGCCCGGCCTTCAAAAGGGCAGCAGGTCAGAGGAGTCTCAGGGTCTATCTAGCTGGACTTTAGTCTTCACTGGTTCTTCGTCTTGACTTGGGTCGAACTCTTTGTTCTCCGGGTCCCACCTTTTATACGATTTCCCATCTGAGGGGCGGGTTTCTGTGGGATCACACAGACCCTCCAGCCCCCTCCCCTCAGGAGGCCTTGGGCGTACATCACACAACTGCCCAGATCAGGTTTGTACCGCTTCCCACAGAGAGGCGGGGCTCTGTGGAATTACACGCACCCCACAGCGCCCTCCCCTCTGGAAGCCTGGTCAGAGATGACACAATCACTCGCACCGTTAAGTATTGTAAGTCGACCGGTTTAGTGTGTGCGTGCTTCAACATCACCACATATGCATACACTAAAATAAACTACTTTTAGCTTCCATCATAGAGGTTTTCTTGGTTAAATCACGTAAATATAAAGGTAAGGTCCACTGAGCTATACAGAGACTCCTCTCGAGTTAGGTTCCAGAGGTCTGTTTGAAAGTCAATTTGTTCGTAAGTCCAACTTTACTCCTGTTGATTCCAAACATGTTGTATGGCATGTACACTAAACACGGGAAATGGCTTTAAAATTTGTATAATCTGTAGATGCCACTGGTTCTTCATGTTCTGCAGATGCAGATGCCACTGGTTCTTCAATTTTCTGGAGATGTATATGCCACTGGTTTTTCATGTTCTGCATATGTAGATGCCACTGGTTATTTATGTTCTGCAGATGGAGATGTTAATTCCCTTTGGTGCTCGTGTTTCCTCTCTACTCTTTTGAAAAACTGAAGAAGAAATGTCTGCACAGTTGCTCTCTTCTTCTATTCATACATCAATTTGTAATAGGCAATAGCATCATGAACAGCTGCTGACACCTTCGTAATCCTTTCAGTGTTTGGATCCATACCCAGCATTGCCAGCAGAAATGCTGCGAATGCTGGGTAATGATACCAAACTTACGATTCTCGGTCTGAACATGCATCTGGACATACGGACAGTTCGTAAGTCGAATGTTCGTAAGTAGAGGAGTACCTGTATAGCACTTTTTTACAAGCGACCTGGTCAAAAATTATAGCTCAACGAAGTGGCTTATCACATGAAAATTTATAACAGCCAAATACTCTAAACGCATGCTTCTAAATGTGGAAGAAAAAACTGGAGGATCCGGAGAAAAATCCAAGCGACCATGTGGAGAGAGACATGCAAACTCTAAATATACAGGCATTAGGGTTGGGTTCGAACCCACGATCCCATTGACACGTATAATAGTTACAGTATAAGACATTTAATTTATTGCTTCTGTTTTTGCATCTTTATTGCGTAATGTGATATATTAATTTCGCAGAACAGGATGTTCTTTCTGTTCGACGTGGACGATGAGAACCAGTGCTTGCTCGTGCTACGAGTGGCCACAGCGAAACGACAGGATGCGGGCACGCGCTGTGGGGTCTGCTTCACCCTCTACTTTAAAGAGTTCGACACAGGGATACGAGAGCTCGCTCACCCAGAGATAAAGGTAAGGTCTGACACTGTGTTTGGATCACTGCACGGCCGTAATTATAATATATACTAGCTTTACTACCCGGCTTCGCCCGGGACTTGGATTCTCGACGCCCGGCCGTCTTTGTCTCCCCAGTGGCTATGTTCACACCACGGTTACTCGTTTGAGGCTGAGTCGACCTAGGGGAGGCCCAGGACCGGTTCAAATGATCGTCACAGGTGGTGGTAGTAAGTGGGAATCGAACTCGGGTCGCCGAGTTCATAGCGCAGCGCACTAACCACTACACTACCGCTCGCCCCACACACGCGCCCCCCGTCCATAGGTACACATACACGCGCTTGCTACAGACACACATCTTTAACGGTGCGTACGGCAGTAAACGACAGGAATAATAAAGCAATGCTGCGCGAAGAACGTCTTAGACCTGCAAAACATTTGTATGGCACTTTACTCACGGAGGGTTGGGGGGGGGTGCGTGATGAGCAGGCACACTGCGTTACGCTTCCGCACGCGCGGATCACATGACAGATGTGACGTCACAGCTCACTTGCCGTGAAAAATATATGCATTATTGCGCCCCCCCCCCCCCAAAAGAATACCAAAGTAATGTTTTTATAAGTTTTGCATGGTGTACATTCTGGAAAGTACCCACATGGCAAATTTCACGTTTTTTGCATGTCGGGAAGTACGCTAAACATTTTCAACAGACACGGCTCTTTACGTGTTGTCTGAGTTGGAGGCTTTGTATTTTGTGGTTTGCATGTGGACGCGTTCGTAAAAACAAAGTTTTTCACTATAAATTCTTTATATGCGTGGCAGCGAACTTAATATAAAGGATTTAAAAATATATTCGCCTGTGAAGGACGCGGGGATCGATCCCGCGACCTTTGGCATGGGAAGCGAGGGCGCTACCAACTGCGCTACTCCGCCACGGCCTCGATGAACGGGCCAATCGCAGCGCTAGGAAAACCAAACGGACCAATCGTGTCTCGCAAATCCCTCACATTTCGTCCAATGAAACTGCGTATGGTCCGGCGACACACAGACACACACACAGACAGACAGACAGATTTGCGATTTTATATATATAGATTGGGACACATCCTCCACCAATATTCAAATATGCTCAAAATGTCCCCCCCCCAAAATATTACTATCAACAATGTATATAAAAATGTTTGCTATGCTATGTAAATAAAAACAAAAATTTCCTAAACCTTGGCCACAATATCTGGACTTGTCTTCATATAACAATGCATAGATTTCTGTTCATATTATTGTGGTTGTACATTATTAATCCCTAATCTCTGCCATTACATACAATGAAACAAGAAAAGGTAAAACAGAAAAAACAGAGCAATGTAATACAATACACTATTATACATTATTGTAAAAAAAAAGTCCATCCCATGTGTTAGTGATTTTTAAAATATTTTAGGCAGGAAATTCGTTTTCAAATTTAGATGTTTTTTTCTGGGGGGGGACCGCTAGACCCCCTGGAAGATTTGCCCCCCCCCCCCAATGTTGACTCCATGGCTACGGTCTTGGATCACTGAGTGGCCAGTGTAGAAAAAAGCTGAAAATTGTCCTGTGTTGGCCTGCATAGTCCCGGTTAGGGTAAGGCTGTCCTGGTGAGTAATTTTCAAACATTGGGATGTTGTACTGGTTGAGAATTTTCTGGCCTCATGCTTGACAAATTATAGGGGAAAAAAGTGGGGCCTACAAGCTGTAGGCTGGGCCACCAACAGAAAGGTTGCGGCCATTCGCTGTGAGAGGGGGGTGGTGCTAGTGGTTCAGTGGGCGTGGCTGTAAGTGGGCATGGCAAGAGGGAGGGGACTGCCAGCTCGTTTCTCCCTGTTTGGGAGTTTGTAGCCAACCATGGGCTCAAATGACCTTCAAGCCTAAAATTGCTAGAGCACAATAAACATGTTCGATGTTCATATTCTACATTATCCATCAGATATAAAGATTACATATAAAAGTGGGCTGATATCTGTTGATGTTGTTAACATTCTAGATTGATTGCGACTTAATAATGAAGTATACCTTTTCAAGTTGTAAATGTGGTGCCGGATGATAACGCTGTCGTGGATGTTAGCAATGCCATGGAGGGAAGGCCAATTCCAATTGGCTATGCCGCTCATAGTGCTTGGAGCCACAACAGCAGCCAAATAGGGGCGCTGGATGGGTGTAAGGGGCTGGTAACCCCTCCACCTTCAATTTAACTACCACTAAACGACGTGGAAAAAAATCTAACTAAGCTTGTGCCGGAGGCCCCCGGGGGGACAGGAATCTATGCGTCTCCAGTCCAGGAATCTATAACGTCTCCAGGCCAAACCCCATTTGGTGGAGTAAGGAGATTGAATACTTAAGATCGGGTTTCTCCAGAAACGGCAAAAAAGCACTTCGAGTGGCCATTTGTAATGTTAGAATGCTCACTGTTGAGGGGAGGCTGCCATTTCTCTGTTGGGAGCTGGACCGATACCGCCTGGATCTGTGCGGTATTCAGGAGGTCTAGTGGACTGGCTCTAGCTCCAGTCACCATGAGGGGTCGACAGTCGTCTGCTCGGGGCAGGAGACTACCAAACAACAGGGAGTGGCTTTTCTTCTGAAGAAAACAATGAAGGGGGCGTGATAACGTGGCGGTGAGGTGTGGCAAGCTGTAAGCCCCAGGCTACTGTGGGCTCGCCTTCCCAGCTACCAGAGGCGAGGTGTGGTGGTGGTTGCTTATGCCTCCACCGAAGATGAATATCAGTGGAGGGATGCAGGTAAGGCCGATGAGTCAGATGCCTTTTATAACCTACTTTCACAGGTGCTAGCTAAAGTGGCTCCTCGGGATAGAGTCATCCTATTGGATGACTTTAATGCCCAAGTGGGTCATGATGCTGGCACCTGGGCTAGATTGGTTACAAAGCATGGGCCAAATCAGCGCAATAACAACGGTAGGAGGCTGCTAGACTTCTGTGCAGCCCATGGGCTTGTAATTGTCAACACGCCGTTCCAGCATCGGCGCATCCTCCAACATCATAGATGCACGCTGGGTCCAAGCAAGAACATTTAATAGACTATATAGTGACAGAACAGTGGATGCGGGCCCAGGTGTTTGACACGATGACCTACAGTGGAGCTGATCTGCCCACTGGCCATCGGATTGTCATCTGTAAGATGTGCCTGCCATTCTTACACTCCAGTGGTGGGTGTCCATCTAGGATCCCATTCAAACCCACAGTGGCGTGGTCTTAGCTAGCTGGTGAAAGTTGGATGTCAGAATTTCATCATTGCTTGCAGCTGGGTTTGACATCGTCCCACCCTCCTCCTGACGCCGAGGGGAAATGGGTGAGGTTTAGAACTGTGGCTCATGCAGCTGCAATGGCTACTTTGGGTACACGGTCCAAACCTTCCCAGAGACCCTGGCTGATGGAGGAGGTGTTCCGGGTGGTTGAGAAAAAGCGACAGGTAAACTCCCACCATCTATAACATTCCACGTCGGAGAATAAGGAGGCCTTCGCTCGGAGGTTCGGAGAGCCGTGCGGCGCTGCAAGGAAGAGTGGTGGTCGCGGGTTACTGAGGAAATGGAGTCTGCCTCAGAAGCCCGTGATCACAAAGCACTCTTTAACTCCATCAAATAAGTTACTTGCAGTGCCACACCTATCACCATCTCCGACCCCCAGGAAGAGGTTTGCAGATTTGCTGAGCATTTCTTTGAAGTCTTGGGGGAAGGGAAATCTCTCAGCCTGGAAAACATCATGGGGCAAAGTGGGGATGACCCTGCTGAGGTTGTAGTGCATCAAATATTGGAAGAAGTAGTCACCCCCATCAGTGGCTGGCTGAAGTGCCATCTGTTGAAGAAGTACAGAAGGTGATCCAAAGTCTGAGAACAGGAAAAGCACCAGGGCAAAGATTATCTCCCAAGCAAAATGCTGAGGGGTGTGCAGACTGCCTTAAATTATTACATCATAATAACAGTCTGGACCACTGGACGGGTTGGAAGGATGCTCTGGTGGTCACTGTCTTTAAGAAGGGGGATCACATAGACTGTAACAACTACAGGGGCATCTCCCTCGGTGTGCCCGGAAAGGTCCTGGCAATAATTATTTAACATCGCCTTGCCAGGCATGCTGAAAGGCTTGCAGAGCCCCAGTTTGGTTTCAGGTCAGGACTGTCCTGCACAGATGCCATATTTTCTGTCCGTTTGCTACAGCAGAGGTGTAGGGAATTCCAACAGGACCTACATCGCTGCTTTATTAACCTGGTCAATGTCATAATTGTTTTTTTACCCTTCTATCTGGCAACAAAACTGACACCTTTTTACAAGGAGTCATGTTTGCATAGACCGCAATACCTGCAGTCATAATACAAACAAAAGACATAACTCTGATAATGTGCACTGTCCTTGAAGTTGATTGGTCCACACCCGAGACAGCTTTCCTTCAACTTCAAGGACAGTGCACATTATCAGAGTTATGTCTTTTGTTTGTATTATGACTGCAGGTATTGCGGTCTATGCAAACATGACTCCTTGTAAAAAGGTGTCAGTTTTGTTGCCAGATAGAAGGGTAAAAAACCAATTATCATATTTTTACTGGCAAATGAGGTTCCCATAGTGTAGATGTCTGGTCAATGTCTATGATACTTTCAATAGGCCTGTGCTCTGGGTTGTTCTTTGTGCTTTTGGAGTCACTGACTCTCTGCTCACAATCATTATGGACCTTTATGTTGGTGGGCAGGCCCTGATAAAGCTTTTCCCTGTTCACCTTGGGGTGCGACAGGGATGTCCTCTGGCTCCCACATTATTTAACATCGTCTTTGACCACGTAGTTCGAGAAGTCTTCCATGGCTGTGCTGGAGCAATCTTCATCGGGTACAGATACAATGGGAGGTTGATCAATGCCTGGATGGGGTCAATGGATGGCTCCCTATTGATCTGGTGATTGCTGCTCAATGGAGCATGCCACTAAGAGGTGGGGCCACACCATCAGCCCCACCAAAACCAAGGACCTGCCTAGGTATTTTGTGCCATCAAACACTCCAATACTCTGACTGTCGCTTGATGATGCTGGTTGTAATTGCCGGCGAAACGTTTTACTCGAATTATAATTGTTGTGGGTTTACTCTCCAACACACCAGTGTGCTGAACTAGTAATGAGTTGGCATGTTTTGTTTAGGTGACAAACCTTACTAATTGGCTGTGGCGGGGTTAACGACGCATTTATATTTATGCGATGTAACCCAAAGACCTTTATTATGGACGCATGTATTCAAACACTTTTTTTGACAGAATATGATAAAACCACCCCTCAGGGGAAATCTTACATTTTCATTAACATTTACAATTATGTACCATCTTGTTAACAGGAGTTTAAAAGAGACAGCATATACAACTTCCTCTTCTCTGTGCCAAAAAACTATGGGTACCCACTGGATGTTAAACTGTGGCTCAAAGATGCAGATTCCTTTGACTGTTTGTTTGTCAGTGAAATCTCGGTACTGGACCTAGAAAAGCAGCAAGTGTAAGTATAGTGCAACACCACAAATTGTATAATTACACTAACTGAAAGACACCATGCGGTAATCAAATTCACTTAATTAACAAAAATTATGCATCAACGTGTTACCTGTTATTATGTTTTCACACGAGGCATGATCAAAATATTGTGATTAATTTGCAGACTCCAACCATACTTTTATCTTTAGCCCTTCATACATGAGCGCAAGTTAAACATCCGTATGGGACAAAGTGTTTCCGCCTCGCATGCGCGGGTTTTCTCCAGATGCTCCGGTTTCCTCCCAAATGTAAACACTCATTAATGTGCTGATAACACCTTAGTATATCGAGAACCGCAGAACTCGGGTAATTGTCGGCATTGGATCATAGCGTGGCTGCTGTCTTCCCGTTCGTCTGTGATTTTGCCTCGCACCTCTGAGTCATTCTCTATTTTTAAAGATTGCGCGTTACAAGTTTAAATTATTATTTCTAGATTTGAAGTTATCGTGACTGCAAGGATCCATACTCTTTGGTTATTTTGGTAAAGTCACGTAGGTGAAAAAATAAAATTTCAACTAAAAAAACATTATTAAACGTGTTACCTCTCAAAACGTGGCATAAATCTACTTTGCGATTGTATTGGCAATGTTACAGGTAGGAACAACAGGTTCCACACTGCCCACCAGGGATTATTTGTCTGTCGTGCATACCACGGCCCCGGCCCCCACCAGAGCACTCCCATTGGCTCGGGGGCGCCGAATACAATTATTTAATTAATCGAGCTCGCGGGGTTTCGCCGACCAATGGGAGCGGTGGGTTGGGGTTGGTAGAGGAGGGGGGGGGGGGTTAGTGGTGGGGGGGGGGGGCACCGCCGCGACTCGGGCCAATGAGGAGACAGGCAATGTTTCATTCACAAAATGGAACTGGGGGAGGGTGGCTCCATTCATAAAATGGAAGCCTTGAAAAGAAAAAATTAACCCGTAAAAACAAAGTTTTTCACTATAAATCCTTTATATGCGTGGCGGCTAGAGTCCTCTCGTGCTCTGGCTTGAGATGGCTGTTACCTATGGGTCAGATGATTGCCTGCCACCATTAAGCAATTGGTAATTAAATATAATTTATTTTTTCCTAAAAAGTGTAAAATTTATGAAAAAATTTTTCACGAAAATAAATTGTCACGCACAACGAGTCTGTGTGCAAAATGTCAGCTCGATTTGATCACGGGAAGTGGGTTAAAAAACGACCGAAAGATTTGCACGGTCGTAAGCGCGCAAGCAAGTGAACTTAATATAAAGGATTTAAAAAGGCGGATCTTTTTTCCTCGTGTTTCTTTCAACATTCCCAGCCTTAAGGTGATTCAGTTTGTCCAAAAAAGCAAATTTATTCCTTGTAAAAGATAAAACAAATCAATACATTTTTAGGTTAACATGAAGCATATAAATTAACCCCCCCCCCACCCCAATAAAAAAAATACTTTACGGAGTATTATATGACAATGCATATTACAGGTCAGAACAACAGGTTCCACACTGCCCACCAGGGATTATTTGTCTGTCGTACATATTTGTCTGTTGTGCACGAATGCGCTGTCCAACCAAGTTCCTACCTGCCCACTCCGAAGGAACGTGTTTTCCATGCTTTTACAGCCCTGTTGCCTAGCAATGCTGCCACAAGGCTGCATGAGCGTAAAGATGTATTGTTCACTTCCTGGTTTTGCAAGCATAATTAAAATACATTGCAGCTGCACTCACTGTAATAAAGTACAGCCGTATAACTTCAGCTCCTGTAGAAAAGGCATATTCCTGTTATGTACTTGTGCAAAATAGAATCACAACTTAGTTACAAAAACATTCATTCAGCACCGTTATAGAGAATGTTAATAACAATATAAATTACGCCTCCTCCCCATATTTGTCGGTTTACATAAAATAATATAATTGTGCATTTGTATCAATTGTGAGGTAAACAAATATCGTGCTGCCCTGCCCTTAGCAAGTGTTGTGCTGCTCTCTTCCTGTTTAAGTGATAATAAATATGCATGAATTCAGCGAATACAATTATTTGTATAAAATACATTTTAACAACTGCTGCTTGTGATGATATGACATATTAAAAAAGTTTAATGTGAAATCATGATTCAAATAATTCAGGTAAATGGCCTGGCGGTGCCAGTGAGCATGACTTCATGAGGTCAGCAGATGCAGTACAACTTTTTAACCTGCTAGCCACGTAAAAACGAGCATTCATGGGCTCAAACCTGAAATGATTTTATTTTCTCACGTAAAACATGCTCTTACCACTCACGGTTCCTCTACAGGCATTTCTTTTGTGTGAATTCAATGGAATCATCGGACACGATCATAGGGCATTATGGAAAGATATTTCAGGTAAAAAATGATCACTTTTCATTCAACAATTCATGGATGGTCCATGAAGCACTTAAGGGAAACTTTTCTGAAGGTCATCTCTGGTGAGTAAAAGCCATAGAAGACGATGGTGGTATATGTGAGAAGCCTTTCTTAATTGTTTTTTTTACAAAGTTATTAAGTTAACATTAAGACATGCTGGTTTAAAACTACTTTGGAAGATCATTAAAATATATTAATACATGTAGGAATGCTTTCTTTCAGTAAAGTTTATGTTTCTGTTCTGGCAGGTTTTCCGTTTTCTTTCGCCCATTCAAGACCAACTTCTCCCGCGTGCAGCGCATCTCCTGCTGCGTTACGCTCCTCTTCCTCATGATGATCGCCAACGCCATGTGGTTCGGCAAGAAGCAGGCAGCCAACGAGGCGGGCGGCGGGGTCACGGTGGGGCCGCTGTCTCTCACCGACATCCTCATTAGCCTCCTCAGCAGCCTGGTGGAGGTGCCCGTCAGTCTCGTGGTCGTGCTCATATTCCGCAACAGCCGCTCGGAGAGTGAGCGGCCCCCAGGCCAGAAGAGCTCCTGGAGGGGCCCTTGGCCCGGTGGCTGCAGATTCGTGGGCTGGTGTCTCATAGTCCTGACTGTCCTGAGCTCTGGCTTCTTCACGATCCTCTACAGCATGGAGTGGGGCTCAGAGAAGGCCAACCGCTGGCTCGTCCGATTCCTCTTCTCTTTTGTCTTGTCGGTCATACTGATTCAACCCATGAAGGTAAAATGGTGAATAAAGTCACATGCCCCATTCTGAAGCGAGGTGATGTAATATTTTGGATGATTTATAAGACAGTTTTTTTTATTGACATCAACATATTAAATATTTACAAGGTGTCCTAGTGATGCACGCCTCGAGTTCAGCAATCAAGAGTTAGCTCATGCGTATTTTAAGTGGGAGTTCGGCCTTGACCCTATCAGCAGCACATCGGGGTCAATCTGCAGGATGATTGCTCAATGTTGGATGTGGGGGAAGAACACATGGACAGTTCGGGAGGAAAGCAGCGGGGTTCCTCTGCCATCGTTTGGTTAGGGTCGGTGTTATCTTGAAACGTTTCTATTAGAGGGCATATTTATTGTTGTGATGTCCTCTATTCAAAGGGCTGGTGGTATGTAGAACCTCCCACCACTTATATCTGTCCTCTGCCAGTCTCATTGAAAGATTTAGTACGTTTCGTATTGGAGCTTTGAGGACATGTACAGATGGTTTGAGATGATCCGGTCCCATTTTTTGGGGGGAAAGTCAATGGAGAAAAATATTTCTCAGACAAAGTACACAGCCCTCAACTGTACTATAGTTTACTTCTTCAGGTCATTTTCAGGGATGATTAGTCTTACATTATGTTAAAGTTTTAATTGGAAGTACAGGCAGACCTCGCTGAACCTGGGGGTTACGTTTCGGGAAAATGTTGTATTGACCAAAACTGTGTTCGACAAATAATATACCTCATGGGGAAAATAGGGTTGTGTTCCTTGGTACGAAATGATCACCCACTTCCTCTTTGTTTGACAAATTATACACGATTTACGCCATTTTTATTGTTGTACAGGATGCTGAGTCGCTCTCCATTTCGTGTGTATACAATCTTTATTTTTCAATTTCACCTCAACACAAAACCCGCATCTCCATTCCTCTTCCCGCATCGCGGCACTCACACCCAACACTCACCCTTAACACTGCCACTTGAAAATCAATGTTTCGCCATCTAGGCGTCTTTCTAATGTCCTGAACAAGTGGACGGCTAAATGCATGGGGCAATATGGGTGTATTTGCTTGTGTCGTTGTGTGTGTTGAGTGTGGCCTCAAGGTGCACATGGCCTGACACAAGCGTCGTGGTGACGTCACCGCCACTTAGTGGCGAATGGCGGTTGTTGTTGTTGAGTGTTATATTATCACCCAAAAACAAATGCACGAAAAAACATGCACGATAAATAAATCGTTCTCAGAGTCGATTGATTCCCACCTTCCAACGGATGCAGCACTCTCACGGCACTACTTTGTCGACACGGAGATGAGAAACTTTCAGTCAAACTGTATAGAGCCGAAACATTACCCCAATATTCCGGAAAACCTTCCTCATTAGGTACACCGTGTAGAGCCGAAACACACGGTCGATACAGCCGCGTTGGGCAAGGTTTTCCAGCACATATAATAAGGTAAAACATTAATTGTTCACTAACTTGATTTTTCTTTCATCATCAAATAACTTTTTCAACTCCCGTGCTGTGAAATGCATTGTTTAATACTGTGAGGTGTCCATTGGAGCTCGCAAATGTTTTTTGCGTGTTCATATGTGACTGTAACTTACGCATCGTGTGCATTGCAGAATATCGTGTTTGCTGTGGGTCGAGTTTTAATGTGGAAAAAGAATGAAAAATATCAAGCGGACGAGATATTAAAACCGTACACGGAAAGTTATGAAATAATGGACAGCGCTGGAAAAGAAAAACTGCAGACCAGCAATGTACAGGGCAAGGAAATTGCAATCTTTGTGACATGCTCATGGGAGAGAGCCATATAAGCCGTGTTGCAAATAATGCTCACAATATACACACCAATAGACAACCTTCCAAAGCAATATATATTAACACAGTAGTTAAAAAAGATAGCATTTGGAATACGACATTTTTTACTGAGAAATATATTTAAATGTTGAAGTTGCTTAAAGAACATTATAGAATGTGTCACAAAGGATGTATTTCCTCCCAACAGAGAAGTCTTCCTCAATCCCAAGAAAAGGTGCTTCCGAAAGTAAAAGACAAACGTGTCTCAAACCGACGCACGTTTTACGCGCTCTGTACCTCGTGGCGCTGTTGTTAGCTGAATGCTTAATTATAGGAGATTATACAAAGTCTCTTAAAACTAATGTAGAGAAAACCTTCATCGTGGGAAAATTTGGAAAGGTAACAAAAATGCATTTCATAGTCACTCATAACACTTTTTTTTCAGTATATGTAAATACACCTGTCAGTCTAATTTTCTTTCATTGGGCACGTTAGTCTAACACATTGATGAACTTCAGAACGTAGCGGCCCTCTGTAATTTCTCTCTCGCCAATCACATGTGAGCGGTGGATTCGTCATCACATTAAGCCAAGCGCGATGGGGTCCAACCAACTTGCGCTGAGCCACCTTCGCAAAGCATTGTGCTCTTTGTGGCACACATCACCCTTCCCCTGCTCCCTGGTATGCCTGCTGGCAGCACCATTGATGGCTGGCCTCCATAGCCACCAGCATGGCAGCAACATGTCACCGTTAAACACATTTCTTTAGAACAAATTTTTGTGTTTAGTTTGTTGTCCCTCCCTCGCACCTCCGATTAGCACGGTTGGCTGCATAAGGTGCGAATGAAGTTCAACATACATACATACATAAAGGGTCTGGTGGACCAAGGATCAGGGTGAGCAGGTGCTGGGTGCGCGGCTAGGAGCATGGCCGTGTCTGTGGGACACCAAGTGTGAGACCCACAGTGGGTGTGCCACCATCTTATGCCTTGCTGTCAATCCCTGGTGCCGCTTCTAACTGGCTCAGAGCCAGCACGACTTTGCAGATACATGGAGGTGGTGTGGGCTGGCATGGGAATCTGTAGAGTGTGCAAACTCTCATCCGTACGCTGTCAAATAACTGTAGCCATCCAAACTTTAACATCGGACAACGTAGGATGGCAATGACAAGACTCGTAAATTATCTTCCTGTGCAAGATATTGATTCTGCCCATGATATATTTACCCTTACAGCAAACTTGCTTTAACAATACATATACAACGAAAATGCAGAAATCTTACAAACGATAATATCGCAGGCACTTAGATATACAGGTATACGTCGGTCTACGAAAGGGATGTGTTCTTAAAAAAACACGTAAAACGAAATTTAGTAAATCGGAATGGCTATTCCCATTAATTGAATACTAAAAATGCGGCATGTGTTTCAGATAGTCATTTCAACTCTACTCCTAACCTAAAAATTGTACACCTATATACATTTTCACAATGCAAAAATATGAATAATAAAGAACGTAATATAAAAAAAATTGAAAAATAATTTGAAACAAAAATAATTAATCTTCTTGGTTCTTTCGGTAAAGTCACGTAGAAGGGAAATAATAAAATAAAAAAAAACATAATAAAATTATTCTCACGACGTTTCGGCCACAACGCAAGCAGCCGTCCTCAGGTGAAAACCAGGTCCGTCGAGGCGACAGAGTCTGAAGGAAACAGCACACGAGCTTGGAGCATATATATAAGCTGGGCGCCTTGACAAAGGAATTTGCATATCAAGAGGAATTTAGCATATTTATGGGAAATGCATGAATGTGATTAGTACTACATATGCATGTGCTTTATGCAGGATTAACAGCATCAAAGGGAGCTGCAGTTGCTGCTGCTGCAGTTGCTGCTGCTGCAGTTGCTGCTGCTGCAGTTGCTGCTGCTGCAGTTGCTGCTGCTGCAGTTGCTGCTGCTGCAGTTGCTGCTGCTGCAGTTGCTGCTGCTGCAGTTGCTGCTGCTGCTGCAGTTGCTGCTGCTGCTGCAGTTGCTGCTGCTGCAGTTGCTGCTGCTGCAGTTGCTGCTGCTAAACCATTTCGGATCTTAACTGATTGTGTTCACGTTTTACGGTGACTTTCAGACCGCGTTCCACTCACTGGCATGGTGCAGTGTGCAGAGTAATGTATGGTGTCGTAATTGTATAGTAAATATATAGCAGTGTGATACACATTAGGGTGGGTAGAATAATACATAGTGTTATATTAAAATGGTTAAGGCAGCAACTGCAGCAGCAGCAGCAGCAGCAACTGCAGCAGCAGCAACTGCAGCAGCAGCAACTGCAGCAGCAGCAACTGCAGCAGCAGCAACTGCAGCAGCAGCAACTGCAGCAGCAGCAACTGCAGCAGCAGCAACTGCAGCTCCCTTTGATGCTGTTAATCCTGCATAATGCACATGCATATGTAGTACTAATCACATTCCTGCATTTCCCATAATATGCTAAATACCTCTTGATATGCAAATTCCTTTGTCAAGGCGCCCAGCTTATATATATGCTCCAAGCTCGTGTGCTGTTTCATTCAGACTCTGTCGCCTCGACGGACTTGGTTTTCACCTGAGGACGGCTGCTTGCGTTGTGGCCGAAACGTCGTGAGAATAATTTTATTATGTTTTATTTTTATTTTTTTATTACTTCCCTTCTACGTGACTTTACGAAAGAACCAAGAAGATGAATCCCTGCAGTCACGAAAGCTTTAAATCAAAAAATAATTAACCTTTTCACGGAACTCACCAAAATATCTCCTGCATGTTGGAATGACTGGAAAGGCGATGTGGAGGCGTTACTGTTGCACTGCAGGGACACCGTGACGCTGTCGCCGATGGATGAAGCAGGCTCCCGGGTGGCTCTTGTTTGATGATCTCGTGGCACGTGCCGTGATTAACTTTCGTTCACGTGGAAATTAGAATTCTTTAATTGAAATGTGTCCATCATTTGTCAATTGCGTTTACACTAAATTTCGTGAACCGAACGTTCGGAAATAGATACCTGTACATAATATGAAAAAACAAGAATCGGTTTTACCCTTTCTGGCGATAAAACAGGTGTTAAAATGTTTAAACATCGTATAGAAATATTTTGAAACATATGCATGTTTGTTTGCATGTTCACCACAAGTACATTTGGTTAATGCGAACTTGATTCCTTGCAAAAGGTTTATGTTTGGTGTTTGAACATGTTAACACCTGTTTTATTGCCAGAAAGGGTAAAACATATTCTTATTTTTTCATACTTTGATACTGGCAAAAAGGTCCTACCTGCACATAAGCCGTGGGAATTATTTGCTAACTTTTATACCAATTCAGTGGACACGTGAAGGTTGCACATTGAACGAATGCATGCTGTTTGTGCATTAAGGTTACCGATGCCCAAAGCTACTGGGACTGGGTGTCCAACTCACTCTTGCCGTACATGAAACAAACCGGCAGCAGCGCGACTACGAGCGAAGCTCCTGGAAACGAGATGAATCGCTTTCATTTATGTATTGTTGGGCTTGTACGTCTGCAACAGCTGAGATACACCAAGGGTAAATTTTTACTAATAATTATGCTAACAGTATGGTTTACTTTGGTTTTCTATGTAACAAGGATATATCTCAAAAGACTATCATGAGGTTGTAATGCTACTACATAAAACATATAAGCATGAAAAAAACTGCTTATTATATCACGAAGGCTTTCGCGACCCTACCCAAAATCCTTTATGATGAGACTTTATTACATCTTAATAATGAATATAAATATAGTTTTCATTAATTTTGTTTGAAATCACTTATTTCCATGCATTACTTAATTGTGTGGGTGATAGTCATGTCACTTTGAGGTTTGATGATAATTA
Organism: Lampetra planeri; assembly: GCF_965212315.1. Lineage (NCBI taxonomy): Eukaryota > Metazoa > Chordata > Hyperoartia > Petromyzontiformes > Petromyzontidae > Lampetra > Lampetra planeri. The sequence continues at coordinate 2,797,238 of NC_136125.1, read as the reverse complement.
TTATAATATATGTTCTGGATTGTATTTGCAGCAAAAAACTAATTTTCAAATGGAAACGTTGTGCAAAGAAAATACATGTCTTGATAGGAAAGTATGGAAATACCATTTGTAAGGCATCGGAGTATTGAACTTTGTTGATATCAGAATTCAGTCACAGGTTAATCTTCAAATTACTGACGTTTTGAAATATTGCCATATTAAAATTTGGAAAATATAATTTGAATGATACGAGAGAATGGGCACCTCCACTGCAGGTTCAACTCCTGAGATTATTTTCCAAGTTAAAAGTATACAAACGAGTATAAATGTAACCGATTATCTATTTCTATGTCAGGATCGAGCAAGCTGAATTTTGTGGCAATGTTGAAAAATGGTCAATACACTCCACCTGAAGAAGATACGAACAACTATTCAAAGGCCTGGGTGATGTCCAATAGTACGGGTGGAACCGAGAGAGACCAATACTGGATATTCAAGGATATGGGAGAAGAGATAATCTCAATGAATGGTGGTAAGACCACACACTCAAATGCCACTATTTATAAGCACAACAAACATATTCACTCAAAACCGTGATTATCTCATAACAGTCACCATTGTCTACCCACTGTTGGATGGTATCCTTCCCACACCATTGCCATTCCACACAATTTCTCGATGCCACAATTCGTCTCGTTGCTCTATCTTCACGGCGATGCTCGCTGTTCTATTTTCACGGCGGTGCTCTCAGGCAATTTCGCTCCATTGGGTGCCATTCTGTACCATGGCACGTTTGGGTGCCAAATGTGCCATGGTCATCATCAACTTGATGGACAAACAAGAAGAAGTCTCGACCACCGGTCATCATCGCTTGTAGCAATGTTGTAGTGATGTTTTCTGTCGAGCTGACTTTTTCTTAGCAGTCAGTGTGATGTCTCTGATCTGCGTTTGTTTTCTCGATTCACGTGCTCCTCTTTCCTTCGCTCAGTGTAATTGCAAGCGTTCAATTCTCAGAGCTTCTTTGCCCACTTTTTAAACTTTTGTGTCCAATGCCTTTGTCAATGTCCTTGTTTTTGATCCATTTATCATCACAGATAATATTAATTGGTCGAACACCTTCTTCTCTCGGTACACTGGTACGGTGCTTTCCATGACTAAGTTTAGCTTTTTAAAAGTACTCCAACGTACTTTTTTGTTGACAAGAGCCCGGCGTTACAAAGAACGAACCATAACAAGGGAAAGTAGTACGGAAATCCCGCAGACAAAAGCCCGAACTCAGTGCTCCTCGGTTTAGGGAAGGGGAGGAGATTGGGCTCACTGCCTCACTCACGTCGGGACTACGAGCGGGAGTGTAGGTTTTTTTTTTAGGGAGGCGAATATCCAGTAAGAGGAACAAAATGGGTGGGCGAGGGTCGAAAAGGGGCAACCTCCCCCTCTTTAATGTAACATTTTGATGCCAGTTTGCCTTCAGTAACTGCCTTAAGGTATTCGTTCATGCGTTTTTCAACCTGCTTGTTCTGGTGAGGGTCACAGCGGCAGCATATTGAGTAGGGCGTTCCAGTCCTTCCTTTCTCTGGCTAGAGGCTCTAGCTCTTCTTGGGGAATTCCCAGGCGTTCCCAGGCCAGCCAAGCGACATAGACTTGCCAGATGTCCTGGGCCGGCCCCGGGGTCTTTGGCCAGTGGGACATGCTCGGTAGAGTTCCAGGGGGAGTCTACCAGGGGGCATCTTCACCAGGTGCCCGAACCACATCAACTGGCTCCTCTCGATCCGGAGGAGCAGCAGCTCGACTCAGAGGCTCTCCCGGATTACCGAACTCCTCACCCGATCACGGAGAATGAGCCCAGCAACCCTGCAGAGAAACATAATTTCGGCTCCTTCTACCCACAATCTCCTCCTTTCGCTTATTACCCAAAGTTCATGACCATAGATGAGGGTGGGGACATAGATCGTCCTCTAAACCGAGAGCTTTGTTCGAGAACTCAGCTCCTGCTTCACTACCATGGAAAGGTACAGTGCCCGCATCGCTGTGGATATCACACCGATCCGCTGGCCGATCTGCCACTCCACTTACCATCACTCACGAAAGAGACCCCGAGCTACTGAAATCCTCCACTAAGGTCTTCGTGTGTTTACTTTATTTTGTTTAGCAAAAACTTGCAGTGGATTGCTTTTTAACCCAAGTCGACTTAAACTTAAATTTCATGATTGCATTAGCTAAACGACCTTGTTAGTATAAATTGGTATGATTTAATTTCTGGATATACAAATAATGGCAATTTCTAAAATGCGATGCGACAACCTGAACACCCTTGCAAACAAAACGTTCCATCTCGAGGGTTTATCCATGTGAAATTTCGATTTAAAGCTTTCGTGACTGCAGGGATTCATCTTCTTGGTTCTTTCGGTAAAGTCACGTAGAAGGGAAGTAATAAAATAATAAAAATAAAACATAATAAAATAATTCTCACGACGTTTCGGCTACAACGCAAGCAGCCGTTTTCAGGTGAAGAATGAAACACTGCCAAGCTTGGAGCGTATTATATAAGCTGGGTTGGAGGTGGAAGAAGAGCGCCTTGACAAAAGAATTTGCATATCAAGAGGAATTTAGCATATTTATGGGAAATGCGTAGGTGGGCGGGGGGTTTCAAAGTCATATTATGCCCATGCATTATGCAGGATTAGCAGCATCAAAGGGAGGGGGTAGGGTGTAGCATTAACAAAGGGAGGGAATGTTAATAGTATGTAGAAGCAACGAAACATGTCAATGGGAGAGCGGTGGTTGGAGACCCGCAGCGGAGTAAATATTGCATTCCCTGTGGAGAACACAAGATACACAGTCAATGCCAGTGAGTGGACTGCGGTCTGAAAGTCACCGTAAACGTGAACAACAATCAGTTAAGATCCGAAATGGTTTATTACGTCCTTCCAATGATTGCTGAGCCAGAATCCATCTTCTCGATTGAAATTGTCTCTGTGTTTGTATATGTGGATCGCCTCATGAACGAATCTCTCATGGTAGCCAGATGGCTTGCAGAGAACCTCTGTCTTGGAGAAGTCAATGTCATGTGAGCCCACTGAATTGTAACAGTGATCTGCCACGGCTGAGGTGTTTGTCCTACCGTGTTTCAGGTCTGCTTTATGTTCACGAATGCGGTCCGAGACATGTCGTTTGGTTTCTCCAATGTAACTGCTACCACAGAGGCAACTTAGTTTGTAGACGCCAGGGTACTGTATGTCTGGAACCACATCTTTTACAGACGGGACCAGATCACGGATTTTATGTACTGTGTTGAATCGGACCTGGATCTTGTGTTTAATCAGGATTTTGGAGATATTTTTTGTGACCCCAACAATGTAGGGTAAGGTGATGGTTTTGAAAGGCTCCTCAACAGGATCCTTCTTGATGGTTGGAGTGATGGCTTTGCGGATTGTGTAGTCGGAGTAACCATTAGCCTTAAGAGCTAGTAACATCAGCAAAGATGAGCGTTTTGAATTAGCTCAATTAAAAAAGAGGGATGCAATTTTCATCCTCTCAGCTGACAAAGGCAATGCCACTGTCATCATGGACAAAATAGAATACAACAACAAAATTCAATAACTACTCAACGATGGCAGCTATACAAAAATAAAAAGAGACCCTACCAACAGCCTCGTTACTAAAACCAACAAAATCATTTCTGATTCAACCACATTAATTGATCAAACCAAACAGTTCTCGTTGAAACCTTCTGCAGCCAGGCCAGGTGAACATAAAGCAGACCTGAAACACGGTAGGACAAACACCTCAGCCGTGGCAGATCACTGTTACAAATCAGTGGGCTCACATGACATTGACTTCTCCAAGACAGAGGTTCTCTGCAAGCCATCTGGCTACCATGAGAGATTAGTTCATGAGGCGATCCATATATACAAACACAGAGACAATTTCAACCGAGAAGATGGATTCTGGCTCAGCAATCATTGGAAGGACGTAATTAACCATTTCGGATCTTAACTGATTGTTGTTCACGTTTACGGTGACTTTCAGACCGCAGTCCATTCACTGGCATTGACTGTGTATCTTGTGTTCTCCACAGGGAATGCATTATTTGCTCCGCTGCGGGTCTCCTGCCTACGCTCTCCCATTGACATGTTTCTTTGCTTCTACATACTATTAACATTCCCTCCCTTTGTTAATGCTACCCCCTACCCCCTCCCTTTGATGCTGCTAATCCTGCATAATGCATGGGCATAATTACTTTGAAACCCCCCCGCCCACCTCCTACGCATTTCCCATAAATATGCTAAATTCCTCTTGATTTGCAAATTCGTTTGTCAAGGCGCTCTTCTTCCACCTCCAACCCAGCTTATATATACGCTCCAAGCTTGGCAGTGTTTCATTCTTCACCTGAAGACGGCTGCTTGCGTTGTAGCCGAAACGTCGTGAGAATTCTTGTATTATGTTTTATTTTTATTATTTTATTACTTCCCTTTTACGTGACTTTACCGAAAGAACCAAGAAGATGAATCCATGTGAAAATTAACAAATAAAGAAATAATCACATTACACTGAAAGTAAAATTATGTACCTGTTTGAGCTTTATTGTATAAGCACCCTGATTATCATCATGATTTAATTGATACATCCGACATCAACACATTATCCTGACATTGCAATACTGGTGAATCCGGTTCGGAATGGGACAAACTCAAGTATGCTATTATACCAATGCTCTGTTGCACTTTATCTTACTTAACACTGAACGTCATGTTTTCAGAACGCCAGGGCAGAGGCGGCTATTTGGTGGAGGCGGCGAATGATGCAGTGAAAGCAGCCGACACTGTGGCCTACCTGAGAGAGAACTCCTGGGTAGACCCACGCACGGCAGCATTGGTCACCGAAGTCTCAGTGCTCAACGCAAACACAAAACTGCTCTGTCATTTAACTCTGCTGCTGATCTTCTCGTCACCTGGTGAGTCCCTCTGTATTCACCATTGACAATTGTGCGAAATTGTATTAAACATGTATATTCATTTGACAATTACAAACTTTGAAAAATGTGGTGGTTGCTTCATGCAATTGGAAGCAAATAGTATCTGTGGTGAAACCACTCATAGTCAGACTCGAGTAAGCCAGAATGCTTAATAATAAATACATGGAATAAATTGGTCCTAAACACCCCGTTTGGGGGTAGACTTGGCCATTAATTCTTCCAGTGTAAAATAAAATGTGCACCGTATTTGGAAAATATTACATTCGTTCTTCTATTGAGAGATTGGTTCCAGCTATGGAACTGTGGAATTTCCACCACTGGCTCAGGGCTGTCAGTGGAGTTGAGCTCCTTCCAATGCTCCTTTGGGCGGAGGAACACGCATCTAATTTATTTAATGAAAGTGATGTGTAGAATATATATAATTTATTTTAATGGACACTTTTTTGTCAATTCATATACAGCAGGTGTTGCCAAGCCACAAGTCAACGCACGGGTCTTTTCCATCCTGGAAATCGGAGAGTTGCAGTTTAATCTCAACCTGACTGCTTACGTCTCCATTTTTGTCCTTAACCTGCTGTTATTGGCGTGCGACGTTCCCAAAATCTGTAAAGAGAAAGGTGCCTATTTTAAAAAGGTGACACATTTAGTAGAATTTCTGTGCTTTGGTCTAAGGATAACCACTGCGGTGGCGTATTATCAGCAGACAATGACACTCAAAGAAACCCTTGAAACATATACACAAGGTATGTACTTGATAATAAATGTATGCTATGACAAATAAACTAGAATTAAAATAATACTACAGTATAACAGTGTGGTAATTTATGCTATTTAATTTCTACAATATATGAAATAATACATCTAAATACTGTGTAATTCAGTAAAACTACTGCATGGAAGATGTTATATCTCCAGCGGGGTAATGCACATTATGCATTATACGTGTTGTGACGTGCACATGCAACAAACTTGAATTCTCTGTAACGGCGCATGAATTTGTGTTGTCAAAGACCATACAATTTATGTCACACCTACATAACGTAAAACATATACCCGGACGTGTAATTTTAAACCATTGTTAATTTGAATGACGATGGATCTCCCAGATGGCAATGTGACGTTCGGCAAGCTGGCCTCGCTGGACGAGCGTCTCAGGGTGGCTCTGGCACTCTTGGTGTTCGTGGAGTCCCTCAAGGCTCTTCAGCTCCCCCTGCTCCACCGCGGAGCGAGGCGGTGCCTGACGCTGCCTCTGCTGCACCGAGAGGCAGGAGTAAAGAGCCGGCTGTTGATGGTGGCCCTGCTGCTGACCCTGTTGCTGTGCGCCTACAGCCTCTCTCTGCACGGCCTGTATGGCGCCCACTCCTGGGCCCACGCCTTCCAGTCCGTGACCTCTGCGCTCGTGCGCATGTCCCACCTGGGAGAGGCGCTTGGTGGCGGAGGGCCATGCGCCACGCTCGCATACCTCTCCTTCAGGCTAATGGCCTTTCTCCTGCTCTATTTACTTAGTAAATAGGACATACTATATTTTGTCCCATTCCTTAGTCTCCACATTGTCGTAATGGATCTAGCCGTGGAGTGTAATGGATCTAGCCGTGGAGTGTAATGGATCTAGCCGTGGAGTGTAATGGATCTAGCCGTGGAGCGTTCGCCAGTTGAGTAATTACCAGAACGAGCCATGTCACAGTGCTCAATTCACAATTGAGAGTTTGCAAGTTTTAATCTTGTTGAGTAGTCTGGTATTTATTTGTGTTTAAAATATATATTTAATCGAGATATAATGTGTATCTACGTACCGTTTACGGTGGTATATAACTACTATATGTTTTGTATCTGTATGGTGATATTTGTTGAATCAAATACAAACTAGAGTGCACTTTTCGACTGGAGTATTTTTTTTACGTCCTATTTAACTTTGGTTAAGAATTTAGCTCAACAAGTATGGTTGGTCACTGAAAAGAATGAAGGTACTGGAACTGCATACTTATCAGCAACGCCACTTCATGAATGAAAAATTAAAGACAAACCACAGTGCGATTGTGGTCATGCACCACAAACTATGGGCTGTATAGTACACCATTGTGGTCTGCTTTCCTTCAATGGAGGACGAGGAACAGCAAAACTACACAAACTCTGGCTCCTGAAGCCCTCTCATCATGGCTAGCAGACCTCGGCGTTGGCATTTAACTCCGGAACATATTGCCATGCATAAGAAGTCACTCACTGGAGAAAAAAAAAGTATCAATGTAAAATAAAAACATTTAGTTTGCAACATACAATTACAACAATAAACAAATCGTATTTATATGTGTAATGCTTAAATACAATTCCATCTCAAGACGCTTTACAAAAACAATCTCATGTGCACTCAGCATGTTACTTAATCTGGGGGTTTTATGTTTTCAGTTTACAACACAGCCTTAGAGAACAGGTGATTAAGTTTAAAGTTTATTTTGTTTAACCAAGTCCGAATTCAACAGACCAGGATAGAGCCTCTTTAAACATTGGCCTGTGTTACCAAAATGACCAAAGCAAAAACATAAAACACTTTTAAGATGTTTAACACGTAGGATTGCGTGACCAATATTCATAAGAGGTTTTTTTGGGGTTAAATCGCGTAAATATATAAATATGTCATTAAACCCGCAACCACCCGACACAGCCAACTAGTAAGGGTTGTCACGTAAACAGAATGTGGCCAAATTTTGATTTAAAGCTTTCGTGACTGCAGGGATTCATCTTCTTGGTTCTTTCGGTAAAGTCACGTAGAAGGGAAGTAATAAAATAATAAAATAATACAATTAAACATAATAAAATAATTCTCACGACGTTTCGGCCACAACGCAAGCAGCCGTCCTCAGGTGAAGACCAGATCCGTCGGGGAGACAGATCTACGTGACTTTACCGAAAGAACCAAGAAGAAGAATGTGGCCAATTCGTCACTAGTACAGCACACCGGTGTGTTGGAGAGCCAAGCCACAACATTTACAATCTGAGTACAACGTTTCCCCAGTAATTACAACTAGCTTCATCAGGCGTTGATGTGGTGACCACGCTTCTGCGCTCTTGTGCAAAGTGGGGGGGGGATTAATGAGTCAACGTACATTATGCATGCGCATTATGCGAGCCCTTCGATCTTGTCCTTCCTGTCCATTGTGTTTAATAAAATAGCCATACAAACGGCTTATTGAAGCCTGTATAGGCATGCATTTAAATAATGTATTATTTGTCTTCTTGGTTCTTTCGGTAAAGTCACGTAGAAGGGAAATAATAAAATAAAAAAAATAAAGCATAATAAAATAAATTATTTTTATTATTTCCCTTTTACGTCACTTTACCGAAAGAACCAAAAAGATGAATCCCTGCAGTCACGAAAGCTTTAAATCGAAATGTATTATTTGATTATTCGCTTCCACATAGCATTAAGTCGGTAGCTATCCAAACGGTTACATTTTCTTTTTCAATATCGATAGATTCTCTAATTAGTCTTGGACAGTAGTAGATATTTTTGCACAGAACTTCAACATGATTAAAATTAATTGAGTGTCCTTGTTGGCACGCGTGTTCTGCTACTGCTGACAGTTGTATTTGGGAGTATTTAATATGTATTTGATGTTATTTTAGTCTCGTGCTGATCATTCGTCCTGTTTTCTTAATATAGCATTTGCCACACATGCAATTAATGTACACACCTTCTGTTGATAGCTTTGGTAATACATATTTTGTACCAGATATTAATTTCTGTATTTTATGTACCGTGCCAAATCTGACTCGGATGTTTTGTTTTTCCAAACATCTGGCTAGTTTATCAGTTACTCCCACAATGTACTGTATTTTGATCGTTTTAATTAGTTGGGCAGTTTCAATGCTCGTGTTATTTGATTTGGGTTTGGCATTCAATGACCTGTTGATTTGTGCACCATTGTAACCGTTCATTTGCAGCGCTTCTTTAACATGTTTAATTTCACTTCTCAGACTATCACCATCTGACACTTTTTTAGCTCGATGAATGAGTGTCTTGATAAGAGCAAATTTCTGTGCAGGGTGATGTATCACCCACAGTTTAAAAAGACAAGTAAAGTACAGTCAGTTCTCCTATAACGCAGTAGCTACGTTTCTGAAGAAGACCGCAATCTGGAAAAACTGCGTTATAATAACAACCATTGATTGAATATGAATTAAGGGGTAGTAGGTTTCAAAAACACCAACATAACTGACATTTTTCATGATAATTTATTGTACAGTATCATTGATTATTACGCGTTATATTATAATTACTGTGTTTTAGTTTGATAATATAATTCATTACTTTAATAAAAACATGAAAATTGGTGAAACAATGCATATTACAGTGTTAGTCATTAAGCGATATAAAACGTAGCCATGGAGGACGGTGAAGAGATAAGACAATGAAGGGTGTGAAGTGACTCGCTTCACAGCTTTTAATGATAAAATCTTTTTAAGTTAAAACATTTTTAACCGTAAGAAATATTTATGAAATGTGAATAAACGTATTCACATGTTGCAACACCACAAGATGAGATGGCTGCTTGAGACGAGTAGGGTAAAGCACAGTCCGTGATAACAGGTGAGGTGCGTATGCAGGCTGAACAAAGACTGAGGCGCATGGGTAGCATCTAGAACAGTGGTTCTTAACCTTGTTGGAGGTACTGAACCCCACCAGTTTCATATGCGTATTCATCGAACCCTTCTTAATTGGAAAAATAAAATATGATTTTTTCAAATTCAAAACATAGGTATATGTTTTACTGGTGCACAAAATGAACCGTGCATCAACATCACTGTGTTCAAAGAACAAAACCAGCAAAACATGATTTTCACACAAAAACAAAAACATAATAATGAATACTTACTGCAAATCAGTGTGACTTCTGCTGTTGCCTTTCAAAGACCAGTTCAGAAATGCGCGGCTTCACCTTGGCAAGTGCCACTCTCATGTCATTTTCGCAACAAAGTCTGTTCCTTTTCTTCGTTTTTACGTCCAGCATCCTCGAAAAGGATTGCTCGCAAAGATATGTTGTAATAAACGGTATGAAAATCTCCAGGGCTTTCTTAGCAATAACAGGGTACGTTACCATTTGTTGACACCAAAACGTTGAGAGCGTTGTTGTTCTGAAGAGTTGCTGTTGAACCTGGCTCTGCTGAATTTCAATGATTTCGTCGAGGTATTCATCATTGACATCTGCTGTCTCAACACTAAACGTGAACGGCTGTCTCACCCATGCTGGATATGACTCTCTTGTAGGGAAGTATCCGTCGAGAGACTTTGCAAGCTCATCTAAGTGCGTGGCAATTGCTTGCTTCAGTTCCGCGGGTACAGAAATGTCTCCGATTCCAGACACATCTTCGATCTTACTTACATAGTCGTCCAGCAGGGGAAAGTTTGCGAAGTTATCGTTCTCTGTTCGTCGTTTCCATAACGGTAGCTTTTTTTTTAAAGCCTTCAGGTTTCCTTCCGCTTCAATGATGTTGACTCCACCGCCCTGCATCTGCTGACTGAGATGATTGAGAGCTGCGAAGATATCAGCCATGTACGCTAAAATGAGAATGAACTCAGAATTTTTGAAGCAATCTGCATGACAATGTTGGTGCTCTTGCAAAAACAGGGCTAATTCCACACGCATGGCAAAAACACGATTCAGCACCTGTCCCCGGGATAACCACCGAACGTTAGAATGGTACAGAAGTACCTCGAATTCAGAGCCCATTTCTTTACACAGCTCACTGAAGATGCGGTGCCTCAGAGCACTATTTCGCACATAGTTCACGCATTTCACTACAATTTTTAATACATCTGTCAGTTTTGGAGGCAAGGTTTTTGTTGTCAACGCATGCCTGTGCAGAATACAATGCGTAACAATGATGTGTGGTGCATCGGCATTCACTAGCGCACCAAAACCAGACTTTCTTCCCAGCATGACTGGAGCTCCGTCCGAACAAACTGCAGAAACCATATCCCACGAAAGATTGTTGTCTTTGAAGAAGTCATCCACAAGTTTCTTCACATCGGCTGCCTTAGTTGTTGTTGTAAGAGGCTTACAAAATAAAAAAAAATCTTCCTTTATCACGTCGTCTTTCACATAGCGCACTAATACAGCAAGCTGGCTTAGATTGGAAACGTCTGTGGTCTCGTCGAGTTGTAGGCTGAATTTTGCCGGGCTTGAAATCAGATCTGCAAACTACTTGAGCCAAGATGTATTTGCTCATGTCCTCTATTCTGTCACTGATGGTGTAATATGAAAGAGGAATTTGGGATAACTTAACTTCAGCCGCTTTTCCCAGCATGATATTCGCCATCTTCAACACAGCTGGTTTAATGAGTGTTTCACCAATGGTGTGTGGTTTGCCCTGCTTTGCGATCAGGTAAGCAACTTCGTACGATGCTGTGAGGATCGGTTTGTTGATGGGTACAAAGCCGAGAACAGGCAGAGTAGCCTTTTCATCGAATCTGGCTCTCTTCACCTTGAATTCAGCGAGTGTTGTGTTCTTGTATTCCCCATCTCCATGCAGCTTAAGGAAGTGCTCCCTTAGTTTTGCCTGGTGCTAGACTAGAATTGCTCAACTTGGCATTGCAAATCATGCAGTTAGGACGCTGACTCCCATCACGTTCCGTTATACATGTGAATCCATATTGTACATATTCGTCCGACCACTTTCTTTTTTTGCTCGACATAGTTAGTATGAAGGGATTAAAATATTAAGAAAGAAATCACACGACGTACCATCACGACAGTCACAAGTCGACTACCGAGCGCACCAAATTCCCTGCAGCACAGATAGGCCAAGCGATGTTGCGTGATCACTTGCAGCCAATGATGGCCAAGCCGTACGTGTCATCACGAATCATTATGAGTCGGGTGTGTGTCTTAACCTCCGCCGAACCCCTGAGAATGACTCACCGAACCCCTGGGGTTCGATCGAACCCAGGTTAAGAACCACTGATCTAGAAGCATCCAGCAGCATGTCGCCTTGTGCGATGCTACGCCGAGGCAGCCGCACAAGCGCTTATTCCTGCTCGCGCGACGTAGTTCTGTTCACTCAATCGCGTTATATCTAATCCACTTCCGCGTTATGAAAATGCTTTCTCTAATACATTCATTGCGTTATATCCAATTCGCGTTATGAAAACATCACGCGTAATAACAGAACTGAGTGTCCATCTTGGAGGCTGTATTATGCACTTATTCAAAAGTGTCTTTTTCACTAAACTGGAAAGGCAGGGCTTGTTTTTAGGCTTAATGTGCATTGCTATATCCAGCCTGAATGCAAGTGCTGGATGTGAAATTCAATTCCCTAGTCAGGGTTTATTTATATTTGCATACGTGATTACTGTTCAAGTAATAAGAGCTTGTTTTCATATCGACCTGTGAATAGCACATGCTCTGTGCACATAACACGATGTTTAAACAGCCTCCGAAATTTGATATGCAGCATGAATCATACGTAGTCATAATTCCAGTGTTAAATTCTCATGTTCTACATTAAATAATAAACCATTGTTTGTTAAGAACGAGCGCTTAACGTTTTGAATAATTGTTTGCGAACATTTATACCGCTCTTATTGATGCGTGATAACTCATTGTATTATCTGTTGTTTGCTTTTCCCCCCCGTGTGTTTGTGTTGGATTATTACCAAGCAACCACCGTGGATGGACTCGTAAAGGAAACTAATGCTCGAGTTGCAAGTTATACAGCAAAGATCATGCTAAGCACAATGATGTTAACGGCTTCGGTGTCAAATAAAAGCATTTGTACCTAACCTGCTTAATCTATTCCTACTCATATATATATGAGATAGATATGAGAAGTGAACACAGAATATGAGACAGCCAATGGTTCACACTCGAGTCAATTAAGATTGTGTAAAACTATTACCAAAATGGTGAATGTTTCATCTCTCATATCTGTGCATACAGTGCTGTGCATTCGTATTACCTGAAATATCACTTTGTAGCATGAACTGTTGTAAAACACGTGCTGAGTTTTATATTTTAATTTGCAGGCACCGAAGGCTGTTAATACATGCGTGTTTGCGACGCTACTGATACTCCTCAATTCCTCTCAACTGTCTGGTAAGTTATTAAACACCTTCAGCATTACTATGACAGTTATTGTTAAGTACACGATATGTACAGAATATGAACACATTGTAGCAGCTTCCAGTGAGCATGAGGCTTTGCTTTATTCTATTAGAGGCATTTTAAGCATCATGTACATGTATAGGGACAAAATACTGGCATCTGAAATGTACTGCTATATGGTAGGATATTACATCTTAGCTGGACACAAAGAGTGACAAATGTATAAGTAATACAAAGTCTGAATATAACATAAGACTTGATGCAAGTGGTAGTGAGAAGGAAACTATGCTTGTTTGGGCACATATGCAGGATGCAGAACAACAGGAAAAGAAAAACTGTAATGATGGGAATAATGGAGGGAACTGTAAGATGAGAAATACTCCGTAGAGAATGGCTCAATGACATAAGAAATTGGTGCCAGAGAGATTTGCATAGCCTCAGCATGTTGGCACAGGATAGAGGGAAGTGGAAACAAGTGACACCTACAGGCTCTCTGCCCATGGAGTTTGATAGATTGATTGTCATGTACTGCTCTTTTGTCAATCCACAACTGGATAAGGGCCTTACCACTCAATGCAAGTCGTGGGGGTTATTTTACCGAAGTTCACCACGGCTTGAACGAGTTGGTGAAATTTGAGATATTTCGTTTAGTCAGTACCACATGAGGTGACATAACTTTTGTGGTTTCAATTTCGTTCAATGACCAATAACAGTGGATTATGTGATAACCATTCGAAAGGAGTGAGGATATAACATAATTCACTTGTATTTGCCATGTAAATACATTGGAATCAATAAAGTGTTGCTACCTTATGACGAAGCATTTACTGCGCTGGCATAGTTCTACAAAATCCACATTGCTCTGCAAAATCCATAGCAGAACTATCGAAATTGCTCTCCACACCACCAATTGCACCTGTGTTTTGAGCATGGTGGTGGTCACCCATCCAAGCTCTATCCAGGCTCTATCCAGGCTCATTTCTGCTTAGCTTGTGTAATCTGATAAGATCAGGCACGTTAAGAGTGATTTGGTCATAGGCAGGACTTAAGTAAGTGGTGGAAGTTATACAATCCAATGGTAGAGACAGTATTTAAATGATGAGTGCTAAAACAATCACGCTAAATACAGTCAAACCCCTTTTTACCTTGAGATTTTTTGTCCATTCTAATGCCATAGAGGAACTTGTCATCATGCTCCAGCAAGCACAAGGTGGTGCTCATTTACACATTCCCATGGCTAAGGGCAGTATCTCTATAGATAAACCACTGCTAGCTCCCTTCAACCAGGCCTAGGATCACACCCTGTGATTCAGAGTTAAATGCCCAACCAGGCCTAGGATCACACCTTGTGATTACCAGGACTAGGATCACACTCTGTGATTCGCAGTTACATGTCCAGCCAGGACTAGGATCACACTCTGTGATTCGCAGTTACATGTCCAGCCAGGCCTAGGATCACACCCTGTGTTTCAGAGTTGAATGCCCAACCAGGCCTAGGATCACACCTTGTGATTACCAGGACTAGGATCACACCCTGTGATTCGCAGTTACATGTCCAGCCAGGACTAGGATCACACTCTGTGATTCGCAGTTACATGTCCAGCCAGGCCTAGGATCACACCGTGATTCACAGTTATATGTCCAACCAGGGCTAGGATCACACCCTGTGATTCACAGTTAAATGCCCAACTAGGCCCTGATGCTTAGGTTTCCACAGTTGTCTTGCACAGCTCTTCGGCGTGTTTTTAGTTGTTTCTCATGATGTCTGACATTTTTGCTTTCTGTACTGGGAGCTTTGTGTTCTCGGAGCTTCTTCAGGAACCAAATACAGTTTCTGAAGAAGCAGAAGTCACATGGAGCAAAACGTTGGACATCATACCTAGAACCTAAAAACACAAATTGGAGAGTCAATTGCTTTGCTGGAGTGCCACCCACATAAGAAACTACAGTGCATGTCTAACTGGTTTGTTTGTAAATATTACGTGGTGTTATGCAGTAAGTTTGCGTTTGTCATTTTGCATTGCAGAGAGCATCGTCTTTGCTGTGTTCAACCTGACAAGTCCATATGGGAATTTCACCAGCCCAAACTACCCACGTACATACCCGCTCTATTATGATGGCACTTGGATTATTAAAGGGCCACCCAATTCCATAATCACCCTGACTATAACCGATATACAGTAAGTGACAAGCACACTTTAGAGAGCCATTTCCTTTCATGAAAACATGTACAACCAACATGACAACCCACTTTTTAACTTTTTATGTAATTTACCTATGTCTGAAACTCTCAGAAATTATATTTTGTTACAATGGTATAACCGTAAAACATGTACGTGGCTTAAAGTTATCAGCTGATAAACGTTGCTTTTTATAAGCCTTCTCACATTTGTAAATAGTGAGTTGCTGTTGAACTAAGTGCTCCCAAATTGGCAATGGCACAACTCTAATCTTGGAAAAGGTCATGTGACTTTTTAAACCGAGGGACTTATTATTCTCAGATGTTAGCAATACCAAACCAGGCAGAACATGTATGCATTTAGAACGTTTTGCTCTTTGCTAATCATAAGTAGTATAAATTAAATGCAAACAGTTTTTTAGACAGATTTGTATCCCCTTACCAATTTGTGTTAATTACACTCCTTGCTTATGATTTGAGTCAATTAAGGTCTGAGTCAACCCCCAACCCAGATTTCAAATCACAACCTTCCAATAATAGTCATGTGATCTGCCATGGTAACATAACATCCCTTAGAAATAAATCGAAGAGGTTGACAGTGGTGACATGCAAGACGTTTGTGAGAACATGATTATGGTGAATAGCCAAATGTAAATGCAGAAAAATTCCTACTTGACTGGAGACAATGGGCCAACAAGTAGCGATATGTGATGAATTACCCCTGCGAGGCATGTTTAATGTGAGGCAGGGACTGGTGGCGAATGCACTGCGCTATTAATCTGGTTGCCATAACATCAGTGGTCAGTGATATCTTACACGATCCTGAACTGCCCATCCCTCCCTCCCTCTTGACCAACCCACACTGACCAGTGTGGTGAAGTATGGTCAAACTCCCATGACCGACGTGGCATGACATGGCCTTCATCCAGCAGTGGATTTACACAGGGGCGCTACAGTGGGGTTTTAATGCAGATTTTTTTTATTTACATTTGTTTCACAGATTGGAAGTGGATTTTGATTTTGTGTATGTTTATGAGACCCAGACGACGCCCAACATCAGCGTGACATCTGCTTATTCATTCAAGTCTTACAGTGGCACCCTGACCGTGAAATTGACGAGTGATCAAAGCAGGGTTTATAGAGGCTTCAGTGCTGTCTACTGCATTACCAACAACACATCAACTCACGGTGAGTAGGCCTTTGAACGTTCAACGAAAATATACATGAAGGAGACATAGAGTGATTATCGCTTTTGTTTGTAATGTAAATTAAGTGCTGTAGTGAAACTTCTCTTATCCGATTTGTTGTCAAAGCTAGAGGAAGATTATTTTATTTGTTTCTCCACGCAAAGTACTATTCTTATCTGCGCAGCAACTATTTCATGATTGACCAAGTGTGCGAACTGTGCCTTTCAGAGAATACTAGTCCAATTGGACTGCAATCAGGCACCATACCAGACAAGCTCATCACCGCCTCATCCACATTCAACGTTAGCTTCGATGCTAACCAGGCCCGTCTGAACAACACCTTGGGCTACTGGAAACCAGCAACGCTAAACAACAAGCAATACCTACTGGTAGTGTTCCAGGCTAGGGTAATCGTGACTGGGCTAGTTTTGCAAGGATCAGCGCCAGAGATCGACACCCTCTACGGGCTAAACACAAGCTGGGTGAAAGCCTTCAACATGGACACCATGAGCCCGGAAACCTTCTCATGGACTAGCACAAACACCACGGTAAGTTCATTTACACGTATATACTCTGTACATTTTAATTAGACTAACACACACTGCAAACGACTGCATCGTTCCACCCTACTTATTACATTTACTTAATGTAAAATGATAAAGCTCTTAAATACTGGTCTTGCAAGATGTCTATATATATTAGCAATAATTTTCTTTCGGATTCTTAAAATAGCATGTCATTGTATTGACATTTGTGTTTTGTGCCTTTGTAGTTTTTCACTGGCCTCTCTAGTTCTGATGAACTGAAGGTTGCAACAATTGGACTGCCCTTGATCAGCAGTGGCATTCGGATTAGGCCTGTGAATTGGCAAAATGATATAGCCATTCGCATGGAGATTCTGACATTCTGCACCAAGGCTGGTCCCACTGAATTTACATATAGCCCCAACAACACTAAAGGAGACATTACTTTTAAAGCAGCAAATGTCTCCATTGGCTTTGCCTGCTACATCTGGGATGTTGGGGATGGACAAACATTCATTTTTGGTCCTGACTTTTGTTACAATTGGGGGTCACATTTTTCAATAATAACATCAGCTTTTTCAGACCCGATATCATTTTTGTATAGCTATGCAGAATTTGGCATATACACATATAAGGTGAAAGAAATTACTGGCAATGGCAATAACACATATGAACAGGTTGTTTATGTCAATGGCTACGGTTGTATTCCATATACAA
This sequence comes from Lampetra planeri, assembly GCF_965212315.1. NCBI lineage: Eukaryota > Metazoa > Chordata > Hyperoartia > Petromyzontiformes > Petromyzontidae > Lampetra > Lampetra planeri. Next base: position 2,779,578 of record NC_136125.1, on the reverse strand, counting down.
TGAAACTCGTAGATGACATGCAAAGCAACAATAAAACTCGTGTACTCCAAGTTTCTGAGGCAATGCACCTGATGGCTCATGTGAACATGACATGCTTGGCCCAATTTGAAGACACAAACTACATCTGGTCCATCACGACCCTGCAAACTGGCAACATTAAAACCATCCCATGGTATGATGCCAACTACCAACAATTTGAGCCCTTTTATTTCACAGAAGGTACCTTTTTAATACGCGTCACAGTCGACATCCAGCCAATAAGTTTACAAAGCTTTACTGACAATATAACCATCACTGTTCATGCGACTCCATTAGAAGTACATATCACTGGTGGAGACACATCAGCTGTTGGCAACGGAGCCGACGTGCAGATCGATGCATCTGAACTGTCTTACGATCCAGATAATCGAGACTGTAGTGCTCATGGAATTAATTTTCAGTGGAAATGTAGCAAAGTGCTTCCCGGAGAAGTATTGCAAGATTGCAGATATGTCAATGTGGACATTGGCTCCATATACATACCGAAGTCCGAGCTGACAATAAATTCCACTGTCTGGGTACAAGTAACAGCGACTAAAGGGACTCGTGAAGCCAACAGAACTAAAGTGATTTCCGTGATGGACGGGAATCCCCTGGATGTTTACATTAGGTATGTAAGCCGCTATTTCTATCGTCAGTCTACACATGTAGTCTGCATGCTGCATTATTGGATTTTCTTATAAGAACAATTTCACGTTATAATATGCAACAGAAAACATGTTTGCCACTTTATTGTTCACGATGGTGGTGGTGGTGGTGATTAACACACAGGCTAAAGACCATATACAGCATATTATCTGATGGTGTTAAAGATGATAGTAATAGATTGTGGTTCACCCTCTGCTTCTAACGCCACTGCAGAATAATGCAGTCATGTTTTAACATCTATGTAGTAACTGCTATCATCACTGATGCAGTAATTATTTGGCAAGCATCTTGGGTGTTGATACAATGTGTACCACTCTCTGTGAAATCACTGCGGTGGCGCTATGGAGAGACTGGCTCCTGCCATAGAAATGTTAAATTTCCACCAGTGCTTGAGGTCCACAATTGAGATGAATACTGTACCACCAAATTCTCATTTGGTCATTGGAGAAAAACGTTGACGTTGGCTATATTTAATGCTAACGGTATCGGGCATATCGCCATGTGAAGGCAGCATGTTAGTCATATTGTAAATGTTTCTGTATGACTTATGCCTTTGCCAAACGCTGATAATTCTTGTCATACGTTATTGTCATTCAAAGGCGCCACGGTGGTGAGACTTTAACTACCTCACCTAGCATACAGGAGGGCGTGGGTTTGATCCTGACTCTGACACCTGTATATTTGGAGTTTGGATGTTCCCCACGTGGTTGCATGGATTTTTCTACAAGTCGCTCCGCTTTTTCCCTCCACATTATAGAATCAACATGTGTTTAGAGTATTTGGCTGCTATACATTTCCAAATGATAAGACATTTCGTTGAGCTATCATTTGTGGACAGATCGCTTCTGAAAAAGAGCTACATAGCTCATATATGTTTTTAACCTAGTGATTATGTAGCTTAACATATTATTTACTACTCTTTGGTTCTTTCGGTAAAGTCACATAGAAAGAGAAAATAATAAATTAAATAGTTTTATCTGTTACGAGACTTTACCGAAAGAACCAAAGAGTAATTCCTGCAGTCACGAAAGAGTCAAATCTAATATTATTGACTAATTTGTTTTGATATATCCTTAACAATTTTCTGACAGCTGTGGAGATACCTGCGCTGACAAGGTTACCACTTTGGATCCACTTGTGCTCTCAGGCGAGTGTGGTAACTGCGACGATGAGAACTTACTATATCAATGGAAGCTGCTGTCCAATACCGAAACTGTCACAGATTTTGAGCACATGACTTCCACAGGTATAAGTATTTACGAGATGAGTTTTGGAGATGTATTTTTCTTTTTCAAATAATCCACAATATGGCTATAATGTACATCCTTAAAAATGGTATTTTAAGTAAAAACATCCTTATAATCTCATATTTAATTGCTTAAAAACTGGTTATAATATCTAATCTCTAATACCTGACACAAACCATTTGAACTTACAAGAAACACGCAACTATATTTTAATGCAACGAACACAATATTTCAATTTACGTTTCTTATTGGAGCACTTCAAATCAGTTGTTCGCTGGAACCTCCAAAAGGCGAACTGGTTGCAGCAGCAACATAGGCTGTCTCAGCCCCTGCTGCTGATAAGAAGAACTCCTGTTGCCTGCAGACCGCCAGTCAATCATACTCGTCAGACTACAGAGGTTACTTATGCCGACACGGGGCCTATAGCGCAATGTAGTTTTCTCGGACTAACTCGCAATGCCTGTTAGCATGCAGTGATATTCTGATTAGTGGTCAGATATCCACCTCAATATATATTACACTGCTTATCCACTGCATATACATTTTGTATCTGTTTATGATACACTTGATTTGTAGCAGTGCATTGTGTTAATTCATATATGTACCATATGTTGAACTTCTTTCACGCCGTACATAGCCAACCATGCTAATCGGAGGTATGATTCATACTCAAAAGGTTGCATGCATTTGTTCCTGCTTGAATAATATTTTAATTGATTTTGTCGCTTTCTGTTGCTGGTGGCGATGTTCAGGAGTTCATAACAAAGGCTTAGTGATCACTGAGAATTCCTTGAAGGAAGGGGCTCTATTTGACATCCAAGTCAGTGTTACTGCCCATGGTAGAGGTACCGTGGAGGCCAGCTACAGCTTTGTCACTAGTCTTGGCCCTCTCAGCGGCATCACATGCGTGAGCAATCCTCTGTCTGGTTAGTACTGAAGTTTGTGTTCTTCGTTCTTTAAAACAATCACTCTTATAGGGGCTCCACAATTCACTTTTTGCACGCAGATATGATTCAATTATTGAATCAAACTCGTCGCGGAATTTTGCACAGAAATTCTAACACGTGTGATGTGAAAAAGGTAAGCACAGGTAGATAGTTGTACAGTGAGGGACACAGAATATATCTGTGAATTTAAGTTTATTTTTTAAATAATCTTTAAACCTGGACTCACATTTGTCCCACCTTGACAAGCGAGTGCCGATGCAATGCTATATCCAGAGTATTTTATTCAACAATAATTGCTTCGATGCTTTGTTTGAATTGGCTAGAAGTCATACACATAATTCTGATTGCATGTGATGCAACATTTTAGCATAATACTATCAAACAATACAACTGCACACTCACTGTCTATGATAACGGATGCTCTATCATATTATGAATTTGATTATTTTACTGCGCATGTGTTTGCTGTTTTGCTTTACATCCCTCCCATGTTTTTCGGGTGGCACTGCGTGTTGTCAGGCACGATATCTAACGTTTCACCGCACATGCTTGGGACTTCCTCATTCCTAAAATAGCTCCCAGCGCGTGGAGTAAAGATTTGACATCGAAGATCAACACATCGTTATTATGTTTTGTTCAAGGTTTTGCAGCAGTGACGCTCTTCCAGCTCTCATGCAGTGGCTGGAAGAGTGAGTCCCGACAGCAGCTCACCTACTCGTTTAAGGCCGTGTCGAACCACACCGAGTTTCTGATCTACAACTCTCAGCTGAGCCAGACTCCCTCTCTGCTGCTGCCCGTGGGAGACCTAGACACCCAAGGGACGCTGGACCTCAGGGCGAGCGTGTGCAACTCCGTTAGAGCTTGCACGTCGGCCCGCATACAAGTCAAAGTAAGTCTCTTTTAGTAAGTTATTATATATATGTAGGGTGGGAGATGGTAGCCTTCTCGTGGCCCACCCATAAAGTGCCTCATTACACGACTAATACCATTACTTTGGCCTTTTTGGAAATTATGGAAAGCTTCGAGTTCAGGGATGTGTAAATCCTGTCCAAAAAACAGTAATTTTAAGGGGCCAAAAGATCAGCCTAAGACTGCAGTCTTTTGTTATGCAGTCTATTCTTAGTCTTAAGCCTCGCCTTACCATATTAATAAAAAGTGTGCCGTACTTGGCCCTTCCCCTCTTCAACCATTATATATACGGAGTGGTAGCTCTTGTAATCTCTTATTTACTTGATACAGCTGTCGTGGCTGTGACGGTTCCACCTGAAGACGGAAGCTTGTGTTGCCTCCGAAACGTCGTGATTTTTATTTTATTTTACTTTTATTAATTTTTATTTTTTACCTACGTGACTTTACCGAAAATACCTAAGAATATGCATTACGAGTGTATTAATTAAACGTGGAAGGCCTCTCACGTGCAAAGTATGAGGTGCTCGCCAAGTGTTTACATCAAGAACACATCGACGTTGTTGCCTTCCGGGAAACCCATGCCGAAGATAACTGACTCCACCATCAACCATGCGAAATACGACCTTGCCACTTACATCAAGCAAGGCATTACAGACTATGGGGTGACAGAATAAGTCATCACCAATGAAACATCAGCCATTACTATCAGAATAGACCAGGTGTAAGTGATCAACATCTACAAATCACCGAAAAGTCCCTGGCCAACTCCAATGATCCCTATAGCAGCTCATCCATTGGTATACGTGGGGTGACTTTAACAGCCACCACACACAATGAGGTTACTCCACAAATGACGAAGCAGGAGATCAACTCACTGACTGGTCATCCATAAATTATCTGATTTTCGACCCTAAACAGGGAGGCAGTTTCTACTCTGCTCGATGTAAATGGGGATACAATCCAGACCTCTGCTATGTGTCCAAAGATCACCATGGCCTCCCGCTCTCCACATCAAGGAAAATCCTAGGATCTTTCCCCAGAAGCCAACACCGACCAGCAGTCATCCACATCGGTCTTCAAATTCCGTTGATCACATCCAAACCAGTTGATTGCTGGAATCTCCAGAAGGCGAACTGATTGGCCTTCCAGGGCAAAACAGAAATCGCGCTGCAAACCATTGATCTGGTGCCACATAACTACAAAATGTTTGTCACCGCAATGATCAATGTGGCTGAAATCTGGAGATCGATGAATTACTAAAAGCATTCAAAAGAACGGGCAATGAGACAAATGCTTCAACACTCTCAGAGGCTCTAAATTCGGCCAGACAACAGCACACTCCAGCCACAATGCATGGAATCTCCTTCACCATCTTGGCACCAGCATACCACCTATAAAAGGCAAATCGTTTCTCACCTCTTTGCCAAAACAAAAGCCACAAAAAATAAGCAGCACAAACAAGACGTGCGCAAAGTTCTCACTGCAACTGAAAGGAGCCTACCAACAAGCTCCGTATTCTCCCATCTGTACTCAATGGAATAGATCTTTGACACACTATGGGCCACTAAGGCCCAAAAAACCGCAGGCAACGACAACATATTTCCCGAATTCCTCACGAAATTGGGACCTGTCGGCCAAGACTGGCTCGCGGCCTTGTTTACCACTGTCCATTTAAGTGGCACAATCCCCAGAGCCTAGAAGGCAGCAAAAGTTGGAGAAGTTCAGGCCTTAAGTTACCAGCCCATCACACTGCTATCGAAGGTATACAAATTGATGGAGAACACGCTGCTCACACGCAATCGCGCCCATAGTTGAGCCATACCTGCCCATCGGACAAGCCGGCTTTCGGCCTGCCAGAAGCTGCTGTGAGCAGGTACTTTCTCTGACCAGCTACATCGAATCTGGATTCCAGTGAAAGCAAAAACCCACTACAGCCATGACACCATCTGGAGACATGGGCTCCTACTCAAGGCAGCGTGCATCATTAAGTGCTGTTCAACCCTGAATCTGCTGAACTCGTTGCTCAGCAATCGAAACTTCCAGGTACACCTTTCCGGTAACACAAGCCGTACAAGAAATGTCAGCGACGGCTTAATTCAGGGATCAGTACTGGCTCGGATCCTGTTTAATATCTTCATCAGCGACCTGCCAAATACATCATCCCGCAAATTTGACTATGCGGACGACATAACAATGGATACTCAGGGAACAAACATTAAGTCCATTAGTCACACCCTAACAGAAGACTTGTCCAAAGGTGGAAACTACGGCCATATTCATCCAAAATGACTGTCTAAATCCACCATCTCAATAACCATGACATCAACGCACAGTTGTAAGTGACTTTCTTTGGTAATCCTGTCAAAAACGAGCCATATCCCAAGTACTTTGGCAGAACATTAGACAGAAGCCTCACATTCAAAAAGCATATCGAATATTTGTGCAAAAAAAAGCAGAGGCGCCTCAGCCTCTTCCCAAACTCTTCCACCATCACTCTCAATTTTACCTCCCTTTCCACTCCTTCTACACTTCCTTGTCTTCACTCGTCTCGATGACTGCAACTCACGCCTGGTCTCCCTGCTTATGCCTTTATCCTTCTCCAACGCATCCAAAACGCAGCTGCATGCCCTGTACTCAACTTTCCATACATATCTCACTGCTCTCCTCTCATCAACTTCACTGGCTTCCTGTTAATCACTGCTGTCTTTTTAAATTCCTCATCCTAGTATTCAAAGCTTTGCACGGTATTGCCCCCCCCCTACCTCTCTTCTTTAATTTATGTATACGTCCGTTCACGCCCCCTCTGATATCAATCTTCCCTTCTTCTCTCTGTCCCTCCACCCGTTTTGTGCCCAGACTCGCTTTAGTTCTTTCTCTCATCTTGCCCCGTTACATTGGAACAACTCCCTCTCCATATTAGACTCTCCACCTCGCTTTCCTCCTTTTGCTCTGCCCTCAGGTCCTTTCTCTTTTATATTGCTTTTTCTCTTACACTGCCTCCACCCCGACCGGTTCCTTCCCCCACCCATAACCTACTCCCAGTCCCCCAATCCTCTTCCTCCAATGATCTCTAATTTCTCAGCCGGCTCCCACGTCTCGCTTTCTCTATGTGCACCTTACCACATTTCTCCCTTAGCCCTCCACCGTGCTCCTCAATCAGCCCAACTATTCGTCCACCAGACATCTGCCCCTATCACTCTTCACCTACCCTCATCCATGCCCAGTAACAGCACCTTACCACTTCATACCCCACTGCCTCTCATCCACGTTGCACCCATCTGTCATCCTCATTCACCATCATACTCCACTGTATTTCTCCTTCCCTACCCCTGCAACATCAGCTTCTTTCCCAGCCCCTGTCCCTCCATCCCTTCCATCACCTCCCTCACGAATAGCCATTCCGCCCCACCAATTGCTCCCCCTTTGCCCCTTGTGTACCGCCATTGATTTGCGTTGTAGAGCGCCCTTTCCAGGGGGCTTTCCAGATAAATCCTAAATAGAATAGAAGACCGTTGGCTAACACAGTGGAGTTCTACGGAGGTTCCATATAAAAGCCTCATCGACGACCTCACCATTGCTCCACACCGCTTTGATCTGCCAAGAAAACTATGGTGCTCCATCAACTGCTTCAGAACAGCAACTGGCCACTGCGCACACCTCCCCCACAAGTGGAGAATTAAAGACAACCCACAGAGATTTTGGCCACCCGAACCAGATAATGGACCATATCGTGAACAACTGCATCCTACGCCGGCTCTCCGGCGGACTGAGCAGTATTAGTCATGCTACTCCCGTCGCTATCGCATGGCTCAGACTTAAACTTGGATGTGTGATTTGCACATACTTGCCATACGCTGGAAGAAGATTATATATATAAATAATTTTGCTTGGAAATGAACTGTCTTGACAATACTATCAGCCCAGCTTTGCCCCAAGTCTTGATCAAGGAAAAACTAAAACCGTGGAAAACTATCCGTACCATGAGAATCCCATGCTGGCTCGGCTGAGAAGTGCCAGTGGATAATGAGTATAAGTAAGCTCGGGAAGCGGTCCCCAGAAGCAAGAGACATACACTGAGCATAAATACTGTTCTCATCACCAGTGGCACTCGAAATTCCATTTCAACTCACTGTTCATGTGTGTTTGTCCAGTCAAAGAAAGTGCCTGCTTGGTGGGGTCTAACATGATTTACTTTTCAGGTAACGCATCTATCTGCGGAGCAGCTGTTTGACAATACCCGTGCAATGCTGGCAGCCAATGGGACAATCCAGGCGATGGCACGCACGGGCAATGTCATGGTCGTCGGGTTGATAAAGATTTTGACAGCATCCCTTCAAAACTTAGCCCCAGACCACTATGTGAAAGAGGTATTCGTTTGAAAACATGCACATCAACACTGCAGAATCATTTTTAAACAGCAGCCCATTCCCGGTCAGAAAAAAGTCATTTAAAATTAAATGTGTAATGAAGAGGATATATAAATACAAAAACGTAATTGTTGATTCAACTCAACCAAAATATGAACATTTTGCTAGAGGATATGAGAATGTAATTCTGCCACATCCATAATTCTGTATGATCATTGTGGGGCACCATGGGGGTGAGATGTTAACTACCTCGCCTGGTATACAGGAGTCCGTGGGTTCTATTCCAACCCTGACGCCGGTATATTTGGAGTTTGCATGTTCTCCCCATGGTCGGATGGATTTTTTATCCGGGTCCTCCGGTTTTTCCCTCCACATTTTAGAAAGATGCATTTAAAGTAATTGGCTGCTATAAATTTCCACACGATAAGCTACTTCGTTGAGCTATCATTTGTAACCAGGTCGTTTCTAAAAAAGTGATAAAAAGCTCGGTGGACTTTACCTGGTAAAATAAAAAAATATAGTAATATATAGAGTGCATGGGTGGTCAGCAGAGGGCACTGTAGCATAATCCATTGATGTACGTTTGTACTCTGCTCCAATGTAAATCCAGCCAACCTTCAGACCAGCGTGGTAAAGTACGGTGAAATATCTCCCATGACTCAGACGGGATGGCGAAACCCGCATTCAGCAGTTGATTGGCAAAACGATTCACTGCATGTACTGATTCTGACCTTGTAATGTCAGTAATTGTACCGTACAAAGGTATAGAATGTAGTATATGTATTTTTTAGAATATTTCACATGGGAAATACATTTGGATGGAATATCTCCTTTGTAAAGTTGTCCAAGGCTGCAGTGTAAACGTGTGTCCGGCTGTAGTGTAGTTCATTTCCAGAGCTTTCCCACTGATCTGCACACTGACCTCATCACCTGTGGCACTCGAAATTCCATTTGAACTCACCGCGTGCAGTATAATAATTCCACATTTACCCTTGAGGGTAAGAGTGTACACGTTTGTTTTTTTCAGACTTAACGTTCTTAAATTAATAAGTAGTCGAACGTAGGCATGATCGTGGTTAACCTTGGTAATTAATTAATTATTCATGAATGCACGCATATACAGGTGTCCCTCGATTTACGAAAGGGATGCTTCTTTAAAAAACACACGCGTAAAATGAAATTTCGTAAATAGGAATGGCTTTTTCCATACATTTTATGAAAAAAAAATAGGGATGCGTTTCGGACAGTCATTCGAACTCTGCTCCTAACCTAAAAATATACACCTATATAACTTTTCACAATACAAAAATAAGAATAAAGAACATGCATTTTAAAAGATTTTATAATAACACAACAAAAATAATTAACCTTCTCAGGGAACTCACCAAAAAATCTGTATGTTGGAATGACTAGCGAAGTCATGTAGAGGTGTTACCTTTGCTTTGTAGGGATACCGTGACACTGTTGCAGATGGATGCCGCAGCCTCCTTTGGTGCTTTTTGTTTGATCTCATGACGCGTGCCGTAGTGAAATTTCGTTCGCACAGAAATTCTATTTCGTTAATAGAAACGTCCTAATAATTAGTAAATTGCGTTTACGCGCGAAACATCGTAAACCGAACGTTCGTAAATCGAGGAATACCTGTATTGGAGTGAATAACATTTGATATCGACATTAAATCTACGGCAAATGTTTTACCTTTCATAAATACATCTGTTATAATGATCCCTAATTAAATTGGAAATATGTTCATATCTAATGCATATTTACCTCAGAATAAGTCAAACATTATATTTAAACACTTGTTAAATTAAACTTACAGTGTTTCAGCTATGAGTTGTATTTTTTATTCTTAAAATTTGCCATTTTTTTACGCGTGCCTTCCAGCTGACAGCGGAACTCTCACACACAATGTCCAGGGTGAATGTGTCCCTAAGTAGCGCTCATGCGATTTTGCAATACACGAGTGCTCTGAGCTACATGGCACCATACTTTGCACAAGATGATCAGGTATGTGCGTGCTGTTTATCAAATTCATCAATAAACACTATTTTAAATGACTTTATGCCTAAACTGCAATAGAGTATATGTCATGTGTAAAATGTACACAACTGAATTTAATATATATTGTATACACGTGTAATATATATGCATATATTTGCTATTGTTGGGTGACTGTTGACATGTTTAACTTATGTCATTTGTATGAAGAGCGCTTTACTGGGAAGTGCTAACCTGGCACTGACAAGCGTGGACAGCCTCAGAAACATTGACAGAACATCTCTGTTGAAGGCAACTCGTGGTACAGTAATGAAACTATATCCACAAACGTAAACCCCATCAAAATACATTCCCATTGTAATTGATATGTAACGGTTTGCTCATAATATTTGAATGTATGGTTGCTTGCTTGGCATTTTGCAGACACTTTCTATGTGAGTGCAGTTGTGCTTGAGAGGGCTTTTGATGCACAGAACATTTTCAGTGGAACAGCAACAACACCCGGAAACGATTCTCCCCTGGTACGTGTAGTACCGTATTGAAAATTGTTTCACTTTGCCTTTGCTTCTTGTTCGCTCTCTATTGAAACATTTCTTAAAAGCCAAGCAAAGTCACGTGACGCATATAATTGGCAACCAAATCTTTCAGTATTTTTTATGTCAAGCAAATGTCACACACCACGCTTATTGCATCCTATTTCAGTAGCTGCTCTTCAAATCGATGTAATGTTCTGTCACATGACCAGTACAGTTATGGTTTTCATTTTAAACCATAACTATACAAATATATTCTGTGTACTTTTAACATCAAAGAGATGAGACATTAATGAAATGAGTGCAAGACATGATAAGCACTATTTTTTGTGTTTAATTTGTTGTCCTTTCCCCGCACCTTCGATTAGCACAGTTGGCTACGACGTTCAACATATATACATACATATCAATAAATGCTAAGTTAATATGAATTTCAAAACGACAATGTACAGCCCTTTATCAGTTTATTTACGGATGCAGGGCTCCTCATGCTGTGTCGGTGATGGGGGTTGTTTGGTCATTCTTCACCGCACTGATCAGTGCGGTTTGATGGAGGGCTGGATGGATACGAAATTCGCTTGCCACTGGTGTTAGCAGTGGCTGGGAATTGAACTCTGGTCGTGGGGTTTATAGTAAACGGTGCTGTCCCACCATGAAAATACTTTTTCAGCCCCTTTAAATGTGTTGAAATTTTTTAAGGTAATCATAATTGGATTATTCAGTACAACGTTTGAATTGTTGTGATAGGGCTAAATAAGCTAATTGCATGTGTACCTGGTCTGTACAAAATTATTTGAATATCTGTATAGACAGGGCATATTTAATGAAGCACAGCGTATCTCAAAAGTTGTTTGACACTGACTGCTTTGTGCTTTCCAGGCCAGATCCTTTGATGGTATTTACCAAACGTTACTCACGTTGGGGACACTGCAGAACAAGAAGGCCGTTGCTGGTGAAGGGGCATTTGTCTTAGACTCGAGCTACATTTCCACTGCGACACAGAAGGTCACTGGCAATAAACTACTTAGCTCATCATGGCAGACGGCAGATGGGAGCAGTGCTTCCATATTGTTAAACAATATATCAGAAATTGCTTTAAAGCAAACGGAGAATGTCAATGTCCAGGTAAATATACAATGCATATTGTGTACATAACTACTGCAAACATTTCCGAATATTATTTTTTTACATGAATTATGGGAGCATTTCCATCAGGTCGGATTTCCGTAAGTCGGGTCTTCCACAACCCGAGGACTGTCTGTACTTGTAAAGAAAAATACTGAATGAGCTAAATGCAAATGATTTTGGGAACATTTATTAAGGATTATTGGCTGATAAATACCTTTAACTTAACCCACTTAATATCAAATTGTATTCATATAAACCTACAAAAATTCAGTGATCCATGAATAGAGACCTTTGACTTCAGTAAATTATACCGGCTGTGTTGGACAAAGAGGAACAGGAGTGTGAACATATTTAACATATACATTGAGATCGGTGGGAAACATGTCCAGTATTTGAATTAAAATGTTTTCTCTGTAATGTCTCCCCCATCCCAGTAATTTAGTGGGGTTTCTATAAATGGTTTACGTTCTATACATGGCACACTTAAAACACAGTGGTCACTTGTAAACACAACTATTGCGAATTGTATCGCAAAGCTTTATTGAAAATATAAATCTACTGATCTCGTAGCTCTTGATGGTAATTAAACCCAGTAATGATGAGACGATAAATCCAACACCTACCGAACTGAGCGTTTAATTTGCCAACTCGAAATGTGCAGTCCTCATAACGCATAAATAAGTACTTTGTATGAAAATTGCGTCCTATCCAAACCAGCCATCCGATATAAGTCCATTGTTATGTGTTTATTAAACAGCATGTTGCGTTAAGCTAATACTTGTCTCTCTCTTTGTTTGTTTTAAGTTGTCGTCCTTTGCAGTGAACCCATTTGCGTGGAACAGAGACAACTCAATAAACAGTTCGGTGGCAAGCTTGCAAGTGAGTGATGTGAAGAGAAGCATCAACGCCACGTCGGCACTGGTCAAGGTCAAAAACCTGGCGATTGCCGAGCAGGTGACAACCTTTACGGCAACGTCTGCCGGCGACATTTCAGTGGATAAACGGTTCATGGTTAAAAGCAACGGATCCGCAGTGTTGTTGGACATTTTGCAAGCCGACAACGTGGTCGGTGGGCTGGAGCTCCTCATCAGATATCAGCAGGCTCCTCAGCTTGAGCCTCTGGTGTTTGACTACCGCTTCGTATGGGAATCAAACAACTCGGCAGGCAGTGACCAACAATCACCAATCAGCAACGACACTGAGCGCAAAAACAACACTGCCAACGGACAACGACGTCAACATTCATTTTTCATCCCCGGTAATGAAACACAGCCCGGGGTTTATTACATCACGTTAAAGTCTAAAGGTAAGACTTGTCACCTGTAACTCCAAACACGAAATGGATATTGCGATTCATTAAAGTGTATTGCTTAACGCAGTGAATATTTACTGCTTGCTTGATGTTTTCTTGCGTGGCCTTTTTAGATAGCAAAAAAAGCCTCAGTGGTGTGTCTGTAAAAATATTGTTGTGGACGGCTGCCTGCAAAGTGTGGGATGGTGTCCATGGTGAATGGAGTTACAGTTTGGCACAAGTACGTCCAATGCAACGCATCTCTTTCATATTTAATAGTCTATGTGTTAAATTATTATGAGGCAAGTAATGATGCATTGATTCATCAATTCAAATGCATTTTTATGCTCATGCGACTGCCATTGAATCAGGCGTGAACTATTTGTTTTGATGCTGAATGCAATACCGTAGTTCCAAACGATCCGTGCCGCCACTAGATGCACTGCATTCACCACAAGGTTACGAGATAATCATTGAATGAAATCACGAGCACGAATTGTGACGAGTCATCACATTTCGAGCGTAACAAATCACGAGATTCCGTCGTACTTTCCAGTACTTTAACAGAGACAATCAACACGTAAGCCTTTTATGTCGTCCACTCGTTAAACTCATTGAATTCATGATGCATTAACTTCTAATCAATAATTTCTACTGTAAATAAAATTTAAATAGCTTCACCTTGATATTCCTTGCACAGGTGCACCCTAACTCCACAATGAACAGCACCGTTTGTGTGGTTGGTGGAGGTAACAAGGCCACCACAACGAACGCCGGTCGCGAGCGAGTCTTCATAGCGGCAGAGGTGTTGGCCCCAAACACCATCGACTTTTCGACGGTGTTCACGAAGTTTGACCTGGTGTCAAACGGCGCCGTGTTTGCCGCTGTCATTGTGATCATCCTGCTCTATCTCATCATGCTGCTGTGGGCAAGGAAGGCAGACATCAAGGATAACGAAAAGGTAACTAATACCATTTGTTATTGTGTTCTGTGGTCAATATTGACATTTGAATGGCAAATTCGATTAGATTGATGGTATGGAGCGGTGCCGCAGTGGTTCACGCACTGTGCTGTAAATCTAGTGACCTGAGCTCGATTCCTTGCCATGGCTAATATCAATGGCAAGTGATATCTGAACCAGTCCTGGGCGCCATATTCATCATCAACCCGCACAGACTGGCAAAATGAAGAATAGTCAAACAAACACCATGACTGATATGGCATGGACAGTAAATAATGACTGCATTCCTATTAACGGTTACTTTAAACCAAAATGACATTGAAGATTTAAAACAAGACAACTCTAATAGACACGACGTAATGCAAACTTTAAACTTTCAGAATAGGATGTTTCAGCTATTCAACGCGGACGATGAGAACAGGCGCTCACTCGTGCTGCGAGTAGTAACGGCATCAACCAAGGATGCAGGGACGCGTTCGTGTGTCTGCTTTACCCTCTACTTCGATGAAATTGATTCGGGGACACACGAGCTCACCCACCCGGAGTTAAAGGTACGAGTCGATCTGCTGTTTTCAAGTTGATATTCAGCACGACTTTCCAGTACATACAGCCTCAAATTACAAATGTATGTTGAGGCGCTGTGACAGCTTGTGATGTAACGCCGAAGGTGTGTACCTTTCCAGCAAGAAGCATTGCAGCAGGCAGATGTGTAGCCTGACCAGGGTTCGATTTCCGCTCATGGCCAACACCAGCAGCGATTATTTGAACTGGCCCTGGGCCTCCCCTTGATCGACTAAGCCTCAATTGAGTACTTACTGCGATGTGTAAAAACATTGCCACTAGGGAGACAAAGGCTGCCCGGGCGTGCTCGCTAACAGCACTTGTCTAGCTTGCTTTTACGCACTGTGGATGCAATCCTGGTGATGGAGGCTCATTATTTTGATCGTTCATACAGGACAGGTTAGAACACATAGCACCAACGTGGCCCAGCCCAAGCAGATCAACTGAAGCGGACAGGGAAAGAGCTGGCTGGGCAGGCAACATAGATTACCTGTACTCATGTAATCATGTTCAGCTTTGTGATCACTGTTGCCAATCAGCATTAAGTAAAACAACTAAAACATTTGAATGCATATCAGATTAAGTGTTGTATGAAGACTAATACATTTTGTTAGGAAAATAATACCAATTAATATGCCTGGTCTAATAAATAAAAATGTGTTGTGAAGTATAAAATGAACATAAGTTTACTAACCATGAATTTGTTTAGGAATTTGAAACGGGCAGCACAAACAACTTTCTTTTTTCTGTTCCTAAATACTATGGGAAGCCATCACACATTAAACTCTGGCTGAATGATGGTGATCCCTGTGATTTCTGGACCATCAATGAAATATCAGTTCTGGATCTTGAGAAAAACCAGGTGTGAGTAAATATTGTCGGTCAATTGGGATTTACATGTGCAATGTTTTCCAACTATAATCACAATACACCAATGTGTGTTTCTGGATAATTCTGTCTTAAGTATAATTTCCCCACCTTAAATGTGTAATGGCAAAATATCCAAATCATCGTCAGGAGGTTGTTAGTTTAATTACAATTTTAGGGTTGGTCTTAGCTCATCATTCCTATTGGACCAATACATGAGTAACTCTATGTGGAAGACAGTGGTGGTAATCCTATAGTGAGACGGGACCCCACAATCAGATGTTAAAGCATCGATCACTGAGGGTCACCAACGTAAATGGTCATCACAATGTTTGCTTGAGCAAGGAAATTATGACTAATTTGAATCTGCAATAGGCCTGCAGTTGATATAAGAATTGTATCTATGAAGCAGGTATGATCTATTTTATTGCAGCCACTAGGGTGCAGTAGTCAATCGTTAAAATACAAGTGTCACTTATTTCTCCCCTGCAGATATTTGTTTTGTGTGAATTCAATGCTCTCCTATGAAATGAATATCGGGCAGTACGGTAGAAGGTTTGACGTTAAAGAAGAACGATTTTCATTCGGCAATAAGTGGATGGTTCATCACGCACTCAAGGGGAACTTTTCTGAAGGCCATCTTTGGTAAGTAAGAAGCACAAGACAAGATTTTAGAAACGTTTTAGAGCTGAGCTACAATTACCTGGTCATGTTGGGTTAGCCAATCATTGAAGTGTCAGCATTGCCAGAGTTGTTATTCAGATCAGATCTCAGATAAGTCGGGTAGAGTCTGGATACGTGTCTGGATGTGTGATCACCATGTATAACAGGTTGCTATAGGCTGCTGCGGGGCTACATGGTGTACAGTAGTGAGCAGTAGTGCGGCAAAACCTGATGTTGTGCTGTACTTCCTTGATACTATATCTATGCTCGCTGCCTTCACCATTTTGCATTGACCAGTGCGGTGAAGTATGGTGGAATAACCCCCACGCCCGCATGGCATGGGAAGGCCCTCATCCAACAGTGGTTCGACAAATGGATGTTTATATACATGTATGTTTTACCTTGTATAAATGTATTATTTACATATTAACTTTAGCCTATACTCAGCAGCAGTTCACTTGAAATTTAGATCCCTTTTCTCAAACAATTAAAATAATGACTCTCGAAATTTACTATTGTATGATGGTTTACTAAGAAAAATATTTGTACTATATTTTGCAATTTAACAGACTACACCAATTTAATCAGTGGAAATGTTATTCAATTTTAAACACAAATGTCCATTGCAGGTTTTCCGTTTTCATCCGCCCATTCAAGACCAACTTTTCCCGCGTGCAGCGCATCTCCTGCTGCGTCACGCTCCTCTTCCTCATGATGATCGCCAACGCCATGTGGTTCGGAAAGAAGCAGGCAGCAAACGGAGCGGGCGGCGGGGTCACGGTGGGGCCACTGTCTCTCATCGACGTCCTCATCAGCCTCCTCAGCAGCCTGGTGGAGGTGCCTGTCAGCCTTGTGGTCGTGCTCATATTCCGCAACAGCCGCTCAGAGAGTGAGCGGTCTCCAGGCCAGAAGAGCTCCTGGAGGGGCCCTTGGCCCGGTGGCTGCAGATGCGTAGCCTGGTGTCTCGTGGTCCTTGCTGTCCTGAGCTCTGGCTTCTTCACGATCCTCTACAGCATGGAGTGGGGCCCAGAGAAGGCCAACCGCTGGCTCGTTCGATTCCTCTCATCCTTCTTCATATCCGTAATATTGGTTCAACCAGTGAAGGTAAAATTACTTCATAATTTTCCGTGGTTCACCCTAATGGATCATTATTATATCGACTCGTGCAGTATAAATATTGGGTGTGACTTGTACACGCTGCTTGTCAGCAGCGTGAGAGGGATAGAGAGAAAGAGAGAGACGCGCCGCCACGTGGCAACCCGGAGTCCCGCTCACGCGTGGCCCCTTCCACCGTTCGTTCCCGTTCTGACCACGTGTCGTTTGTCTCCACCCCTATTTAATACCCGGGTCACGTGGTACGTTTCCACCAATCCTGGTTAGCCTCCATGGAATATTCCAGGCTCCCTCGTAGGCTCCCGGGACCGCGCCCCTGACTCATCTCCCGATTGGATGTGGCCAAAGCCAGCAGAACCAATCCTCTACTTACAGCTGTCACCTTTCCATTACGTCAGGACCACTCCCCTAGGCTTCCCCCCATTGGCTATAGACCAAGACCGGCAGAGCCAATCATTATGACGAGTTGTGATATGTCAGTGAGCCGGATATATCCTCACATTACATCACCCCCCCCCCCCCCCGGTGTAAAAAGTCAGCCGTCTCGGCTGGGAAAAGGGTGACAGGCCGAATCCCATTAGAATAAATCTTAGGACATCTAAGACGCATTAACAAGGTAAGGGGGGAGTAGGCGTCAATGCGCCGAGGGATTCAAAACATTTAACAACAGACATACATTAGGGCGCCCCTGTAGCGCAGTAACAACAGGGTGACAGACCGCAAGGCAATTAATATTAGCGAAACAGGAGAGATTTCGACCGCATGCGCGACGCCGGACCCTCTCCTTTCTTCACGCATGGTTGCCTCGCCGACTGTTCAGCAGGAGGTGGTTGCCGTGGAGAAGAAGAAGAATGTTCGGTTTCCATTGTATCTGGAGCAGGCCCCGTTGGAGGCGGGACATCCGAGGTCTCGTCGTCCTTCAAAACCTGTTCATCTGCGGGGGGTATAGCACAGCCCTGCTGGGGATCAACGGGCGAGGCAAGTGGCACATTCGGCACGCCAGACCCCGGCAGGTCAACAAGTGGAGATGAAGGGCCAGCACGCAGGTCAACGTAGGGCTTGAGCCGCGACGAACGGACATATCAATGACGTTGGCCGTACTGGATGCGAACACTCTGGGGATTCCGAATGTCCACCAGCCTCACAGGCCCCCGCCAAGGCTTGTGCAGTTTAGGGGACGTACCCACTAGCACCTGAGGGCAATGGAGCCATGCCATATCGCTCACCGACCAAGGCATGTCAGTTCGCGATGGACGCGCATACCTCTCGTTCCTTGCCTGCATACGGGCCGTCGCACATCTGGCGGCCTCTCGCGCCTCCGTAACCCGTTTAAGCGAGTCCCGCACGTGATCAGGCAAGGAAGGGGACGGTTGTTTCCCCCCTGCATCCAGTTGCACATCAATCGGGGGTACATTCTCACGGCCATACATCAGGAAAAATGGCGAATATCCTGTGGACGCGTGCGGAACCATGCGGTATGCCGCCAGGACGCCCGGTATGTGCAAGTTCCGAAAGGGTGCGGTTAAATCGTTCCACCATGCCATCCGTTTGCGGATGGTAAGGGGAAGTGCGGATTTTCTTTGTACCCAACGCAGAGCATACGTCTTTGAGCAATTTGGAGGAGAAGTTACGTCCTTGATCCGTGAGCAGCCATGCGGGTGCTCCTTTATTCATGATGTAACCATTCATGAAAGCGTCGGTGATGGACGAGGCCGTTTGGTCAGGCAAAGGCCAGGCCATAGGCCAGCGAGAAAAATATTCGACCCCGACCAAGAGGTATTTATTTCCCCTAGCCGATGGAGGGAACGGGCCCAGGATGTCCAGAGCAACTAGCTCATTAATACGGGACACCTCGATCGAACGTAGTGGTGGGATATAATTTTGACGAGGCGGTTTCCGCCTTGCACAATCATGGCATGACCGGATAAAGTTTTTGACGTCTGCAGTCATGCCGGGCCAAAAGAAATCCTGTTGCAATGCGGCCAATGTTTTCTGCACGCCGAGGTGCATCAGCTTGTCGGCATGCAGAGCGCGGACAAGATCATGACACACGGATGTCGGCACAACCAGGCGTGAACGGTCAGATAATCCATCCGTACACATCAGCAATCCCGCCTGGCCCTGAAACATTTGCCATTTCCATCCAGCCAAATGAGATCTCGGTTTCCCGATCAGTTCCCGCAGTGGAGCCAGAGAGGCATCAGCCTCCTGGTCACGTAGCCACACTGAGTGCGGCAAATGCAGCGTATCGTCGGTGCCAACGGGCACATCCTGAGCTTCATCGTTCGACAACGCCCCCATAACCGGACAGGGCGAGGTAGGCAGCGCCGCACAGTGGTGCATACCCAGCGCGTCCGCGTTGGCATGGCGAGTACCCTTGCGGTACGTGATATTGAAGGAAAATTCCTGTAACGATTCCAACCACTGAGCCAATTGACCGGACGGTTGTTCCAAT
Organism: Lampetra planeri; assembly: GCF_965212315.1. NCBI lineage: Eukaryota > Metazoa > Chordata > Hyperoartia > Petromyzontiformes > Petromyzontidae > Lampetra > Lampetra planeri. The sequence continues at coordinate 2,759,848 of NC_136125.1, read as the reverse complement.
TTCAAAGAATATTGCAAGGCAGCGTGGTCAGTGCGCATGAGGAATTTCTGTCCATACAGGTACGGCCGCTACTGGCGAACAAAATGTTTGATAGCTAGCAGTTCTCGTCACGTCACGCAATATCGCGTCTCGGCAGGGGACAGAACCCTACTGCCGTATGCCACCACTCGCTCGACCCCGTTTTTCCGCTGCGACAAAACGGCGCCTATGCCGATATCGCTAGCATCCGTGTCAAGGATGAATGGCTGGGAAAAGTCCGGGTAGTCGAGCGTCGGCGCGGTGGCCAAATGATCCCAAAGAGATTGAAAAGAGCGCTCCTCTTCCGGGCCCCATTTAAATTTCTGATTTTTCCCCATCAGAACATGCAGTGGCTTAGCCAGCGTTGCGAAGTTCTTAACAAAACGGCAATAGTAGGATGCGAACCCAATAAACCGCCGTACGTCGCCCACCGAAGTGGGCGTGGGCCACTCTTGGACACACGCCGTTTTCTGAGGGTCCGTGGACACACCGCCAGAGCTGACGATGTGTCCCAAGTAGCGGACAGACCGCTGCAAAAGGTGGCACTTCTTTGGTTTAAATTTTAGGTAAGCCGAGCGCATCCTCTGAAAGACAGTCTCCAGTCGTTGGAGGTGTTCTTCGAACGTGCGGCTGAATACGATGATATCGTCCAAATATATGAGGCACGTTTCCCACTGCAGCCCCGCTAGCACCAGTTCCATCAGGCGTTGGAACGTCGCTGGTGCCGCATTCAAGCCCATAGGTAAGCGGTTAAACTCAAAGAAGCCTTGTGGCGTGCGGAACGCCGTTTTTCGTTTGGACGCGTCATCGAGGGGAAGCTGCCAAAACCCAGACGACAGGTCGAGGGTGGAGAAAAAATTTGCCCCTGACAAAGCGTCCAACGAGTCGTCCATCCGTGGCAAGGGGTATGCGTCCGCCACGGATATCTTATTCAATCGGCGGAAATCCACACAAAACCTCGTCCCACCATCCTTTTTCTTAACCAGCACCACCGGCGCGCCCCAAGAACTGTTGGACGACGAAATTATATCGGCCGCTAACATGTCGTCCACCGCGCGACGCACGTGTTCCCTTTCAGCAGGGCTCATGCGATGCGGGTGCATACAAATCGGTCCCGCCACACCGGTGTCGATATGGTGCGACAAGAGCGAGGTATGGCCCAGATCCAAATAGTTTTTACTGAAAACGTCAGCGTACTCCGATAATAATGAATGCAAGGCGTTCCGCTGCATGGGCGACAAAGATGTATTTTCCCCGCACAAATCTGCGATCCATCGATCGTCTGAACGATCGTATCGTGGCCCGCCAGCGGTCATTTTTGTGGGTGGTTCACCCTCAAAGCTGGTGAAATCGGTAGTGGCGTGAGCCAATACCGAGCCAGCCGGGACGACGACCCGGTCTGGGCCCCCATTTAAGACTTGTATAAACGGGGCCTGACCAGGCCGAACGATAGTTTGAGCTGCTACTAGGGAAAAGGATTTTGCCACAGAATTCGACGGGGACAACAGCACACCCGTCGCACCGTCCGCAGCTTCCAAACGCTTTCGGTAACGCAGCGGAACAAGCATTTGCGAGCCTGATGGTACCTCCACCGTGGCAGCAACAATCGCGTTAACAGCGTTACCTGGGGGCGAACGGCCCAGCAGGGACGGCAGGAACGACATCCTATGGCCCCCTGGCATTTCCAAGCAACCTTGGTCGACGAGTATTTTAACTGGCATGCGGCGCAAGAAATCGGTGCCCAATAGGCATGGGACGGCCAGTGAACGTGAGATCAAAACTGGTCCCTCCGCGGTGATATTCCCTATAGCATACCCATGCTACCCCCATTAGCAGCAACGCACGCGTCATTAGCCGGTCGGATCCGTGACGTAGGAATGGACAGGAGATGAAAAATAACATCGGAAATGATGGTAGCAGACGCGCCAGTGTCCACCAAAATACGAACACCGATCCCATCGATGGTACCCCGTACTGTCGAGGACCCCGACGCGGTTGCTACCACCCTACGGGCCAATTTTTTCCATTGTGTCGCAGAGTGCGGCATCGACACAGGTGTACCACAATTACCGTCCGGAGTGCAAACATGTGTGCGAGTGGATGGGTGATGTGACAAGACCTGCCGGGTGTCCGATGTGTGCCGACTTGCCCGAGGGTGCCGTGGATCCGCGTCCGGCGGAGGAGATGGAAGCTGGCCCAATGGGAGGTGAGAAGGTTGAAGTCGGCAGCAGCAATCCCGGGTGAAATGGCCTCGTCGGCCACGCTTAAAACACGTGGCCGCCGTCGCCCGGCGGTCGCTCGTCCCAGTCCCTGCACGTGGTCGTCCGGCCCCATCACGCTGCTCGCGCGGATGGCGTTTCGGGACCCAGCGAGGAACAGCAGCCATCACCTCGTCGTCGCTGGAGTCATTGGAGCCGTGGACGACCCGACATGGAGACCACCCCAGCGGTGGACCATCTATTTCAGGATTCCCCGTCCATGCCGCCATCTGATCCCAGCGTTTAAGGTTGAACTTGGCGTCCAAGCAGCGCGCCACCCATCGAGACGTAAGCGGTTCGTGGCCGCACACCGGCAACGAGATGTTCAGTTCCTGGGCCAGCTCAATCATTCTGGAAAGGATGAGAGGATCCAGGAGATCAGCTGACGAGTCGGGGTAGGCGGCCATGGCAAGCGCTAACAGCGCCCCTCGGTAAGCCAAGGAAGATTCCTCTGGTCCTCGACGACGTAACATACATTTTCTGGTAGCCGCCGTCGGTGGTTCGTAGAACTCCGCCATTTCCGTGAAAGCGTCACTCAGCGTTTTCTTCTTGCTCGCCGGGATGGATCGGAAGACCTCCAAGGAGACATCATCTAACAGCGTGGGCAGAGCCTCCAGTGCCTCCGCCTCCATCCATCGCACCGACCGAAAGGCTGACTCGAACCGCCATGGGAATGCACTCCAATCGCCCCTGGCGACAAATTCATTGATTTGAGGAAGGCGATGTCCGCGGTGAATGTCCGACGCCTCGAGCATCTCCAATCCCGCTCCCCGCGTATTTTGCGGCTCCGTCAAAATGGCGTCCGGCGGCCGCGTGGCAGCAGGCCCGCTCAAGATGGCGTCCGGTGGCCGCCTGTCGGCAGCCCCTCCCAAGATGGCGTTCGGCGGCTTCATTGCAGCAGCTCCGCCCAAGATGGAGGCCTCTCCCTCCGCAGCAGGAGCAATGGCAGACGTCGTTTCCCGCTGAAAATCCTGATCATCGGCCCTTGGTTGAATTCCACGCAGCCGACCGAGGGCCGCTGAAGATGCGACCACCGTCACAAGATTTAGCAAAATCGCACGGAGCGATTCAATCTGCTCCGCCAGTCGACACCACCCCTCGTCCGCAGTCGAAGACGTCACTTCGCTAGCCTGTCGGCGATGAGCGGCGTCGGGGAGAGCAGCAGCCGGAGGCAGAGGACCCGCAGCTCCCAGCAGCTCGTCCTCATCCGCCTCAACCTCTTCCTCCCACGGAGGGTCCGGTGGGTTTCTCTTCTTGAGGTGCTTGGACATTTTAGAGGAATTGTCCAAACGGTCTCAAGAGATACTTCTGACACCAATGTAATAAAGGTCGTTGAGGCGACTTCTGGAATCCGGTCTTTTATTCACTTTGCATTACAGCTTTCCTTCACGCTGCCTGTCAGCAGCGTGAGATGGATAGAGAGAGAGACGCGCCACCATGTGGCAACCCGGAGCCCCGCTCACGCGTGACCCCTTCCTCCGTTCGTTCCCGTTCTGACGACGTGTCGTTCGTCTCCACCCCTATTTAATACCCGGGTCACGTGGTATGTTTCCACCAATCCTGGTTAGCCTCCATGGAATATTCCAGGCTCCCTCGCAGGCTCCCGGGACCATGCCCCTGACTCATCTCCCGATTGGATGTGGCCAAAGCCAGCAGAACCAATCCTCTACTTACAGCTGTCACCTTTTCATTACATCAGGGCCACGCCCCTAGGCTTCCCCCCATTGGCTATAGACCAGGACCGGCAGAGCCAATCATCATGACGAGTTGTGATACGTCAGTGAGCCGGATATATCCTCACATTACATAGGTATGTTCCTGCTTATAGAAAGACAAAGACAAAGGCCAGCAAAAACAACACCTACCTCATCGGTGGTGCCAGATGGTAACGCTGTAGTGGGTGTGAGCAATGCCTTGGAAGGAAGGCCAGTTCCAATCGGTTATACCCCTCATGGTGCTTATTGCCACCGCAGTGACCAAATGGGAGCTCTGGACAGATGGTGAGGGGCTGGTAAACCCTTCACCTTCAATTCAACTACAACTAAACTAGTGCAAGCTATCAAACTAAGCTTGTTCCCGAAAACCCGGTGGGACAGGCATCCATGATATTTTCTGGTAAATCCCCATTTGGCGGGGCCAGGAGACTGAATCCTTACTGTTGGGGTCTTCCAAAAACGGCAAAAACCACTGCAAGAGGCCAATTGAAATGTTTGAACGCTCACTGTGGAGAAGACGCTGCCACTTCTCTGTCGAGAGTTGGATTGTTAAAGCCTGAATTTGTGCAGTATTCAGGAGGTCCGGTGGACTGGCTCTGGCTCTGGCTCCAGTCACCATAACGGGTAGACAGTCCTCTACTCGGGGCAGGAGACTGCCAGACAACAGGAAGTGGTTCTTCTTCTGAACAAAAGAATGAAGAGGGCGTGGGAGCGTGGCAGTGAGATGTGGGAACCTGTAAGCCCCAGGCTACTCTGGACTCATCTCCCCATCAACCAGAGGCAAGAAGTGGTGGTGGTTGATGAACATCAGTGAAAGGGATGCAGGCAAGGCCGATGAGTCAGATGCCTTCTATGACCTCCTGCCACAGGTGCTCGCTAAAATGTCCCATTGGGATAGAGTCATCCTGTTGGATGACTTAAATGCCCCAGTGGGTCATGATGCTGGCACCTGGGCTGGAGTGATTGGAAGTCAAAATGTTCGCCATTGGTGCATCCACACAACATCATGGATGCATGCCAGGTCCAATCAAAAAACATCTTCTGGACTATATAGTGACAGAACAGCGGATGCAGGCCCATGTCCTTGACACCAGATTCTATCGTTGAGCTGATCTGCCCATTGTCACCTGCAAGATGCGCCTATCTAGGACCCCATTCAACTCCACAGTGGCCTGTTCTCAGCTAGCTGATGAATGTTGCAAGTGAGAATTTCATCATCGTTTGCAGCTGGGGTTGGCATCGCCCCCACCCCCTCCTGATGCCGAGGGGAAATGGGCGAGGTTTCGGACTGTGGCTCATGATGCTGCAATTGATGCTTTGGGTACATGTGAAGTACCGTTGATGACTCTTGGACACCGTTGGTGAGGCACACGTATTTATTCCGTACAAGTAGTCACAACTGTGGACATACAATACTAGAGGGGGTATCGGCCCCCTCACCCGGCTAGCTGGGAATACACTGCTAGCTATCTCTGACCTACCTCCTAGTCCTCCACTAACGGGCTAGGGGAGGCTGTCTGGCCCGACACTGGTAAGTCGGGCTACGGTACCCGGAGTCCCAGAGCACTAGCTCTGGTTCTCGGGACCACGCCGCTGGCTCGGTCCTGCGCGGCCCTGACAAGGGCGGCATCCCAGGGGAGTCCAGGGCTCTAGCTAGACGATCTTCGGTCTTCACTGGTTTAGCTTTAACATTCTGCCCCGAGCCCTCTGACACATCCCCCTTTATACTCCACCCCCGCTGAGGGGTGGGGCCCCGGGCTGCCTGGTGCGGACGTCGTTGAGAGCACCCCCCCCGTGCACTCACGTAGCCCCGCCCACTGTGTTTGTTTCCCATAAGCTGCCATGCATAACGGCTCTCTCTCTAACACCCCTACATCACCCCCTCCCCCCCGCATAGCTTGCAGCCGTCCCGGCTGCCAACATACAAAAAAAACGACAATAAAAGCGCATTTACCCCCTGACCGCGCGTGTGCCTCACTATTTTTCAACATAACGCGAAGAGAACAACAACAAGAACCAGAAAACCCCGAAGGGAAAACAACCCGACGCACCCCCCCCCGAATAAATACGAATTCCGTAAAAGCAACGTATATACAAATCGCAAGGAACCCCCAACACACACACAACACAACACAATGTGCCAGGAGCACACCACCGACGCAGCGCACAGTAACCATACACGTGAAAATAAAAAAAAAATTAAAAAAAAATTCTTCTTTTTGTTCATCACAAGAGTCTGCGCATTCTTGCGGGCGTCCTTGCCGCAGGCCCGTCACACGGGGCAACCCCGGATGGCGGACCATCCGGTGGCAGCTGTCCATTTCGAAGTGAGTCTGCGCTTGATGTCGCGAGACCCTCGGCATCCCCCGTAGGGGTTGTTGGGCGGGAGCCCGTCATTCCTGGTGCACCTGGGGGCGGGACAGCCGGCAACACGTCAGGCGAGAGCAGCAGAGACGGACCCTTTGAGTCGGCTGACCCCCCACATGTTTGGCCACGCGTGTGTGGAGTGGGGCCTCGCACTGCAACGAAGGGTTTCAGCCTAGAGGGATGCACAAACCACCGGCGCTTCCCCCATTTGAAGCGAACGCACTGAGGCCGCAAAACCTCGACCACCTCGACGGGGCCCCGCCACGGCCGCACCAGTTTTGAGGAGGTCGCGAGTGGTACCTGGGGACAGTGCAGCCATGCCCTGTCCCCCGGCTTCCACTGTAGCACGTGCGCACGACCCAGTCTGAGGCGCTCATTCGCTTTCTGACGCCTGTCGGAATTTAGCATGGCAGCATCCCGTGCCTCAGTCAATTTCGCAAGGTTAAATTTAACATGGTCGGCCAATTTAGTTTTTCCCAGCGGCGCGGGGATCTGCAGCTGTGCCCGAACAGGTGGGTCAGGTTCGCGGCCATACATGAGGAAGAAGGGTGAAAATCCCGTCGCAGCATGGGGGGCCAATCTGTATGCTGCCAGGACCCCTTGAATTTGCAAGTCCCAATCGGTCTGTGAGTCCGAAACCTGCTGCGACAACATAGACGTGATGGTTCGATGCAGACGCTCGACCATCCCGTCAGTTTGCGGGTGATAGGGAGAGGTACGAATTTTTTTCGTTCCCAGGAGTTCACAGACCTGTTGGAGGAGTTTGCCGGAAAAATGTTTTCCCTGGTCGGTCAGCAGCCGCTCCGGAGCACCTTTGTCCATGACGTAACCTTGGACAAATGCCTCCACGATGGCTGCTGCCGACTGGTTGGCCAGGGGCCAGGCCATAGGCCAGCGCGTAAAGTATTCCACCCCGGTCAACAAATATCTATTGCCCCTAGGGGTGGCGGGAAATGGCCCCAGAATATCCAGCGCGACAAGTTCGTTCACTCTGGAGACTCTGATAGACTGCAAAGGCGGGTTTGACTCCCGTGCTGGTGGTTTTCGCTGCGCACACCGAGGGCATGATGCCAACAGATCTGCGACATCCCTCGTCATGCCTGGCCAAAAAAAATCAAGCTGGAGCAAGGCGAGGGTCTTTTGGGTACCCAGGTGGAGGAGGCGCTCATGAGCAGCCCACACCACCCTACCCCGTAACCCAGAAGGGACCACCAGCCGGTGTCGATGGGATTTCCCGTCCCAATGCATCAGCAACCCCGCGTGCATTTCCCATGCGTCGGCATCACCCGTCCCCCGCCCCGCCTCCCCGGCGCGACGACGCGACGTGAGGAGGGAGGTATCCTCCATCTGGAGGCGCCCCCATTCATTAACAGGCAAACCCAGCAGGGAATCTTTTCCCTGTTGTGCGATAGAATTTGGAAGCAATGTTTCGTCGTCGGCGGCGGCCGCCAGGACCGGAACCGGCATGTCCCCTGCTGGCTTGCAACGTCCCGACCCCAGGAGGCATGCACATTCGGAGGTGGTTGGCATGCGCGACAGAGCGTCCGCGTTGGTGTGGCGAACGCCCTTACGGTAGGTGGTTTCGAAATCAAAATCCTGGAGGATCTCCAACCATCGGGACAATTGTCCCGATGGCTGTTGAACTCGCAGGGCGTACTGCAGTGCCGCATGATCTGTGCGGACGGTGAAATGCCGACCGTACAGATATGGGCGATACTGTTGGATGAAATAGACAATTGCCAACAGTTCCCTACGGGTGACACAATATCTTTGCTCCGCTGGAGACAACACCCGACTGCCGTACGCAACCACCCGTTCCACGCCGTCAACCACCTGGGAAAGCACGCCCCCAATACCCGTGTTGCTCGCATCTGTGTCGAGCAAAAATGGTTCCGAAAAATCGGGGTAAATCAAGGGAGGAGCTTTTACCAGGGCGTCCCGAAGGGAGCAGAAAGCAGCCTCCTCCTCCTGACCCCAGTGGAACCGAACCCCTTTTGATGTTAAAGCGTGTAGGGGTTTGGCAATCGTCGCAAAATCAGCGACGAACCGTCGGTAATACGACGCGAAGCCAATGAAACTCCTGACCTCTCCCACCGAGGTGGGAGTCGGCCAGGAGCTGACACACTGCGTTTTGGCGGGATCGGTAGCAATACCTGAGCGCCCCACGATGTGCCCCAAATAACGCACCGAATCGCGTAACAAATGACATTTTTGGGGTTTGAATTTCAAATTAGCAGCCCGCATCTTTAGGAAAACCGCCCGCAACCTCTGGAGATGTTCGTCAAAAGTTTTACTAAAGACGATAACGTCATCCAAATAAATCAGGCACGACTCCCATTGCAATCCAGCCAAAACCAATTCCATCAAACGCTGGAAAGTTGCCGCGCTGAGTGTAAGCCCATCGGCAACAAGTTGAATTGGAACAGGCCGTGCAGTGTACGGAAAGCAGTTTTAGGCTTTGAATCATCGTCCAGAGGATGCTGCCAGAATCCCGAAAGTAAATCCAGTGTGGAGAAGAATCGCGCTCCCGCCAAGGCGTCCAGCGATTCATCCATCCGTGGGAGCGGGTATGCGTCGGCAACCAAAATTTTGTTAAGGCGCCGAAAATCAACGCAAAACCGCAACAAGCCGTCCTGCTTTTTAACCAGGACGATCGGCGCTCCCCAAGGGCTGGTGGAAGGAGAAATGATGTCGGCGGCTAACATGTCATCAATAGCCGATTTGACATGGTCCTTTTCGGCGGGACTTAACCGAAACGGATTCTGGCGTATTGGCGCGCTGTCACCCGTGTCAATATGGTGACGCAGCAGATGAGTGCAACCCAAATCGTATTTGTCCCGACTGAAAACGTCGGAAAATTCCCGCAGTAGCGTTCTAAGCTGTTGGCGCTCTGAATTTGACAGGTCCGTCGATCCCGCACAAAGCGCATCGAGCCACCCTCCATCGCTGTCCAAATGTGGGTGCGGCCGGGGAGCAGTGCCGACGTGATTCGCAACAGGTTCCTCGCAGGGCACCGGCGTCGCGTGAGCAAGCACCGTCCCTTGAGGAACTACCACTGTCTGCGACCCCACATTGAGGACCGCGATGAAAGGGTCCCCGTCCCCTCTTACGACGGTCTGGGCCGGAATCAAATGAGGTCCACTAACCCTGGCCCTAGATGGTCCCAGCAGAATTCCCTGGTCCCCAATGCCCTCAGCGAAGGGCCGACGAAGTTTTAGAGGCACCAACATTTGAGCTCCCGGCGGCACACGAACTGTTTTAACGACGAACGCTGGTACTGTTACGAACGCCGTCCGAGCCACAGTAGGGGAAGGCAGGAACGCCATGCGTCGTCCCGACGGGAGCTCAATGCATCCCTGGTCTATTAAAATACGAATCGGCATTTTGCCCAAGAAGTCCGTCCCCAGCAGGCACGGAACCGCCAGCGAGGAGGAAACAAAAATCGGGCCAGACAATTTGATATCCCCGATACAAATTTGCGCTCGAATCTGTCCAATGATGCCAAGAGAGCCCCCGTTAGCAGCATAGAATGGGACGTTAACTGGCAGTAAAGGACGGCTCTGGACAGGTAGAATATTGTAAATGAGTTCGGATGGTCGCCGATGCCCCTGTATCGACCAGGATGCGTACCTCCACCCCGTCAATGTGTCCCACCACGGCCGACGACCCCGACGACGCGGCCACAACGCGATGGGCCAACATGGACCACTGCCTGGGTTCGATTTGAGTCCCCATAGTGGTGCATGTTGGCCCGTCGCAGCGCAATGTCGGCCCCCCGTTCGTTGCGGTGTGCGAGTGTGTGACGAGTGTGTGCTTGGGCCAAACATGAGGGGTGCCGCGACTCGCCGGATTATGTTGATGGAGCTTTGGAGGAGGAGGGCCGGCGTCCTGTCGAGGCGTCGTCCCGCGCTGCCGAGGAGAGCGGCACCCCGAGGCGACATGGCCCCAGACGCCGCAGTTGAAGCAACGCGGGAGCGCCGGCGGCGATGACGGACAGTCGAAGCGGCTCGACCCATCCCGGCCCGACCGTGCTCCCGTCCCCTGCTGCCGTAGACGGTCGACGGCGTAAACCTCCTCCGCCGGGAGGGTGGCTGCAGCCACCGCACGCCCGGCCGCTGCCCTGCTGGCTTTCCGACGCTGTGACAGCAGGTTGGCGTGGAGGAGCCGCGCAGCCTGGAGGGAACTCATCTCCGTGTCCTCCTGTGCAACGACGGCGATGTCCAGGTCGTCTGCCAGCAGGAGGATTTTTTCTGTGACCATGGCGTCCACGCGTCGTCGTCCATTCGAGGGAAGGCCGTCTTCGCCAGTGCCAGGAGACTCGTCCTGTACGCCAGGGGCGACTCCTTTGCACCCCGCTGGCGATCGTAAAACTGCTGCCTGCATTCCGCTGAAGGTCCGTAGACCCCGGCCAGCAACTGCAGCGCCATCTGTAGCGTGGAGCGCTTCTCCCTCGGCGCCGATGTAAGGGCGGCGAGTGCGTTGCTGTCGAGGAGCGCCGGCAGCGCGCAGAGAGCCTCAGCATCCGACCACCGTGCCATTTCTTGGTGGGCGAGGAAGCGTCGCTGGAAGCCGCCCCAGTCGCCCTCTGCGCCAACAAACTCTTTGAGCGGAGGTAGCCATTGGTGCAGCGCAGCGGTCGCCATGGAAGCTCGCAGGCTGCTGTCCCCGTAACTCGGCTGCGCTTCGGCGCGAACGGCAGATGGTATCGCCTGTCGCAGCGTGATGACGCTCCCTCCGCTGGTGGTGATGCGGCAGCCCCAGCGAGAGCGATGTTGGACCCGAGGTTCAGGCCGGCCACGCCCTCAGCAGCTGCTGCGGCGATGGCGGGAGATTCAAAGTTTGAATCCGTTGAGATGGCGGGAAGGCGCATCGGACGTCGGTTCTCCTCGCCCCGTGGTGGTCCACCAGCCCCCAGCCGCGTGATGTGTTCGAGTGTGGCGGCAGCGGCGTAAAGCAGCTCCGCCAGCCTCGTGTGAGCCAGCCTCAGCCCTTCTGATGGCGGCTCCTCTTCATCCTGATGCCCCGGTAAGAATGCGTCTGGCCCCGGCTGCACGATGTCTTGTTGAGCCGTCTCGGGCTCGACAATTTCAGCGGTGTCCTCCACCTGCGGTACTCCGGCTCGAGCTGTCCGGCGCGTGTCCATGTTCGTAGTTGTTCTGACACCAGATGAAGTACCGTTGATGACTCTTGGACACCGTTGGTGAGGCACACGTATTTATTCCGTACAAGTAGTCACAACTGTGGACATACAATACTAGAGGGGGTATCGGCCCCCTCACCCGGCTAGCTGGGAATACACTGCTAGCTATCTCTGACCTACCTCCTAGTCCTCCACTAACGGGCTAGGGGAGGCTGTCTGGCCCGACACTGGTAAGTCGGGCTACGGTACCCGGAGTCCCAGAGCACTAGCTCTGGTTCTCGGGACCACGCCGCTGGCTCAGTCTTGCGCGGCCCTGACAAGGGCGGCGTCCCAGGGGAGTCCAGGGCTCTAGCTAGACGATCTTCGGTCTTCACTGGTTTAGCTTTAGCATTCTGCCCCGAGCCCTCTGACACATCCCCCTTTATACTCCACCCCCGCTGAGGGGTGGGGCCCCGGGCTGCCTGGTGCGGACGTCGTTGAGAGCACCGCCCCCGTGCACTCACGTAGCCCCGCCCACTGTGTTTGTTTCCCATAAGCTGCCATGCATAACGGCTCTCTCTCTAACACCCCTACACATGTGTAATGCGAACGTAAGTGAGGTTTCGCCACTCAGCTCTGGGCCAATCGGACGGCCTGGAGAATGTTCGACAGCTTGTGCACCAGATCTTATTTATTCATGTTGTACTTGCAAAAAAATCCGCAGATTACCTGCTGGACCTCATCTCTGTTTCAAAGAACACTTTGACCTAAGGTCTACACTCATTTACCAGCTTAACATTCCCTATTGCCGTACATATACTGGAGGAAGGGCCTTTGCTATTGATGCCCCCAGGGTCTGGAATGCTGTTGCCAATAAATTGAAACTTGAGTCACTACCTATGAGATCTTCACTCAAAACTGCTCTAGAGGAGTTGTACACCCCTATCTGCCAGTGCTATTCAGTGGCCTAAAATAAAATGTTTCGCTTCGGATGATCACTACAAAGTATGACCTGTGTTTTGATTTAGTGTGCTGATCTTAAAGGTGCATTGAAAAATTATAATACTCCTATTGATGCTCCTGCTGTTGTGGAGTGGCTCATGCAGCCAGCTATGGCTGCAAGGTTTTGGTAGTACATGTTTATGCCATTTATTGTGAAAATTCCGTCACATTTAGATTTAAAGCTTTCGTGACTGCAGGGATTCATCTTCTTGGTTCTTTCGGTAAAGTCACGTAGAAGGGAAGTAATAAAATAATAAAAATAAAACATAATACAATTATTCTCACGACGTTTCGGCCACAACGCAAGCAGCCGTCCTCAGGTGAAAACCAGGTCCGTCGAGGCGACAGAGTCTGACTCTGAAAACCAGGTAGAAGGGAAGTAATAAAATAATAAAAATAAAACATAATACAATTATTCTCACGACGTTTCGGCCACAATGCAAGCAGCCGTCCTCAGGTGAAAACCAGGTCCGTCGAGGCGACAGAGTCAGACTCTGTCGCCTCGACGGACCTGGTTTTCTACGTGACTTTACCGAAAGAACCAAGAAGATGAATCCCTGCAGTCACGAAAGCTTTAAATCGTGGTTTAGCCATGTTTGTTTGTTGTAGTACAGAGTTAGACTGATGGCCTTAATCTAAGTTGTCTTATGGTTGTTGTTGTTTGACTTGCATCCCACTGGGATTTTTGCACACAGCGTTGGTGTACGGTGTTTTTTTCTGCAATATTTTGCTGTCTTTTCTTGGATTTTCTGTTTGCACTTAGTCACATATTCACTTTAAGATGTTTTTTGTTCATGTTTTTGTTTTTTGTTTGTTGCTGTTGCATCCGATTCAAGAGCCGAATGGCTCACAGGGCTATACCTAATAAATGAACTTGAACTTGAAGGTGGGCGTATGGGGAGGTCCGCCGCCCACCTCTGGCCCAATCGGATGCCCGGATGATCAGGGGTGGAGCCGAGGGGCGGAGCCGGGTGGGGCTCTAAGTGAAGGGCGTGATTTGGAAGGTTCGGAAAGGGCGTGGTGGAAGGCGGAGACGGGAAGACGAGGGAGGGAAATATAAGGGGGATCCGGAAGAGGCTCGTGGCAGTTGGCATAGACTCGAAGTGGGACCACGTCGAGCCGTGGAAGGTCTCCAGCGCCATCGGCCACGTGGCTGGAGACGGCTCCAAGCACACCGTCAGCCAGCGGTGTGCGGGAGTGCAACTGACGGAAAGGGCGCGCGGGGCTCGCCAGTGGAACAGCCGGTCCACAGTCGGGACCGGCGGAGTGTGAGCGGCATAACAAGAATAAAGACAGAGACGGAGACCTTTATTACACATGGTCTAAACCTCCACAGAGACCCTGGTTGATGGATGAGGTGTTCAGGCTGGGTGATAAAAAGCGACAGGCCCACTCCCAACAACTACAGCATCCCATGTCGGAAAATGAGGAGGCTTACCAAAGCCTTCGCTCGGAGGTTCAGAGAGCCATGCGGTGAAGCAAGGATGAGTGCTGGTCGGGGGTTGTTGAGGAGATGGAGTCTGCCTCAGTAGCCCGTGATCACAAATCACCATTTCACTCCATTAAAAAGTAGCTTGAGGCGCCACACCTATCACCATTTTTAGGGGAAAGAAAGGTGATCCGATCTCCGACGCCCAGAAACAAGTTTGCAGATGTGCTGATCATTTCTGTGAGGTCTTGGGGGAGGAGAAATCACTCGGCCTGGAAAACATCATTGAGCAAAGTGGTGAGTGGTTGGCTGAAGTGCCATCTTATGAGGAAGTACTGAAGGCGATCCAGAGTCGGAGACCATGGAAAGTGCCGGGCAGAGATGATCTCCCAAGCGAAATGTTGAGGGAGGGTGGCGTTTTTGTGCAGACTGCCCTATATGGCATCACAATAACAGTCTGGACCAATGGATGGGTTCCGCAGGATTGAAAGGATGCCCTGATGCCCCCCCTCTTCAAGAAGCCCCAATACAGCAGAGGTATAGGGAACCTACGTCTCTGCTTAATTTACCTGCTCAAGGCCTATGATACCATCAATAGTTATAGGCTCTGGGTTGTTCTTTGTACTTTTGAAGTCCCTGAGTCTGCTCAAAATCTTTAAGGACCTTCATGATGGTGGGCAGACCTGGATAAAGTTACTTCACCGGGAGTCGGAGCCTTTCCCTCACCTTGTGGTGTGGCAGGGGCGTCTTCTGGCTCCCACATTTTTTATCATCTTTTTTGACCACATAGTTCGAGAAGCCTTCCACGGCTGTACCGGAATAATCTCCATATAGTACAGATACAATGGAGGCTGATCAATGCTTGAGTGCAGTTGAGGGATGGCTCCATATTGGTCAACCATGTTATGTATGCTGATGATCTGGTAACTGCTGCTCATTCAGAGGAGAAGTTGGAGGTGCTGCTGCTAGACCTGGAGCGTGCCGCTAAGAGGTTAGCCCCTACCATCAGCCACACCAAAACTAAGCACCTGCCTGCGTATTTTGTGTCATCACACACTCCACCCCATCAACTCAGCATTGGTGATGGGGCAGTTGTGGAGATAGTGGAGAGTTTTCCATACCTGGGCAGTATGCTTATGACCAGCTCCTGTTTGACAGCAGGGGTCTCACTCTCAATGAGTCGAGCAGCATTATTTTTTCATCGGCTGCATAACGCAGCTCCACACAAAGCTTCGGGTTTTTTTGGCCACAGTAATGCCCTCCCTTCTCTATGCTTGTGAAACATTGACCCCCTCTAATGGAACGTTTTCGCCGGTTAGAAACATTTAGGCTGGCATGCTCGATTGTGTGAGCTCACAATTCTTGAAAGATCTGGACAAAGTCCCATTGGTGAACTCCTCCGGCAGGCAAGGTCTGCGATGGCGGGGTCATATAGCCCACATACCCAGCCACCGCATGCCTAAACAGCTTTTGTTCAGCCAAATAGAGGGCGCTAAATAGACGCGGCATGGGCTAGAGAAGATATGGAAATGATGTGGTACAAGAGGATGTGGAGCTGAGTGGACTTGCAGATGACTGGTACCAGCAATATCAAGATCAGCCTTTGTGGAGAAGGCTCGTGAAGGGCACTACCGGACAGTTGGAGGCAGTTGACCTCCAGCAACAACGGAGGGCAGAGGAGTGACGCTCACAACAAGTTGGCACAGGAGGGGGCACAGATAGTGCATCGGCCAGTCATTTCAGTCAGCCAACCAATGGCCTTTAGGTCTGTCCTGTGACCTCCTGCACAGGCTTCTTGGTGATGTCGCTGCCACTTAGTGGTGAATGGTGGTTGTTGTTGTTGCTTATATAAAACGTATTTGTTCAAATCATATAGGTTATAGGATAAATACATGTGTAATGACGACTTGACACACATTCTTGAGATGGTTTCTTTTATTGAAGACATGTTTACTTGAGCAGGCGTAGACCCCACTGCAACAGCCGCGAGTCTCCCGTGCATCTCCCTTATATACGGTCTGAGGCCACGCCCCAATTCTCAAACCTTCTCGCTTGTTCTAAACTGCTCGCTCTCCCAGCAGCCTCTACTATCCTCTTCCGTCACCTGGCCACGCTCCTATTCTCGATCATTCCCGTAGCCACCAGTCTCTTCGTACTGCAAGCTATCTTCCCTGTCATTACCTCCCGTTGCCACTAGTCCATTCGCACTGTAGGCTGATTCCCCTGTCATTACCTCCCGTGGCCACTAGTCCACTCACACCATAGGTTGACTCTATTATCATTACACATGTGCTGTCTGTCATCTATGGATCTGAACTTATATCATTTAACTGGTGTATATAAAGTATACATGTTAAAAGTGCCGTTTAGTTTCACAATCAGTGTTAAACCAGTTTTAAATATTCTGCTTGAGGTGAATATTTCACTTTTGTAACATTAAAAAAATCTCAATAAAAAAGAGAGGAGTCCGGATAACTTGACTTTCACACTATTCAGCCATCTGACAACAGCATTGTGTAAGGTTTTGTATTCATGGTATAGGTGCCTGAATTGTTGAATTTATATAGACTCCGTCCTTTATGTATATTGAACTTCTTTTGCACTGTATGTCGCCAACTGTGCTCATTGTTTGCATGGAAAGAGAGATCATGGATTGGAAGTTTTGCCAGTGTGCGTATGTGACTTGTGTATGCGTTGTGTACACTATAGAATCTTGTGTTCGCAATGGGAAAATGTTTATTGTGGAAGAGAAATACTAAGTGTCAAGCAGAAGAAATTTTAAAGCCATATGCTGAAAATCATGAAATAATGAACAATACAAATGCAGAGCAAGACAGTGTAGTGCATGTAAAAGGTAAGGATGTGGTTATTGACATGTTTTTATGCATTGTTATTTGAAATTAAAAGACGTTTTCGTCCGTTCGTTTCTCAATCCGCTTGTCCTGGTGATTGTTGCAGTGGCAGAATGTTGATTAGGGAGGTCCAGACCTCCCTTTCCCTGGTGACCGTCTTTAGCTCTTTCTGGAGAATTCCCAGGCATTCCCAGGCCAGCCGAGCGACATAGTCCCACCAAGGTTTCCTAGGCCGGCCCCGAGGTTTTCACCCAGTGGGACGTGCTCGGTCGAGTTCCATGGGGAGTCTACCAGGGGGCATCCTTACCAGGTTCCCGAACAACCTCAACTGGCTCCTCTTGATCTGGAAGAGCAGCGGCTTGACTCGGAAGCTCTCCAAGATCACGGAGTTCCCCACCCGATCACAGAGAGTGAGCCCAGCAACCTAGCAGAGAAACTTAATTTCAGCCCCTTATACCCGTGATATCATTATTTCGGTCATTACCAAAAGTTCATGACCATAGGTAAGAGTGGGAATGTAGATCGGCCTGTAAATAGAGAGCTTTATTCGAGAACTCAGCTCCCGTTCCACTTGCATAGAACGGTACAGTGCCGGCACCAATCCGCGGGCCGATCTCCCACTCCCACGTACCATCAATCATGAAAGAGACTCTGAGGTATTTAAACTCCTCCACTCAGGGCAGCTGTTCCTCCCTCACCTGGAGAGAACAATCCACTGGCTCGTGGGAGTGAACCATGATCTCAGATTTTGAGTTGCTGCTCCTCATCCCAGCCGCTTTATAATCGGCATCAAACCATTCAAGTGTGTACTGGAAATCACAGACTGATGAGGCAAAAAGGAATCGGCATCAAACCATTAAAGTGTGTACTGGAAATCACAGACTGATGAGGCAAAAAGGATGTTATCTGCAAAAAGCAGCGACTCCACCTCCATGCCCCTGTACTGTATATTCTCCATACCTCAGCTGCGCCTTGATATCCTGTCCATGAAAATCACAAGCAGGAGTGCAGATAAGACTCACCATTGGCAGAGTTTGACACCCATGGTGAACGATTGTAATTTAACACCAGGAACACGGACACAGCTCTCACTCCAGAAATAGAGGGATTGGATAGCGCACAAAAGTGGCATCAGTACATCATACTTCCGTAGCACCTCCCAGAAGACATTGCGGGAGGACACGGTTTTATGCCTTCTCCAAGTCTGCAAAGCAGAGATAGACTGGAGAAGCATACTCTCATGACCCATCAAATATCTGTGAGAAGGAAAAAATCTGGTCCATTGTTCCATGATGATGACGGAATCCACATTGTTCTTCCTGAATCTGAGGCTCGACCACCAGGCGGAGCCTCCTCTCCAGCAGGAGTGTAATGCCTCTGTAGTTGGAGCACGCCCTCTGTTCTCCTTTTTCAAAAATGGGAAACATGACCCCAGTTTGCTAATCCAGAGGAACTGTACCCGCCTCAATGCAACATGGAAGAGGTATGTTAACCACGACACTGCACTGTCCAGCGTTTTCAACAACTCTGGACGAATTTCGTCCACCCCAGCAGCTTTACCGCTGTGAAAGTCCTCGACCGCCGCAGCGACTTCAGCAGCCATGATGGATCTGACCTCCCCAGCTGTTATCAGGGCTGCCTCCTGTGAGGAGGGCATGTCCACCGGGTTGAGGCGCTCATCAAAGTGTTCCTTCCACCTCTCGACTATCTCCTTAGTTGAGTTGAATGTTATGCCACCCTTACTGAATACAGCCTGGGCCACATTTCGTCGACCCCTCCTAAGACATCGGATGGTTTTCCAGAACATATTTGAGGCTGCCCAGTAGTCCCTCTCCATGGCCTCTCCAAACTCTTCCCATGCACGGGCTTTCGCATCAGCAACTGCCGCAGCTGCCACCCTCTTGGCAAGCTGGTACCTCTCAATGGAGTTGGAAGACCTTTTTCCGAGCATAGCTCAGAAAGCCTCATTCTTCAACTTGATAGCGTCCTTCACCACTCGTGTCCACCAGCGGGTTCTAGGGTTGTCACCATGACAGGCACCAACTGCCTTCAGGCCACAGCTTTTTGTACCTGCATCCATAATTGAGGTCCTGAACATCATCCACTCGAACTCAATGTCCACGACCTTCCCTGAAGTGCAGGATAAGTTTTTGCAAAGGTGGAAGTTGAAATATTTCTGCACTAGGTCTTCCGCCAGACTTTGAAACTTTAATTAGCGCATAGTGTAGAGCTCGTCAAGAGGAATAGACTGCCGTATCGTTCGCCTTCCACAGACATGAAATAACATCACAACGCAGTTTATGCGAGAGCCGGGGGCTTATGGGACCCCGGGGTCCTCCCATAAGGTTTATTTGTGAATATCCTTTAAAGTAACGAGGAACAACGATATGTTTAGTTATGTCATATGTAAATGAAGCTGATGAATGTTTTTATAACGATAATAAACTCTGGTTTTCACTCTCCAACAGAGACGTCAAATTTTGCACATCCCACAAAGTGGCAAAGCTGCTTTGACCTAAGAACGATTTTCCTTTCACTGTACCTGACAGTGCTTCTATTCGCAGCATACATACATTCAGGAAGTTGTGCAATTTATTTTAAATATAACATTGAGAAGACATTTACAAGGCAATTCGAAAAGGTAAGCAGAGAGGCAGCTAACAATACACAACGTTCCGAAGCAAATATATAGTAAATGTGTTCGTTTTAAGACAGTTTGCATTGGGAAAATTGCGGAATGCTTTACGTGTTGATACTTGGTGCTACACTTCACCGATTCTTGTAATGATACATCTTTAATAGTGAACATGGAATCAGTCCTCCCAACATGCGTTTCATTACAAATGACCTCATCATGCTGTGAAAAAATACATTATTTAGCCTTGTTCAGACCCCAATCCTCAACAAGATGGCCATTTTATTTAATCAACAGTAGAGCAATGAGAAGACTGTATACGGGGTTCGCTCTTGTTGGGAATGGTCAGTACAGTATAGTAATCATTGCCTCATGCTGCCTAGAATTACTCTTAACGAGGGATGGGTTAGCTGTTGGCTTGATTTTTTATTGAAAGCCATATAATAGTTTAACAAAAGACGTGGATGACGATTGCTGTGTTTTTATTTATTTAAGACAGCTGACGTGGCCAGTTACTGGAACTGGGTGTCCGGCTCACTCTTGCCACACATGAAAGCCACCTCCAGTAGCAGCGTGGCAGCCAGTGGTGGCACTCTGCACAATACAGTCCTCGCCAATGTGCTTGTTGTTGGAGTGGTCCAAATGAGACAACTGAGATACAAAAAAGGTAAATATGTATTTATAATGTTTCAGAGGTAGGAGTAATGGCGGCCGCGTGTGTGCTATGACACGTGGGCTGAGAGCTGAGAGTGACATTTTCTTGTCGTAAAGATTTCGAGTTGTAGTTGGAGAATAAAAGGACATTTATTCTGGAGATATCTTCACGTCAATTGTTGTGTGAATTTCAATTCCCAATCGACTTCATTCAAAATCTTATTCAAAATAATTAATGTGCAGTCACCGAAATGGACAAAGGCTCTCAAAGTTAATTAGTGCTACATATTTTAAAATGTATTTAAATAGTATCTGAATGTAGGGGACCGAATAATGGAGTCTTACAGGACACTATAGCGCAGGGATTCCTTGTAAAAAAACTTACAAGGAGCTGTTTGCGAAGTGATGGTGGAACCAGGAGAGAATTATTACAAATGCCTACAGGGTTCTGGAGATGCTCCTAGTGTAAAAAGTGGCCCATGGTGTCAAAGGCAGCAGTAGAAAGCAGTGTCATGTCTACACGAGCAGGGTGGGGGAATTAGTGGGCCGACTCCACCCGAGGCCTTGCCGACATGGTGGGGCTGGCCCGGGGCAGGTCCTGCCTCTGCTAGGCCGTCATGTGCCATCATCGCTAGTCTACGTTAGCAACTCCTCCGGGGGTGAATTGCGCAACCCTCTACCATGCCGCCGAGCCTGGCTGCGAACTCGACGGGCCTGCCTCTGGCAGGTCTCCATCTCTTCCTCAGTGTCCTCGTCCCCTGTATAGAACACTGTACATCCTCCGAGCAGCGCCCTCCTGGAGGGTACTTCCTCCCGTCCTCCATGTGCACCAACGTGCGCAACAGAGTTCATCATCCCACACCTCAGCAGCTGGGCAATCATTCCACACCTCACGACCTCACACAGGGGTTTACACTCCACCCCCACTTTGTTGAGTTGGAAGTGCTCGTGTGATCATCGTTTGGATAGTGTCGCCATGTAGGTGGATATATCTACACGTACACGGGTGTGTGTGTGTGTGCATGTATCTATATTTAACCAGAAACTGGCTTAGTTTTCTGACAACAAACCTTTGATGCTTCACGTGGCCTCAAAGTGCATGCAGCCTGACACAAGCGTGCAGGTCTCGTCGCCGTCACCTTTTAGTGAACGGCTGCCATGGTTGCTATATATCTCTATACCATTATCTGTGGGTGGGTATGGATATATGTTCATCTCTCTACAGGGGTGGTGTGAACACAACCTAAGATCGGCCCCTCGCGCCACACTGATAGCGAATCTGCACTTTTCCCGCGTTTTTGCGACCTTTCGCTGCATGGGGCGTGGTTATAATTGGCCGCGTCTGGTCTCGTCTGATAAGAGGGGGGAGGGCTTGGTTCATGATACAAATTACTTGGCGGTGGCCCCTCTGCAGGTGGCATGGGCACGGCCTAAAGCTGGCCCCTTGCCCCACGCAGACAACCCCCAATAACCCTTCCACCCCAGGTTTTACAGCCTTCCCATGGCTCAGGGAGACTGCTTCTCAGGGCATAGAGGAATTTTCTGGGGTGACTCGATTTAGTGTGCACAGGGCGGTGGCACTGGAACCCACAAGGTGAGAGTTCCCATGGAACTATACAGTTCCGCGGGGTGAAGACCTTGTGCACGCCTCGCTGGTGACAGGGAGGATTTTCTAAACTGAAGGCATCTCATTCAGGCCGAGCCCTCTCATATTAGCTACCTGCCTAAGCACAACGGTCACTTGCACCCCCGCAACGTACCAATGACAATATTAAGACCAAGACGATACAGACTGTTTAACATTGAATCTCTCACCTCTGGTTTGGCTGGGAATAAAGGAACTTTCTGGGTAACTCGACCTGGTGTGCATGCATAGTGGCACTAGAACCCAGAAGGTGAGAGTTTCCACGGAACTCTACATCTTCCCATTTTTCCACACATGTCCACTCTCCAGCAGACTGTGCCGCTCATGCTCTGTATCTCGCCCTTCCTGGTCTAGCTCCCTGATTTGCTATCGATAGTGGAGGGGTTGTGCAGAATTTGCCAGCACCAATCACGTGACCCCGGCTCTCCCATTCCACCCCTCTCTGCCTTCCTCAACCGCCCATTGTCAATAAACTTTTGAATTACTCCCAGCGAAAAGGGGACGTCCCCAGGGGCTTAAGCGCGGGAATTTTCATACTTCTGCTGGGGACTGCCATGTATTCGATCAACATTGAACCTCATACATTAGGAAAACACATAGTCAGGCCTCCAACTTGGAGTGACTTGACCTAAACCCTTTGTCCAAAGTGTAGGGAATGGTGGTCCTAGTATTGAGAGAGAGAGCGCGATCCATAAACAATGTCTCTCACATTCCACTTGCCCGTCCATCACCAATACAGGGACCTCTAGACCGAGGTTGCTTTGTCCTCAATCATACATTTACATTTATATGGCTGGGATAGCAACTATGAATATGTGCTGATGTAAAAAATGCTCCAGCTGCACCTCCCTGGGGTGCCTGCTCTGCCCACATCGGTAAGTAACATGCAGGGTTCAGCATATTGGCCTTGCCAGGTGATTTATGGCTCCACAGCAGCAGATGGGTACATTTAGTCCTGGTTAAACAACGCGATTGGAAACATTGGTCCAGAAGGCTAAGGAAAAGAGATTGACATGCTATTGTATTGTTGTATGTATGTTGAACTTCTTTGTATATAGCCAACCGTGCTAATCGGAGGTGCAGGGGAAGAACAAAATGAATACAAAAAGAAGGTCTAAGAAATAAGTTCAGTCTTTTACAATGTGTATAAACTGTGTACTTTGCGTGTTTATGCATGGATATATGTGGCAGCCCCAAGTGAGATGAACTATGTGAAAATGTTGCAAAATGGTCAGTACACTGCACCTGAAGAAGACAAGAACAGCTATTTTGAGGCATGGGTGATGTCCAATATAACAGGGCGATCAGAGGGAGACCAATATTGGATCTACCAGGATCTTGGAGAAATGGACCTCTCAAGAACTCTTGGTAAGTCCATTGAACTAATATTTTAATGTTGGCCACAGGAAAACGAATCAATGTATTTACTTCATAAAACCTAACTATTGTATGAGGAAATAGTTATGAAATTACTTGGTGAGCAACAGATGTGATTAAGTGAACGGTGGTTGTCCTGTGTTTGCATTGCTGAGTTAAATTGAACACTGGGACTGCGATTTAGACGCATATTTATGCATGCCATGCTCTATAAACACACATTTGCATGTTAAATAATGTATCTTAAAAGTGTCAGTAAGTACTATTGATGCCCTTGCAAATGAAGACTAACCTAAGAGATGTTCCAGGTAAAGTATTGTAATAAATTAAAAGGAAATTAACAGTTTTAAATAATTATTATTTGTAACATTAGAGATCAACATTATACTTATTCCCATTTGCTTAACGTTATGAAATATTTTTTTGTTCAGGGCAATTTGGCGGAGGTGGCTACTTGGTGGAAGTAGAAAACGATGCAGGAAAGGCAGCTAACACTGTAGCCTACTTGAAGGAGAATCTGTGGATCGACCCACGCACAGCAGAACTGGTCACCGAACTCACTTTGTTTAACGCAAACACACGCCTACTCTGTCACCTGATATTGCACCTGGTTCTCTCTCCGTCTGGTGAGTTACACATGACGCTTTCCTTGGATCAGACTTTTTTTATGTGAATATTATAGTGTGGGCAAGTGTAAAGTGTGAAAACCACTTTTGTCAGCCATCATCATATTCAAAGTGCATTGAACGTACAAATACAAATAAAAATGTTTGTTAACATGCATTCACACCTGACAGTCCACCACTTAGACAGAGTAATCGAAGAAGCTCGTGTGCAGGTGTTTGATAAATTGTTGCATCGCAAAACCGTGGGACATAGCGATGGCTTGCGGAGACATTCATTCAGCAGTGGATTAATCATGGCTGCCGATGATGACTTTTCAAATGAAATTCATCAAACACCAACAGTAATATTTGAATTTACACAATATTGAAATATAAACACATGTCAGGTACAGTACAGATTAGGTTAAGAAGAGGCGTACAATATTTTAAAACAATTTCACTGTCCTTTCATAAAAAAACTAAAATGTCGTGTTTTAGGTGCTGTCAACCCACACGTCAAGATGCGGATATTTCCCATACACGACAACGGGGACGTGTGGTCTGTCCTCACCACGGCTGCTTATATCTCAATGTTTCTCCTAAACCTGTGCCTATCGGCTTATGATATTCGAAAAATAATTAAAACAAAATTTGGGTATTTTAAAAGATGTATTAATTTAGTGGAACTCTTGTGCTTTGTGCTAAGGATAACTACATGTTTAGTGTATTATCAAGTGACCGTAACACAAATGGAAACCCTTTATGCCTACGTGCAAGGTACGTGTCATTGAAGAAGGTATGTGCACCTGAACTATTTTTTGTTGTTTAGAAGTTAAACAGAAGTAATTAATTAATATGAAAGAATATTGAGTTCTGTTTTTATTCCCATAGTCAGATATTTATTTTCATATTTTGAAAAATTAAGTCTTCCATGAGTGATTTCAACATTGATTTGAGTATTTATATTTACTTATTAAAGACACCCACACTAAGATTAGACTCAGTAGAGCCCTTGTTTGGCTACTTCCTTTTTAATTGAAGATGTCATAATACACAGGCCTCTGATATTTGAATCTCATTAACCATGCGTCATGCTTTGAAAACATGCCAGTGCATCGCCATTGTGTACATTTTACAATTTAGTAAAGTTTAATTTTTTTAGCATTTTACTATGGTCGTACTTGGTTTGAAGCAACACACAGCTGGAATGGCTACCAGAGTTTGTGTTACATCAATAAAATGTCTCGTGTTTCTATTGGCAGCGAGTTAGGCCATTAAATGCATGCAGATAATTAGGGAATACACTTAAAAAAGTAAATTGAAGATCACAGAAAATTCAATAAGGGGACAGGGCGGCATGACTGAGAATCATACTAAACGGGCCAATTGTGACATTTTAGTTATTAGCATACACGATGGGGTAGAGAGAAGCAGGGACCAGATCCCCCTTGTATCAAATTTAAAGAAATCTCTGGTTAACCCTGTATATAAAAGTAACATTGCTCGAAAAAAACATTTAAAATGGTGATTGTCGACATTTGGGCACCGCAATGTTTACCTCTGACTGGGGCTGTCAGGTGGAGTCTTTACAGATGGCAGGTAACGGGCACAAGATGGTCGTACCCTACTGGACGTCTCTGAAAAAGAGCTTCACAGTTAATCGGATTTCTGCAGTCTAAATAAAGATTATAATTCTTGAGTGCTTTTGAAAGCCACCTCTAAACATTCTTACATCATGCCCAAAATCAAAGAAAACTTTTAAAATGGTTACTTTTATTTCGCTTTACCACGTGTAACAATATATGGTCTATGGTGCTGACCACTACTTCGTTCGTTCGATCATTTGTTCATTTCTCAATCCGTTTGTCCTGGTGAGGGTTGCGGCGACACCATGTTGAGTAGAGTAGCCCAGACCTCCCTTTACCTGGCGACAGACTCTAGCTCTTCCTGGAGAATTCCCATGTGTTCCCATGCCAGTTGAGCGACATAGTCCCAGAAGCGTGTCCTGGGTCGGCCTCGCCCAGTGGGACGTGCCTGGTAGAGTTCCTTGATATCCTGTCCATGAAAATCACAAACAGGAGTGGAGACAAGATGCATCCTTGGCGGTGTCCAATACCCACAGCGAACAACCTTGATTTAAAACCAAGAATACGGAAATAGCTCTCACTCCGGGAATAGAGGGACCTGATAGCACACAAAAGCGGCACCGGTACATCATACTCCCGCAGCACTTCCCACAAGACATTGCAGGGAACATGATCATATGCCTTCTCCAAGTCTACAAAGCAGATGTAGACTGGAGAAGCATACTTCCACGACCCCTCATATCTGTGAGAGGAAAAATAGATTATCCATCGTTCCATGACCATGACAACAAATCCACATTGTTCCTCCTGATCTGAGGGTCGACCACCGGGCGGAGCCTCCTCTCCAGGAATCTGGTATAAGCTTTATCTGGGACGCTGAGGAGTGTGATCCCTCTGTAATTGGAGCACACCCTCTGGTCCCCTTTCTTAAAAATGGGAACCACGACCCCAGTTTGCCATTCCAGAGGTACTGTACCTGTCTTACATGCAACATTCAAGAGACGTGTTAACCACGACATTACTGCAATGTCCAGTGCTTTGAAAAACAACTCTGGGCGAATTTTGTCCACCACAGCAGCATTCCCGCTATGAAGGCCCTCAACCGCCGCAGTAACTTAAGCAGCCGTGATGGATCCGACCCCCCAACCTGTTTGCAAGGCTGCATCCTGAGGGGAGGGCATGCCCACCGGGTTGAGGAGCTCCTCAAAGTGTTCCTTCCACCTCTCGACTATCTCCTTAGTTGAGTTCAATGTTCCACCACCCTGACTGAGAACAGCCTGGGCCATGTCTCGTCGACCCCTTCTAAGGCATCGGATGGTTTGCCAGAACATATTTGAGGCTGCCAGGTAGTCCCTCTCCATGGCTTCACCAAACTCTTCCCATACCCGGGCTTTTGCTTCAGCGACTGCTACCGTTGCCACCCTCTTGGAAAGCCGGTACTTCTCAATCGAGTCGACAAACCGTTTTCTGAGCATAACTCAGGAAGCCTCCTTCAACTTGACAGCTTCCTTTACCACTGGTGTCTACCAGCAGGTCCTATGGTCGCCGCCATGACAGGCACCAACTGCATTCAAGCCACCGCTTGTCGTAGCTGCATCGACAATTGAGGTCTGGAACATTGTCCACTCAAACGCAATATCCATGACCTCCCCTGGAGTGTAGGATAAGTTGTCCTGGGAGTGGAAATTAAACATTTTCTGCGGTGGATCTTCCTCCAAACGTTCCCAGAAAACCCGCACTATTTGTTTGGGCCTTCCACGTTCATCTGCTCAGTACCCCAAACGTCGGATACAACTTACAACCAGGTGGTGATCAGTTGACAGCTTGGCCCCTCTCTTCACCCGATTGTCAAGAACATGAAGCCTTACATCCGATGATACAACTATTAAGACAATTATTGACCTTCGGCCCAAGATGCTCTGATACCAAGTACACTTATGAGCATTCTTGTGTTTGAACATGATATTTGTTATTGACATCCCGTGACAAATGCAGAATTCCATAGCATCTCACTGTTCGGGTTCAGATCAGGGGGGGCATTCCTCCCAATCACGCGTCTCCAGGTATCTCCATCATTTCTCACATGAGCATTGAAATCGCTCAGTAAGACTATGGAGTCGATAGGTGGCACTCTATTGAGCATTACACCCACCATTTCCAAGAAGGCCGAATACTCTGAATTGCTGTTTGGTGCATAAGCACAGGCAACAGTCAGAGTTTTCCTTTCTGTGACCTGAATTTTCATTGAGGCAACCTTCTCATATATTGGGACAAACTCCAACTAAACAGCACTCAGCCGGGGGCTTGTGAGTATCCCTACACCCACCCAGGGCCTCTCATTAGGGATTTCTCTGGAACAAGAGAGAGACCACCCCTGATCAAAAAAATTGGTTCCAGTGCCAATGCTGTGTGTGGAGGTGAGACTGACTATATCTAGTCGATACCTTTCCACCTCTTCCACTAGCTCTGGCTCCTTCCCCCCCCCCCCAGTGATGTGAAATTCAACATCCCAATTGCTGGTGTCTATTGCCAAAGTCTAGTCTATCTGAGATCATCCCACTCCCTGCCATACAGGAATCACACCCGCCCCTCACCCACAGGATGGCACCACGTAGTCATATTGGGCTGGGCCCGACCGGGTTATGTAGGTCACCCGGCCACCACGATTTTGTCAGTGAACACCACCCCCATGCCTGGCTCCAGGGAGGTGTCTCAGTATACCTTATCCGGGCGAGGTTCTCTAATTTTTCTATTTCAGAACCATTCATAATGGCCTTTTTTACCGTTATTTGTCTGGAACCTCCCCCCAGATATGTTTGCCAAGAGAAACCCTACCAGGAGTAGACTCCACGTGATAGCTCTGAGGGTCATTGGAACATGCAAACTTGACCACCACGATAAGGTTACGATCCTTCAGTGGGGCTGTCCACTATTATGATGTAAAACTATTCCTGTTTGTGTTTGTTTCAACATAAAGTGGTCCTGGTCCATCTTTAAGACTGATATTACTTTCTTTAATCATATAAAAGTCAACGTATTGCGTTATATATCTGTGAAACTAGATTTGCATATGTTAATGATAATGACGTTTTTTTCTTCTTTCCCCCAGATGGTCATGTCGCCTTTGGGAAACTTGCAAAACTGAATGAGTATCTGAGGCTATTTACTGGGGGGCTCGTGTTTCTGGAGAGTCTCAAAGCTATCCAAGTTGTGGGCCACTTACAGGATGTGAAGTGGGGCCCATGTGTGACATTGTATCATGGGAGACATTTGCTGACTCAGTCTGTGGTGATGCTGGTGTTGCTCTGCGCCTACAGCTGCTTATTGTGTAGTCTGTACGCTGCCCATTCCTTTGCTCATGCCTTCCAGTCGCTGTCTTCAACCCTCATTTATTTTCCTTCCCTTGACAGAGCTCTTGGTGCTGGAGAGATGGGTGCCACCCTTGGCTACCTTTCCTTTCGGCTCATTGTATTGATTATGCTTTGGGGAATCGTGCATTTCACTTAAGTTATAGTTATAAAGCTTTCATTTTCTAGGAAAAAAATTGCATAGACAATGTAAGATGGCCACCTTTCATCTGTAATTGTCACCTGCTCCAGACCCCCTCTTGGGCTGGAGGACTTGTATTCTTGTATTCTAAGTTTGTAGTCACGAAAGCTTCAAATCTAGAATTAATGCTAATCTCTCCCTCAATAATGTGCGGTTTCTCTTTTCTCCCCAACTTGCTGTTGCTTCCCCCGGACTACACCCAGAATTACCGCCATGCTGCCTCACCACCTCTCCAAATCATTGCCACGTCAAGCGAGCTGTCCCAGCCTCATCTGCCCTTGGGGCTTGTTGGACCGCAGATGCTGTACTGCCCTCGTTGCTTCCCGGAGGCTTGTTGGTGTTGTACCTCAGTGACACTGGCACAAATGTTTTTACTTCATCTGCCAGTTTGAATGACTCAGGCTTCATCTCGACCATGGCTGCCCTGGACCTCATCTTCCTTGGGCTTCATCTGGCCCCAGAATGTGACTACCCTGGACCTCCTACATTGTCTGTCCCAGATGCTGCGACGTATTGGCGCTTGGGTCCCTTTAGCATAAGCAACTTAGGTCGCTATTGTGTCTCGTTGTGCCACGGGTCCCGTTGCGATGTTGTGTAGCCACGTCTCCCCTCGCCTGAGCGAGCTGCCTTCTTCCTCATCTTAGACCCACCTCCTCGCAGTCTCAACAGATTATCACCTAATTTAAGCGTTTCGTATCCGTCTTGCTGAACTACTGTAAACACCACATTGCAACACTACATGGCATTCTCCTCATGCACCCCAACAGAAGTCACATGTGGTTTCCCCAGACCACATGTCTGGAGTGCCCGTGGATAATCAAAACCTTCATTTATCCTGGAGGAATCCGATGAGCTATGAAGCTCTTTTTAAACAGATGCCCAATAAATGAACATCTAAATAACAATCGTCATACATCCGCAACTGCATAATCACATATCAGAGTGGGCATGGGGAATGTTTTTTTGTTGGTTGCTGAGATTCAAAGTGTCACTGATAAAAACAACCTATTTTACCCGCCATGGAAACCTGTATGCGAGTGCCACTCTCCACACATACAGAGTTTGTCTGGCTCTGAAAAGCAAATATGAACAGTGGCCAGCCACCATGGAGACGATGTGATAATTATCAATAAAGCAGTTTCCCCTCTATTAGATCAGACCAGGCACGGCCTGATATGACTACACCCCGCGTGAGATGTGGGATCATGAGTCTGTGGCATATGCCAGTGCACTCAGAGGGGGAGGAGGAGTACCCCTCAGGGGGGCTGCAATCGGGGCGAGTGCGGCTCGGGGCTGCTCTTGCACCCCCAGCCCCCCCTCCCACACTTCACTCCGGGACTCGGATATGGAGCCCACAGAGCCATCTGGTGTAGAGAGCCAGTTCGAGGGGTGTGGCTACCCCCGTACTCAGGGGTGTGCCACTGCCAGTCGACCCCTGGCCTCCAAACTAGCACCTCCTGCCCACTCAGGGGAAAGGCTGTCTTTCCAGGCAGGAGAGGAGAACACGGAAGGAGAAAGCGAGGCTGGCCAGGGGCAGTCCTGTCAGGCCAGTGGCTTGGCCAGGTGGCATGGTAGAGAGTCTAGCGATGATGGCGCATGAGGGACTACATGAAGCGGGGCTACTTTCGGGCTGGCCCTCACCCCTCCAGCAAGACCTCGGGTGGTGCCGCCTCCTCAATTCCCTCACCTTGCTCACATTGACCTCGTGTCACGTGACAGATTGGTTTCAGGAGTGGAGTAGAATGATAACACTATATAACACAATTTTTTATTCCTGGGTAGTAAGTATCATTTCTTAATTGCTCATGCCTAAAAATTGTAGAAAATAGCTATAATTCCACACAAACGTTGCTTTTGTGACCAGGACAGTTATATTTGGAAATTTATCTATTTTCAATAAGAAAACGGGTGTATTTGTGTTTTATCGTTCACATAAAGTCAGAAAAAACTACATATGAATACAAATTGACATGTATTTATACTAAAGTAATACAAAAATTACCTAGAAAAAATGTAGAAGTGAGTAGTTTTTCTAGATTTACGATTATACTGTAAATCACTTTCACGAATCAGCCCCCAAATGTAGTCTCCCATCATGTTCTCGTTATACTGTCCTTGGTAGCGGCGTTCAAAGTCCAGTATATCCTGGTGGAAGCGCTCGCCTTGCTCCTCCGAGTATGCTCCCATGTTCTCCTTGAATTTATCAAGTTGAGCATCAAGGATATGGACTTTGAGGGACATCCTACAGCCCATTGTGCCGTAGATTTTCACCAGAGTCTCAACCAGCTCCACGTAGTTTTCGACCATGTAATTGCCCAGGAAGCCACGAACCACTGCAACAAAGCTGTTCCAAGCCACTTTCTCCTTCCTAGTGAGCTTCTTGGGGAATTCATTGCACTCCAGGATCTTCTTCATCTGTGGTCCGACGGAGACACCGGCTTTGACCTTTGCCTCAGACAGCTTAAGGAAGAAGTCTTGAAGGTACTTAAAGGCTGCCGACTCCTTATCTACAGCTCTGGCAAATTGTTTCATAAGGCCCAATTTGATGTGCAGTGGTGGCATCAGCACCAGTGGCTCCCAATTGACGTTGTTCCTCCCCACAGAGAATTCGGTCCGCTGTGGCCAGTCCCGCCTGTGGTAGTGCGCCTTGGTGTCCCTGCTGTCCCAAAGGCAAAGATAGCAGGGAAACTTGGTAAAACCGCCTTGGAGACCCATCAAGAATGCCACCATTTTGAAGTGTCCGATGACCTCCCAGCCATACTCAAGGCATCCAGAAAGGTATCGATGCTGTTGTATCCTCTTTGAGGTGCACCGAGTGAGCCAGCGGAAGAGACGGATTCTTGTTACGATTATGGAGCAGCATTACTTTGTGGCTCCTGGATGAGCTGTCAATGAAGAGGCGCCACTCATTCTGGTTACAGGCGATTCCGATTGCCTCGAACAGACTGGTCACATTGTGGCAGAAGCAGAGCCCATCTTGATGGGTGAAGAAGCTGCAAAAAGATTGGTGATGCTTCCTCTGAACTGCGACTTGCACACTTTCATCCAACAAGTTCCACTGCTTGAGCCTAGGCGTCAAAAGCTCGGCATTGGACTTGGTGAAACCAAGATCTCTGATCAAGTCGTTGAGGTCTTTTTTTTATGGGTTTCTCTCCTCAGCTCCACCGCTGAAATTGTCATCTGGATCTACACCTTTCCCTCGCTCTCTGACTTGCTGCTGTCTTATAAAGATGGCTGTTCTCTTTCTCCGGAGGAGTGGGTACGGGGAGCTCATGGCAGTGTGGCACCGGGGCCATGGATGAAGGAAGGAAGATACGTGATAGCAGGTGCATTCTTGCCAGTCCGACGTTTGTACGGGTCCACCATGCAGAAGTAGCAGTTGCTTGAGTGGTCAGTGGGTTCCCGCCAAATTCTTGGGATAGCGAACTTCGTGACTCTCTCTTCCCCTTTGTACCATCCTACAAAAATACATTTCACCCATGACTAATGTGTAAGAGATTCTCGCAACATTTTTCATATATGATATCTTTTTTCAATATCATTGAAAATTGTAAACATATTTTTTTTTTTTACAAATTATATAACAAATAAATTTCGAGCAAAAATTGTCCATCTTACCTTCCAGAATTTGTTTGCATTGCTCGCAGGTTAAATGAGGTGCCCAGGGTTAGTCTTGATCCCCTACAGGCATGCCGAAATATGTCTTGTAGGCTTCACACATCTTAGCAGATGCTTCCACAGAGTACTTTTCGCTCTTGTCTTGATAAATTGGTCGTAGACATAGCAAAATGCGTCTGCCGGATGCTTGCAGCCTCGTGATGCCATCTCAGAAAAACGCAGATATGTATCCACGAAGGCAGCTGGAACCTAACTGAACTGGTGGACTTAAGGCCTCTGTATTTATGTAGTGCTGAACTCGACACGGCAGCTTCTTGCTTTTCTTTCTCACTTTATTTCGCTAATACCGATCAACATTCCTTCCGCTAACACCAATCAACATTCCTCCAGCACGCTCTCCGCTCGCTCGCCGCATTCCGCCGGCCTTGCTCGCTCCGCGTCTCTCACTCTGTCGACTCTCCTCTCCACTCTCTCCATCACAGTTCAGCCGCTCTTTATCGGCTTCTCCGTCACACTCAGCCTTGTCTCTATCGGCTTCACCGCCACACTCCAGCCGCTTTCTGCTGGCTTCGCCATCACACTCCAGTCGCTTCTGCTGGCTGCTCCACTGCTACCTTATACTTCTCCACTGCTACCCTATACTTCTCCGTTGCTACCCTATACTTCTCCACTGCTTCCGTATGCTTCTCTGCTGCTACCCTATACTTCTCTACTGCTTCTGGCTCTGCTGCTTCCGCTCCAACATTCTTCTTCTCCTCCCAGGCGCGAACTCCCGTCTCCTTCAAAACCCCCTCTCTTTATGCCCAAGCCAATTAATCTCTAATTAATCAGGTGGCGTCCCCCGTGACGCCCCTCGCCCACAGCCCCCGCTGGCACCCGCCACGTGCTCCAGACAACGCAGCGCCACTTAGCGACAACAACAACCTCCCGGCCAATTAGCGCCCTGCGTCCCTAATCACTCCCTACCACCTGCTACTGTCCTCAGACAGCTTGGCGTCACATTTAGACAGTAACAAATCCCAGCCAATCAGCGCCCTGTGTCCTTAATTGCCCCCTATCCGTCTCTAGCCTCCTCCTCGCGCCTTGACGACAATAACAACCTCGACCTCGTATGCTCCCACTGTACTCTGCGAACACGTGCCCCCGACTCCCGCGCGTGGCGCATATTTCAGGCACTACATTTATACTACTATTTATATTACTGGAAAGTTCTAGAATGTTCTAGAAGTTACTCCAAGTTTACTCAGCACTGAATCTATCTGGAATGTTCTGGAAAATTGGTAAATTTCAAAATATAACTCTCCTGGTCACAAAAGCAAAGTTTTTGGGGAATAATAGTCATTTTCTGTACTTTGAGGCATAAGCAATTAGAAAATAACACTTACTACCCAGGAACCAAAAAAATTGTTACACAGTGTAATACAAATTACTCGGCGGTGGCCTATTTACATGCGACATGAGCAGGGCCTAAAGTTGGCTCCTTGCGTCACACCCACGGCGAGTCTGCATTTTTCCCTCCTTTTCCCGAGCTCTGGCCATGAAGGGCGTAGTTGTATGGGGCCGTGCCTGGTTTGGCCTAATAGGGGGAGAACCGCTTGGTGCAAAATACAAATTTATTGGTGGTGGCCCCTCTGCACACGGCGTGCGCAATACCTAAAGTTGGCGCCTTACCCCATCTACACACCCCCAATACCACCTCCACCCGAGGTTATGCGGCCTTCCCATGGCTCAGGGAGATGGCTTCTTGGGGTGAAGACCCTGTGCACACTTCGCCGGCAGAAGAGAGGGTTTGCTAAACTGAAGGCCTCCCGTTCAGGCAGAGCCCTTTCATAGAGTTAGCTGCCTGCCTAGCAACAAGTCACCTGCACACCTACAACGCACCACCAACAATATGAAGACCAAGACGACACAGACTGTGTAACATTTTATCTCCCTCCGAGTTTGTCTGGGCAATGAGGAACTTTCTGTGGTGACTCGACCTGGTGTGCATGGTGCGGTGGCACTAGAACCCGTTCGTCTGCACACATCCACTCTCCTGCGCGCCATTATCCAGACTAAGCCACTCATGCCCTGTGCCTCACTTCCTGGTTTATGCACCTGATTCGCTACCGATAGGGTAGGGGCTGTACAGGATTTGACAGCACTAACCACGCGACTCCCAACTCTCCCCTTCCACCCCTTCCTGCCTCCATCAACCACCCTCTAACTATCTTCTTGGTTCTTTCGGTAAAGTAACGTAGAATGGAAATAATAAAATAATAAAAATAAAACATAATAAAATAATTCTCACGACGTTTCGGCCACAACGCAAGCAGCCGTTCTCAGGTGAAGAGCAGGTCTGTCGATAAGACAGAGTCTGAATGATACGTCCTGGGCTTGGAGCGTCTATTTAAGCTGGGAGGGAGGAGGAAGAGCGCCTTGACAAAATAATTTGCATATCAAGAGGATTTTTTTGCATATTTATGGGAAATGCAGATATGCGACTAGTACTACTTGTGAAATGCGTAGGAGGTTTGGCGGGGGGTTTAAAGTCATGTTTTGCCCGTGCATTATGCAGGACCAGCAGCATCAAAGGGAGGGGATAGGGGGAAGCATTAATAAAGGGAAGGAATGTTAACAGTATGTAGCTGCAGCAACCAAACCACCACGTTAACAACCAAAGTATAAACTACATAGTATCATAAGTATACTAAAAATACTCTCCAATAAGCTGAGCTACCAACAGTAAGTAATACACCACTCTGTCTTATCAACAGACCTGTTCTTCACCTGAGGACGGCTGCTTGCGTTGTGGCCGAAACATCGTGAGAATGATTTTATTGTTTTATTTTTATTATTTTATTATTTCCATTCTACGTGACTTTACCGAAAGAACCAAGAAGATGAATCCCTGCTGTCACGAAAGCTTTAAATCGAAACCCTCTAACTAGCTATCAATAAACTTTTGAATTACTCCCAGAGAGAAGCAGTCATTCGCACGGGCTTGGGCGTAGCCATTTCCATACTTCTGCTGGGGACCGCCACGTATTCGATCAACATTGAACTTCTTACATTAGGAAAACACATAGTCAGGCCTCCAACTTAGACTGACTTGGCCTAACAACCTTTGTCCGAGGTGTGGGGGATGGCGGTACTCGTAATAACACAGAGAGAGAAAGAGCGACCCCTGAACAACATGTCTCCCACATTCCGCTTTTCTCTCCGTCGCCAACACAGGTTCCTTTGTCCCCTGTCACATCGTGTACCCATTCACACTTGTGAAAGTTGGGTACCCATAGTTACCCATTCACATTCGTGAATGGTAACTATGCGTATGAACTTATGTTAGTATGCTATTGCTGTGATATGTTATGATGTACAAAGCTTTGGCTTATTTCTTCTTGGTTCTTTCGGTAAAGTCACGTAGAAGGAAATAATAAAATAAAAAATATATAACATAATAAAATTCTCACGACGTTTCGGCCACAACACAAGCAGCCGTCCTCAGGTGAAGAAACAGAGCTGTCGGAAAGACAGCGCTCCAATGAACACTGCTAAGCTTGGCAGCGTATTTTAAGCTGGGTGTGAGGAGCAGAGCGCCTTGACAAAGGAGTTTAGATATCAAAAGAGGAATTTAGCATAGAAGTAGCTATGGTAATGTGAGAGATTAGCATGATGTTAAAGTTAGAAATTAGCATGTAACTGGGAGATGAGCATGATGTTAATGTGAGGAATTAGCATGTAACTGGTCACGGAAGTGGCTATGTTAAAGTCAGAGTTTACATATCAACAGAGGCATTTAGTATATTGACGCTAAAGAACTGCAACTACCCAACTATCATACAATACACCGATGTGAAAAAACTAAATATAAACTACATCAATATAATCAATGTACTCAATATATTCTCCAATAAGCTGAGCTATTAACATTAAGTAACTGGGTATACACTACACTATATAATGACTACCATATAGTGAACCGATAAAAACTAAATTATAAACTACACCAATATCATCAATATACTCAATATACTCTCCAATAAGCTGAGTATACATATCAACAGCAGAATTTAGCATATTGACGATAAAGAACTGCAACTACCATACTACCATACAATAAACCGATGTGAAAAAACGAAATTATTATATCATGCCTCCAACTAATCTTTTTTCTTACATCACACGACTATACCCCGTGTTATAAACTGCCATAGACAAACCCAAACATTGAATTATACACTGCGTTACTATACACCGCCTTAGACTATGCATTGTAATATTACACTATGTGTTATTCTACCAACCCTACTGTATACCACACTGCTGTATATTCACTATACAATTAAGATACTATATATTACCTTATAAATTATATTAAACATTACATTGTTATACTAATCATTATTATAAAATCTGCTATAAACTATACCATTGACCGTCGCGTGAAGGTACTAAGAGGCAATGCCAGCGAATGGACAGCGGTTTAAAAGTCACCGTAAAACACAATCAATCAAGACCTGAAATAGTTTATCATGTCCTTCCAATGATTGCTGAGCTAGAATCCATCTTCTCGGTTGAAAATGTATCTGTGTTTGAATATGTGGATGGCCTCATGAACGAATCTCTCATGGTAGCCGAATGGCTTGCAGAGAACCTCCGTCTTGAAGAAGTCAATGTCATGTGAACCCACTGAATTATAACAATGGTCTGCCATGGCTGAGGTGTTCGTCCTACCGTGTTTCAGGTCTGCTTTATGTTCACGGATGCGGTCCGAGACATGTCGTTTGGTTTCTCCAATGTAACTGCTACCAAAGAGGCAACTTAGTTTGTAGACGCCCGGGTACTGTATGTCTGGTACCACATCTTTTACAGACGGGACCAGATCACGGATTTTATGCACTGTGTTGAATCGGACCTGGATTTGTGTTTATTCGGGATTTCGGAGATATTTGTTGTGACCCCCGCAATGTAGGGTGAGGTGATGGTTTTGAATTGCTACTCAAGAGGATCCTTCTTCATGGTTGGAGTGATGGCTTTGTGGATTGTGTAGTCGGAGTAACTATTAGCCTTGAGAGCTTGGTGTACGTGCTTGAGTTCACTGGCAATGTGTTCCTGGTCGGAGATGCATTGGGCTCTATGGTGTAGAGTCTTGATGAGGAAATTCTTCTGGGATGGATGGTGGTGGGAATCCGGTTTTAAGTAGACAGAGTGGCTCATTGAACCATCAGGTCTCCTTCTAATTAGGACATCCAAAAAGGGTAGCTTGCCCTCTTTTTAGACTTCCATGGTGAATCTGATGGCTGGGTGTATGGAATTGATGTGGTCGAGGAATTGGTCTAGAGCCGGCCGGCCATGTGGCCAGATGACAAAAGTGTCATCCACGTACCTCTTCCATAAGGTCGGGCGTAGAGTGGCAGTCTGGATGGCGTCAGTCTCAAATTTCTCCATGAAAATGTTGGCTACAACCGGAGATAGGGGAGCCCATTGGGGTGCCCTCAGTTTGTTTGTAGAAAGTTCCATTCCAGGTGAAGTATGTGTTGGTTAAGCAGTGTCTCACCAGGGGGGGGGGTACATCAGGATGCAGTCCTTGATGAACCAAGTCTTCAATGATTGCGATGGTGTCAGGAAACCACATCAAAACTGACAAGCTGGTCGTCTGGGGATAAGGAAATACCCTTGATTGTCGATACCAGGTGAGTAGAGTTTAGTACCGCAGAGGTGTTTTTTCCAGTAAAAGGCCGCAGGATTTCAGACAAAAAACGAGCCAGCTTGTAAGTGGGGGAGTTGATAGTAGAGACAATGGGACGAAGGGGTGTATCTTTACGTATCTTTGGTAAGCCATATCATCTTGGTGGCCTAGCCGCAGAAGGTTTCAACGAGAACTGTTTGGTTTGATCAATTAATGCGGTTGAATCATAAATGATTTTGTTGTTTTTAATGAGGAGGCTGTTGGTCGGGTCTCTTCTTTTTTTTGTAATGCTGCCATATTTGATTAGTTCATGAATTGTGTTGTTATATTCTATTTTGTCCATGATGACAGTGGCATTGCCCTTGTCGGCTGAGAGGATGACAATGTCACCCCTTTTTTTTATTGAGATAATTCAAAACACTCATCTTTGCTGATATTGCTAGCTGGCATCTTAGCGTTTTTGAGGGTTGCAGCGATTTCAGATCTTGCTACGTCTGCAGCGATGTGACCCAAGCCCTTGAGAGCCACGTCTACATGGGCAATAATATCATTAACTGGTATGTGTCTAGGTGTGACTGCAAAGTTTAGCCCTTTAGCTAAAACGGATTTCAGACCATCAGAAATAGAACTGTTACTGCGATTAATTACGACTTTGTTAACGTCTAGCTTTTCGGTGTGTGGGTCCGGTCTCTTGTTGGAGAGGAAGTTGAATTTGGAAATCAAGTTGTCCTTACATTTGGTCGACATAGTAGCAGCTGAAGAGGCAGTCATATTTTCTACATGTTCCCACTCCGATGTGGACATTGTTGCCGTCAATGATAAGTTTGATTTGCAGTGTCTTGTCTAACTGATCTAGTTCAGTGTGCGTAAGTATGATTTTTTTCTGAGATAAGAGCTAAGCTAAATTTCGATTTAAAGCTTTCGTGACTGCAGGGATTCATCTTCTTGGTTCTTTCGGTAAAGTCACGTAGAAGGGAAGTAATAAAATAATAAAAACAAAACATTATAAAATAATTCTCACGACGTTTCGGCCACAACGCAAGCAGCCGTCCTCAGGTGAAACCAGGTCTTTTGAGGCGACAGCGTCTGAATGAAACAGCACCATGCTTGGAGCTTATATTTAAGCAGGGTTGGAAGGGGGGGGGGAAAGGGCGCCTTGACAAAAGAATTTGCATATCAAGAGGAATTTAGCATATTTATGGGAAATGCAGGTATTTGATTAGTACTACTTATGCCCGTGCATTATGCAGGAATAGCAGCATCAAAGGGAGGGGATATGGGAAATGCAGGTATCCAGACTGCCACTCTACGCCCGACCTTATGGAAGAGGTACGTAGATGAAACTTTTGTCATCTGGCCACATGGCCGGCCTGCTCTAGATCAATTTCTCGACCACATCGATTCCATACACCCAGCCATCAGATTCACCATGGAAGTCGAAAAAGATGGCAAGCTACCCTTTTTGGATGTCCTAATGAAAAGGAGACCTGATGGTTCAATGAACCACTCTGTCTACAGAAAAGCCACCCATACGGATGCTTACCTAAAACCGGATTCCCACCACCATCCATCCCAGAAGAATTCCCTCATCAAGACTCTATACCATATAGCCCAATGCATATCCGACCAGGAACACATTGCCAGTGAACTCAAACACGTACGCCAAGCTCTTAAGTCTAATGGTTACTCCGACTACACAATCCGCAAAGC
Organism: Lampetra planeri; assembly: GCF_965212315.1. Classification (NCBI taxonomy): domain Eukaryota; kingdom Metazoa; phylum Chordata; class Hyperoartia; order Petromyzontiformes; family Petromyzontidae; genus Lampetra; species Lampetra planeri. The sequence continues at coordinate 2,720,038 of NC_136125.1, read as the reverse complement.
CATCACTCCAACCATCAAGAAGGATCCTGTTGAGGAGCCTTTCAAGACCATCACCTTACCCTACATTGCTGGGGTCACAAAAAGATCTCCAAAATCTTGATAAAACACAATATCCAGGTCCGATTCAACACAGTACATAAAATCCGCGATCTGGTCCCGTCTGTAAAATATGTGGTTCCAGACATACAGTACCCTGGCGTCTACAAACTAAGTTGCCTCTGTGGTAGCAGTTACATTGGAGAAACCAAACGACATGTCTCGGACCGCATCCGTGAACATAAAGCAGACTTCAAACACGGTAGGACAAACACCTCAGCCGTGGCAGATCACTGTTACAATTCAGTGGGCTCACATGATATTGACTTCTCCAAGACAGAGGTTCTCTGCAAGCCATCTGGCTACCATGAGAGATTCGTTCATGAGGCGATCCACATATACAAACACAGAGACAATTTCAACCGAGAAGATGGATTCTGGCTTAGCAATCATTGGAAGGACGTAATAAACCATTTCGGATCTTAACTAATTGTGTTCACAATTACGGTGACTTTCAGACCGCCTTCCACTCACTGGCATTGTATTCTCCGCAGGGAATGGATTCTTTGCTCCGCTGCAAGTCTCCATCACTACTCTCCCATTGACATATTTCGTTGCTTCCTCTTAGTATCTTTCACAAGACGGTCAATGGTACAGTGTATAATAACAAATAGTATAAAATTTATATGCTTAATACAATGTACAAAGTAATATATAGTATCGTAATTGTATAGTGAATATACAGCAGTGTGATATACATTAGGGTGGGTAGAATAATACATAGTGTAATATTACAATGTATAAGGTGGTTTAGCAATACAGTATATAATTTAATGTTGGGTTTGTCTATGGCAATATATAGTACGGTGTAGACTCGTGTGATGTAAGAGAATAAAGTTTAGATGGAAGCATATTATTTTTTTTTACGACGTAGAATTGTAATGTATTACTTACTGTTAATAACTCAGCTTATTGTAGAGTATATTTAGTATACTGATGATACTATGTAGTTTATACTTTAGTTGTTTACGTGGTGGTTTAGTTTCTGCAGCTACATACTATTAACACTCCTTCCCTTTATTAATGCTACCCCTATCCCCTCCCTTTGATGCTGCTAATCCTGCATAATGCACGGGCATAAGTAGTACTATTCACATACCTGCATTTCCCATATCCCCTCCCTTTGATGCTGCTAATCCTGCATAATGCACGGGCATAAGTAGTACTAATCACATACCTGCATTTCCCATATCCCCTCCCTTTGATGCTGCTAATCCTGCATAATCACATACCTGCATTTCCCATATGCTGCTAATCCTGCATAATCACATACCTGCATTTCCCATATCCCCTCCCTTTGATGCTGCTAATCCTGCATAATGCACGGGCATAAGTAGTATGGGAAATGCAAGTAAGTAGTACTAATCACATACCTGCATTTCCCAGAAATATGCTAAATTCCTCTTGATATGCAAATTCTTTTGTCAAGGTGCCCTTTCCCCCCCTTCCAACCCAACTTAAATATAAGCTCCAAGCATGGTGCTGTTTCATTCAGACGCTGTCGCCTTAACAGACCTGGTTTTCCCCTGAGGACGGCTGCTTGCGTTGTGGCCGAAACGTCGTGAGAATTATTTTATTATGTTTCATTTTTATTATTTTATTACTTCCCTTCTACGTGATTTTACCGACAGAACCAAGAAGAAGAGCTAAGCTAGTTCTAGATATAATTCGTTTCGCATTATAAGAAGTTACAGCAGCAGAGGTTAGTGTAAATGTGATTGGTATTACCTTAGAGTCGCGGCATCTCTTCAGAAAGGTGAGAGACTCGATTAGCTGAGCCTTCTTATCCCGGAGTTTGTTGAAGGATCTCAAGGTTATGTGGAATCCCTCCCCGTAGAGGTGATTAAATTTCGATGTAAAGTTTTCGCGACTGCAGGGATTCATCTTCTTGGTTCTTTCGGTAAAGTCACGTAGAAGGGAAATAATAAAATAATAAAAATAAAACAATGCAATTCTCACGACGTTTCGGCCACAACACAAGCAGCCGTCCTCAGGCGAAGAGAATATGTACAGTGAAGGAAAAAAGTATTTGATCCCCTGCTGATTTTGTACGTTTGCCCACTGATAAAGATATGATCAGTCTATAATTTAAATGGTAGGTTTATTTGAACAGTGAGAGAGAATAACAACAACAAAATCCAGAAAACACATGTCTAAATTGTTATAAATTAATTTTCATTTTAATGAGGGAAATAAGTATTTGACCCCTCTGAAAAACATGACTTAGTACTTTGTGGCAAAACCCTTGTTGGCAATCACAGAGGTCAGACGTTTCTTGTAGTTGGCCACCAGGTTTGCACACATCTCAGGAGGGATTTTGTCCCACTCCTCTTTGCAGATCTTCTCCAAGTCATTAAGGTTTCGAGGCTGACGTTTAGCAACTCGAACCTTCAGCTCCCTCCACAGATTTTCTATGGGATTAAGGTTTGGAGACTGGCTAGGCCACTCCAGGACCTTAATGTGCTTCTTCCCATCCACGACCCATTTTCAATGCCCTGGCTGAGGGAAGGAGGTTCTCACCCAAGATTTGACGGTACATGGCCCCGTCCATCGTCTCTTTGATGCGGTGAAGTTGTCCTGTCCCCTTAGCAGAAAAACACCCCCAAAGTATAATGTTTCCACCTCCATGTTTGACGGTGGGGATGATGTTCTTGGGGTCATAGGCAGCATTCCTCCTCCTCCAAACAGCGAGTTGAGTTGATGCCAAAGAGCTCCATTTTGGTCTCATCTGACCACAACACTTTCACCCAGTTGTCCTCTGAATCATTCAGATGTTCATTGGCAAACTTTAGACGGGCATGTATATGTGCTTTCTTGAGCAGGGGGACCTTGCGGGCGCTGCAGGATTTCAGTCCTTCACGGCGTAGTGTGTTACCAACTGTTTTCTTGTTGACTATGGTCCCAGCCGCCTTGAGATCATTGACAAGATCCTCCCGTGTAGTTCTGGGCTGATTCCTCACCGTTCTCATGATCATTGCAACTCCACGAGGTGAGATCTTGCATGGAGCCCCAGGCCGAGGGAGATTGACAGTTCTTTTGTGTTTCTTCCATTTGCGAATAATCGCACCAACTGTTGTCACCTTCTCACCAAGCTGCTTGGCGATGGTCTTGTAGCCAATTCCAGCCTTGTGTGGGTCTACAATCTTGTCCCTGACATGCTTGGAGAGCTCTTTGGTCTTAGGAGCACACCCTTTAAGAGTGTGCTCCTAATCTCAGCTCGGTACCTGTATAAAAGACACCTGGGAGCCAGAAATCTTTCTGATTGAGAGGGCGTCAAATACTTATTTCCCTCATTAAAACGCAAATCAATTTATAACATTTTTCACATGCGTTTTTCTGGATTTTGTTGTTGTTATTCTGTCTCTCACAGTACAAATTAACCTACCATTAAAAATATAGACTGATCATTTCTTTATCAGTGGGCAAACGTACAAAATCAGCAGGGGATCAAATACTTTTTTCCCTCACTGTATGACAATAGCCCTGCTATAAGCCTGTTCTAACCCTCTCCCATTCCACCTGGAACATTATAAATCATAACCTTGTGTTCACTGCTGGAATGATGTTATAGAGTTGCATGAATGCATGAGTATGCTTTAATGTGTCTCCGTCTTTGTGTTTTTACCCTAAAGTGTCATATGATAATAAACAAAAAAAATGTGCGAAACATACATGTTGTGTAAACGATGACGAACAAATGCAATACAGCAGACATTGCCGAACGTGGGGGTTACGTTTCTGTTAAATGTCGTGTTGGGCAAAACCGACAAATAGGGTTGTGTTCCTGGGTCTAAAATGATAATGCCTTCCTTTGTTTAAATAATTCTACATTATTTTCTAACTTTCTATTGTACTGAAGGATATTAAGTCACTCTCCGTGTCTTTTGTGTGTGCACTCTTTTCAGTTTCACCTCGACAAAAAAAACCTGTCTCCATTACTCTTCCCGCACTATGTCACCCACGCTCAACACTCGCCCCTAACAATGTCACTATGAACTTCAATGATTCGCCGTCTAGGCGTCCGTGTAATGTCCTTAACAAGTGGAAGACTAGACGCATGCGGCAGTGAACATTTGTTTTGTGCCGTTGTGTGAGTTGATTGTCACCTTGTGGTGCCGAGCTTACGAAGCCACGGCAGATAATGTGTTGGCATTTCGTGTAGCCCACTTACTTGGCGTAGTACCAGCCCTAGTGGCGCTTGGGTGAGTGCTGGTCAGCGCGGAGGCACCACGTTACAGTGTGCGGTGCGGGCTCCCGGTGAGGGAGCGAGGGGGAGTGTCAGCCAGCCAGGATTACGTTGGGGCATGATACGCTGGTTGACCTGCCGGCACGTGACCGGATGATATTGGAGGGGGGCCACAGGTGGACAGGGGCCACTGAGCGGTTACGTGGTCTAATAGAGTTCTCGGGGAGCCTTCGGGAAAGACCACGAGAAATCTAGCAGGTGGGTGGGGCGAGAGGCAGCCCCAACCCAGGCCGATATAACGGGGGCCCCGTGAGGGGCTCGGGGTTCTTCGTGTTGCTGGTGATGAAGATCCACGTCGGGTAAAAGGAGCCTCTAGCCACGCGGTCCGTGACCCAGCTTGTGGTCCGGACCGGGATAGCGAAGCGTGTCTAGTTCTGCTGTAGCGTGACTAGATGAGCATTCAACACCCAAGTGTAGGTTGTTATGTTATGTTGATTTATTTAATAAATAGTGTTGTTCCCAAGATAACGTCTGCGACTCAGTTGGACTCACTACAAATGTGTTACATAAGCACACAAAAACATACACATGCAAAAAACATGCATGTTAAATACATATTTTTCCAACTTATGCAGAACTCTCTCAGCACTACTTTTCGATGTGGGGATGAGACTTGTGATGCCACAGCAATGGAGGAGCTCTGCCGGCGCTGCTCCCCCCTTGCAACCCCTCACACGAACACACACACATACCCCCACGTAGGACCTCGTGGGGAAGTCACCTGGCCTTTGGGTTTTCACCCGAGAGCCTCCTCGTGGGGGACTCCATGGTTTCCCCCCGGGTGTGGCGCGCAAATCCCGTCAACATTCCTTCATCATTGTCCGGTGCTTGAGCGCAGGGGCTTATTTACACCGCGCGTTTTACGCAGTAGGTTTTCGTGGCGACGTTCACCTTAAGGGTATCGGCGGGTGTGAAATTCAAGCACGTGGTGCTGCTGATGGTGGTTGTGCTGGTGGTGGTTGTGGTGGTTGTGGTGGTGGTTGTTGTGGTGGTGCTGCTGGTGGTGGTTGTGGTGGTGGTTGTTGTGGTGGTGGTGCTGCTGGTGGTGGTTGTGTGTGATGCCGCAGCAGTGAAGCCGTTCTGCCGACGCCCCACCTACGACCCCACCTCCACCAAGCAGCCTGGCCCGACACTGCTCTCCCCTCACCGCCCCCCACATTAACACCCGCACACACCCCCACATAGAGCTTCGCGGGGAAGTCGCCTGGCCCACAAGTTTTCACCCAAGAGCCCTCCTCGTGGAGGGACATTCTCCACGGTTTTCCTGAGGCCAGGGAATTGTCTGAGGCTTTTCCCAGGCTACATAAGCACTGCGGCGCCGTAAATCAACGTGAAGTTACACGGTCGCGACGAGGCTACGCAGCCCCCGCGGTTAAGACACACACCACACACACAGATCAGCAGGCAGGTAGAGGGCGGAGCCACGAACGGCGGGAAATCAGGGCGGGCGTCGGATTGGCGGGACAAATGTGCTTGTGCACCAAAGCAGCAGCCCCGTGGCAGTCCCTTTGATGTGGAAGGTAAAGTGCGGACGTCTGAGAGAGCACTGGTCCGGCGAGAGTGGCGGGAAATCCGAGCCACCTGATTGGCCGAGGAGGCCAGCGGATCAGCGCCAAATTCCCTTTGATGTAAAGAGCAATAAAAGGCGAGGGAAGGTAGAATGAGGGGAGTTCGTGTCCAGCACAAGTTAGGAGCAGTCAGCTTGCCGGCCACTGGATCGTCCGTGTGACGAGTCGCAGCGCAGCCAGGCCCGCTCCAAGCCAGAGCAGCGAGCAGCCTCATCTCTCCACGACTTCCCGCAGATCCGAGCCAAATTGTGAGTACGGGAGAGAGAGGCAGAGAACGGCGGGATAGTTCCTAGACGGCATAACTCTAAGCAGGCGGGAAAGATTGGGTTTAAACCATCGTGAACCGATTAAACATCCCCACTGATTTCGGCTTCGTGATCCGGGGTATTTAGTATCAGACACGCCTGGAATAAATCGTTAGTGATCTATAACAGCCTCGTGTGGTGTCTACGAGTGTGAGGAAAGTGCATTGTGGTGTGTGTGCGCTCGCCGTAACGCGTGTGGTCGGTGCACGGTGTCACGGTGGAAGAAACGCTGCGCTCGAAGGACTCTGCGAGTGCGCATTTTGTCCTGAGACCCCTGACCCCAGCGCTGCGTGTGTGCTAACACCGATCCCAAATATCTGCCCCCACAGCCCTTTAAATAATCTCCAATAAAAAACCCCAATCGGCTACGCGTGTACGAGTGACGTCCCTGCCCTCTGACCCCTGATCCCCTGTTCCGCGCGTGCGATTGGTGCGTCGTCCTGAAACCCATCCCGAATACCCGCCCCACAGCCCTTTAAACAATCTCCATTACCCACCCTCGGCGGCAGCGCATGTGCGAGCGACGTCATTACCCTGACCCCTGACCCCCTGTTCCGCGCGTGTGATTGGTGCGCGGTCGTGAGAGCGGAGACGTCGCGTTTGAGTGGCTGCGCGTATACGTGTGAGGGCTGTGGCGTGCCGAGGGTCTCCTACTAACGTTGGGAGAAGTGTGAGTGAGGAGCGAGGAATTAATTCCAGGCAGCCGAGCACCAGCCCTGAATCATGCCCCCCAAACAGGCCGCGGCGCGAGGAGAGGAGCCGGAGAGCGGCAGCCCTCTCCCCGAGAACGAGGAGTTAAGCAGCAGCGGCTCTCACACGAGTGAGGAATTCGGAGGCGGCAGCCCCCCGCTGGTCAACCCCCCGCCGGGGGAGGACCCGGAGGGCCAGCAGCCTCAACATTTGCCGTATATTCATACGGTTATTTTTAGCGCGTGCACGTGGCGAACAATAAGAGCGGGTGGCTGCGCGTACGTGTGGTGGCCAGCAGCATGCCCAGGTGCGCGCGTGCAAGGAGTCGGCTCCGAACATTTGGGGGAGTGTGCGCGGGGAGTGTGTGGATAACCCCAGGTGGCCGAGCGCCAGCCACGAGTCATGCCTCACAGGGAGGACGCGGAGGCCACGAGGCTGAAGACTCGAGCGGCAGTGGCGCAGAGGGAGGAAGGAGAGGAGTCGGGGAGCATCAGCCCTCACACGAGTGAGGAGTTGGGGGGCGGCAGCCCCCACGATGTCAGCCCTCACATGAGTGAGGAGTTGGGGGGCGGCAGCCCCCACGATGTCAGCCCTCACATGAGTGAGGAGTCGGGGGACGGCAGCCCCCACGATGTCAGCCCTCACATGAGTGAGGAGTCGGGGGACGGCAGCCCCCACAATGTCAGTCCTAAAACGAGTGAGGAGTCGGGGGGCAGCAACCCCCACAGACTCTTCGCGTCACACCATGTACGGAAAACAACGCATTCTTTACACCGTGTAGAGCTGAAACACCCGTTCAATAAGGCTACGTTCGTCAAGGTTTTCCTCTATTGTATTCATTTTACCAAAATATAGAAAATGAAATACACCCTTCATAAATCACGAAGGCTCAGCTAGAAACATATTTAGTAACAAACTGCCAAGTTTGAGCCACCACGAACGATCACTTGGTGTGTTCCGTATTTAATGCTTCTCAACCAAGGTTGAAAGTGCATTTGTCCCACAAGCTTTGTAATGCCGTCAGCATGGATATCTTTTAGTTCAATTTAAAAGTCGTATTACTACAGATTATTTAAAAGCACTGAACAGATGGAAGTCTCAAAGCGCTATAACAAGTTTTTTTTAGCCGGGACGTGTGATGTTTGGGTCTCGAATTAGGTGTTTATTCTGGACGTCTACGTTGTTGCACTCTCTTCACCAGTGTCCTTCCGGATCTAGGTGAGATAGAATGGTGACAGCATCCCAGGAGGAGGATCGGGACTTAAATTGGCGGTGAGGTACGAGGGCTATATTATCTGCACATATAAACTTGTGAGATTATATACATGGCATGTCACTTATGTTAAACAGTGACGGTGCAGCACCATGCCTTGAGGCAGGCCATTGTTCGCAATTATTTTGCGGCTATGTTTGCTCGCCAGGTGTCCACTCTGAGAGTACGGTAGCTGAGCAGCAAGCCACGGCACCAAACAGTGTAAATTGGCAACAGAGAGGAGGTCAATCATTGCTGTGCCAGTTTTCTGTTTATGTTGGAAACCAGGTTTCAACGAGTGATGAAGGCAACGATTCGTTCGTAGAGGCAATGACTCGCTCGGGAGGCAGCTATGGGAGGGGTCGATATTGCGGGTTGTGTCTGACAAGCGTGGGGCACGTTCCACAGCTTGGATGGTGGATGACGAGAGGGATATTGGCCTGCTGGAGCAGGGGTGCAAGTCTTGAAGTTTTCCAGGGTTTCAGAATGGAAATGACTTTGGCTTGCTTCCATTAATTTTGGATTTTGTCTGTCCTGTGTATGATGGTGAAGAGGTTTACAAGTCATTGTTGTCCATATAGTCCCAGGACTAATGACGAAATAGTTTAAGTTGCAGCTTTACATTGATAAATGTTTATACTGCTTCGGGCTATGTACACACACCAACGTTTGTGTCCTGTTTGGGTCTTTTTACGTGATACAAGTGTAATACGAGAGTATACCGACGGTTGCCGATCAGTGGGATAGGCTCTGCCGCTTCAGGCATTAGCCAATTCGGTGCATGGCATCAATTGGGCCAAAGTTCAAGGGCAGAGCTCAAGGGTGCTCGTGGGTAACCATCTAGAAGGTTCGTGAGGGGGCGTGGCTATAGGCGGGGCTGGGTGACGTGTGAGAGGGGTTATAAGGGGAAGCAGGAAAAGGCTCGTGGTCAGTGTGTGGAGTCTGGAAGCGGGACCACGTCTCGCGCCTCCGGAACGCCAGCGGCCAGCGGTGTGCGGGAGCGGGGAGCGTGAGCGAGCCGCGCGCGGGACAGCAACAACTTACACCGCAGAACGAGGAGCGAGCGGTGTCTATGTGGAAAAAACGCGGACCTGTCCAGCCGTCGATAAATAAATAAATAAGAAGACACGAATCCAAGATCGTCGTCGAAGTGCTTTATTACACAAGTCATATATTTGACAAGCATAAATAATCTAATACACAAAAATAGCAATGCCCGTGGTTTAAAATACATTTCAAACAAATCATTAATTTAAAATGTTCTGATGCAACTGCATTTACCAAATTCTTACAGTGAGGGAAAAAAGTATTTGATCCCCTGCTGATTTTGTACGTTTGCCCACTGACAAAGAAATGATCAGTCTATAATTTTAATGGTAGGTTTATTTGAACAGTGAGAGACAGAATAACAACAACATCCAGAAAAACGCATGTCAACAATGTTATAAATGTATTTGCATTTTAATAAGGGAAATAAGTATTTGACCCCTCTGCAAAACATGACTTAGTACTTGGTGGCAAAACCCTTGTTGGCAATCAAAGAGGTCAGACGTTTCTTGTAGTTGGCCACCAGGTTTGCACACATCTCAGGAGGGATTTTGTCCCACTCCTCTTTGCAGATCTTCTCCAAGTCATTACGGTTTAGAGGCTGACGTTTGGCAACTCGAACCTTCAGCTCCCTCCATAGATTTTCTATGGGATTAAGGTCTGGAGACTGGCTAGGCCATTCCAGGACCTTAATGTGCTTCTTTTTGAGCCACTCCTTTGTTGCCTTGGCCTTGTGTTTTGGGTCATTGTCATGCTGGAATACCCATCCACGACCCATTTTCAATGCCCTGGCTGAGGGAAGGAGGTTCTCACCCAAGATTTGACGGTACATAGCCCCGTCCATCGTCCCTTTGATGCGGTGAAGTTGTCCTGTCCCCTTAGCAGAAAAACACCCCCAAAGCATAAGGTTTCCACCTCCATGTTTGACGGTGGGGATGGTGTTCTTGGGGTCATAGGCAGCATTTCTCCTCCTCCAAACACGGCGAGTTGAGTTGATGCCAAAAAGCTCCATTTTGGTCTCATCTGACCACAACACTTTCACCAGTTGTCCTCTGAATCATTCAGATGTTCATTGGCAAACTTCAGACGGGCATGTATATGTGCTTTCTTGAGCAGGGGGACCTTGTGGGCGCTGCAGGATTTCAGTCCTTCACGGCATAGTGTGTTACCAACTGTTTTCTTGGTGACTATGGTCCCAGCTGCCTTGAGATAATTGCCAAGATCCTCCTGTGTAGTTCTGGGCTGATTCCTCACCATTCTCATGATTATTGCAACTCCACGAGGTGAGATCTTGCATGGAGCCCCAGGCCGAGGGAGATTGACCGTTCTTTTGTGTTTCTTCCATTTGTGAATAATCACACCAACTGTTGTCACCTTCTCACCAAGCTGCTTGGCGATGGTCTTGTAGCCCATTCCAGCCTAGTGTAGGTCTACAATCTTGTCCCTGATATCCTTGGAGAGCTCTTTGGTCTTGGCCATGGTGAAGAGTTTGTAATCTGATTGATTGATTTCTTCTGTGAACAGGTGTCTTTTATACAGGTGTAATGCGGGCGTAAACGGCCTCACGGATATGACGTCATGGGGGGGAGGAGTTAGGTCACGTGGGAGAGAGGGGTGAGGTCTTAAGGGAGAGATACCGGAAGAGACGGGAGAGTGTGGGAGATAGAGTTAGAGTGAGGCCACGCAGGGCGGAGGTCGAGGAGTGGCGAGATCACCACACACACGCAGAGTAAGACTTGGCACCGTCGGCCAGCGGTGACCAAGCGCGGAGGAACGACGGGCAGCGGGGGAGCTGCAGTGAGGGCAGCCGGAGGACTGCACAGGGGATCTGCAGCGGAGCTGCAGAGGTGTGGAGGCTACGGGAGCGAGGGCAGCTATGGAGCTGCCAAGGGGAGAGCTCTGAGCGAGGGCCGTGTGGGACAAGTGTAAGAACACGAATAAAGGACAACGGAGACAGACCCAGGATCGAGTCCTTTATTACACTGGTGTCAGAAGTGAAACGGCATGTCAAAACAGCTCAGAAGAAAGAATATTCCTGTGCCATCATCTGCTACATCATCCGACGACGATGACCTTCCTCGGGCGGTCGACCTGCCTGCGATGGAGGAGGAGATCCGTGCGGGAACAAGTGCGGGTCCGGGAGTCCAAGATGTCGCCGCGTCGGTGGACCCGTCTGCACCAGAGGACGCGGATTTTCGATGGAGGCAGATGGTGGCGCAGCTGGAGACACTGAAAATCGTGCTCGCGCAATTGTGCGAGCTCGTCACGCCGAGGACGGCGTTGGGGAGAGCCGATGGAGGTCCGCAGGTCGCTGCCTTGCCTCCGCTGTCGGCGCCATTGGCCACGTGGCAAGAAGACGCCATCTTGGGCGTGGCAGGAGAAGAACGGCGGGATGCTGCCATCTTGCGCTCTCCGCGGCGAGAGGCCGCCATCTTGAACACGTTGCGATGCGACGCCATTTTGAATATGCCGCCTGGTGAGTCATCGGCTGAGGACGGTGCAACGAGGAGTCGCAGTCGTCATCTCACGACCGTTAAAGACTTCTCCATCGGGGGCGATTGGAGTGCTTTCGCCTGCAGATTTCTGGCGGCGGTACGCTCAGCAAGGTGGACGGACGCTGAGGCATTGGAGGTTTTACCGACTCTTCTCGATGACGAGTCGGTGAGATTCTTCCGCTCTATAAAGGCCGAGAAGAAGAAAACATTGAGAGGAGTTTTCAACGAGATGGCAGATGCATATGAGCCACCGGATGATGCTCATCGCCGGTTTGTTCAACGTCAGCGAGCACCCGAGGAGTCGCCGGTGGTGGTGGCATACAGGGGTGCGGTATTGGAGTTGGCCATGGCTGCATACCCGGAGACGGAGCCTGACCTGCTCGAACCTCTCATCTTGGGTAAGATACTCGAGCTGTCCCGGGATTTGGGGATTCCTATGCCGGTGTGTGGCCACGAAAAGCTCACGTCCCGGGCGGCCGCTAAATGTCTTGATGCCCAGTTCAACCTGCGCCGTTGGAAGCAAGTCACGGCGTGGACGGGGGGGCCCATCGTCGATGGAGGTGCCGCGGGTTGGGATCCCAAGAAGGCGGTGTACATTCCTGACGGGGGGGGCCCGCAGGAGCTGACAGCTGCCTCTGCTCAGTGGTCGGCCCACAGTACACCGGGGCCGCGATCTGCGCCGCCGCCACGGGAGCGTCGGGACGGGGTGCCTGCGGCGCGGCGCAACAACATCGACTGCTTCCGCTGCGGCCGTGAAGGCCATTACGCCAGGGACTGCTGGGCCCGCGTCCCGGGTCCGCCCCAGCAGGAGGCCTCGTCAGCGGACGTGCCACGGAAGGATCCTCCAGGACAGGCAAGTCGGTGCGCATCAAACACCTGGCAAGGCTTGACACCTCACTCATCACCGTTGTCGTGCGATCCGGGTGTTGTTAATAACGGGGGGAGGCCATCGACTGGGCCACGTCGCTCGGTAACGCAGTGGCGTAAATTGGCACGGCGGGTCGTCGCGGCCGCTACTGGTTCGTCCACTGTACCTGGTTCTATACAAGGGGTGGACGTACGTGTGTTAGTGGATTCAGGGGTTTCCGCGACCATTATATCGGATGTCATTTTCCATCTGTTGAACATCCCACCTGAGGCCGTGCGTCCGGTTTACGATTCCTGCGTCGCTGCCAATGGGGGTAGCATGGGCATTGTGGGCCAGGTGGACGCTACAATATCTATCGGGGGAGTGTCGGCCTCGGGAATTGTGTTAATTTCGAGGTCCCTCGCGGTTCCTTGCTTGTTGGGAACTGACTTCCTGGCCAAGATGCCCATACTAATTCGAATTAATCAAAACTGCATTGAATTACCGGGTGGGCGAAAAATTACATTTCTACCGTCGCCCTGGGGGCGACCTGCTCCGGTCGCTCAGGTGCAGGCGCTGTCCGAGGTATCTGTTGATATTCCACCTGGCTCACAGATGCTTATCCCCTTGCGATATCGGAAGCCTGTACCTGGTCGTCAGGGTGCAATTGGGATTTTGTTGTCGCCGTCCGCCACTATAACGGGCGGAGCGGTGCTCGTTGGGGCGCAAACTATTGTCCGGCCTGACCAGCAGCCGTTTCTGCAGGTGCTTAATGCAAGTACCGAAAATGTGTGTGTGCCGGCTGGTACGGTTGTGGCACATGCCACTACGGCGTTTACAGCACAAGATCATCTGGGCAGCCAGGTCGTGGTTGGTGGTGTTTCAGGTCCTGATGCCGCTGATAATCGCTGGATCGCCGAATTGTGTGGGGAAAATTCTTCCCTTTCCAGTGAACAACGTTGTGCGCTTCGTAAATTATTGTTGAGTTATTCTGATGTGTTTAGCTCCGACGATTTGGACTTGGGATGCACCTCGTTGCTTTACCATCATATTGACACAGGGGACGCTGCCCCTATTCAGTTGAGCTCGCATCGGATGAGTCCAGCGGAGCGAGATCAGGTTTGAGGGGCAGTGGATGACATGTTGGCTGTGGACATAATATCTCCATCTAACAGCCCATGGGGCGCGCCTGTTGTTTTGGTTAAAAAGAAGGATGGCAAATTGCGATTTTGTGTCGACTTTCGGAAGTTGAATAAAGTGTCTGTGGCAGATGCGTACCCCCTGTCGCGTATGGACGACTCCCTCAATGCCTTGTCGGGGGCGAAGTTCTTTTCAACGCTAGATCTCTCTTCGGGATTCTGGCAGCTTCCCCTTGACGAGTCCTCGCGGGAGAAGACTGCTTTCCGTACGCCGCAGGGGTTATTCCAATTTAATTGTCTCCCAATGGGGCTGAATGCTGCCCCTGCCACATTTCAAAGGTTGATGGAGTTGGTGTTAAAGGGGTTGCAGTGGGAGACATGTCTGATATATTTAGATGATATTATCGTCTTCAGCCGCACATTTCATGAGCATTTACTGCGGTTGGAGGCGGTGTTCGCCAGGATGCGTTCCGCAAATTTGAAATTTAAGCCTAAGAAATGTCACCTACTGCAACGGTCCGTGCGCTATTTGGGGCATATCGTAAGTGCGGTCGGGGTGGCCACGGATCCGGACAAGACAGCATGCGTCCGTGACTGGCCAACCCCGGCCACGGTGGGGGATGTACGTCGCTTTTTGGGGTTTGCCTCATACTATCGGAGGTTTGTTCCGGATTTCGCGACGATCGCGAGGCCCTTGCACCTCCTTACGGGTGTAATGCGGGCGTAAGCGACCTTCCGGATGTGACGTCACGGGGGGTGGAGTCATGTGACGTGGGGGGAAGGTTCGGGTCCTTAAGCGGGTAAACCAGAAGGGGAAGGCAGTCGGGGTGTGAGCGGAAAAGAGTGAGGCCACGCGGGCGAGTGTGGAGAGGGGGGGCGCCGACGGCCATCGGGAGCCAACCCCGAAGATAAGAGGAAGCTGCGGAGTGGTGTGCAGCTGGAGAGGAGACAGCCAGAAGGGCTGCGGGTTAGAGGCAGCGGTGTGGCTGCCAGGAGGAGCTGCAGAGAGAGAGAGAGACAGCAAGAGGCTGTCAGAGCTGCGGAGGGAGAGGAGTTGCAGCGAGTACAGCCAAAGGGGGCTGTGTGAGAGAAACAGCAGCGGAGCTGCTGTTGTGGATCGGGCCGACATTGGAGTCAGCACCGTGGAGAAGCTACAGAGTAAAGACAGCCGTGTGGGTGTACAGCACGAACCGAATAAAGGACACTGAGCCAGACATCGTGGTCCAGTCGTTTATTACACTGGTGTCGGAAGTGCAACGGCATGTCGAAACAAGTGAGGAAGAAAGTTACTCCGGCGCCTGCATCGGCTTCTTCGTCCGACGACGACGAACTCCCTCCAACCACGGATCCTGTTGGGGTGGTGGAGGAGAGCCCGGCTGAGGCGACCACGGGAACAGGAGTGGAGGATGTTGGCGCGGTGGCGGGTCCGTCGACATCATCAGACGCGGATCAACGATGGCAAGCGATGGCGGTACAACTGGAGGCACTTAAGGACGTCCTGGCGCATCTATGCCATCTCGTCGCGCCAGGGACGATGGATGATGCAATTGGTGCTCCGCGGGCCGCCACGTTGCCTGTCCTGCCGCCGCCATTGCCCACGCGGCAGGAGGCCGCCATTTTGCGCGCTCCGTGGCGCCAAACCGCCATCTTGGCCACGCCGCGGGCCGACGCCATTTTGAATTTGCCATCACAACCACCACCATTGGAAGACGGCGGGAAGAGGAGTCGGAGTCGCCACCTTACAACGGTTAAAGAATTTTCCGTCGGTGGGGACTGGAGCGCGTTCGCCTGCCGCTTCTTGGCGGCGGTACGCACAGCAAGATGGACCGATGCGGAGGCTTTGGAGGTGTTGCCGACTCTCCTGGACGACGAATCTGTCCGATTCTTCCGTTCCATAACGACCGATAAGAAGGCAACTTTATGTGGTGTTTTTCAAGAAATGGCCGATGCTTATGAGCCACCAGATGATGCGCATCGGCGATTCGCTCAACGACAACGAGCACCAGAGGAGTCGCCCGTGGCGTTCAGGGGTGCGGTGCTGGAGCTGGCCATGGCAGCTTATCCTGAGACGCCACAGGACCTGCTCGAGCCTCTCATATTAGGGAAAATGTTGGAGCTGTCTCGGGATCTAGGGATCCCCATGCCTGTGTGTGGGCATGAGAAGCTAACTTCCCGGACGGCTGCTAAGTGTCTCGATGCGCAATTCAACCTCCGTCGCTGGAAACAAGTGACGGCGTGGACGGGGGGGCCCGTCAAAGAAGAGGATGCGCTGGGGTGGAACCCTGCGCAGGCTGTCTATGTTCCGGATGACCGGGGCCCTCAACAACTGACGGCCGCCTCCGCTCCATGGACGGGACGCGGCGGGCCGAGACCGCGCGCGGCGCTACCAGAACGGGGCCGTCAGGAGGCGAGGCCTGCGCTTCGGCGCAACGAGGCCGAATGTTTCCGCTGCGGGCGTAGGGGCCACTACGCCAGAGACTGCTGGGCCTGTCGGCACGCACCAGACACTCGGCAAGGCTTTCCACCTCACCCACCACCTGTGTTGCGCGATCCTATTGTTGTTGTTAAAGAAAGGCCATCGACGGGGCCTTGTCATTCAGTTACGCAGTGGCGCAAATTGGCACGGAGAGTTGTCGCGGCCGCTACGGGTTCGTCCACTGTACCGGGGTCCATACAAGGTGTGGACGTGCGCATTTTGGTCGACTCGGGGGCGTCTGCGACTATTATATCGGATGTCATTTTCCATCTGTTGGGCATTCCGCCGGGGGCTGTGCGTCCGGTTTATGGGTCGTGCGTCGCTGCGAACGGGGGTAGCATGGGTATTGTGGGTCAGGTGGATGCTAAGATATCTATTGGGGATGTGTCGGCCTCGGGTGTTGTGTTGATATCGAGATCTTTGGCGGTTCCTTGTTTGTTAGGCACCGATTTTTTGGCTAAGATGCCCATTTTGATCAAAATCAATGAGAATTGTATTGAACTGCCGGGGGGCCGTCAAATCTCATTTCTGCCGTCGCCCTGGGGGCGACCTGCTTCGGCCGTACAAGTGCAGGCGCTGTCCGTCGCATCTGTGGACATCCCACCTGGTACACAGATGCTTATACCCTTGCGGTATCGGAAGCCCCTGCCTGATCGGCTAGGAGCAGTAGGGGTCTTGTTGTCACCGTCCGCCACGATAACAACCGGGTTGGCGTTAGTGGGGGCACAGACCATCGTCCGGCCGGATCAATTACCGTTTTTACAGGTGCTTAATGCGGGGGGAGAAAACGTCCGTGTCCCGGCCGGTACGGTTGTGGCACATGCCACTACGGCGTTTGCGACCCATGATTGTCCACATAGCCGGGGAGTTGTTGCTGGGTTTTCCGAGCCAAGGAGTTCGGATGATCGTTGGGTTGCTCATTTATGTGACGGAAATTCTTCCCTGTCCATGGAGCAACGTGGTGTGCTGCGTAAATTGTTGTTGACATATTCCGATGTGTTCAGCTCCGATGATTTGGATTTGGGCCGCACTTCGTTGCTTTACCATCACATTGAGACGGGCGATGCTGCCCCTATTCGATTAAATTCGCATCGGATGAGTCCTGCGGAGCGAGAACACGTACGGGGGGCAGTGGAAGACATGTTGGCTGCGGACATTATATCGCCATCTAACAGCCCATGGGGCGCTCCAGTCGTCTTGGTTAAGAAGAAGGATGGCAAATTGCGATTTTGTGTTGATTTCCGCAAATTGAATAAGATATCGGTGGCAGATGCGTACCCCCTGCCGCGTATGGATGACTCCCTCGACGCATTGTCGGGGGCTAAGTTCTTTTCCACACTGGACCTCTCTTCGGGATTTTGGCAGCTTCCCCTTGACGAGTCCTCACGGGAGAAAACCGCATTCCGTACGCCGCAGGGGTTATTTCAATTCAACTGTCTCCCGATGGGATTGAATGCGGCCCCTGCTACATTTCAAAGATTGATGGAGCTCGTTTTGACGGGGTTGCAGTGGGAGACATGTCTTATATATTTGGACGATATCATTGTCTTCAGCCGCACATTCGATGAACATTTGACGCGGCTGGAGACAGTGTTCACGAGGATGCGTTCTGCCAAATTGAAATTCAAACCAAAGAAATGTCACCTACTGCAACGGTCCGTCCGCTATTTGGGGCACATTGTGAGCGCTGAGGGAGTGTCCACGGATCCGGAAAAGACGGCGTGCGTCCGGGATTGGCCGACTCCGGCCACCGTGGGGGATGTTCGGCGGTTTTTGGGATTTGCCTCGTATTACCGAAGATTTGTGCCGGGTTTTGCGACGATTGCGAGGCCTTTGCATCTCCTTACGGGTAAAGGACGGAAGTTTGTTTGGGGACAGCCGGAGGAGGCGGCCTTTCGGAGTCTGCGTGATCTATTGGCCACGGCCCCAACATTGGATTATCCCGATTTCGATCACCCATTCATTCTTGATACGGACGCGAGTGACACAGGTATTGGGGCGGTGTTATCACAGTCTAAAGGGGGTGTAGAGCGTGTCGTGGCGTATGGTAGCCGAGTCTTGTCTCCTGCGGAAACCCGCTACTGTGTCACTCGCAGAGAACTATTGGCGGTTGTTTTTTTCCTACGGCAATTTCGACCATACCTCTACGGTCGTTCTTTTATTGTGCGTACGGATCATGCGGCCTTGCAATATGCCCTTAAAATTGACCAGCCATCCGGACAGTTGGCACGTTGGTTGGACACGCTACAGGAATTTTCCTTCCAAATTCAACATCGGAAGGGAGTGCGCCATGCGAACGCTGACGCACTTTCCAGATTACCGCGGCGCGCCCCTTGTAAATGTGAGTCGGGGACGCATAGGTGTTCGCCGATTCCAAACCCCCCTCAGCCGCTTACGTTGGCCGTCGAGAAGTCGGACACTCCGATGGAACCGGGACCGGCTGACGGGGTTTTGAATCTGCCGCGGTCTGTCTGGATCCGGGAACAGATGATGGATGAGTCATTGGTGTCCTTGCGGAAGCGGTCTGCTAAGGACAATGGGAGTCCGAGTACGGCTGTGGGGCCGCAAACCGCTCTCCGAGATGGTCTGCTTATGTGGCGGGAGGGGTTCCAGGAACGTTGGCGCCTGGTGGTACCAACGTCCTTGCGATTCGAGTTGATTAGAACCCTCCATTGTGACACTCTCTTACATTTAGGGGTGCAGAAGACCTTGTTGACGTTGCAACGTCATTATTTTTGGCACGGCATGGCGACAGATGTCGTAGGGCACGTGCGCGCGTGCCCTGCGTGTGCACAACGTAAGCCGCCGAAACATCCTTACGTGCCGCCTCTCCAGTCGATTCAGGTGTCTCGAGTCAATGAATTGGTGGCACTGGACATATTGGGACCTTTTCCACCATCGGCGAGGGGTAATAAATATTTGCTGGTAGGGGTTGAGTACCTCTCCCGTTGGCCGATGGCCTGGCCGTTGCCCGATCAGTCGGCCGCGGCCATTACCGACGCCTTTTTGTTTGGGTATATTATGGATAAGGGGGCGCCTGAGAGACTCCTCACGGACCAGGGCAGGAATTTCTCTTCTAAATTATTGGCGGAAGTGTGCGCGGGCCTTGGGACTAAGAAAGTACGGACATCCCCATACCATCCGCAGACGGATGGTATGGTTGAACGGCTGAACAGGACATTGTCTGCCATGCTTTGCCATACCGTGAGTGAACAACAATCAGATTGGGATCTGCACATCCCCGGGGTGCTTTCGGCGTACAGGATGACGCCTCATGCGGCTACAGGATATTCGCCGTTTTACCTTATGTATGGTCGGGAAAACGTGCCGCCGGTGGATGTGCAATTGGGAACTGGGGTGAAGGGACCTCGTAAACCACTTCCTGAATACATTCAGGACACGGTTCGCCGAGTCACGGAGGCGCGGGAGAATGCCCGCGTGGCTACGGCCAAAGCCCAGGCCCGGAACGAGCGATATGCGCGACGGTCTGAGGGGGAGTGCCCTTGGAAGGTTGGGGACCTAGCCTGGCTTCATTGTCCACAGGTACGTCCGGGGACCTCGCCGAAATTGCACAAACCCTGGCATGGTCCCGTACGCCTCATTGCGGTTCCCAACCCACAGTCAGCACGCGTCCAGATTGGGTCTCGTCGCTGGGTTGTGCATACGTCGCGCTTGAAACCATATGTTGCTCCCTTACATGATGCGTCATCCCCCAATGTTGCCTTGCCGGGGTCTGTTGCTGCTGACTCTCCCCTGCCTGCGTCCATTGATCTTGCTAGAGCGCCTGTCGTACCTGTTCCAGACAGGCCGGCCGTGACATTGCGGGGGACGAGGGGCCCTGCTCGGAGGACGCCTGCCAGGTCTGCGGGACCTTCGAGCCCTGCAGCCCTTCCGACCCAGCTGCGGGCACGGTCACAGGACAAGCCCAAGACTAACTCTTTAGAGACACGGGACGGCGGTGGACTTCCAGCTGCGACAGGGGGATTACCCCCTGTCGTTCCTCGACTTTCATCGCGTTCCCGTTCTGCGAGTGGGCCGCCGACCGTCCGGGACGGGCCGGCGACCCGCACACGTTCCAAATCGCTTACGTTTCGTTGATTGTTGTTGTCTTGTTATTTTTTTCTTACAGTTGTATTTATTGCATGCTTTTTGTACGTTCGTTGATGTTAATTGCGTTGTTGTTGTTGTTCTTGCTGTTACATTGTATGCTTAGTGTCCTTTAGGGGGGGAAGCTCGGTTCGCCGCATTACGATTTGCTATTGGTCAGCCGAGGTCGGCTGGGATTTTTCTACGGGGGAGGGTGGTGTAATGCGGGCGTAAGCGACCTTCCGGATGTGACGTCACGGGGGGTGGAGTCATGTGACGTGGGGGGAAGGTTCGGGTCCTTAAGCGGGTAAACCGGAAGGGGAAGGCAGTCGGGGTGTGAGCGGAAAAGAGTGAGGCCACGCGGGCGAGTGTGGAGAGGGGGGGCGCCGACGGCCATCGGGAGCCAACCCCGAAGATAAGAGGAAGCTGCGGAGTGGTGTGCAGCTGGAGAGGAGACAGCCAGAAGGGCTGCGGGTTAGAGGCAGCGGTGTGGCTGCCAGGAGGAGCTGCAGAGAGAGAGAGAGACAGCAAGAGGCTGTCAGAGCTGCGGAGGGAGAGGAGTTGCAGCGAGTACAGCCAAAGGGGGCTGTGTGAGAGAAACAGCAGCGGAGCTGCTGTTGTGGATCGGGCCGACATTGGAGTCAGCACCGTGGAGAAGCTACAGAGTAAAGACAGCCGTGTGGGTGTACAGCACGAACCGAATAAAGGACACTGAGCCAGACATCGTGGTCCAGTCGTTTATTACACGGGTAAAGGAAGGAGATTTGCTTGGGAACCGCCGGAAGAGGCGGCGTTTCAGGGCCTGCGCGATCGACTGGCTACGGCATCGACGTTAGATTATCCTGATTTCGATCACCCCTTCATTCTGGATACGGATGCGAGTGACACGGGCATTGGGGCCGTGTTGTCTCAATCAAAAGGTGGTGTGGAACGTGTGGTGGCGTATGGTAGCCGGGTTTTGTCTCCCGTAGAAACTCGCTACTGCGTCACACGCAGGGAACTTTTGGCTATTGTTTTCTTTCTCCGCCAATTTCGACCGTATCTCTACGGTCGTTCGTTTATTGTTCGCACGGATCATGCGGCCTTGCAGTATGCTCTTAAGATGGACCAACCATCCGGCCAGTTGGCGCGGTGGTTGGACACGCTGCAAGAATTTTCCTTCCAAATTCACCATCGGAAGGGGGTGCGTCACGCGAATGCGGACGCGCTTTCTAGGTTGCCGCAGCGATCCCCTTGCGCGTGCGCGTCGGGGACGCATAGATGTGCGCCGATTCAGCAACCCCCTCAGCCTGTTGCGTTGGCGGTCGAAGTGCCTGAAGCTCCAAAGGAGCCGGGACCGGCTGATGGGATTCTGAATCTTCCAAGGGCTGTGTGGATTCGGGAACAAATGTTGGATGGTTCATTGGTCTCGTTACGGAATCGGACTGCGAAGAAGAGTGGGGGACTGGGTACGGGGGGTATGCCGGAAAACGCTCTCCGCGATGGTCTGCTGATGTGGAGGGAAGGGTTACAGGAACGCTGGCGTCTGGTTGTACCGGCATCCTTGCAGTATGAGTTGATTAGGACTCTGCATAGGGACACGCTTTTACATCTGGGGGTGCAGAAGACCCTATTGACGCTGCAGCGAGACTATTTTTGGCACGGCATGACAACGGATGTCGTCGGTCACGTTCGCGCGTGTCCCGATTGTGCCCGGCGAAAACCACCTAAACAACCATATGTGCCGCCCATACAGTCTATTCAGGTGTCTAGAGTTAACGAATTGGTGGCGTTGGACATTTTGGGACCCTTCCCGCCATCCGCTAAGGGAAATAAATACTTGCTAGTTGGGGTGGAGTACCTCTCCCGCTGGCCGATGGCCTGGCCTTTGCCTGACCAGTCAGCGGCGTCTATCACAGACGCCTTTCTATTTGGGTACGTTATGGACAAGGGGGCGCCGGAGAGGCTCCTCACAGACCAAGTCCGTAATTTTTCTTCTAAATTGTTGGGGGAGGTGTGCGCGGCTCTTGGAACTAAAAAGATACGGACATCTCCCTACCATCCGCAAACGGATGGTATGGTCGAACGGCTAAATCGGACATTGTCCGCCATGTTGTGTCACACCGTGAGTGAAAAACAATCGGATTGGGATTTGCATATCCCTGGGGTACTTTCGGCATACCGAATGACGCCGCATGCGGCTACAGGATATTCGCCGTTTTTCCTTATGTACGGTCGCGAGAACGTGCCGCCAATGGATGTGCAGTTGGGAACTGGAGTGAGGGGACCTGCTAAGCCTCTTCCTGATTACCTTCGGGATACCGTTCGCCGGGTTACTGAGGCACGGGAGGGGGCCCGCATGGCTACTGCCAAAGCCCAGGCTCCGGAACGAGCGGTGTGCTCGACGCTCGAAGGGGGAGTGCCCCTGGAAGGTGGGGGACATGGCCTGGCTCTATTGCCCGCAGGTGCGGCCAGGTACCTCTCCTAAATTACACAAACCATGGCAAGGGCCGGTTCGCCTCATCGAGGTTCCCAACCCACAGTCTGCGCGTGTTCGGTTTGGATCTCGGCGTTGGTTCGTTCACACATCGCGCTTGAAACCATATGTGGCCCCTCGAAACGATGCGTCATCTCCCGATGTTGCCTTGCCGGGGTCTGTGGCTGCCGACTCATCCTTGCCTGTGCCTGTTGACCTTGCAAGAGTGCCTGCCGTGCCTTTTACAGACAAGCCGGCCGTGACATTGCTGGAGACAGGAGACTCTGCTCGGGGTGTGCCTACCACGGCTGCGGGGACTCCGAGCCCCGCCGCCCTTCCGACCCCGTCTCAGACACGATCGCGACGCACCCCCGACGCTGGGCCTTCAGGGACACGGGACCGGGACGTTGACGGGCCTCCAATAGCGACAGGAGGACTTCATCCTGTCGCTCCTAAAACCCCGTCACGTTCCCGGTCTGCAGGAGGGCCGCCGCCCGTCCGGGACGGACCGGTGACCCAAACGCGCTCAAAGTCCCTTACAATTCGTTGAATTTTACTGTTGCGTTGTTGTTGTTATATTTATTGTATGCTTCGTTGTCCTTGAATGTGTGATGGTTGTGTTCGCTCGCCTTACTTGTCTCGTTATTGTTCAGCCGAGGTCGGCTGGATTTTCTCTACGGGGGAGGGAGGTGTAATGCGGGCGTAAACGGCCTCGCGGATATGAAGTCATGGGGGGGAGGAGTTAGGTCACGTGGGAGAGAGGGGTGAGGTCTTAAGGGAGAGATACCGGAAGAGACGGGAGAGTGTGGGAGATAGAGTTAGAGTGAGGCCACGCAGGGCGGAGGTCGAGGAGTGGTGAGATCGCCACACACACGCAGAGTAAGACTTGGCACCGTCGGCCAGCGGTGACCAAGCGCGGAGGAACGACGGGCAGCGGGGGAACCGCAGTGAGGGCAGCCGGAGGACTGCACAGGGGACCTGCAGCGGAGCTGCAGAGGTGTGGAGGCTACGGGAGCGAGGACAGCTATGGAGCTGCCAAGGGGAGAGCTCTGAGCGAGGGCCGTGTGAGACAAGTGTAAGAACCCGAATAAAGGACAACGGAGACAGACCCAGGATCGAGTCCTTTATTACACAGGTAACAAGCTGAGATTAGGAGCACTCCCTTTAAGAGTGTGCTCCTGATCTCAGCTCGTTACCTGTATAAAAGACACCTGGGAGTCAGAAATCTTTCTGATTGAGAGGGGGTCAAATACTTATTTCCCTCAATAAAATGCAAATCAATTTATAACATTTTTGACATGCGTTTTTCTGGATTTTGTTGTTGTTATTCTGTCTCTCACTGTTCAAATAAACCTACCATTAAAATTATAGACTGATCATTTCTTTGTCAGTGGGCAAACATACAAAATCAGCAGGGGATCAAATACTTTTTTCCCTCACTGTATACTGCATAACAAATTTCGCACATAACTAAACAATAACTAAACAGCTCCAAATCAATTTTAATAACAATTAAGCAATAAAATGTAATCATTAGTAATACCAATGTACATTTACTGCATATTAAGCACAACTTCTAGAAGACTGTAATAAAAATATTAACATGGAATTTATTGTACAGGCTGATGGAATCATTTATTACAAACTAAAATAATTTCAACAATGTAACTATGCCATTATATTGAAAAGTAATGTCTTTACACATACACAAATAATCCTTCAGTAATTTTCCCAAAAAAACTCAAATGTCACATACGTAAAACAAAATAACCATGGTCTCTTTTTCTAAGCTCTTACAACCGTCTAATTTTAAATACATGCTTAATATATTACCTATCTGATACTTAATGTGTAGGCCTTTCACCTGTGCTCAGCAACTGTGTTGAAACAAATAAACAGTTAAAATATAATGCATCACCTTTGGTATTTATTTTTGTAATTGTTTTTGAATCATTGTGTGTCATGCAACAACATACCGCTCATTTGAAATGTTTATTTTTGAGATATTTACTTTCTTTGGAGTCTGGCATGGTAATTATAGAAGTTGAAAAGCAAAAATATTTGTTTAGGACATGACCAATTCAATGCGGCACGCTAGTGTTCAGGTTTCCAATATATATCCAAAGAGGCTGACGATCCATTGCTGAGAGGCCAGCTTGTGCACTGAGACATTTTGTAGTAGAAGTTTTGGAGCTGGATTCCTGCAGCCTTGTGGTAATTTGACGGGAATTTTCAACTTGGGACATTTGTTATGAAGCGAATATTTAAGATCCATGTCATATTGTTCACTCGAGTACGTTCTCACTCCAGCGTTGTTTCAGAAATCTGAAAATAATGACCTCCTGTGTTAATGCTATTAAATGTAGTCAACAGCTCATTGTCTGTTATAGATTGTCAATGGACCCAATCGTGGTTACGTAAAGACTCTGATCTGTAGCTGATATGTATGTATGTTGAACTTCTTTCACACCGTTAGTAGCCAACCGTGCGAATCGAAAGTGATATTATTATACTTTTTAAGTGAGGCGAAAATAAATAAAGTTCAACTCCATTTCACGACGTCTCTGACCAACACGGTATGGGGGAGGCCTTCATCCTGCAGTGGATTGCCAAAAGGGCTGTAAGCTATCTTTATTTAAGAATCGGAGACAGTAGTGGTTTTCCATGCAATACTTAAATTGTATTTAGAAACTGTATGATGGCCGACTGATATGAATGTATTTCGAAGAATCTAATTTTGCAATGGTTTTTAATTCACATTGCTATCCACAATTGCAAGCTTTATACTCATTGTTTATGTGATTTACTTCAGGTTTTTAAGTACAAAAATGAAGCCGATTATTTTCTTTGTAGTTTTGGTACTTGCAAGTTTCACTTACCATTCCCAGCTTACAGGTAAGCTAAATTTACTAATGCATGACATGCAAGCAGTGATCAATGTTTTTATTTAATGTAAGACTAAACGTTTTTTTATATTAAACACTCATCTAGATGTATATTTGTACATGTATATATGTCAATATGTGGTGGTCTTTGATTCCCAATTTTATGACCTGCCCCTGACCTTTTTTTGTTTGATAATGGTCGTTAATCATCACAGTAACAATTAAAGTGATGCAATAATAATGATAATTTCTGATAAGTGTTGACATTCAATGAGGTATCCTTGTGATGTGGTCATAATGATGAATTACATATATTTACATTGCAGACGGAATAACATATGTAATCACCAAACTCAAGGGATCAATCGCCAGCCCCAACTATCCATATGATTACCCATCTCTGTATGATGGCTACTGGGTCATAGTAGGACCACCCGACTCTATAATAACACTAACCATCGTGGACCACGTGTAAGTGGCATGCTTGAACTGTTTTAATGGTAAAGTGTCTATTTATAATGAATATGTTTTAACAATAAGTCGTCATGATAAAGCAACCATACTCTTGAACAAAAATATACTCGATAACATGTATTCCCAAACCAAGAAATACACATATGATTGTCCTTTCATAATTCAATAGGAGCAATGTAACCCATTCCTATGTGAGATTAGTCAAATATTGCTACGTTAATGTTTTAATATCTAGAAATTAAATTGGCATTCTGTTTTGGTGTGCACAGTATAGTTTATATATAAAGCATATTCAAACAGAGAAACGGTCTGAATTAATGGCATTGCGGATGATAGGAGCGTGGATGATCAGAGATTTGCAGCAATTGGAAAATTGATATCAGAGGTGTGGACTCGAGTCATGTGACTTGGACTCGAGTCAGACTCGAGTCATGAATTTGATGACTTGCGACTCGACTTGGACTTGCATAACAATGACTTTGTCCCACCTATGAGATGTGGACTCGAGTCATGTGACTTGGACTCGAGTCAGACTCGAGTCATGAATTTGATGACTTGCGACTCGACTTGGACTTGCATAACAATGACTTTGTCCCACCTCTGATTGATATACACATCGTTTATAATGGAATTTTAAGTTAAACTTAATTTATTCCCTTGAAATGACGTTGCATATCGTGTTGTTTGCATGTTGCCTCATTCATGTTATTCTTTTTTATATACATGCAGAATCGGGTGGTTTGATTCTATGACCATTTATGAAAATAATATTGCCTACAAATACCAGTATTTTGGAAATGGATATACACTCAAGAGTGTTGGTAACTCACTGATTGTGCATCTAGAAACTAGTTTGTTCTTCAATAATCGAGGCTTCTATGCAACCTATACCGTGACAGTTTATCCAGATGGTAAGTTGTTTAAAATACCAAACATTTACAAAATAGGAACCTGTCTACACTCCAAACCAAATAACAAAGTAAATATTCAAGATAATGTCAATATATGCAGTAGTTGATGGTAACCAATCTGTTACCGCCACCACAAAATATGGCCTTCTGCAAGGCTATGTTTAGGTTTCCAACATTAATGACTTTATTAATTATGATCTTCCACTCACAATACAATCCATTCATTTGCGGATGATAGAACATTTAAGCAATACGTTACATTTAAGTCACAAGCTGAAAGTAATAGTCACATTTAGCTGCCCAACTACACTATCAGTCACCACGCACATATGCTAATGTGTTTCATATACCCTCCTCCACCCGACACAGCCAAATAAATATAACTGTCACGTGGCCAAACATGCCAATGTATTACATTTAACAATTTGGTCCGATGTTTCGCTGGTAGTTGCACCCATCAACATCAGGTGATTGCTAGAATTACGGAGATCTAGTCCAGGCGTGGGACTCCAATGGGTGCCGTACTGCCACCAACATGCCCCCATAGGCGAGCAGAAAGTAGCAAGAAATTATGACTAGAGGTTTATGCACATATTCTAATTGTAATATAATGGAATATTATATAAATTATGTTACGTATGTAAATGTACTCTTTAGTTCTTTCGGTAAAGTCAAATGGCCTATTTCTCTCTAAAATTTACCAAGATGTCATAGGTCCATTCGCTCTTTCTTTCCCCCGCCCGCTTCGGGGTGGAATTCCACACATCTCTATGTGTGTCTCTGTTTGTCGAAATTCACACTTAACTTCTAATTTTAGTAATCTTTGGAGATCGTAATCAACCAGGCTATGCGTTAACTGTGTGTTAGCCGACTCTGTGTTGCATTACATTACATTTCCAAAAGATTTGATGCATATTGTTTCTCAAACTATTTCTCTCTCTAAAATTTACCAGGCTCTCATAGGGCCATTCGATCTTCTTTCCCTTGGTCTCTTCGGGGTGGATTCATTGCCATGCTAATTTCTCTCCTTCAGCAGCTGCCCCATCAGACCCACCTCTCTCTCTGCCCCCCCCTCTCTCTATTTAAGGCCTTGACACAGAGGCATTGGGTCTCTGTGTGTCTATGTTGTGTATTTCTCTCTCTGCTTGTGTGTCTGTTTGTGTCTCCTTGTCTGCGTTTTGTCTCTCTCTCAAATTTAGTTCTACCTGATGACGGCTGCTTGTGTTGCAATCGAAACGTCGTACTCTATTATTTAATCTATTTTTTTTCTATGTGACTTTACCAAAATAATCAAAGAGTCATTCCTGCAGTCACAAAAGCTTCAAATCTAGTATGTAAATGTAGTGAATTCAACTGAGTCGCTGATGTTGTTCTTTAGAGGCAACACTTTTATTGTAACATCAACCCGGTAACACAAAGGGGTAACTGCCCCTTCACCAGATACAGCCTGGGTTGGTGACCACCCAGCTAACTATTCTATGCGTAGGAGTTACAGCTACAAAGGGTCAGATTCTCACTCGGGTCCCCGACCACGTGTTGATGCCTCGTAGAGCTTCCAGCTTGTAGACGTGGAGCTTCCAGCTTGAAGAACGAATATCCCCGGTCCCTCCAAGCGAGTGCGTGATACCAGGTGCCCAGGGGAGGTTGGCTTGCTCACCCTGAACGTCCTGAGGGGAATGTGTAAATGTTCCGCCAAACCCGGCTCCTCACGGAGAGCAGTAGGTCAGGTCGACGGATCCTCCACACTCGAAGCCTGCGAAGCCGGCATGCGCGGCCGTGCAGGAGACGTCAGTCATGCAGCACCTGGGGGCGGAACATAATTGCTCCGCTGAGGTTGCAACCCCGGCTCGTCGGACACATTCGACATGTGGAGATGTCCAGAGCAACAAGTTCGTTGACGCGCGATACCTGGATCGATTGCAATGGGGGTCGGGAAGGTTTCGACGGTGGCTTCCGCCGAGCGCACTGCATGCACCCTTTGAGAAAATCATCCACATCCCCGGACATTGCCGGCCAATAGAAATACCATTTGAGCATAGCCAGCATCTTCTGCACGCCTAGGTGCAAGAGATGCTCGTGCACTGCCCAAACGACCTCGCCTAGCAGGGCAGTGGGGACAACTATGATATAACGGCGCAGCCCCCCATCCCAATGCATTAGTAAGCCGCCCTGCAGAACCACCGAGGCGATGCCCCGTCGATCATTGTCCCCATCAGCTTCCCTCATACAATGCCGCAATTTGAGTAGCGAAGTGTCTTCCGCCTGAAGACGTAATCCAGACCAAGGACCGCGTCTCGTGCGGCCGGAGCGGCGCCCGTCCCACCTGTCGCCGCATCAACAGATGCCGCGAGAGGAGGGGGTGAGGTCATATCAGTCGGTTTACATCACCCGGAACCTGAAAAACATGCACAACCTACGGTCGTTGGTAATCGCGACAGGGCATCGGCGTTCGTATGGCGAGAACCCTTGCGGTACATAACATGGAACGATAAGTCCTGCAGGATCACTAGCCAGCGTGATAATTGACCTGACGGCTGATCCACACACAGCGCATATTGGAGCGCTGCATAATCGGAGCGCACCTCAAATCGTCTGCCGTACAAGTAGGGGCGATATTGCTGCACGAAAACCACAATGGCTAGTAATTCACGGCATGTAACGCAATAACGCAGTTCGGCCGGAGACAGCACTCTACTGCCATATGCAACAACTTTCTCCACCCCATAAACAACCTGCGACAAGACGGAACCAATACCAGTATTGCTAGCGTCCGTATCAAGGACGAACAGAAATGAAAAAATCGGAAAACGCAGGGGAAGGGCGTTCATTAATCCATCGCGGATGTCACGAAATGCCACCTCCTCTTCCCCCAATTAAACTTATGACCCTTAGCCGATAACGGGTGGAGTGGTTTTGCAATTGACGTGAACCCGGCAACAAAACGGCGATAGTAGGACTCAAAGCCGATGAAACTGCACACCTCAGTCATTGAGGTGGGAATCGGCCAAGTTCGAACGCACGCAGTCTTCTCCGGGTCGGTCGCAATACCCGTTTCGTTAACAATATGGCCAAGATACCAAACCGTTTTCTGGAGGTGACATTTCTGAGGTTTAAATTTAAGGTTAGCCACAAGCATTTTGAGAAAGACAGTATGCAGACGGAGCAAATGGTCGTCAGAAGTGCGGCTAAAGACGATTACATCATCGAGATATATCAAACAAGAGTCCCATTGGAGACCCGCCAGGACCAGTTCCATTAACCGTTGGAATATGGCCGGCACGGAATGGAGCCCCATAGGATGGCCATCTTAGGTCATGAGACATCATCAAGCAGCAACTTCCAGAACCCGGATAGGAGATCCAGGTTGGAGAAAAAACGTGCCCCCGTCAACGCGTCCAGCTAATCATCCATGCGAGGCAAGGGATACGCATCCGCACCAGAGACATTATTAAGTTTTCTAAAATCGACACAAAATCGTAAGCTACCGTTGTGTTTCTTCACAAGCACAATCAGAGCTCCCCAGGGACTGGTAGATGGTGAGATGATGTCTGCAGCCAACATCTCATCAATGGCCAGCCGAACATGTTCCTTCTCCAACGGGCTCAGCTGGTAGGGATTCTGTTGGATAGAGCCCGCGTCGCCCGTAGCAATGTGGTGACTCAGTAGCAACGTGCATCCAATACAAAATTTACCCTTGCTAAAAATATCCAAAAACTCATGTAAAAGCATCAGCTTCCCTATCTGGTCCGCGGATAAGGTACCACTTTCATCGCACAGTTTGTCAATCCAACTTTCATCCACATCAAGGGATTGTCGAGTGTGAGGCTCAGCACCCACATTCCCAACGACACCCACTTCCGGGCATGCCGATGATGCATAAGCCAACACCATACCCTCCTGGATGACCGTGGTGTCCAAGCCAGCATGAAGAACCTGAATAAAAGACTCCTGGTCGTTAGACACTATCGTTTGAGCCGCCACCAAAGTCAGTTCGTGACTGACCTTGTTGGAAGGACCCAAAACAATTCCAGTCTCCGTAGCTCCCAAATCGAGCGGCTTCCTCAAGTGGAGGAGAACTAACATCTGCGCGCCTGGAGGGATTCTCACCGTTCGGCGCGTGAGCGCCTGCAACGTAGCGTTGGCCATACACAATCGTGTGGGGGAAGGCAAAAATGCCATACGACAGCCGCATGGCAAATCCAAACAGCCACAGTCAATGCGGAATTTCAAAGGCATCCTACCTAGTAAAACGGTTCCAAGTAAACATGGAACAGTCAGGGACATGGAGTCAAGAATGTGCCCAGACAATTTAATATCAGCGATGCACACCTCGCCTGTTATCCGACCGATAATACTCATTGAGCCGTCGTCAGTGGCGTTAACACGGTACATCAACAGGGTCTAGAACCTGACACTTGGGTGGCAAAATATTGTAAATTAACTCTGAGATAATAGTTGCCGATGCACCTGTGTCGACTAGCATCCTAATTTCTACACCCTCAATAAACCCAAGCATGGCAGATGAACCCGCGGCCGCCACTACCACTTGATGGGCCAGCTCCGATCACTGATCTGGTCGGAGCTGATGAACCTCACGATTACGCATAGGACTCCCCCGTACCGACGCACAGCCAGGACGCGAACTTAAGTGCTTAGATGGGTGAGATGAGGCCAGAGGTCGAGTGTGGACTGCGTTGCAACTCGCCTTAGGGTGTAGGGAAGCGAAGGATGGCAGCGAAGCTGGAAGACGCCATCGTGGTACATGGCAGTCCAATAGCACGTGCCCCGGCAGGCCGCAATTGTAGCGGATGACACAGCCGCTTCTGGAACGAGATGACGATCTTGGCCACGGCAGCGCATCCGTCTGTCGCGCGCCACCGTCACCCCGGTCGCCACCACCCCGAGTCGACGCGAATCCCGACAGGGGCTCCCCTCCATCTGGCAGCCCTGGCTCCATGCGGGACAGGGCACATGTCACCAGCGCCCTGTCCCGTTGTAGAAGTTTCTGGGCTTGCATGCACTTAGCGACTTTAAGAAATTAGATGTGATCATCCATCGTGGTTCATTTTAGGAAAGATGGCTTTCGCTAGCGCCAAAAGCGCACTACGGAAGGTGAGGGCCGACTCTCTCCCCCTTCCGTTGCGTGGCGAATTTGTGGCGCGTATTCGCCGAAGGCTCGTAAATAGACGCTATCTGGTGAGGGTGGACCGTTCCAGTGGCGGGATGGCGAGATACGCCGCAAGGGCGTTGTCGTCAAGGGCGGTAGTCAATGCCCACAGCGCCTCCGCCTCCGGCATTCATGAGGAATCGCCGCTTAAAAGCCACCCAGTCGCCACTGGTAGCCACAAACTCCTTAATGAAAGGAAGCCGATGTTGGAGAGCTGGGAAGTCCATCGGCGCTGACGGCGCACCTTCAGTTTTGGCGGACTGCGCACTCCACGCCGGTGACAAAATGGTGGCTGAAAGCGCAGGCTGCGCCGCTGAGTTTTCCCGCCTGCTGCAAAATGGCGGTGGAGTCGCCATCCACAAGCAGCATTGCTGTTCCTTCCTTCACTGGTGAGACCACTGGATTGATCTTTGCGAGGAGCGAAGCTGCAGCATGGAGGAGCTCTGCGAGGTGACCGTGCGCCTCCTGGAGGGATGCCTCCATCGATGACGAAGCGACGAGCGGCCGGCTGGCGCCCTGCTCCGCCGGTAGCATCTCCACCACATCCTCCAGAGCTGTAGGTGGCACGAGGTCCTCATCCTCGCTGTCCGACGTCCTGGGACGTGGTCTGCGACGTGTAGAAATAGTCTACTGCTAGCTGTATAGACTAGCATGTAGGCCACTGCCGACATCAGTTGTAGTGAGTCCAACTGAGTCGCAGACGTTGTTCTTTAGAGGCAACACTTTTATTGTAACATAAACCCGTTAACACAAAGGGGTAACTACCCCTTCACCAGATACAGCCTAGGGTGGTGACCACCCAGCTATCTACTCTATACGTAGGAGTTACAGCTACGAAGGGTCAGACCCTCACTCGGGTCCCCGACCACGTGTTGATGCCTCGTAGAGCTTCCAGCTTGTCGACGTGGAGCTTCCAGCTTGTAAAATGAAGAACCCCGGTCCCTCACAGGGACCCACCTTATATCCCCTGGGTTGAAGCCGCTCCGCTTTTGGCCCCGCCCACCTTCGAGCATTCTCGCTACCTCTCAATCTCTCTCGAGAGCTCTCCCCGGACATGTGATCACCCCCTAGCCCCCCCCACCTGGGACCCTCTCTGTGGACACTCCGGATCACGTGTCTATGGGGTCAACCAGAGTGCCATGGCCCAAGGCAACCCTGCCCGTAGGCTGACACTCTCCCACTTCCCCTGGTGGGAGACCGCACTACACGTGTTGCGTGGTGCCTGCGCTATCCCAGCGCTCACCAAGCCCCGCTAGGGCTGGTACTACACCCGCCTATGGGGTGTACGCCTCACACAGCAACCAACCCGGTGCTGTCTGCGATGTAGGGACATCGCATGCCACGGCCCTCTTGGGCCGGCACCATACAGTGACATCCCTGATGTCACTACATCAATACAAATGTATATATCTACATATATCTACATGACGCTACAGGCGTAGTCAGAGTTAATGATACAAAATGATTAATAATGTAATAATGGTGTGTTAGTTTTAATTAATGTAAATAAAGACTTGATATTGTGAATTGATTACAACCAATCGTTGTTAGATTTGTTGAAATTACTTGTATTTGTTGAAAAATTTGGATCACCGGTCATAGAATACAGATCACTGTGATGGGTGGAGTAGTTTGTAAGATAAAGCATACGGCAAAAGAAAGTTATGATTTAGCAAATCCGAAGTGATTTTAAGGGTTATTTTTTTTTAAATCTGATGCCAGCATAGTCTATGAGAGGCATAAATATAGCAGTTTTCAAATGTTGCTGTGTGGAATATGACAAACAGAATGTTCTATACAAAGTCCCAATCTTGATCGATCATCCAGAACTCGCCAATTCACTCCAATCACTCGGTCACCAGCAGTCAGTTTCCTTCTCAACATCACTCATAACATTGTTTCCTCTATCCATACTTTTGGAGCCTACCAGACTACTTCATCTAACAATATAAAATGTCGTAACAATGTAATTTTTCCAATTGTATTTAACCTCCTCAAAAGTAATTTGCAAATAAATAATATCAGTAAGTTCTGTGCAAAACTAGTTACTACTGGCCAATACTAATTAGAAAAGCTATGGAAATTGAGAGAAATTAAAATAATTGTAACCGCTCGGATATCTGGACTTAGTGCTGCTTGGAAGCGAATCATCAAATAAAACATTGTTTAAATGCATGCCGATACAGGCCACCATACTTCAATAGAGATTACCGTTGGTACGACTATTTTAGTACACAAAATGGACAGGAAGTAGATGATAAATGGGCTCCCATAATGTGGTCATCACATCTACGCCTCTAATTAAGGAACGAAACAGGTGGACTTCTCCACAAATCTGGTTGTCGCCTAAAGAAACTAGTTGCAATTACTGGCGAAACGCCATACTCAGATTGTTACTGTTGTAACTTGGCTCTCCAACACACCGGTGTGCTGTACTAGTAACGTATTGGCATGTTCTGTTTACTTGACAAACCTTATTAATTGGCAATGGCGGGTTTAACACCACATTTATATATTTACGCCATCTAACCCAAAAAACCTGTGTTATGGATGATATTAGTCGCGAAATCCTACGTGTTAAATCAAGATTAAATCATATCCTCATGTATACATTATTTGAGACTCATTTGTAAAAGAAAAAAGAGATGTGACATGCCAATGAGCTGCAACACTTTACTTTTTATTAAAAAAAAATGACCATGGGAGAGAGACCAGTTGTCATTGCAATTGACTGGTGTGAAAAGTAACGATGTTCCCTGTGCAATTTTAGATTACAAGCGTCCTATCGGACTGAAAATGGGCAACTTGTCGGATGCCCTGTTAACAGCCTCATCAGAATACAATGCCAACTTTTCATCCAAGTATGCTCGTCTGGACAACATGCTGGGCTTCTGGCGTCCAAAGTTCCAAACCTCATTTGAATACTTACAGATTGTGTTCCCGAGCGTGGAAAAGGTCACAGGATTGATTTTCCAAGGGTCAGTGCCACAGGTGGATGCACGGTATAATTTAAATCCTAGCTGGGTGAAGGCCTATACATTTGACACACTGAGCCCAGTGACCTTGCTTTGGTGGGCAATAAATGTGGAGGTGAGTCGTTGCTCAAAACACATTTATGGATTGTTTTATTCAAAGGTAGCTTTCAAATGACGCTTTAGCACATCCGTAAAACGTCCTTAAACTGCAAGCGCTGATAATATCAAGGCTGATGGTGAGCGAGAGTAATTAAATCAAGCCGTGTGCAGGTACTAGATATTAAGGATAGCGATGGCTTGGGGAAGCCTTCATTCAGCAGCGGGCAGATCATGGCTGATGATGAAAATTACACCTTCATTATGTTAAATGGTCTGAAGGCAGTATAATTGTATTTACTGCTGACAAAACATCTTGGGGAAGTTGTAAGGAAGCAAGGAAGTGAATTCATGTAAAGTTACATACAGTGACGATGTGGCAAAGCTTGTGAATAAAGTAGTTGGCTTGGCTTCTTGGTGTGGATTGTGCAATTAATAACGTACGTATTAACGCCATTTGTGTACCTTTGCTCATAAACAGGTTTGTTTTTGCAGCCTTCACACTATACAAAAGAATATGGATAGTACTAACATAATATTTTCTCTGTGTGCAGCTATTTCCTTTAAACTCAGACTCTGAAACACCAAAGTATCAATATTTTTACAATCCATTAGTCAGTAGTGGTTTACGGATCAGGCCCACTCAATGGCATGACAGCATAGCACTCCGCATGGAAGTACTTTTAAAGTGCAGCAAAAATAATCCCACTGAAGTAACATATAAGGTGATGAATTTGCAAGGATTAGTAAAGTTCAAAATAAGTAATGCATTATTTTGTGGCACATGTTACCTCTGGGATTTTGGAGACAATCATACAGTTATTCAAGGCCCCAATAATTGTAATAAATGGCTACTTAGCAGTGAGACAATTCCGTATACTTCCGACCTCATAGAGTTGCCTTATAATTATTCAGCTTTTGGAATGTACCACATGGTAGTTCAGGAAATCAATAATGTTACCAACACATATGAAAAAAATATTTATGTCAACAGCTATGGCTGTGTTCCAGAAAATGTCACTTTAGTAGATGATGTACAAAGCACCAATAAGACTGGGGTATTACGCATTTCTAAAGCAATGGACTTGGTAGTTAATTTTATTATGACATGCATAGTCCAATATAATGAAGACAAGTACATCTGGTCCATCAAAAACCTTCAAACTGGAAACATTAAAATCATGCCTGGGTATGATGCCATTCATCAACGATTTGACCCCTTATATTTTACTGGGGGTACCTTCTTAATTGAGGTCGCAGTCAATCTCTCCTCAATATATGTGCCAATCATGAAGGACAACCTCACTGTCATTGTTCAACCGACACCTTTAGAAGTGTACATCACAGGTGGAGACACCAGGACCGTTAGCAATGGGGCCGACGTGCAAGTCGACGCATCTGAGCTGTCGTACGATCCCGATGACGTGAGCCAGTCGAACACGGGCATAGTGTTTCAGTGGAAATGCACCAAAACATCTCCAAACAATGTTACGGCAAACTGCAAGTTCAGTGAAATGGATAGTGGAACAATATCAATTCCACAGTCTGAGTTGGAAATAAATGCTGTTATATTGGCTGAAGTCACAGCAACTAAAGATGCACGCAAAGAAAACAGAACACAAGCTCTACAAATCAAGGGAGGAGGTTTTGTGGACGTATACATAAGGTATACTTTGCACTGCAGTTGACTTCTTGATAGTAGTTGGCCAGACATGGCAATATTGAATGTGGATAGTGATCATTAGTTGACGAGATTACATTTCTAGATATTAAAAGAACCCAATGAAGAGAACACAATTTATCTCTTTGTGTGTACATGTAAGGGAGTGGTGATGCAATGATTAGCACACTGAGCTATAACCCCAGGCAACCTGGGATAAATTTCTGATGATGGATAAGATCATTGACAATTTGTATATGAACGTGTTCTGGGCTTCCTATAGGTCGACTCAGTATCTGGTGTGATGTGTAAATATCAACTGGGTTACACCACTCCATCGTGTATTGCACTGGCCTTAATAGGTGCTCGCTAATAGTAATAACCCTCAAAATCCGTATGCCTTATATGGTTATATGGGGGAGATCATTGTCCTTGTAGGAACCACAAAAAAGTGAACATGCTATAATTGTTGTATAAATTTCAGGGTTTCAGAAACATCACACGAAAGCACACAGTGATTTATAAATAATTCAGTGTTGTTTTACAGTTGTGTTGGTAACTGTAATATGAAAACTACCACGACAGAGCCGCTAGTACTTTCAGTCAGGTGTGCTAACTGTGTCGACGGTGAAATAATTACCTACCACTGGAAAATGGACAAACTTACAGACGTGGATTTTGAAGCCATGACTTCTACTGGTAAGCATTCAAA
Organism: Lampetra planeri; assembly: GCF_965212315.1. NCBI lineage: Eukaryota > Metazoa > Chordata > Hyperoartia > Petromyzontiformes > Petromyzontidae > Lampetra > Lampetra planeri. The sequence goes on along the minus strand of NC_136125.1, from coordinate 2,682,456 downwards.
ACCGAGTTTGTCATCGAATATCAATGTAACATGAAACTCACTTTGGTTATAAAGCAGTGGTTCTCAAAGTGCGGTCCTCGGACCACCGGTGGTCAGCGACAGTCATCCAGGTGATCCGCTGGGCTGTCATGCAAATGCAGGTTGATCTGGAAACAACGACAATGTTCAAATCTTTTGTTTTTGACATTAGTTAATATTTTACTTCCGACATTTAATGAAAACATTATTAAACTAACCTAACCCTAAGATCTAAATGCCTTCCCTAAGAAAAAAAACCCCCATAGTAATATGAATCACTTTGTATTATTGATGGTATTTAGAGAGAGAAGTGAATGCGTTTTGTCATGGAGGGGGCGGGGGGGCGTTCACGGAAATGTTTGCATCGGCTGAGTGGTTCATGGGCCAAAAAAGTTAAAGCACCGATCTTAAGCCATGTAGAAGCGGAAGTCATTGAATGTTCAGTGTGATGACCGCTTTCTTCCAAAGTGTGTGTGTGTGGTGATCGGGAAGACTCCGGAACCAAATTGTTTTCTTAACCTGACAACGAGTCGACAAATGTTCAGATGCTTGTTTAAGGTTGACGTGGATTATGTAGTGGAAGATGAATATCTGAGAGATACTAAGCCGACTCAATTTGGAGGATTTTATATGTCAATAGAGTCAAGTGACTGTCCATGCGTCCCTCTTAGGAGGTCACCCCTACTATCCCACATGTTGGCAAACTTTGAAATGAGTGGCTCCATTTTTAACTCATAAATATAATCTGTCAAAGATGAAGACCAATATACAATGCTTTTTTGAAAAGTTAAACATTTATCATACTCTTTGACTATTGAAACTAAGTCAACTGGCTAATAGCTCTCTATCTCTTGGTATTTCAGTAGAGGTTAACTGTGGACGGGCATACTTTCACATGCATTTTTTTTTAAAATAGGCACCGAATGTTTTAAACGTCTATGCACAATATATTTTGTGATAGCAATAAGGATTGGATCACATGATAATTGTATACATTACAATACTTATGACTAATAATTTGATGGTATTTTACATGCACCATATGATACTATGTGATTTTTTTAATTTCCTCCTTAAGGTATTTATACTCAAGGCTTGGTAGTTACTGAAGACTCTCTGGAAAAAGGGAAGCAACATGAAATTAGCGTTCAGGTTGAAATCCCAAATAAAGATCCTGCAAAAGCCACCTACATGTTTGAAACTGGCTCAACTCCAACAAACGGCAGTTGTACAAGTGATCCCACGTCAGGTAAACAGTTGAACATTATGAAACTGTCACCATACATAATCACACGGACAGAGTAAGTAGATGGTCAGTGCAAATCATTACAAATCTTTTCAGAAAGTAAATGAAGTTTGGCATTATCGTTGCAGACCACACATATTCACCAACTGAATTCAGATTCATTAATATGTTGCTATTGTTATGTCCAGAAGAGCGTCACTAAGTTTACAGATGGTTGTTCTTTTCTCTCTTTCTCATGCTCCTACACTAATAACACTATGTAAACACAATTTTTGTTCTGCGTAGTAAGTGTTATTTCGTAATTGCTTATGCCTAAAAAGTGTATAAAATGGCTATTATTCCCCACAAACTTTTCTTTTGTGACCAGGACAGTGATATTTTGAAATTTACCTATTTTCAATGAGAAAACAGGCGAATGTGTCTTTTCGTTCACATAAAGTCAGAAAAAACAACATAGGAATCTAAATTAACATGTATTTATACTAAAGTAATACAATAATGACTACAGAAGATTTAGAAGTGAGTAGTTTTTCGAGATTCACGATTATACTGTAAATCACTTTCACGAATCAGCTCCCAAATTAGTTTCCCATCATGTTCTCGCTATACTTTCCTTGGTAGCGGCATTCAAAATCCAGTATATCCTAGTGGAAGCGCTCGCCTTGCTCCTCCGAGTACGCTCCCATGTTCTCCTTGAATTTATCAAGGATATGGACTTTGAGGGACATCCTACAGCCAATTGTGCCGTAGTTCTTCACCAGAATCTCAACCAGCTCCAGGAAGCCACGAACCACTGTGACAAAGCTGTTCCAAGCCGCTTTCTCCTTACTACTGAGCTTCTTGGGAATTAATTACACTCCATGATCTTCTTTATCTGTGGCCCGATGAAGACACCAGCTTTGACCTTTGCCTCAGACAGTTTAGGGAAGAAGTCTTGAAGGTACTTGAAGGCTGCCGACTCCTTATCTACAGCTCTGACAAATTTTTCATAAGGCCCAATTTAATGTGCAGTGGTGGCATCAACACCTTCCGGGGGTCCACCAGTGGCTCCCACTTGACGTTGTTCCTCCCCACAGAAAACTCGGTCCGCTGTGGCCAGTCCCGCCTGTGGTAGTGCGCCTTAGGGTCCCTGCTGTCCCAAAGGCAAAGATAGCAGGGAAACTTGGTAAAACCGCCTTGGAGACCCATCTGGAATGCCACCATTTTGAAGTTTCCGATGACCTCCCAGCCATACTCATCATACTTCAAGGCGTCCAGCAAGGTCTTGATGCTGTTGTAATCCTCTTTGAGGTGCACCGAGTGAGCCAGGGGAAGAGATGGGTACTTGTTACCATTATGGAGCAGCACGGCTTTGAGGCTCCTGGATGAGCTGTCAATGAAGAGACGCCACTCATTTTGGTTACAGGCGATTCCGATTGCCTCAAACAGATTGGTCACATTGTGGTTGCAAAAAGGTTGGCGACGCTTCCTATGATCTGCGACTTGCCCACTTTCATCTGACAAGTTCCACTGCTTGAGCCTAGACGTCAAAAGATCGGCATTGGACTTGGTGAGACCAAGATCTCTGATCAAGTCGTTGAGGTATTTTTGGTTGGGGTAGTATGGGTTTCTCTCCTCAGCTCCACCTCTGAAATTGTCATCTGGATCTGCAACGTCTTCCTCGCTCTCTGACTTGCTGTTCTCTTCTAAAGACGGCTGCTCTTTCTCTGGAGGAATGGGTACGGGGAGCTCATGGCAGTATGGCACTGGGGCGATGGATGAAGGAAGGTCCGGATACGTGATAGCAGGTGCATTCTTGCCAGTCCGACGTTTGGAAGGGTCCACCATGCAGAAGTAGCAGTTGCTTGAGTGGTCAGTGGGTTCCCGCCAAATTATTCGGATAGCTAACTTTATGGCTCTCTTTTCCCCTCTGTACCATTCTACAAAAATACAGTTATTTCCCCCATGACTAATGTGTAAGAGATTCTCGCAACATTTTTCATATATGATATATTTTTTCAATAACATTGAAAAACGTTTACAATTTAATTTTTTAACAAATTTTATAACATAAAATTCCGAGAAACAATTGTACATCTTACCTTCCAGAGTTGTTTTGCATTGCTCGCAGGTGAAATGAGGTGCCCAGGGTTTGTCTTATTCCCGACAGGCATGCCGAAATATGCCTTGTAGACTTCACACATCTTAGCAGATGCTTCCACAGAGTACGCTGTCGCTCTTGTCTTGATAAATTTGCTGCAGACATAGCAAAATGCGTCTGCCAGATGCTTGCAGCCTCTTGATGTCATCACAGAAAAAGGCAGATATGTATCCACTTAGGCAGCAGGAACTAAACTGAACTGGTGGGCTTAAGGCCCCTGTATGTATACTACATTTTCATTACTGGAAAGTTCTAGAATGTTCTATAAATTACTCCAAGTTTACTCAGCACTGAATCTATCTGGAATGTTCTGTAAAATAGGTAAATTTAAAAATATCAATGTCCTGGTCACAAAAGCAAAGTTTGTGGGGAATAATAGCGATTTTCTGTACTTTTAAGGCATACGCAATTAGGAAATAATACTTACTATCCAGGAACAAAAAATAAATCGTTAGACAGTGTAAGCATGTCATCTTCTTCCAAGCGTTTGTCCCACTCATGTGGGGTCCGCTGTCCTTGCCAACGTTCTCCATGCTGCCTTGTCCTGCACCATCTCTCATTCCACTCCTCGGGCCACCATGTCCGATTGTACCCCATCGCCTCACCTCTTTTTCTGCCTTCCTCTTGATCTATTTCCTTTCACTTACATCACTTGCACCTTCTGATCCACATAATCTTCCTGTCGTCTCTCAACATGACCGAACCACACCAGCCTTTTCTCTCTCATTTTCTGCGTGATTTCTACTACTTTGAGTCTTCCTTTCACTTCTTCATTTCTCACCCTGTCCTTCCTTGTTAAACATAACATCCATCTTAACTTCCTCATCTCTGTCACCACCATAGCTTGGTCCTTCCCTTTTCTTGTACAACAGTACTCGGCCCCATTTAACAGAAACGCCCTCACCACTGTCTTGCACACTTTTCCCTTAAATCAAACTGGGACCCTCTTATCGCACATCACACTAGTCATCTCTCGCCATTTCAGCCATTCAGTCCTTGTTCTCATCTCTCCTTCTAGTGATCCATCAGCACACATCATTGCACCCAGGTTCTTAAACTCGTTCGTCTTCATTAACTGATCAATTTTCAATCCTTCTTCTGCATTAGTTCCACAGAAATTTGCCACCATGTACTCCGTCTTTCTCCGACTGATACTCAACCCATTCCATTCAATGTTTTGCACCGAGATCTTTAAATAATCTTCCACTACCCCTCTTCTTTCACCACATAGCACAGTATCGTCTGCAAACAGCATACACGACCTCTTCTTCTCATATACCACCAGCTGAGCTCTCTAGGCACTTATATGATCCTTTCTCAGAGTTTCGCAGTATGGCTCATCCATGCTATTTCTCTGTAGTCCCCACACTCTTGTACACCACCCTTCCTTTTAAAGACGAAAACCAATGTATAATGACTCGGACGACAAAGTACTAGGAGCCACTTTATCAACACAAAACAATATAGGTCCGGGCTGCATGCTTGAAGTTGAAGCTGTACTTTCCCTCGAACATCCCCTCCTCTTGTGCTCTGCCCTTTTATATCATTCCAGTCCCCTTTCTCGAATATTCCCTCACTGCATTTATCTTAGCCAACCTCTGTCCTTCCCCTCTAACAGATCCCAACCGTCGCCTCTGGGTTCCACTTTGTTTCCTGCCTATTCTCATTCAAACCCTTTTCTCAAATCACTTCAAAAGCCTGCCTGCCGACTAATCCACGTGACCTTGGTTAGCTGTTAGGTTGCACAATGGTATTTTTTTGGTCATTACATCACCCCTCCTCCCACCTTTTAAAAATGAGCTATCCCAGCTAACTTTAAGGAAGGAATAACCAACCTACAGAGGATGGGGAGCCCGGGGGATTCCAACATAGAACGCAGTGATACCATATACAAAATTTCTGTGTCTGCAGTGTGGCAATAAACAGTGTAAATAACGTGTGGTGTGGATAACTTTAATCAGCACAGACATTGCACCTCCCGCAATTAGAAACAACAAGAACACTAGGATTGTGGGAACAAGGGGTGCAATGGTCTGGTGTGCCGACCAGTCCATTGTCAGCGCCACCGTGTGCATTTTGCGCAGGTTCTTTTCTCCGGAACGAATCAACTGCAGGGTCCCACTCTGAAGCGTTCTGGGTCACATTCGTCTCTGTGGGCGGCACAGGGTCATGCACTTGTGATCCAGGTGCCTTTGGTGGCCGTAGCGGCTTGTCGGACACCCCTGACTCAAGCAAACCAAGGCATGGGAAGGAGATGCTCGGGTGATGTTCGGAATATAGGTTTCAGGCACGACTGGTGAATGTACCAACTGGCGACATCCCGATTGCCCACGCACAAATTATGGCCACTTTACTTCAATAATCCCAACAGGGCCCTGCCATGGTCGATGCAATTTAGGAGAGGTATGTGAGTGGGACCTGTGGATAATGCAGCCACGCCTTATCGCCAATTGACCATGGTTGAGTGAGATTCCATGGCGTTTTGTCGTTCATTTTGTTGTATATATTCGGTCTTGAAAAATATTTTTTTTTACTGAAAATAAAAAATGAACAATTTCCCGAAACTATGATAATTTATGCAGTTATGTAAATTATGTATTTATGCTAATTGGGGATGTGTAAATGTATTAGGTTATGCGATTGTAGCTAATTATGCTAATTTGGCTCGGCTTCATTATCTAGAGTTGTATTATCAATCAGGATAATACAATGATTCTCGCTTTAACTTTTACTGATTATGTTTTAGTGTTTATGTCAGGTCTCAAAATTTAGATCTCACCGCAGAATACAGTTCTTATAATTAAGATTATTACGCATGAACTTAGGAAGGCGCCACTCAGACTCTTCTGTGTTAAGCAACTTTAATATCTAAAACATTCTAACATGCGAACACGTATGCTCGGAATTGTCAACACGGTACTCCTCAAGATGTCCTACTCATTGATCCGTACATTTAACCCTCAATGATTACGTATGTTGAGCTTGGTAACAGAACAATTGACTAATTCCTCAGAGTAAAGCGAGCAAACACGGTGATAGGAAAAAGTCCTTAAAATGTGTAATGTAAGGTTACACCTGGATGATAATGATGGGCTCTGCCGGCTTCAGCCCGCAACCAATGGGGAGTCGAGCCAGGGGCGTGGCCCTGATGTAATGTGAAGGTTAAACCTGGATGATGATGATTGGCTCTGCTGGCTTCAGCCCGCAACCAATGGGGAGTCGAGCTAGAGCGTGGCCCTGGAGCCGTACAGTAGCTTTGGGAAAGTTCCAGAGGTGTGGCTGAGGATTGGCTGCGGAACATCACGTGGGCCAGGGATTAAAAGGGGCGGAGAAGGACAGCACGTGGTCAGTGTGCGGAGGAATGAAGGGGGAAGCAACGCTGGTGCCATGGTCCGGAGCCTGCCACGTGGCGGGCCGCAGCAGTCTCTCTCTCTCTCTCACGCCGACGTCGTCTCAACGGGGTTTATTACAATGGAGTCAGAAGTAAATTTTGAGACCGCTTGGACCATCATCCACCGGACCCGCCATCGGACGACGACGACGCCGACGAGGACGAGCTTCTGGGCGCGACGGGACCGCTGCCACCGACTGCTGCTCTCCCCGACGCCACGCCAAAACGGCATGCCGGTGCGGAAGCGACTCCAGCTGCGGACGAAGGGTGGCAACGAGTGGCGGAACAAATTGAGTTTCTCCGTGCGGTGATGCTCAATCTCGTCATGGTGGTCGCGTCATCTGCCGCCCTGGGTCGGCCTCGTGAGACGCGTCCGAGTGCTGACGACCTTGACCTCCAACGGGGGGCTGTGACCGAGGCGGCCGCCATTACACCTGCTGCGGAGGAGGAGGCCGCCATCTTGGGCGGGGTCGCTGCCACGCTGGCTGCGGCCGCCATCTTCGCTGAGCCGCGTGCTGCGCGGGTGGCGGGAATGAGCGCGCCCAAGGACTCCGACGATGGCCGCAGCCATCGCCTCCCCAATATTAAAGAATTTGTCGCCGGGGGCGACTGGAATGCTTTTACGTGGAGATTTGAATCCGCCTTTCGATCGGTGCGGTGGACGGAGTCCGAGGCACTGGAGGCTCTACCTACGCTGCTAGATGACGTGTCCCTGGCCGTTTTCCGCTCCATCCCGGCGAGTTGGAAGAAGACGCTGAAGGACGCCTTCGCTGAAATGGCGGAGTTTTTTGAGCCGCCATCGGCTGCCCACAGAAAATTCATGTAGCGACGTCGGGGGCCGGAAGAAATGCTGCTGGCATACCGTGGTGCGCTATTAGCGCTTGCTATGGCCGCCTACCCCGAGTCCTCCGCCAACCTCCTGGACCTTCTCATTCTTACAAGAATGATCGAGCTATCGCAAGAGTTGGGCATCTCGCTGCCGGTGTGTGGCCATGAGCCGTTAACATCTCGCTGGGTGGTGAGATGTTTAGATGCCAAATTCAATTTGCGACGTTGGGACCAAATGGTGGCGTGGATGGGGGACTCCAAAAAAGATGGTGAACCGCTGGGATGGGCCCCGCGTCGTGTCGTGCATGTTCTGGACGAGTCCAGCGACGACGAATTGGTGGCTGCTGCACTTCGCTGGACCCCGCAACACCGTCAAGACACGCAGCGCGACGGGGCCGGACGGTCACGAGCGGGGGCCGAGGCGACCGACCGTCGGGCGGCCGCCACATGCTTCAAGTGTGGCCAACTGGGCCACTTTGCCCGTGATTGTCGGCGCCGGTTCCAACCTCCGCAGCTTCCATCGGCCCTTCCACCATCTCCTCCACCGGACGTGGATCGACATCATTCTCGGGCAAGTCAGCACGCATCGGGCACGCGGCAGGTCCCAACACCTCAGGCATCTACTCGCACCCCCGTAGGCTTATCAGATGTTAATTGTCGACATGCTTATTCGGTACCACACACTGTTACTCAGTGGAAGAAATTGGCTCGAAGGGTGGTTGCAGCTGCATCGGGGTCCTCCACGGTGCTGGGCACTATTCAAAGGGTAGACGTGCGTGTTTTGGTAGATACCGGTGCGTCGGCAACCATCATTTCGGATGTAATTTTTCATCTGTTATCCATCCCTGCGTCGCGGGTCCAACCGGCTAATGACGCATGCATTGCCGCTAATGGGGGTGGTATGGGTATCATAGGATGGGTAGATGTCCACATTGCCATAGGGAATGTTGCCGCGTTGGGTTCGGTTCTTATTTCACGATCGCTGGCAGTTCCATGTCTGTTGGGCACCAATTTTCTTCGTCGGATGCCTGTTAAAATCCTTGTTGACCAGGGTTGTTTAGAAATGCCAGGGGGCTGTAGGATGTCTTTCCTGCCATCCCTGTGGGGCCGGCCGCCTCCGGGAAACGCTATTCACACGCTTGCCGATGTCACTGTGGAGATACCCCCTGGTACACAGATGCTCATCCCATTGCGTTACCGAAAGCGGTTGGAGGCCGCGGATGGGGCGGTGGGTGTGTTGCTGTCCCCGTCGAACTCCGTGGCTAAGGCTTTCTCTCTTGTCGCGGCTCAAACTATCATTCGGGCTGGACAAGCCCCGTTCTTACAAGTGTTGAATGGGGGCCCGGAACGAGTAGTCATTCCGGCGGGTGCGGTATTGGCCCATGCTACTACCGACTTCACTAGCCTTGATGGGGACCAGCCGAGAGTAATGGCTGGCGGCGTGTGCGGGCCACTTATTCGGACGATGGATCACCGAATTGTGCCGTGAGAATACGTCTTTGTCCTCCACGCAGTGAAACACATTGCGTTCACTGCTGTCGAAATACGCTGACGTCTTCAGTAAAGATGACTTTGATTTGGGCCATACCTTGCTCTTGTCACACCATATTGACACCGGTGCGGCAGGACCGATATGTATGCACCCACACCGCATGAGTCCTGCGAAAAGGGAGCACGTGCGTGGCACGGTGAATGACATGTTGGCGGCCGACATCATTTCGCCGTCCAACAGTCCTTGGGGCGCACCAGTGGTGTTGGTTAAAAAGGACGGCGGATTAAGGTTGTGTTGACTTTCGCTGGTTGAATAAAATATCTGTGGCGGATGCGTACCCCTTGCCACGGATGGACGATTCGTTGGACGCCTTGTCGGGGGCCAATTTTTTCTATACCCTTGACCTCTCGTCGGGGTTTTGGCAACTCCCCCTCGATGATGCGTCGAAGCCGAAAACGGCGTTTCGCACGCCGCAGGGCTTGTTTGAATTTAACCGCCTTCCCATGGGCTTGAATGCTACGCCGGCGACGTTCCAGCGCCTGATGGAGTTGGTACTGGCAGGACTACAGTGGGAGACGTGCCTCATATATTTGGACGACATTATTGTTTTCAGTCGCACTTTCGAAGAACACCTTCAATGGCTAGAGGCCGTTTTTCAAATAATGCGATCTGCCGATCTCAAATTTAAACCAAAAAAGTGTCATTTGTTGCAGCATTCCGTCCGCTACCTTGGACACATTGTCAGCTCTAGCGGTGTATCCACTGACCCTCACAAGACTTAATGTGTTCGTGAGTGGCCGACGCCCACTTCCGGAGGTGACGTACGACGGTTCATAGGCTTTGCATCCTATTATCGCCGGTTCGTTAAGAATTTTGCGACGTTGGCAAAGCCTCTGCATGTCCTGACGGGAAAGAATCAGAGATTCAAATGGGGTCCGTAGGAGGAACTAGCTTTGCAATCTCTCCGAGACCGATTGGCCACCGCGCCGACACTCGATTACCCGGATTTTTCGCAACCGTTCATCCTGGACACAGATGCTAGTGACACCGGCATCGGTGCTGTTTTGTCTCAATGGTGTTGAACGAGTGGTGGCATATGGCAGCAGGGTTTTGTCTCCCGCCGAAACTCGCTATTGCGTCACTCGTCAGGAGTTACTGGCGATTGTCCATTTTGTTCACCAGTACAGGCCGTACCTGTATGGTAGAAAATTCCTCGTGTGCACTGACCATGCTGCCCTGCAATACTCACTGAAATTGGAACAACCGTCTGGACAATTCGGTCGAGGGTTAGAATTGTTGCAGGAATTTTCTTTTGACATTACATACCGTAAAGGTCATGGCAATGCAGATGCTCTCTCCAGATTGCCCTTGAACCCTCCTTGTGCCTGTTTGACGGGTACACATCACTGCACAGCGCCACCCCCCCCCCCCCGCCCTGTCCTGTTATGGGCGCGATGCCGAAAGTTGACGGCCGGTGTACGCCTGTTGGGGCCGATGGCACGCTGCACTTGCCACACTCGGTGTGGCTGCGTGAGCAAACCGCGGATGCCTCGTTGACTCCACTGCGAAATCAGGTCAAAAGACCGGGATCTCACTTGTCGGGCGGCAAATCACAGCTATTCACCGACCGGGAAGAGTTGCTCATGTGCACAGACAGCTTGTAGGACCGTTCACGCCTTGTTGTGCCAACATCCCTTTGTCATGATCTTATTCGCGCGCTGCACGCCTACAAGTTGATGCATCTCGGCGTGCAGAAGACCTTGCTCACGATGCAGTGGGATTTCTTTTGGCCGGGTATGACGGCGGATATCATCAAGACTATCCGGGCATGCCAGGATTGTGCGAAGCGGAAACCGCCACGTCAAAATTACGTTCCGCCCTTGAAATCGATCGAGGTATCTCGTATTAATGAGCTGGTTGCTCTGGATATCCTCGGCCCGTTTCCCCCATCGGCTAGGGGTAATAAGTACCTCTTGGTTGGGGTGGAATATTTTTCTCGTTATCTTATGGCCTGGCCCCTACCTGACCAATCGGCTTCGTTCATCACCGACGCTTTCTTGAATGGATACGTGATGGATAAGGGGGCTCCGGAGAAGTTACTTACGGATCAAGGACGTACCTTCTCCTCTAAATTGCTCCGGGATGTATGCGCTGTTTTGGGTACGAAGAAAATCCGCACTTCCCCTTACCACCCACAGACGGATGGAATGGTGGAATGATTTAACCGTACCCTTTCGGCCATGCCTTGTCACACGGTGAGTGAAAAGCAGACCGACTGGGACTTGCACATACCTGGCGTTCTGTCTGCTTACCGCATGGTCCCACACGCGTCCACAGGGTATTCGCCATTTTTTCTCATGTATGGGCGGGAAAATGTGCCTCCGATTGATGTGCAACTGGGTACAGCTGTAAAAGAACCCTCCCCTTCCTTGCCTGACCACGTCCGTGATTCGCTTCGGCGTGTTACGGAGGCGCGGGAAACCGCCAGGCGTGCAACAGCCCGGACACAGGCCCGGAACGAGAGATACGCGCGTCGGTTGCGATGTGACATGCCTTGGGCGGTGGGCGACGTGGCGTGGCTCCATTGCCCTCAGGTGCCTGTGGGTACGTCCCCTAAACTGCACAGGCCTTGGCAAGGGCCCGTTAAACTAATAGAAATCCTTTACCCCCCGCAGACACACAGGCATTTAAGGGCATCGAGTCCCCCGATGAGCAGCCCATGACGAGACCCGTTCCATCCACGGAGGACGCTGAGCCTGCTCCTTCTCCGCTGCCCCCTCCTGCTGAGCAGTCGGCGAGACAAGCACGCTCCATGGGAGGAGAGGGACCGCGTCGCGCATACGTTCGAAGTCACTCCCATTTCGTTAACGTTGTTGCCATGTTGTGCCTATTACCCCTTCTGTTATGCCGTGCTTTGGTTGGTGCCCTAATGTTGCGTTGCTCCTACATTGCACATTGTTCCATGCCCTAATATTTTACTTTCGAGCGCGCGTTGTTCAGCGCCCTAACAACCTTACCTCGTTGCGCGTCATAGGCACCCTAAATGTTTAGTCGCAGGGGTTGGTGCATCGCCCTTTTCTCAGCCGAGACGGCTGACTTTTTACACCGGGGGGGGGGGGGGTGATGTAATGTAAGGTTACACCTTGTTGATAATGATGGGCTCAGTTTAACACGTAGGCTTTCGCGACCAATATTATTCATAATCAACGTTTTTGGGTTTAGATCACGTTATTTATAAATGTGTCATAACCCTCCACCACCCGACACGGCCAATCAGTAAAAAAGTGTCACGTTGACAAAAGACAAATAGTTCACTGCTTTAGCCCCCCGGTGTGTTGAAGCGTGAAACCACAACATTTACATTTTGTTTACAATGATGGGCTCTGCCGGCCTCAGCCCGCAACCAATGGGGAGTCGAGCCAGGGGCATGGCCCTGATGTAATGTGAAGGTTACACCTGGATGATGATGATTGGCTCTGCTGGCTTCAGCCCGCAACCAATGGGGAGTCGAGATAGTTCCAGAGGTGTGGCTGAAGATTGGCTGTGGGGCATCACGTGGTCCAGGGATTAAAAGGGGCGGAGAAGGACAGCACGTGGGTCAGTGTGCGGAGGAACGAATGGGGAAGCCACGCTGGTGCCGTGGTCCGGAGCCTGCCATGTGGCGGGCAGCGGCAGTCTCTCTCTCTCTCATGCTGTCAGCCAACAGCGTGAAAGAGCAAAGGAACTGGAGGAACGAATGTGGTAGAAGCTGTGAACGAAACTGAATAAAGAATTCTCAATTCCCGACGTCGTCTCAACGGGGTTTATTACAAATGTATGAGACAATATTCATATGAACAGTAATAAAGAAACATGTCCCGAAAGCAAAAGTAGACCTCAATGAATTCATTGGTAAGATTATGCAATTAACGAAATGTCTTGGAACAATGATGTGCAGAAGTGTGCCTGCTTGTCTATGAAATGCGTATCAATTGGCTAAGGCTTCAATAAAGTAGCAGGCAAGATTCTGTGATCAAAATAAATATTTTAACACAATAGTCTTCCTGTGAGTGTGTAGATTCGTAAAATATATGTTTATAAATGTTTAGTTTCATCAATGAATTCATTGGTACAGTTAGGCTATTAACAAAAATAATGACTAAAATACTTCTAAACGACCGTATCCACGTAACTCAATTAGCAGCAATGGTTTTACAATCAGCTAATAGTTAACGCACCACCTTAGGATGGCCACCCTTTTTGAAACACAAAGAGAACTTTGGAGTAATCTTATTAGTCCCAATATGTGCATTATGTGTGTGTTGGTGTATTGTCTCCTTACTTAACTCTTTGTGTTAAGCAGACACCGAGGTGGGGCGTTTCTTGTACCAAAAATTCCTTGGTTCCCTGCTGAACGATGAGTCGTGTGTGTGTGTGGGCGTGTCTTACACACGACGCTCTCTCTCTTGGCGGCAGCTGCAGGCCTCTCTGCTGCTGGATGAGCTGAGTCGGGACGACGCTTGTCTTTGAAGGTGCCCGATTGTGCTTGCAGCTCGTCCGCAGGTCGCCGGGGCCGGCACTCTTGCTCAGCTGCGCTGGTTGCGCTTTCTCTCTCTCTCCTGCTCCGTGTTCTCTAGCGATGCACGATTGCGCTCGCAGCGCGTCCGCAGGTCGACGGTGCTGACACTCTTGCTCGGTTGCGATGGCTATGCGCTCTCTCTCCTGCTCCGTGCTCTCTGGCGAGGCACGATTGCTCTCGCAGCTCGTTCGCTGGTTGCCGGTGCCGACACTCTTGCTCGGTTGTGCTGGTTTTGCGCTCTCTCTCCTGCTCCATGCTCTCTGGCAAGGCACGATTGCTCTCGCAGCTCGTCCACTGGTTGCCGGTGCCGACACTCTTTCTAGGTTGCGCTGGCCACGCTCTCTCCCTTGCACCAGGCACGGTTGGTCCTTGTAGATTTGACCTTTGCAGGAGTGTGCTCGGCTTCCGAGTCCGCACGCTCGTGGGTAGTCGTTAGCCGCTGCTGCTTTGCGATGCTCACTTGGTATGATGCTTGGTGCTTTTCCGCCCTTTCTCCAGGTTGATTGCTTGTCGTTGCTCGTCACTCTCTTTCTCTTGCTGCAGCTACTAGTGGGAGCTGGCACTCAATGTAGAAGACAACTTTTAGCGATGCTTCGTCTGTCAGCGCCAAACTCATACTCGGTGACATATTGCTACTCTGTAAGCATCGCCATCCCTGGTCGATTGCGGGGTCCACCCCCGGAGCTTTCCGCAGCAAGACTCAGTTGCATAATCTGTGTCCTTGCTCATATGTGTAATACATTACTCTTCAAACAGTGTAGATCTCTGTTGTCTTTTATTCGGGTTCTTGTCTCTCTCGCCCCTATGGAGTCCTCGCTCAGACCCGCACCTCCTCCACCGTGCACCCTGCAGCCACACCGCTGCTCCGCTCCACAGCCACACCGCTGCTCCACTCCGCAGCCACACTGCTGCTCCGTCTGCAGCCACACCGCTGCTCCGCTGTGCAGCCACACTGCTGCTCTGTGTGCCCCGCACACTCTGCTAGCTCTTCACGCCCGGCTAGCTTCCCACACTCCACTAGCTCTCCTCCGCTAGCTCTACTCCACTAACTCTAGCCCACTAGCTCTGCTGTGCCCCACGTACACAGCTGGCCGACGGTGCCGTGGCCTTCCACCACGTGGCAATTGCGCCACCCTCTCGCCACTGCCCAGCGTGGCCTCCTCCTGTTTCCACTCCTTCTCAACTCCCAGATCCCTTCCGGTTCTCCCCCTAAATCCTCTTTCTCACGTGACCCTGACTCTTCCTTCTCCTCACGTGACCCAGACTCCGCCCCCTCTTTCCTTGCTCGCATTACATATGTGAAAGTCTCCCCTATCTGCACGTCTCTTGCGAGAAAAAAAACAGATGCCCTCTATCTCGTTCTCCTCCCGTGGCCGCAGCCGCCTGGTTGCCCCCTTCCCCCTTTTCACCTTTGTCTGGCTGCTTTTCCATCACCGTTAATGTTTTGGTTTGCGTCCCCCCCACCCTTCTGCCTTCGTGGTGTCTGCTATCCCAAGGAGAGGCCCTCCCTTCATACGTAATTGATTGCTACCATATTTTGTCAAATTGTTGGGAGACAAAGGTGGTTTGGAGGCTCTGGTCCTATGGAATACATATTATCTGGTCGAGTGTGTTTGACCTATTGTGCCTTGTATCTCTTTTAAATTACCCTAGGTCTAATACCTCATGATTATTATTTGGTTTATGTTTAACCAAGATTTGTAATGTACCATGGTTGTTACCTCAGGTACTCCAAGGGTTTTATTAAGCATTGTTCTCCGTCCGTGTCGCCAGGGATCCGTGCTTCTTATTTTCGAGTTATATTTTGATATCCTGAGGTTGGAGATATAGCTACGTTTTAACTTAAGCTTTCGTGACTGCTGGAAAGGATATTCTTTGTTTTTTTCGGTAAAGTCACGTAGATAGAAATATACAATAAGAACAAATATATATGAGGTGAATAAGAGTAATATAAGTAATAATAAAAGCCACTAATGTAGACTGCAGTCTGGTTCTTAATCTGAGAGTGTACTGGGTCTATAATGTCGATTTATTCTTGTTGCTAAGTTTCTAACTTTTACCGTTGGAGGAGAGAAAAGAAAACGCCAGTTGTAATATCCACTTGCACTGTAGCTCTCGCCTTTGTGGAAAGCCGATTGGGGTGGTGTAAAGGTTATATCATCAAGTTTTTATCTTAAATCAGGCTGTTCCTGCTGCGCCAGTGAGTCTGGAGATTTGTTTGTGAACTGTCCAAAACGTGCGAGGAGGTCGTGACTTATGGTCCCCTGCCCCGTGGAGATTTTCCAGATTGTCATTAACCTCCCTTTGCCCCGGGGTTTTATTTTTTAATGGCCTCCAGCTGCCTGGTGTGGCTTGTGGGAGGTAGCGGGGTGAGTGGTGAGGGTGTGCCTCACCCTTTTTCGTGCCCCATGCTACACCGATTGATTATTAAAACAACTATATTGGCAGAATTATTCTTAATATAAATTTTTGGAAAAAGGCCTATATATACAACAATTTGCGGCCTGGGCATTCGAGGTGTTTAGCATTGCCGCTATCCGCGCCTCATGTAGTCGGTCCAGCGTGACCTGCAAGGAAATCAGCTGACCTGACACGCCTTTGGGAGTGTTTCCCAGCTGTCTCTCTATGGGTGGTCCATGCTCCCTGCCGTACATGAGGTAAAAGAGGAAAACCCCCGTGGAGGCATGTGGCGCCAGTCTATTTGCTGCCAAGACCCCGGAATGTGAAGATTCCAGTTGGTTTGCATCTCATTAACGATGTGGCAGAGCATTCCTGTCAGAGTCCTGTTCAACCGATCGACCATACCATCTGTTTTGTACCCAGTGCCTCGCATACTTCTTTTAGAAGTTTAAATGAAAAAAAAACGTCATCCCTGATCAGTGAGGAGCTGTTCAGGAGGGATTTTACCCAGTATGTGAAGGAATGCATCAGTAATTGATGTTGCCGTTTGGTCAGGCAGTGGCAAGCCATCGGCCACCTTGTGAAATACTCAACCCCCACCAGGAGAAATGTATTTCCCCTTGATGAGCATGAAAAAGGCTCCAGAATACCGAGCGCGACCAACGAATTGACTCTGGAGACAATGATCGGTTGTAAGAGAGGCTGTGACCTGTGTGCCGGTGGTTTCTGATGCACGCACTCTGTACACCCCGCGACTAAATCATTTACGTCCGCAGACATACGCGGCCAATGAATAATCTCTCTTGAGGGTTAAGAGGGGTTATTTGACAGAAGCCATGGCATGTTATATATAATTTGTACAATGTAAAACTTTATTATCCAATTAGTTCAATATTTTGCTCTGCAACGTCTTTGATACAACCATAAATAAATCAGTAGAAACCCATGAAGACTGGCAGTATACAGATTGTGCAGGAGAGATCATATATGAATGTGTAATAAAGGACTCTCTCTCAGATGTCGATCTCCGTTGTCCTTTATTGGGTTCGTAGAATCTCCGTACCACGGCGTCTCGCTCAGGCCCGCGTCCCGCTCGACGACCTCTCCACAGTCCTCGGCTGCCCCGTTGTGCAGGCTCCCTGCTGTTCCAATATGCAGTCTCACTGCTGCCCCGTCAGGCGATCCTTGCAGCCACACCGCTGCCCCGCTCTCTAGCATCACTGCTGCCCCTTCCACAGCTAGCCTCTCACTGCGCCGTTAGCTCTCTAGCGTCTGACACCGATGGCGTTGGTGTCGACGTCTCCCACTGCGTGGCAACCGCGCCACTCTCTCCCTCTTGCCCAGCGTGGCCTCCTCGTATTTCACTCCGTCTCAACTCCCCTTTCCCCTTTCGGTTCTCTCCTTAAATCCTCTCCCCCCACGTGACCATAACTCCACCCACTCCCCACGTGGCCCAGACTCCACCCCCCTCAATCCTTGCTCGCATTACACTACCACCCCCCCTAATGAAAACCCAGCCGTCCCCGGCTGCAACAATTACAAAAAATAATAATGCGAGCAATATTGGAACCATCTGGCATCACAGGACAACGGAGAGTATAAAACGATAACAAGAACAAGAACAATAACAATCAACGAAAGGAAAGAGATTTGGAATGCGTGCGGGTCGCCGGCCCGTCCCGAACGGGCGGCGGTACCCCCACGGACCGAGAACGCGACGGGGTCTTAAGATCGACGGGAGTAGAACCGCCCGCCGCTGTTGGAAGCCCGTCAACGCCAAGGTCCCGTCCCCCAGGGAGACCCAAGTCCGGGGTCTCCGGCAACCGTGTCTGTGGTGGGGTTGGAAGGGCAGCGGGGCCAAGTGGCCCCGTCGCCGTGGTAGGCCCACCCAGAGCAGG
The DNA here is from genome assembly GCF_965212315.1 of Lampetra planeri. Taxonomy (NCBI): domain Eukaryota; kingdom Metazoa; phylum Chordata; class Hyperoartia; order Petromyzontiformes; family Petromyzontidae; genus Lampetra; species Lampetra planeri. The sequence goes on along the minus strand of NC_136125.1, from coordinate 2,664,485 downwards.
ATTCGCCACATCCACCTGCGTCACAGCTGGTTTGTCTGTAGAAGGCACGACAGGCGCGCTTGCAGAGTCAACAGGCAAGGGCAGAGGTGCGTCGGGCGCAACAGACACCGGCAAGGCAACATCAGGGGATGACGCATCTGTCCGCGGGACCACGTAATGCTTCAGCCTAGACGTATGAACATACCAGCGCCGCGATCCGAACCGAACCCGTACGGATTGCGGGTTAGGGACTTTAATAAGCTTAACCGGCCCCTGCCATGGTTTGTGAAGCTTAGGGGAGGTCCCCGGCCGCACCTGTGGGCAGTGCAGCCATGCCATGTCCCCCACTCGCCAAGGTCATGTACCGGACGAGCATCGGGCGCAACGCTCATTTCGCGCTTGAGCCTTGGCAGTAGCCAACCGGGCCCCCTCCCGTGCCTCGGCGATGCGTCGAACCGTGTCATGAATATATTCAGGGAGAGGTTTAACAGGACCCTTCGCCCCCGTACTCAGCTGTACTTCCACCGGCGGCACATTCTCACGGCCGTACATGAGAAAAAATGGAGAATACCCAGTGGACGCATGAGGCGTCATCCGATACGCGGAGAGTACCCCAGGTATATGCAAGTCCCAATCAGCTTGTTTCTCGTCAACCGTGTGACATAGCATGGCCGACAGCGTCCGATTAAGGCGTTCCACCATGCCATCCGTCTGCGGGTGGTAAGGAGACGTACGAACCTTCTTGGTTCCCAGAGCAGCGCACACTTCCGCCAGCAATTTGGAAGAAAAATTTCGCCCCTGATCCGTGAGCAGCCGCTCTGGCGCCCCCTTGTCAATCACATATCCAAATAGGAAGGCGTCCGTGATAGACGCCGCCGACTGGTCGGGTAAGGGCCAAGCCATCGGCCAGCGTGAAAGATATTCCACCTCGACCAGCAAATATTTATTACCCCTAGCGGACGGCGGGAAAGGTCCCAAAATATCCAGCGCCACCAACTCGTTGATTCGAGACACTTGTATAGACTGCACCGGCGGCACGTAAGGGTTTTTAGGCGGCTTCCGCCGGGCACACTCGGGACACGCCCGAATGTGTCCGACAACATCCGTCATCATACCGTGCCAGAAGTAGTCACGCTGTAATGTTAACAAAGTCTTCTGCACCCCGAGATGTAACAAAGTATCGCCGTGCAGAGTCCGAATCAATTCGTACCGTAGCGACGACGGTACCACCAGACGCCAGCGGTCATGCAATCCCTCTCTCCACATGAGCAACCCATCCCGGAGAGCGGCCCCCGGCGTCCCACCGGACAGCAATTTCCCCACTCCCTTCGCAGCCTGGCCCCGTAAAGCCCCCAACGAGTCGTCAAGCAATTGTTCGCGGATCCATACCGAGCGCGGCAGGTTCAGAACCCCATCGGCCGGTCCTGGGCACACCGGAGCCCCAGGCATCTCGACAGCTGACACAACAGGCCGAGGAGGTAGCTGAACCTGCGTACACCTATTGGTACCCGACGCGCAAGCGCAAGGGGACCCCTGCGGTAATCTGGAAAGTGCGTCCACATTCGCGTGACGCGACCCCTTCCGATATTGTATGTCGAATGAAAATTCCTGCAGGGTCTCCAACCATCGTGCCAGTTGGCCAGATGGTTGGTCAACCCTCAGGGCGTATTGCAGAGCTGCATGGTCCGTGCGCACAATAAATGAGCGGCCGTAAAGATACGGCCGATATTGGCGGAGAAAATGGACAATAGCCAATAATCCGCGGCGAGTGACGCAGTAGCGGGTTTCTGCCGGGGACAGTACACGGCTACCGTAGGCTACCACGCGCTCCATGCCGCTTTTGGACTGTGACAGAACGGCCCCAATCCCAGTGTCACTCGCGTCCGTATCCAGAATAAACGGTCTATCGAAATCCGGATAGTCCAATGTCGGCGCCGTCGCCAACCGATCGTGTAGGCCCTGAAACGCCGCTTCCTCCGGCGGACCCCAACTGAACCTCCGACCTTTACCCGTAAGGAGGTGCAAGGGCCTAGCGATCATAGCAAAGTTCGGGACGAACCTGCGATAGTATGAGGCGAACTCCAAGAAGCGACGGACGTCCCCAACCGAGGCCGGGGTTGGCCAGTTACGGACGCACGCCATCTTCTCCGGGTCCGTGGCCACCCCGTCCGCACTGACTATGTGTCCCAAATAACGCACGGATCATTGCAGTAGGTGACACTTTTTCGGTTTGAATTTTAAATTTGCGGAACGCATCCTAGCAAAACCGTCTCCAATCTCTGCAAATGTTTGTCAAATGTGTGGCTAAAGACGATGACATCGTCCAAATAAATCAAACATGTCTCCCACTGCAGACCCATTAACACCAGCTCCATCAACCACTGAAAAGTGGCTGGAGCTGCATTCAAGCCCATCGGAAGGCAATTAAACTCAAACAGTCCTTGTGGCGTGCGAAAAGCCGTCTTTTCCCTCGAAGACTCGTCAAGGGGAAGCTGCCAGAATCCCGAAGAGAGATCCAATGTTGAAAAAAACTTCGCCCCAGACAAGGCATCGAGGGAATCATCCATACGCGGAAGTGGGTACGCGTCTGCGACGGACACCTTATTCAATTTACGAAAATCGACGCAAAATCGCAGTTTCCCATCCTTCTTTTTCACAAGGACCACCGGTGCGCCCCATGGACTATTAGACGGGGATATAATATCAGCGGCTAGCATATCCTCCACTGCCCCGCGAACCTGATCCCGCTCCGTCGGACTCAACCGATGCGAGTTCAACCGAATCGGAGCGGCATCCCCCGTCTCAATGTAGTGGGAAAGCAGGGAGGTGCGTCCTAAGTCAAAATCATCCTAGCTGAACACGTCGGAATAACTTAGCAACAGCGCGCGAAGCGCAGACCGCTGCTCCCTGGTCAGGGACGAATTCTCCCCGCATAACTCGGCAACCCAATGGTCATCCTGCCCCGTAGGCCCCGAAACCCCCCCTACCACGTCCCGGCAGACCCGGTTGTCATGGGTCGTGAACGCGGTCGTGGCGTGAGCCACAACCGTTCCGGCCGGGACACTGACATTCTCTGCACTCCCATTTAGCACCTGTAAGAACGGGGGCTGGCCCGGCCGGACAATTGTTTGTGCCCCAACCAACGCCGAGCCGCCCGTTATAGCCGTGGACGGCGATAACAGAACCCCCGCCGCCCCCTCAACGCCAGGTACTGGCTTCTGATATCTCAACGGGATAAGCATCTGTAAACCAGGTGGAATGTCAACAGATACCTCGGACAGCGCCTGCACCTGGCAAACAGGGGCAGACCGGCCCCATGGTGACGGTAGGAACAAAATTTTACGCCCCCCCGGTAATTCAACGCAGTTTTGATCAATCCTTATTTGAATGGGCATTTTTGCCAGGAAATCAGTCCCCAACAAACAGGGCACCGCGAGGGACCTAGAGATCAACACGGTCCCTGAAGCCGACACCCCCCCGGATGGTTATGTTGATGTCCACCTGGCCCACAATGCCCATACTTCCCCCATTCGCCGCAATGCATGAATCATAAACCACTCGCACTTTCCCTGGCGGAATGCCCAAAAGATGGAAAATGACATCCGAAATAATGGTCGCGGACGCACCCGAGTCCACCAAAATACGCACCTCGACCCCCTGAATGGAACCCGGTACCGTGGGCGACCCCGTAGCGGCCGCAACTACCCTGCGTGCCAATCGGCACCATTACATCAGCGAGCGACCCGGGTCAACTGGAGGCACCTTGTTGTTAACGACACACGGACCGCGCGGCGATGGTGATGCATGAGGTGACAGGCCTTGCCGGGTGTCTGGTGCGCACCGACTTGCCTGTACTGGTGGGTCTTTTCGTGCGGCGTCCGTGGTCGAGGCCTCCTGCTGGGGCAGACCCGGGATGCGAGCCCAGCAGTCCCTTGCGAAGTGGCCCTTACGGCCGCAGCGGAAGCACTCGACATCGTTCCGACGCGCGGCACACCCTCTGTCCTGACGTTCCCGCGCCGGCGGCGCGGACCTCGGCCCCGTCCCCCCCCCCGAGCAGGCCACTGGGCGGAGGCGGCCGTCAACTCCTGCGGTCCCTTGTCGTCAGGAACGTAGATCGCCTTCGTAGGATCCCACCCCGTAGCACCGCCTTCAACGACGCCCCCCCCCGTCCAAGCCGACACCTGCTTCCAGCGTCGGAGATTAAATTGTGCGTCCAAGCACTTAGCCACCGCCCGGGACGTCAATTTATCATGGCTGCACACCGGCATGGGGATCCCAAGGTCTCTAGATAATTCAAGCATCTTGCACAACACCAGGGGCTCCAACAAATCGGGCTCCGTCTCAGGGTATGCCGCCATCGCTAGTTCTAGAACTGCGCCTCTGTAGGCCACCGGCGATTCCTCAGGCGCCCGCTGGCGCTGAAAAAATCTCTGATGGGCGTCGTCCGGAGGCTCGTACGCATCCGCCATCTCCTCGAAGACACCCTGCAGCGTCTTCTTCTTGTCGGCCTTGATGGAGCGGAAGAACCGGACGGACTCGTCGTCGAGAAGTGTTGGTAAGACTTCCAGGGCCTCTTCCTGAGCTGTTTTGACATGCCGTTTCACTTCTGACACCAATGTAATAAAGGACTCTCTCTCAGATGTCGATCTCCGTTGTCCTTTATTGGGTTCGTAGAATCTCCGTACCACGGCGTCTCGCTCAGGCCCGCATCCCGCTCGACGACCTCTCCACAGTCCTCGGCTGCCCCGTTGTGCAGGCTCCCTGCTGTTCCAATATGCAGTCTCACTGCTGCCCCGTCAGGCGATCCTTGCAGCCACACCGCTTCCCCGCTCTCTAGCGTCACTGCTGCCCCTTCCACAGCTAGCCTCTCACTGCCCCGTTAGCTCTCTAGCGTCTGACACCGATGGCCGTCGGTGTCGACGTCTCCCACCGCGTGGCAACCGCGGCACTCTCTCCCTCTTGCCCAGCGTGGCCTCCTCGTATTTCACTCCATCTCAACTCCCCTTTCCCATTCCGGTTCTCTCCTTAAATCCTCTCCCCCCATGTGACCCTAACTCCACCCACTCCCCACGTGACCCAGACTCCACCCCCCCTCAATTCTTGCTCGCATTACAAATGTATATACTTTTTCCAGATTGAATTACTGAGGCTAGACAGCTGGGTGTTAAGGTGTTTTCTGGTGCACTTTTATCCCAGTAGGAAGTGCGAATATAGAAGTTGTAGAGAAGGTGTATTCAATTACTAATTTGCATCATGCTGGAGATTGTGAGGCGCTGACGAGATGCAGGGGAACTCCTCTCAGTGACTCATACGTGTGGGGGGGCGCTGGATTGGGATACGCAATTTGGTAAATTAGAGTTCTCATCCCATTATATGTGCAATTAATTCCTCTCAGCCACCAAATACTTCATTCTAATGGGACCTTTTTGCCATAACAAAATATGAAAAATGAGAAGTTTTACCCTTTCTGCTCTGCACAGACACTCATAAAAAGATCCCATGATATAGCTGCTCACCGGGAGCTATAAATGGTCAGATACGTGCATTGTCTTTGTACTTTTCGCCTTTTGGAGTTCTCTGGTCTGACACTGGTGAGACTAGGCCATAAAGAAGGCTGTCTCTGGTGTAGGCCAATCAGTTTCAAAGACAATGCATATATTATCACAGCATGTTTGTTTGCATGTTCACCACAAGTACGTGTGATTAACGCAAACTTGATTCCTTGCAAAAGGTATCTATTTGGTGTCTGAACATTTTAACACCTATTTTATTGCCAGCAGGGTAACTCTTGATTATTAATGATTATGAAGGGTAACTCCTATTCTTATTTTTCATAAAGTCTTCATTGTTAATAGGATTCATTCGTGGTATGGTTCCTCTTATCCATGAAAGTAACAGGGAAAATGAGACAAAATCCAATAGAGGGGCAGTGGAGGCGCCATCTCGTGTGCGCTGCCTCACATGTGCAGCACTATGCCACGTTCATAATCATCTTCATCATCACCTTGTCATCACCTTGCCATCATCACTATACCACCACCATCTTCCTTTTATCATCATCTTCAACATGATCTCTTTATCCATAAACTTCATAATTAGCCTTTGTCTCTAAACAATGCCTTCACCATCACTCAGTCTTCGCGATGACACGACCCATTTCACACTTGTACGTGAAAGCATCACCATCTGTTAACGTCAGTGGCGAGTGACATCTGAAGTGGCCCTGCTCTCTCCCCCCATCGCCACCCTTCCCCACCACCCCCACTTCAACCGGTAACAGCATGGTGAAGTATGGTTGACCAGCATGGTGACGTATGGTTAAATAACAACCGCAATTCGCCACTTAGTGGCCTTGATGTCACCACGGAGCTCATGACAGGCTAGGTGCACTGTTAGGCTCGCTGGCAGGTCATGGGACAGATCCAGATGTTACTGGTGGACTTACTGGGAGTATGGTTGAACATCCTCTATGACCAAGGCACTGTGAAGAGGCCTTTATGCAGCAGTGAATTGGCAAAGGAATGTAAAGTATAGTATCGGTTCTAACAATAGAAATTACATCACAAGCCATAAAATGGTTGAGTTCCATTCTTTACGCTGTGGACACGTTTTAAACAGGTATCGCAGGAGTCACGTTCTTCAAGCTGTCATGTGAAAACTGGCTGCAAGACGGTTCAGCTGAAGAGACGTTCTCCTATTCATACACGGCAAGGTCCGGCAACACCGAGTTCAACCTATTCAGCACGCACCTTCACCAGACACCGAATCTCCTGTTGCCCGCGGGAGATCTGGACGCCCAAGGGTTACTGGATCTCCAAGCTAATGTGTGCAATTCTTTTGGAGCTTGTTCATCAGCATCAATACTTGTGAACGTGAGTCATAAACATATCTTGTAAAATTATGAATAGCGCATGGTATCCTTCACACTTTGGTTTTGGCAGCCAGTTTTTTTTTATTCATAATTGATATTTAGGTTAGGCCACGCTGTCATTATCGCCCCATCTGCACATGACTTCCTCCCCCTCCACTGTTTTCCCTCTCGCCACCTCCTCAGTATCTTGATCCCACTCTCCCGGTGCTCCAAACCCTCAGCATTCCTGTAGCTGCAACCCAACATTTAAAGTATTTGGCTGCTATAAATGTCAACATAAGCCACTTCGTTGAGCTGTCATTTGTGGCCAGGTCGCTTCTGAAATATAGATAAATAGCTCAGGAGGCCCTACCTGGTAAAAAAAATTAGTTCATAAAAAAAGAATATCTCACATTGCTATTTCTCTGCTTTAAATTGGTGAGCAATTAGTGGATGTTTGCATCCCTAAGAAGCTAAGAGACCAAGTTAGCAGAATGGTTGTAAGTTTCAGGAGTAACTGTGTCAGACCTTGGTTAACTATGTTCTTAAAATGTTTTGACGGATTGAGGAAGACTTGGTACGATGTTTGCCAATATAATTTGTTTAACAGGTGACGCGTCCTTCAGTGGAAATTCTGAAAAACAATACCCGTGCAATGCTGGCATTTGGAGGAAAAATCAATGATCTGGTGCTCCAGGGCAGTGCCCTTCTGCCCGGGATCCTATTGACAGTGTTTGCATCTTTAGAAAATACATCAGTGGATCCAGAAATAAATGAGGTACTTGAGAAATCTAAATTAATATTTTCAGTTTGTGAATGCCAATGTTTTAATATTGACACACACATGCACACAAATATACAACTGGCTGCAAAACATATGCGTTGTTGACGCGAATTCGCCTCCTGTGTTTGAACACTCTTCATTTCTATTGGATTACCTAATCCTAACAATCTTGATTTTAAGGTTTCGTAACTGCAGGAATTCATAGTCTTTGGTTCTTTCGGTAAAGTCACCGTAGGTATAAAATAAATCACGACATTTCGGGCGAAACACAAGCGCCCGTCATCAGGTGGAACAGATACAGCAGGAGAACTGCTGACATAGGAGAACACAGCACAAGCACCACAGTCAAATCACTGTCACTTAGTGTCAAAGGATGGTCGTCATCATCATCTGGGATTAAGTAGCACAGAGGGGGTTTACATGGGTTGAGTATGTGTGCAGGTGGTGGAGGACAGCGACCAGGTGAAAAACCGAGGTGGTAATTGGGTGCTATGAATAGTCCTCCGAAGTCATCAGAGGTCTGGTAGCGATTGTACAACCTGCTGTAGGATCAAGCATAAGAACTGAATGGCAAAGATGATATTAGTTGTGTTGACCTCTTGACCTTGATATACTGCACTCCAATACTCCTCCTGGCAAATTGGAAATACAAATTGTCGATAAATTGTGCCGATTTTTTTTATTTAGGAAAGTTTTCTTCCAGTGGCATTTGTAAATAGAAAATACAATCCTTCATGAATTGGGTCCATGATTAAATAACTGAAGAGTGTGCTCAATGTGTTGTTCCACAATGAGACTGTACATGTGGTTAATGCGGGTGTTGGCTTGTGTTCACTAGCTCCAGAAAGAGCTCATCAAGATAATGATGTCGATCAGCGTACCCCTGCAGAATAAAAACTCAATTTCTCAACTGGCATCATCTTTGAATTCCATAGTTTCATATTCAGGCCCAAGTGACCAGGTCTGTATAAGTGATACATGTGTAGTGTCTTGATATTACTCACACCGACACGGAGTAACAGGTCACCTGCTTACACTTTATTAATCCTACTCTTGCACCCGTTGCAGGCACTCCTATGACTGCCTTCCACTGTCACCACACACTCTGCTTCTACTACTACTCTGCACCCCACCTATTCCACATCTCACCTACTCTGCATCTCACCTACTTTGCACCTCACCTCCTCCGCACCTCACCTACTGTCTCCCATCGCACCGCTGCCCTCTCCTACGCTGCCCTGTACCCACTCACCCATCTGTCCCGGGCTGGGGGTGTTCAGCCAACACCCGCCCGGTGACAGCGTGAGGGGCGAGGTCCCGTTGACGGCTCGAGCGGCAGCGGCGAGATGTCTTCACTCTTGGTCCCCAAACAACTCCACTTTGCTCACGCACACTCCCGCTTATATACCCCTCCTCATTCAGAGTCCTCACGCGCTCCCCACTTAAGCTGTCGCCTCCACGGCGCCTGTTGCACTCATTAATCCCTTATCATCACCCCCATTTCCCGTCTCTCCTGCGCCAACCTCCTGCCCCAGCGCGCACACCTGGTCGTCCTCGATTGCACCCGCTTCTCAACCTTAATAACTGTGCGCACTGCGTACATCTCTACTCTACACATGCACCACTGTAAGCCAATATGTTCCTTTGATATATACTGTGTGATGTAGCAATTTGATTAATTCATATGCCTGTCCCACATTAGAATGCTTTAATCAACACTGCAACAACAATTTTGCAACAAATGAAGGTGATGAGAAATGTGCAAAGGAAGTATATAGCGAAGGTCATTACAGGTAATTGGTATGCATTTTATACACAATTAAAGTAACAATGTTGGCATGACCAACTGCAGATTCTAAATGTATTTCAATTACTGAAAGTTAAACTTTTTCTAAAGACGTAACTTGAAGGGAATAATAATTGTGATTTTGTGACTTGGATTGAGTTGTGTCTTTATATTTGGCAGACATCTTTGAAATGGGTGCAAATGCATTTCAGATGCAATTGAATTTACAAAGTGATGTAAACGACAACCAAATATCATCTTTTGCAAAAAATGACTCATATTTGGTAAGTGGTTATTTTATCATTGTATTATTCATAGTGGGGTTTTTTCTTTTTTTCTTAAATTTTTTTCTATTTACGTGACTTTACCGAAAGAACCAAGAATATGAATCCCTGAAGTCACGAAAGTTTTAAGTCTAAATTTATTATTCTGCTTACATTGTTGTATATCTCCTTTGCCATTAATGTTGCCAAGTAAATATCCCATGCAATAGGTTGTAATTGTAAATACAGTGGCTGCTTCCTTCATTGTAACTACTTTTGATATCAGTCTGCTCATCCTTATTATGTTTACTTTTATGACAATTTAATCTTACATATCTTATTCCTGTCATACAATAAGTTAAATAACATTATTTCTGAAAAGCTTTAGTCAGCTTTACATAAAATTAGTGATTCGCTCAGCAACTATGTCTGTTGCCACTTTAAAATATCTCTTATCCAAAACTGGAAGGCACTCATCCTTGCCCACTTTTTAAACTGCTGCATCAGGAGCGCAAAAGCAGTGACCTCGGGATTGCAGGTCCAATGTGCTGAAAATTACACGATGGCAGTATCCCTAAAGTAAATAATAATTAAAAAACAATGTTATAGAATAATTTTCATAATTAGCAAGTGCAAATAAAATGTATGTTGTCTCTGAACTGAGTAAACATTGTTCCACTGCTAAGTATTCACTGATTTTAAAATGTGTAAACATTTTTGTTTTTCTCAGAAAAATACCTTCGATAATGCGTACAACACATTGCTGCTGATTGGAGAAGTGGAAAGTAAAAATTCTGTATCTGGAGAGAAGGCCGTCACGTTAAATGGTAACAATATGTCTCTAGTGATGCAGACAGTTTCTGAGCAAGCCCTCCTCAACTCAACCTGGAAATCAATAGATGGGAGTGATGCTTCACTTATTGGGACCAATAGTTCAACATTATTACAGCTGAAGGACAAAGTAAATGTCCAGGTACAAATCATTAACATATGTTTATGTTTATCCAGTATATCCAGTGATAATCATAATTTTAAGCCAACTAATTTGATGTGAAATCTATAATTTTGATAGTATCAGTGGAATGTATTTTTACATACTGTTTGTGTATATTTTTATGTAGGAACTGTATGTGTTCTCTTTTCAAGGTATGTTCATTTGTAGAAAATCCATTTTTGTGGGATAAGAAATCTCCCGTGAACAGTTCGGTGGTCAGCTTGAAAATTAGCATTGCTAAAAAACGTATCAATGTTACCTCTGCAATAATCAAGGTTACAAATCAAAGAATTGTAGGGCAGGAGATTTCACTGCCAGTACTTACCACAAACGACACTGTGCAAGGTAAAGCATTTGTCAATGCAAACAGTGGAATGGTCATAATATTGGATTTTCTACCGACCAGTGACATTCTGAATGAAGTGGAGCTCTTACTACGCTTTGAAAAACAGCCAGAGTTTGAGCCACTGCTCTATGACTTCAGCTTTGTTGTGAATTCCAGCACATCGGGAAATGACAAACTGCATCAGTCTTTGAACACGGGTGGATTCGGATTCAAAAACAAGATGGTGAATAGTGTTCAGGCTCTTCCTCGATTTTTCATTCCCAGTAATGCAACTCAGGTAGGAGTTTATCATATTGCTGCCCTCTATACAGGTAAGCGTAAAAAATATCTTACCTTTCAAAGTACCATAATTTTTTGTATGTTTGTGTGTGTGTGGACGTGTAACGCTTTTAACTGACAAACTGTTGGGTTTACGTTTCACAAAATACAGACAACAAACTAAGCCCCTAAACGAAAACTCGCTATGTTTTTGCCCTTGGTCAAATATAAACTAATAAAATCAAACTTGATTTGAAGCTTTCGTGACTGCAGGAAATACTCTTTGGTTCTTTCGGTAAAGTCACGTAGAAAGAAAATAAATTTAATAATAGAATACGACGTTTCGATTGCAACACAAGCAACCATCATCAGGTATAACTAAATTTGAGAGAGAGACAAAACACAGACATGGAGACACACAGACAGACACACAAGCAGAAAGAGACAACACAGACACAGAGAGAGACACACAACTTAGACAAACAGAGACCCAATGCCTCTGTGTCGAGGCCTTACATGAAGAGAGAGGGGGGGGGGCAGAGAGAGAGAGAGGTGGGTCTGCTGGGGCAGCTGCTGGAGCAGAGAAATCAGCATGTCAATGAATCCACCCCGAAGCAACTTAGGGAAAAAAAATCGAATGGCCCTATGAGAGCCTGGTAAATTTTAGAGAGATAAATAGTTTGAGAAAACAAAATTTACCAAATCTTTTGGAAATATAATGTAATGCAACACAAACTTTTTAACTTTTTAACTGATCGTGGCACCAAAGCACGCATCTGCGCATGCGCAGAAACGCGGTTGCCCATAGCAATGCACACGAGCTCGCTGAGTGGTGACAGGGAGGGAAGTTCTTCTTCATGTTAAAAACACACAAAAAAACAGAAGCACAACACTGAGGTAAATCCTGAACAGCGTGATGTCCTCTTCTGCCCCCCCCCCACCCCAATATGTTCAGTTACTACTATAGAGTCAGTAGATACTATTGTTGTCAGTAAATCTACTAGAGTCAAGATATACTACTATAGATTCCGTTGATATAACTATAGTCATTAGATACTACTATAGAGTCGGTAGATACTACCATAGAGTCGGTAGATACTACCAGAGGTGTGGACTCGAGTCATGTGACTTGGACTCGAGTCAGACTCGAGTCATGAATTTGATGACTTGCGACTCGACTTGGACTTGCATAACAATGACTTTGTCCCACCTATGAGATGTGGACTCGAGTCATGTGACTTGGACTCGAGTCAGACTCGAGTCATGAATTTGATGACTTGCGACTCGACTTGGACTTGCATAACAATGACTTTGTCCCACCTCTGGATACTACTATAGAGTCGGTAAATACTACTATAGAGTTAGTATTGAGTTAGTAGTTACTATAGTCAGTACATACTACTATAGTCAGTAAATACTACTATAGTTAGTAGATACTGCTATAGAGTCAGTAGATACTGCTATAGTCAGCAGATACTGCTGTAGAGTCTGCAGATACTACTATAGGGTTAGTAGTTACTGCTATCGTCAATGGATACTACTATAGTCAATCAATATTACTATAGATTCAGTAAATATTACTATAGTTATTAGATACTACTCTAGAGGCAGTAGTTACTACTATAGAGTAGGTAGATACTACCATAGAGTCGGTAGATACTACCATAGAGTTGGTAGATACTACCGTAGATACTGCTATAGAGTCAGTAGATACTGCTATAGTCAGCAGATACTGCTGTAGAGTCTGCAGATACTACTATAGGGTTAGTAGTTACTGCTATCGTCAATGGATACTACTATAGTCAATCAATATTACTATAGATTCAGTACATATTACTATAGTTATTACATACTACTCTATAGGCAGTAGTTACTACTATAGAGTAGGTAGATACTACCATAGAGTCGGTAGATACTACCATAGAGTTGGTAGATACTACCGTAGAGTCGGTAGATACTACTACAGTCAGTAGATACCACGACAGTCAGTATATACTGCTGCAGCGTTAGTAGATACGACTATAGAGTAAGTAGATACTGCTTTAGAGTCAGTAGATAATACTATACAATAAGTAGATTCTACTATAGTCAGTAGCTACTACAGTATTCCGTAGATACTACTGTACAGTCAGTAGGTAAAACTACAGTCAGCAGATACGAATATAGAGTCAGTAGATACTACTATAGTCCATAGATACTACTGTAGTGTATGATGGAGGCGCACACCTTCTCTGCAGGCAACACGTTTATTAACACAATAACACGCAGAATGACCAAAGGGGGTGAGTCCCGGCTAACTATATCTACACCTTTTGTCGGAAACTACGATCTTTTCCTCAAGCCCTGAGTCCCGCGCCCTGGCTACCAGCTTACTCCCGCTCGCTCCGCCACCAACAACCTCGAACCCCTTCCGGCCCCCGCCCTCAACCTCTTCCGGCGTGGCCCCGCTCTTCCCTTCGCCGCGCCCCTCCCCCCGGATACAAGGAGGGGCTCCACACATACATTACCCCTCTTTCCTGGTACTGCTTCCCTATAGCGACATATTTTATGATGCTATATCACACCCCCCCCTTTGTAAAATTCCAGCCGTCCCGGCTGTCAACAGCCCAGAACCCAATAGTGTCCCCCAACAATAAATAACCGGCGACCGAATAATAAATACCGTATATACAGTTTACGAGGTGGGGGGGAGGGGGGGGCGGAAGAGAGAGATTGAAGTCAATAACAGGAACAAAACAAAAAAAAATATCCGAAGTGTTAGGTGTGGGACTTTCCTGAGAATCACCCCCCCCCCCCGGATGCATGCCTCAGCTCGTCAGGAACACCCGACACTCGACCTGTATGTAATGGGGATGAAGGGATTTCTCACGGAGCAACAAAAGGCTTAAGGCGCGAGGGGTGCACAAACCAACACTGGCGACCAAATCGAATTTTAACACATTGCGGCCTGTCGGCCTGAACCATGTCGACCGGCCCTCGCCAAGGTTTGTTAAGCTTGGGAAAGATACTCACAGGAACCTGAGGGCAGTGCAACCAAGCCCTATCACCCTGAGCCCATGTTTTGCCGGATAGCCGAAGCCCCCTTAGCTGCTCATTGGCCGACTGCCGTAAGGCCGAATTCTCCCTAGAAGTCTCCCGTGCCTCTGACACCCTCTGAAGGGTAAGACGCATGGGCTCAGGCATGTTAGCCTTAGTCTTATTCAGGCCCGTGTTCAGTTGAACCTCGATCGGGGGTTCCTGCTCCCTCCCATACATAAAAAACGGCGAGTATCTGGTAGAAGCGTAGGGAGCCATCCTCTATGCCAGAGAACCCCAGGAACGTGCGTGTCCCAGTCGGTCTGAGACTCACTGACCTGCTGACTCAACATTGAAGTTAAGGTTCTGTGCAGTCGCTCCACCATCCCGTCTGTCTGGGGATGATAGGGTGACGTTTGAACATTTTTCGTGCTCAATGAGTCACATATTTCGCTTAATAATTTAAATGAATTTTTTTCCCCCTGATCAGTGAGGAGGTGCTCCGGGGCCCCCTTGTCCAACACGTAGCCGTGGAGAAACGCCTCCGTGATAGACGCAGGCGACTGGTTGGGAAGCGGCCAGGCCATCAGCAAGCGGGAAAAATATTGCACCCTGACCAATAAATATCTATTTCCCCGCGGTGTGGTCGGAAATGGCCCAAGAACGTCAAGCGCGATGAGCTCGTTAATACGGGATACGCGAATGGATTGCACACACTCCTTCAGCACATCACTCACATCTCCTGACATTCCTGGTCAAAAAAAGTTGAGTTTGAAGGTTGAAAGCATTTTGTGCACGCCAAGGTGCAGCAGCTTCTCATGCACCGCCCAGATGATCTTACTCCTGAGGACAGTGGGCACCACAATGCTATAATGGTGCAACCCAACATCCCAGTGCATCAAGAGTCCCCCTTTGAGGATAACTGGAGTCACCCCATGGGGTTTTGCCCCCCCCCAGGCTCCCTGATACGGCGCCACAGTTTAAATAAGGAGGAGTCTTCCGCCTGGAGGCGTCCCCACTCAGTATGTTTGAGGCCGAGGGTGGCATCACACACGTCAGGATCCTGGAATTGTCAGGGGTTTGAACCTCCACCACCGCCACCACAGGAGGAGGCACTGCCTCGGCGGATGGCTTGCAACGACCCGAACCAGAGAGACACGCACTCTTGTCGCTCAGTGGTAAGCGTGATAGCGCATCCACATTCGTGTGCCGCGCATTCTTATGGTAAGAGACGTTAAACGAATATTCCTGGAGGAAATCCAACCATCGTGAGAGCTGGCCAGATGGTTGATCAATGTGTAGCGCATACTGGAGGGCGGCGTGGTCGGAGCACACCTCAAAACGCCTGCCATACAGGTACGGTCAATATAGCTACACACAAAAAACTATAGCCAGCAGTTCACGGCGCGTGACACAGTCGCGCTGCTCAGCAGGGGACAACACTCTGCTGCCATATGCCACGACACACTCTACCCTGTCGACAATTTGGGATAACACGGCACCAATTCTGGAGTTGCTGGCGTCGTTGTCAAGAATGAAGGGCAGCGAAAAATCGGGGTATCGGAGGGGAGGGGCGTTCACCAGGCATTCCCGGAGCGCAACAAATGTGGCCTCCTCCTCCCCCCAGCGGAATTTTTGGCCTTTGGCCGTCAGGACGTGGAGTGGTTTTGCAACAGAGGCGAAGCCGGGTATGAAGCGCCGGTAATAGGACACAAACCCGATAAAGCTGCGTACTTCACCCACCGACTTGGGGGTAGGCCAAGTGCGCATGCACGCAGTTTTATCCGGGTCCGTTGCTATTCCCGCCTTGCTAATGATGTGCCTCAAGTATTGAAGGGACTTTTACAGCAGGTGGCATTTCTGTGGCTTAAATTTCAGATTAGCCGCTTGCATCTTAATAAAAACCGCGCGCAATTATGCCAAATGCTCCTCGAACATGCGCTAAACACAATGGCGTCGTCGAGATATATGAGGCAGGAGTCCCATGAGCCTCTGAAACGTCGCCGGTGCCGAGTGAAGACCTATTGGAAGCCGATTAAGCTCAATTAACCCTTGGAGTATACGAAAGGTGGTCTTAGGCCTTGAGCATTCATCCAAAGGCAATTGGCAGAATCCCGATAACAGATCCAGTGTCAAAATAAAATACGCCTCCTCCAGAGCATCAAACGAATCATACATTCGCGGAAGGGGGTACGCATCCTCCACGGAGATTTTATTAAGCTTGCGGAAGTCGACGCAAAAGCGCAAGCTCCCATCATGTTTTTTAACGGGCACTATAGGCACTCCCCACTGACTGGTGGATGGAGATATCACATCTGCAGCCAACATTTCGTCGACTGCCTGCCACACATGGTCTTTTTCTGTGGGGCTTAACCGATAGGGATTTTGCCGAATGGGAAGGGCATTACCCGAATCGATGTGGTGGCTTAAGAGAATGGTGCGGCCAATATCAAATTTACTTTTACTGAAAACATCAGAAAATTATCGTAAAAGCGCATGCAACCGCTTCCTCTGAGCGTCAGACAAATCGGGGTTTCCAGAGCAGAGTGCATCCATCCAGTCGTCATCATCACTCTGTTTCTGCTCCATAGCCGACACGACTCCTATGCCACCAACGATGTTTCCCTCGCAGCCTATGTGTGGGCCAGTACAATGCCCGCTTGCACAACCGACGCCTTTGACCTGGCGATAATGATTTGAATAACAGGCTCTTGGTTGCTAGAAACCAACGTTTGAGCCCCAAGGAGCGTCAAGCCCTGACTTACTTTATTCGATGGTCCCAACAGGATCCCTCCCGCGGTCGCTTCCCAGTCAAGCTGTTTGCGCAGCAGTAAGAGAACAAGCATTTGCATATCGGGGGGGATTTTAACCATTCTACTTGCCAATGCCTGGACCATGGCGTTAGCCATGCACAATCGAGTAGGGGATAAAAGAAAGGCGACATGATGGCCCGACGGTAACTCAAGACATTCTTGGTCAAAAAGGATCCGTAGGGGCATCTTTCCCAGGAAATCTGTCCCCAGCAGACAGGGTATGGCCAGGGATGTCGAAACTAGAACCGACCCCATTAATTTAATGCCAGCAATAGACACCTCAGCCGAGATCTGGCCAATAATGCCCAATGACCCGCCATGGGCGGTGAAACATGGGGCCGCAAAGGAAACGACATTTCTAGGGCAGAATATTGTAAACCAATTCCGAAATAATGGTAGCGGATGCTCCTGTGTCAACGAGCACACGTACCTCCACCCCCTCTATCGTTCCAACAACAGCTGACGATCCCACCACCGCAGCGACCACCTGGTGGGCCAACTCCGACCACTGACCAGGACGGTGTAACCAGCCATCTCCCGGCGGAATCGCAACTACCCACCCCATGCCCCGGCGAGAGCGCCCGACGCCCAAACGTGATGAATGAGGTGTTTACATGGGTGGAGTGTGAGGTGTACCACAACTCGCCTTAGGGCCAGACGGAGTTCAGGGGGTCCGTGGAGATGGCGAAGATGGCCCGGAGAGTCCTCTTGTGGCGCAGCATCCTGATGCGACGTGCATCGGCAGACCGCAGTTGTAGCAGCGGATGGGGCCACACCCCTGACGAGAGAAGGTCCCTCGCCGCCAGTTGCATCCCCCTCGTCGCTCCATGTTCTCCCTCCGCCAACCACCCCCGTCGACCGCAGCACAGGCCTGGGTGGACTCAGCCTCTTCGGGTACACCGAAACCCTCAGATGGTGCAGTGCACGCCACCACTTGCGTGCGTCGTCGTAGATTGCAGTGTGCTTGAATGCACCGTGCAATGTTGAGTGATGTTAAATCGTCGTCTTCTGTAGCTGGCAGGGCAACGTTTCATCGCCAAAGCTTATAAACGTTATAAAACTAAGGAGTCAATCCCGTCGTGTTCCATCTTCGGAAAAGCCGCCTGCGCCAGCGCCAACAGAGTGCTGTGGAAGGCGAGAGGTGTCTCGGCCTCCCCCCGCCTGAGCGCGGCAAACTTTTGATGAACGTTCGATGGCAGATCATAAATTGATGCCATCTGCGCGAAGGCCATCGGCAACATGGCCCTCTCCGCCGGTGGGACGGCGCAGAACGCTGCCAAGGCGTCGTCGTCCAAGGAGGCGGGAAGTGTATGCAGCGCCTCCGCCTCCGTCCAGTCCGCCAAATCACAGTTTACCTTGAAGCGGCGCTGGAAAGTGTCCCAATCACCTCCCGCCGCTGTAAACTCCTTAAAGAACGGCAACCGGTACTTGGGTGATGGAGCTCCACAGGCGGTTTCAGCAGGAGTTCCATTTTGGCAGGAGTTTCATTTTTCCCGCCCGGGCGCCAAAATGGTGGCCGTGCGTGAGGGCTGCACAGCAGGAGATTCCCGCGTGGAAAGCAGCAGCCGGCTCGACTTCCTCCGCCTCCGGCACCCCAACTTCTACAGGTGGCTCCTCCTCGTTGAGCCCGGTGAGCAGCGCCGCTGCAGCCACCAGAAGCTCGGCGATGCGGGCACGACACGACCGGCGCACTCCCGCCAACGGTGGTGAAGCGAATACGCAGTGGGCGTCCTGCTGTTCCGCCGGTAGCATCGCCTCGCTCCCCCTTTCCGGAGCTGTTTGTGGGACAGATTCTTCGCCAGTGGCGGCTCCTGCAAAATCTCTCAGGGGGGGCAAATGTCTGGATGATTGATAAGGATAAGGTCCACCCATGCAATGGATAAATTAACAGCTTAAGCATGTAAAGGCAACTTCACTTCTTTAATATTAATGAAAAATAAAGTGACTCTTACAATACATCTTGTTTGTTTCTATACTCACTATTAAAAAAACCACTCAAGTTTATTTTATTAAAGATTCCACTAGGTGGCGACAAATTATATTGTTGGATGAAACGTGCTTACGTATGATGACGTAAGCACGTATGATGACGTAAGCACGTTAGGGCGAGCCCTCCCGGAAGCCATAGAGAATGCCTTGCAGCGCCCCCGTTCGAAAAAAAACATCTTTGAATGTAAGTCTATGGGACCACTCGGGGCGATTCTCAGCTGGAGGGAAATCGCCCAAAAAGAGGTGGTACTCCACAGAACGTAGCATGACGCTGATTGGACTATATCCAGAGGCACAGTGACGGCTAGCGTAACTCTGTGGTTGAATGACATTGGTGGTGCGTCGCCCAATCGCCCTAATGAAGAAACCGCCCCTGTTCTTCGCCGTCCTCATTTTGGCACATGGTCTCCCGCTCGCTCCGCCACCAAAAACCCCGAACCCCTTCCAGCCCCCGCCCTCAACCCCTTCTGGCGTGGCCCCCACTCTCCCCTTCGCCGCGCCCCTCCCCCCGAATACGAGGAGGGGCTCCACACATACAGTACACCCCTTACCTGGTACTGCTTCCCTATAGCGATATCTTTTATGACGCTACACTACTATAGTAAGTCGATACTATTACAGTCAGACGCTACTACTATAGTCAGTAGATACTACTATAGAATCACGAGATACTATTGACTCTATTGTATGTAGGGTGTGTAGGTATATATGTCTACAAAATAAAAACTGGCTGGGGGTAAAACATTTTTTTAAGGGAGGGGGGATTGACAATTTTTGGGAACCTTTTTAGATCAACTATTTACCCCCCACTTTCTATTACTTTTTAATTCAGGACTTCTGCACAATAGCTTGGTATTTGTGTATGTATATGTTATGTTTTTTTAAGAAAAGACACGTTTTGAAAAATATTTTCCGCTTGGCAAAGCCAAGTACTTCCTGCTAGTATTCTACATAACATACTTTATGTGCACAACAACATTATTGCATTGCAATTGGCACTAATTTCTCCTTATGTTTCATGTTATTTTGCAGGCAGTGACAAAAAGCTTGTCATTAATAAAAAAGTCAAAATAAACGCATGGACAATAGCTTGCAAATCGAGGGACATCTCCGTTAACGAGTGGAAATACACCTCGGCACAGGTACGTTTATAACAATATATCATTTTACCAGGTTTTCTATATAAGATCGATTATCATTATGATTTCATATTGGTACACTTGAGCTAGAGTAGGCTCTGGAAGTAAACATTTCAAGCAGGATTTTTAATTGTACGGGCCGAATCTACTTTGTTATTCATTACATTTCACCAGATTGCTTCTAATCCTGTTCATAAAACATAAATGCCAAGTTTGGATAATAGTAAATTATCTCTTATATGCCACGTCTTATTTTAAAATCTTTTCCAAGAATCGGAGGAGACATTTGTATCGGAAGCAGTGATTACTCGCTGTCTCTATCACGTGCGACTGATTTTTTTCAATTGTTTAAATAACTGCAACATTTTTCACGTGAAGAGTGATATCTGTATTGGAATATGTGCAATAATTCAGTATTGTGGTGATATCTGGGAACAGGTTCACCCAAACTCCACACGTGATATGACAGTCTGTGTGGTTGGTGGAGACCAGAGCGCTGGTGATATAAATTTTGGTCAACAAAACGTATTTATTGCAGCAGAGTTTTTGACACCAAACCTTATTGATTTTACAAGTGTCTTCACAAAATTTGACCTGGAGACAAACGGTGCCGTTTTTGCGACTGTCACTGTCATCGTCTTGCTCTATATCATCGTGATGCTGTGGGCAAGAAACCAAGACATACAAGATCAAGATAAGGTAAATGTTATGTTTTAGATTTGCATCGTCTCATATAATTGCACGAGTATTTTACACTTATTTTTTGTATTTAAGTAAATATTGGTATATACTGTAACTAGCTTCTATACGTGGGTGGCACTGAATCACAATTCTTGCTTTTATTTCCTTCAGAACAAAGTGTTTTATCTATCGGACCTCGATGGAGACAATAAGTGCTGGCTCTTACTACGAGTGAAAACAGTGTCAGAAGAGGATTCTGGTACTCAGTCATGTGCCTACTTCAACCTGTACTTTCACGAGTCTGAACTCGGTACACGGGAACTCGCTCACCCAGATTTAAAGGTAATTTAAAATGCATTTTTGTTTACATAAAATTTTCAGTCGACAGCTCTGAGTGCTACCAATAAACTATATGGATAGCGGACTTATACCTTTAACCAGGTGCTGTGTAAATGGGATGCATATTCGTTGGTTATTCATAATTAATAAAAGCTAACACCAAGAAGCTGCTTTGGCAGTGCTGTAAATGCACTCGCGGCAAAAATAACTCTCCACTTCTCTAATCTATGCTCATACAAAGTACAGATGGCCCCTGCTTTTAAGACACTTTGCGTTCCTGGAAACATTGTCGGCAATCGGACCCTATGTTCCTATAAGACAGTTGAAACAGTAAAAACATCAGTTGCCGATGTGCTTTTCTTTTTACTAGCCATATTCAACAGGCTTTTATAGGTAATCACAAAAACACGGGAATAACAAAAGCTCAATCCCAAGTCATATTGGGAACCAGACTGACGCTTTTCAAATGTGTTCAATCATGTCGGAAGATGCGTCGTAAATAAAGTTTCTGTGTCGTAAATCGATTCATGATGGCGTTATGTCACGTGACGAAAAGCCAATGCGAGCAGGGTGGGGAATTGGTGGACCAACTCCACCCAAGACCTTGCTGGCATTGCTGTTGCCTGCCTGGCGCAGCTCCGTCCACTGCCAGGCCCTCGTGCGCCATCATCGCTAGTCTCCGCTAGCAACTCCTCTGGGGGCGAATCGCATGACCCTCTACCATGCCGCCGGGCTTGGCTGCGAACTCGACGGGCCCGCCCCTGGCAGGCTTCCATCTCTTCCTGAGTTTCCGCGTCCCCTGTACAGGACAGTGGTTTATCTGAGCAACGCTCTCCTGGAGGGTACTTCTCTGAGTGCACCAGCGTGCGCCACCAGTTTGTTATCCCACACCCCTGCTGGGCAACCAATTCGCACCTCACCTCACCCAGGGGTTAATACTCCACCCCTTGCGTTGAGTTGGAGGCGCCCGTGCAACTGTCGCTTTAGGTGTGTACATTTATGCGTGTATGTACCTATAGGTACCCTTACCCACGGGTGGGTATGTTTATATGTGTATCTCTTCACAGGGGTGGTGTGACCATAACCTATGGTCGGCCCCTCACGCCCACAGCAAATCTACTTTTCCCGCCTTTCCGCAACATCTGGCGGGGCGGGTGTGGTTATATTGGGCTGTGTCTGGTCTCGTCTGATAAAGGGGAACCGCTTTGTGGATAATACAAAGCACTCGCCGGTGGCCCCTTTTCGCGCGATGTAAGCACGGCCTAAATTGAGCTCCTCGTGCTACACCCATGGCGAATCTGCACTGTTCCTGCCTTTTTGCGAACTCTGGGGCGCGGAGCATAGTTATATTGGGCTGTGCCTCGTCTCAGCGGAAAGAGGGGTTCCGCTTTGTGCACGAAACTACTCAGCGGCGGCTCCTCTGCGAGCGGTGTGAGCATGGCCAAGTTGGCTCCTTGCCCCACGTACACACCCACCAATACCCCCTCAACCCGAGGTTATGCTGCCTTCCCACGGCTCAGGGAGACGGCTCCTCGGGGTGAAGACCCTATGCATTCCTCGCTGGCGGCAGGGAGAATTTTCTAAACTGAGGTTCTGTTCGGGCCGAGCTCTCTCACACCTTCCTGCTTAACAACAAAGGCAAACATCCCCAGTATAGCCTTAACATACTGTTGGGGCAAGTGCTGTTAGCGAGCACCTATAAAGGCTGCCACAACACACGAGGAGTTGGGTGGCCAACACCACGCCCGGCCACCTTTGTCTCCCGAGTGGCGATGTTACACATCTCACCAGGTACTCATTTGAGGCTGAGTCGACCTAGGGGAGGCCCAGTTTCGTAGCGCAGCACGCTAACCGCTACACTACCACTACAACAGTCACTTGCATACCCACAATGCACCAACAACAATATGAAGACCAAGACGACACAGACTGTGTAACTTTTAATCTCTCAATTCGGGTTTGGCTGGGCATAGAGGGACTTTCTGGGGTGACTCAACCGAGTCTACATGGCACAGTGGCATGAGAACCCATTCGTCCACAAACATCCACTCTATGTCCCTCGGCTTTCCTGGTCTATGCCCACTCTGGGCTCTAACTTCCTGATTCACTAGCGATAGGCAAGTAGTCGTACGGGATTTTGCCAGCACCAGTCAGTGGTCGTTCCCATGGGCTAGGGCACGGTCATTTCCATACTTCTGTTGGGGACCGCTATGTATTCGATCAGCAATGAACCTCGTACTTTAGGAAAAAACATAGGCCTCCAACTTGGAGTGACTTGACCTAAAAACCTTTGTCCAAGGTGTAGGGGAAGAGCGGTCCTAGCATGAACAGATAGTGATTGAGATAGACAGTGACTCATAAACAACGCCCCTCCGTTGCCAACACAGAGACCCCTAGCCCGATGATCAATGACTCTACAGTTATATAAACGTGCTAAATGTAGATTGTGGTAAACTGGAGACAGCCTGTATTTAATCAGCCATGGTTTTGTCAATACCCTACTGTATACTGTTCTGCTGTATGGAAGTGCCAATGACAGAGGTGGTGATTTTTATGGATTCAAGGTTTTCTCTGCCTACACCAAAATTGAGAGTAAAATAAGTTATGTTTGGAACCTAGGCCTATGAAAATTTTCATAGGGAGATCTTAAAGGGTGATGAATCGAAACATAAGATTGTTTTTTAAATCCAAAGTTGTAAATTTTTCCCCTCGCCAACCCAACATTGAGGCGCAATTCTTTTTCAGCTTGTTTGTTTTTTAGGCCCAGAAATGTTTGTATCTGGAAATCATAAAGGTTTCTGGATCCAGTTAGGAGGATCATTTGAAATAAAAAAAAACTTTAATTGCAGATTTTGGGCCACCCAAAAGTGTTGAGGAGCTATATTTTGTATTCTTTTTGTTTTAATCTATAAATATAAAGGTTTGTAGCTGGGTTTTCTTTAAAGGGTTTCACATAACCTCAGGGAAGTTCTTCCATGAGAGACACCTCCCCAGGGCCCTTGGGGCCACAGCTGCAGACCCCTGTCCATCAACACCAGGACCTGGAAAGGGTGCCAAGAATTGCAAGCAGGATGGGGGCAACGAATTCAAATTTAGTGAGAGAGCATGTCAATAATTGTGAATGTAATTAGGAAAAGAAGATTGCAATAAGAGTATGTGGCCAAATAATGCAGGATAGAGGAGGACATTTTACTTAAACAGGCACTGGGTTACCCAAAGGTTAATAACTAATGGAAAAACCTAAAGGCAGATGAAGGGATACTCTGAAATCAGAACTTGTCAAATGAACAACAACTGGTCAAAAGTTGTTGTATTCAGAAGAAGATATGGTGAGGTGCGGTGCCATCAAAAGCCATCGTCAATAAAAGCAGTGCTTGGAGTGGACAATTTCTGAATTATGACCATTACATTACTGTTAAATTTTGTATTTTTTAGGAATTTGAAACAGGCATAACATATAACTTCATATTCTCTATGCCTGAAAACTATGGAACACCATCTCATATTAAATTATGGCTCAAAGGCAACAATGCCTGTGATTCCTGGAACATCAGTGAACTGTCCGTGTTTGACCAGGAAAATGAACATGTGTGAGTACTATGCAATAGAAAATGGTGACTGCAACTGAAACAAAATGTGTTCTCAGCTTTATTGTACTAGTGGCACCTAAAAATTAATGCTTACAATTTTTAATTAATTACATTGTTGTCGCCCACTAAAATATCTAACGGTCAAGAGTAATTTTAGGTTTCTTTTTTACAGATATTTCTTTGTGGATAGTTCGTTTCCATCCTCACGTTTTAACATTAATTATTATCCTAAAATGTTCAAGCTTAGAGATGAATCTTTTCTATTTTCTAATAAGCTCCTGGTGAATACAGCCTTAAAGGGTAACTTTTCGGAAAGTCACCTTTGGTAAGTAAAAAGAGTTCATACATTTTTCTCATGAAATTTAAGTTGAAATATAATCTACAATAAATTGTGAAAAGCATATAAGCACAGTATACTGCATGCCTACTAGTCTCAAAAATATATATAATTGGCTGCATATATAAACCTTTTTGTAGTTGCATATTCAAAGTTAACAAAAGTCTTGTTCGTTTATAAAAAAAAAACATCTGCATCCTTGTGTTATGATGGACCTAAAGCATGCAGTTTTTCTAGTTTTCATGCGTATGTTACCATAATGTGGTCGTAGACTAATACCATTTGAAAAAGTCACTCATTTGATGGTCAAATTACAGATTTGAATATCATACAAAAGTGAGTTCAAAGGTAAAAATAATTATCAATATCAAGAAAACCATCTGCATGGTCTTTGGCATGAAGCAAATACGAATGGCCAATTTAAAATCTCACTACTTAATCATACACTTTGTGGAAATGCCAGTGAATATATTCATATCTTGAAAAAGTGAGTTGGTCATCAGTTCTCTTCGTATCCACAGGAACAGAGGAGTGAAAATTTTGACTTCTGTTTATGATACCAAAACAGGAATTGCACCATTTTTTTTATAGATTACTAGCTGGAAGTACCCAACGTTTCCCGGGGGAAAAAGATATTTCAAAACCTTAAAAAATATTTCAAAATCTTAAAAACATAACATATACATACACAAATACTAAGCTGTGAAAGCCTTTTGTCCATTTGAACCTTATGGCGGGACCCCGGGGTCCCGAATAAACAGAAGTCAAAATCGTAATTAGTTATTTTATTTTTGGCGACTCGGTCCCACCACGCACATAAATGCAGCGACCTACCTGCCGCGGAACATTCTGTTGTCATGTCGTCCAAGCGCAGCGAGGATTAATGTTGTAGTCATAAAATGACGTTGCAACGCAGTTTATGGGACCCTGGGGTCCCGCCATGAGATTAATTTGTCCGTCAACAAAATTATAAGAGGCTTGCAGAAGTCCAAAAATGTATAGAAAGTGGGGGGTAAATAGTTCATCTAAAAGGTTTCTGAAAATTTTCGACACCCCCCCCTCAAAAAATGTTTTTACCCCCGCGTAGGCATATATACATAAACACCCTACATACAATAGTGAGTAGTATCTAGTGACTCTATAGTAGTATCTGACTCTACAGTAGTATCTGGCTCTACAGTAGTATCTACTGACTCTATAATAGTATATATTTACTCTATAGTAGTATCTACTGACTCTATTGTAGTAACTACTGACCATAGTAGTATCTACTGACCTTACAGTTGTATCTACCGACTCTATAGTAGTAACTACTAACTCTACAGTAGTATCTGCTGACTCTATAGCAGTATCTACTGACTCTACGGTAGTATCTACCAACTCTATAGTACTCTTTGGTTCTTTCAGTAAAGTCACTTAGGTAGAAAATTTAAATAAAATAATATATCACGACGTTTCGATCGCAATACAAGCGATCGTCATCAGGCGAAACAGAACCCAGCAGTAAAACTGCTGAACTAGGGAGAACACAGCGGGAGAGCTGCTACAACAAGGGGTTTATATGTTTAAGGGGGGTGTAGCTCAAGGGCAAGAAAGCGAGGTCCAAGCTGGAACGAGTCCCATCCCCGCACGCAAGCACATCAGTTGTGTTAATGGGGGAGATTAGGGTGAGAGAGATTAGGAGAGAGATTAGCATGTCAAAGTAAATGAGCTTCCGTTGCTGCATGAGAGCACTGTGCCGCACATGCGCCAAGCAGTAGTGTTAATGGGAGATTAGCACTATGTTAATGGGAGAGATTATGGAGAGAGATTGGGGAGATTAGCAAGTTAATGTCAAGTCTATGTGTAGCACAAGCTGTGGCCAGGCCTGCGCTGTGAGAGGCAAGCGCGTCAACGCAAGAGAACCACCGCAATAGTGGCCATGCCAATGAGACACACATCCCATAAAACAGTAAGAACCATCGATACATCGAGGCTAAGGGAGCAGAAGTGGCCATGTTAGTGAGACCCCAGCCCGTTAATGCAAAGGCATCCC
The DNA here is from genome assembly GCF_965212315.1 of Lampetra planeri. Lineage (NCBI taxonomy): Eukaryota > Metazoa > Chordata > Hyperoartia > Petromyzontiformes > Petromyzontidae > Lampetra > Lampetra planeri. Next base: position 2,637,287 of record NC_136125.1, on the reverse strand, counting down.
ACAGGGCAATGCAACTCAGAGAGTCGGAGATAACAGCCAAACGGCAGGAAGGATGGTGTGGTGATAGCAGGTACCGCCACAGTCGGTATGCACTGCTGTGGTGAAAGCAGGTACCGCCACAGTCGGTATGCACTGCTGTAGTGAAAGCAGGTACCACCAAAGTCGATATGCACTGATGTAGTGATAGAAGGATCCACCACAGTCGGTATGCAATGCTGTAGTTGAAGCAGGTACCACCACAGTCGGTATGCACTGCTGTAGTGATAGCAGGTACCACCACAGTCGGTATGCAATGCTGTAGTTAAAGCAGGAACCACAACAGCCAATATGCACTACTGTAATCATAGCAGGTACCACCATAGTCCGTATGCACTGCTGTAGTGAAAGCAGGTACCACCACAGTCGGTATGCACTGCTGTGGTGATAGCAGGTTCCACCATAGTTGGCATGCACTACTGTAATCATAGCAGGTACCACCATAGTCCGTATGCACTGCTGTAGTGAAAGCAGGTACCACCACAGTCGGTATGCACTGCTGTGGTGATAGCAGGTTCCACCATAGTTGGCATGAAGTGCTGTAGTGATAGTAGGTGCCATCACAGTGGGTATTCACTACTGTAGTGATAACAGATACCACCACAGACAGTATGCACTGCTATAGTGAAAGCAGGTGCCACCACAGTCGGTATGCACTGCTGTAGTGAAAGCAGGTACCACCACAGTCGGTATGCACTGCTGTAGTGAACGCAGGTACCACCAAAGTTGGTATGCACTACTGTAGTCATAGCAGGTGCCACCACAGTCAGTATGCACTGCTGTAGTGCTGTAGTGATAGAAGGTACCACCACAGTCATTATGCACTGCTGTAGTAATAGCAGGTACCACTAAAGTCGGTATGCACTGTTGTAGTCATAGCAGGTACCACCACAATCAGTATGCACTGCTGTATTGAAAGCAGTTACCACCACAGTCAGTATGCACTGCTGTAGTGAAAGCAGGTACGACCAAAAACGGTATGCACTGCTGTAGTGAAAGCAGTTACCACCACAGTCGGTATGCACTACTGTAGTGAAAGTAGGTACGACCAAAGTCGGTATGCACTGCTGTAGTGAAAGCAGGTCCCACCACAGTCAGTATGCATTGCTGTAGTCATAGCAGGTACGACCACAGTTAGTATGCACTGCTTTAGTCATAGCAGGATGCCACCATAGTCAGAATGCACTGCTGTAGTTAAAGCAGGTACCACCAGGGTCGATATGCACTGCTGTAGTCATAGCAGGTCCCACCACAGTCCGTATGCACTGCTGCAGTGATAGCAGGTTCCACCACAGTCGGTATGTACATCTGTAGTGATAGTAGGTCCCACCACAGTCTGTATGCACTGTTGTAGTGAAAGCAGGTACCACCAAAGTCGGTATGCACTGCTGTAGTGATAGCAGGAACCACCACAGTCGGTACACAATGCTGTAGTTAAAGCAGGTACCAACACAGTCAGTATGCACTGCTACAATCATAGCAGGTCCCACCACAGTCGGTATGCACTGCTGTAATCATAGCAGCTACCACCACAGTCAGTATGCACTGCGGTAGTGATAGCAGGTGCCACCACAGTCATTATGCACTACTGTAGTGAAAGCAGGTACCACCAAAATTGGTATGCACTGCTGTGGTGGTAGCAGGATCCACCACAGTCGGTATGCGATGCTGTAGTTATAGCAGGCACCATCACAGCCAATAAGCACTGCTGTAATCATAGCAGGTACCACCACAGTCAATATGCACTGCTTTAGTCATAGCAGGATGCCACCATAGTCAGAATGCACTGCTGTAGTTAAAGCAGGTACCACCAGAGTCGATATGCACTGCTATAGTGATGGACCTCGTCCACCGGCAGTGGTGGACGAGGTCCATCTGCAAGGGTGCTCCGTACCGCCAAGGGGGGGGGGGGGCTGCGGGGGACCTACAATCCCACACAACACCACCCCTCGAGTGCGACCCCAGACAGCTAATCCCCTCGGTGCCACCAACGGGGGGGGGGAGGGCTGCGGGGGATCTAGGATCCCACGCAAAGGGCCATAAAAGGGGACCTCCCCAGCCGATCGGGACCAGTCGCAGCTCAAGACCCAAGACCAGCCAGCTTAGGACCCTGGACCCCCTCGTCCCGCTTGTCCTTGTAAGGGCTGGGATGCTGTGCGGGCCAGTGGTGGGACTCTGGGACTCCCGGCTCTACGTCCCTGTGAGGGCGAGTTCCAAGGAAGCCAGAGTCTAGACCCGCACCTTGGCTGGGTCGGGTCAGGTAGCCTCCCCTAGGGTAATTGTAGCCGAAAGACCCGAGAGCATAGCCAGAGTCAGGCACGTTAGGAGTAGGCTGTGTCCCTAGGCTGTGTCAGAGTATTGTTGGAGTGGTGTATCGTAATCAAGAAGTTACCTCTACAAGTGTCTCTGGAACCCATTACATATGTAGGGTGTGTAGGTATATATACCTACGCGGGGGTAAATATATTTTTTGAGGAATGGGTCGACAATTTTGGGTAACCTTTTAGATCAACCATTTACCTCCCACTTTCTATATCTTTTTAGACTTCTGCAAGCCTCTCATAATTTTGTTCATGGAGAAATGGACAAACGGCCTACTTGGCTTTCACAATACCTTAGTATGTATATGTAAGGTTTTTAAGAGAAGTTTTGAAATATATGTTTTGCCCGGGCAACGCCGGGTACTTTCCGCTTGTTACTTTTTTAGATAAGATTTGGCTGCCATAAATATCCACATGTTAAGCCGCTTCGTTGATCTACTGCCACTGAGACTTGAGTTAACACATATCGTCTTGAAGTCTCTTGGCAGAACTGTCTTACAGGTGAAATATTATCTTTATGATAATAAAAACAATCCTGGCCCCTTGATGTGGTAAATATTTCTACAATTAAAATAAAACATAAAAGCAATGGCAGGGGATTATCATGATCAAGTTAAATGTAGAAGTTTTCCATTCAACCTCTCCAATTCCCTTCCAAGGTTTTCTGTTTTCATCCGCCCATTCAAGACCAACTTCTCCCGTGTGCATCGCATCTCCTGCTGCATCACACTTCTCTTCCTCATGATGATCGCCAATGCCATGTGGTTCGGCAAGAAGCAGGCGGCCAGCGAGGCGGGAGGCGGGGTCGCGGTGGGGCCGCTGTCTCTCACCGACGTCCTAATCAGCCTCCTCAGCAGCCTGGTGGAGGTGCCTGTCAGCCTCGTGGTCGTGCTCATATTCCGCAACAGCCGCTCGGAGAGTGAGCGGCCTCCAGGCCAGAAGAGCTCGTGGAGGGGCCCTTGGCCCGGTGGCTGCAGATGCGTAGCCTGGTGTCTCATAGTCCTTGCTGTCCTGAGCTCTGGCTTCTTCACGATTCTCTACAGCATGGAGTGGGGCCCAGAGAAGGCAAACCGCTGGCTCATTCGATTCTTCTCATCCTTCATAATATCTGTAATATTGGTTCAACCCATGAAGGTAAAAGCTTATAAAGACATCAGTACATATGAATTAACACTGCTATAGAGTACATATATATATACAAGGAATACAAAAAAGTTTACTTTTTCAAATTTAGATGTTTTACAACACAGTATGTATACAAACGGTACTTTTAAACCAGATGATTGGAATTGTTAAAGCCTGGATAATTGTTTATATATTAATTATTTCTATGAACAGCAAATAAATTATTACGGTGTAAATCAAAATAATACATTTCAGGTAAGGAAATGGATGAACCCGAGCTTGGAACTGGATAAAAGCAGACCATTTGGATCTGATTCATGGCGTTTTTTTAAAATTATTATTTGCCCTGTTCTCTGTTTATATTCTTTCAAATCTTTGACGCTTAATACGTTCAGATCTACGAAACTTATCAAGCTGGAATTTTCGACACAGGCTCGTCTCGCGTTACAGTTCAAGATTTCATTAAACGTATTCTTGGTTTTTTCGGTAAAGTCACGTAGAAGGAAAATAATAAAATAATACCAATATAAAAAACGTCGTGATAATTTTATAGTTTAATATTTTAATTATTTTATTATTTCCCTTCTACGTGACTTTACTGAAAGAACCAAGAATATAAATCCCTGCAGTCACGAAAGCTTTAAATCAAAATTTCAAAAACGATTCAGGTCCCGCCAATCCTGGGCCTATTCGTGTTGTAAAGTACATTTTAATATCATTAGACCTCCTTTGCCAGTACCAAAATATAACAATAGGGTTTTTCCCCTTTTTTCTGGAAAAAATCTGAAACCTTTTTACAAGGAATCATGTGTGCATTAACCACAATACTTGTGGTCTAGCACCTTTTGGCGTCCTCTGGTCTAGCACCAATTGAGACGAGGCTCAAAAGAAAGCCGTCCCTGGTGTGGACCAATCAGTTTCAAGGACAATGCATATATTATCAGTGTGTTTTTTGTTTGCATTCGGACCACAAGTATTGTGGTTAATGCACACATGATTCCTTGTATAAAGGCTTCAGTTTTGTTGCCAGAAAAAAAGGGAAAAACCCTATTATACATTTTAATAATTAATACTCGTACACGCCCCCCCATATCAAATCACGAATGGTCGCGCCCAGCTACGCGAGAAAACTTGTCGTCCAATCAGAGCGGCGGTTGGGGAACCTTTGACCAATAAAAGGGGCTCATATCGCCGCTCGCCATGGCGCCGGAGCGGCCGCTGCGGTTCTCTCTTCCTTAGCGCGAGACCAACAGTTATAATAATACTGACATAGGCAAGCCATCATTGTCATCTTTACAGTCAGAATAGGCACCACTTTGTGTGAAGTCGTCAGTGATTGTTATAGATTGTCCCTGTCATGGGAATATGAAATTTACACTAGTGGAGATGAGCGCCGCACAATGCCTGTCTGAGCATGGAGACGCCCTGGGTGGTCCGTGCGGATTAATAAAGGCGGCTAGCATAGACGTATAGTACAACTGGATATAAACACAACGTGGCCCCACAGCCCTATGACAACCTGTTTGTGCTTGGGGGGCACCCATTCAAGCACTGCCCAAGCTCAGATCTGCTTGGCTTTCGAGGTCGAACCAGATCGGGCGCATTCCAAGTCCAGGTGATTTGTTCATAGTCGTTGAGGGTAATAGTGATGCTGTTCTTTACAGTTAACATCTCTCGGTGGTGAGATATTAACTACCTCGCTTGGTATACAGGAGGGCGTGAGCTCGATCCTGACCCTAACGCCCGTATATTTGGAGTGTGTGTGTCTCTCCTCCCATGCTGGTGTGGATTATTCTCCAGATCCTTCAGTTTTTCCCTCCACATTTAGAAGCATGTGCTTTGAGTATTAGCCTGATACAAATGTCCGTATTATAAGCCAATTCATTGGGCTATCATTTGTGGCCAGGTCACTTCTTAACAAGAGCTATATAGCTCAAGTGATCCTTACCTGGTAAAATTAAATAGTCAATATAGGTTTCATGAAAAAAAATAGGTAAAAACAAAAAATTCAATGCACACACTTTTATTTGCATTCAAAAGTAGAAAATTTCTTATTTTGAACCCATAATTCATCAAATCTTATGTCGTGAAGAAAAGTAACTCCATAAACCCTTTTTACATCATTCACGAGCACGTTTTAAGCACAATATTCTGGGAGCAATAGGCAGGTGCCCATCTGCTCTACAAATAGAAGCTAATCCTACTGTGCCATGTCTCATGACATCATTGCATTATTCCTGTTAGAAAATGGACTAGCCAATATTAGAAAGTCAAGGCTAGGCTTCACGGTGGAAAATATGTTACAGTGTCAGAGGATAGGTATGGCAATATGACATTGAGTATTCCCAGTCATAATTCACATTCATTTCTGCTTGTGTATGTGCCAATTCAATCATTCACTTGTAAATCATCAAGTGTGTATACATTTCTTAATGACAACAATTTAAATATTGTCATCCTCAATTACTGACATGGCAGGGGGCCTTTAGCGATGGATTGATAAAGGTCTGAAATAGATGTTTTACGTTGATGTTATCAGAATATTACCTGATTTATAGTTGTATTTTTAAATACTGGAACAATTATTTTTTCAGAACATTGTCTCTGCATTTGGGAAGTATTTACTGTGGAAAAAGGCAAAGCATTTTCACAACCGAGAGATAATACAATCATACGTAGAGGTTCACAGTGCTCTGCACTCAAGCCAACTGCAAGGTAGGTTAATGTTTCGATGTTATGCAGAATTTCGCCTTCTTGTGGAACTTCCAATATTAATATCGTACAAAAAAGTAACATGAAATTATGAATGTTGTAATAAATGCAGAATTACCTTCGAACACATGTTTATTTTATATTTATAAGAGTGCCTTCACTCAAGGCACTTAACATAGTAAAAACAACGGTGACTGAACAGAATGATTTAGATGGCAGGGGCGTACAAGGCGTGATGAATAAGTGGCTGCCATAGAGGGGTACTTAGGGATCATGTGGGAGGGGGCGGGGGGTAGGAGAGGGACGGGCTGGAGTAGAGGGGCGAGGGGACGAGGGAAGAGAATGGACAATAGAGAAGAGGTTTTAAGAGAGGAACGGAAAGAGGTTTAATGAGAGGGACTGCTTAATGCTCTTCCTGTAATTTTATTTTTAGGTTAGGTAAATTAAAACAATTATCTGGGGAGGAAAAATGTAATATTTTTGTTCATAACAAAATGGTAAAAATAGTCGGTTTAATTGTTAATGCTTATCATTGTATTTCTTCCAATAGAGCCATCTTTTGCAAAGGCAAATCGCCTCATTTTCGGACGGACTTTACAAAAGTTACTACGCCTAAAGATACTTTTTAGTGTCCTTTACCTGGTGCCGCTGTTTTTTGTAGCATACACACATGTGAATGGTTCGGCCATTCATTTTAAAACGAATACAGAGAAAACATTCATTACGAGAAAATTTGAAACCGTAAGTGAAATCCATTTTACGCTATTTAAGCGTGCAGCATATACAGTCGATACTTGTTTTCAGTTGTCAATGAAACAACAATATTTACATCGGTTGACAATTTATAACACATTTTACTTCACTTTATACAGAAGTTAACATTATTTCAGAGGTCAAAATATACGTACAGTATACAGCGCATTAAATACAACGTCCATACATTATATTGCTTAACGATTGGCTACGTACGGTGCGAAAGAAGTTAAATCTACATAATGAAGATTATAAATGCGAGCTCCAAAATGTGCAGCTCCTTTATAAATTTTATGATGGATGAAGGCTTTGGATTGATAAAAGATTGAAAACTCATTTCTTTAGAATTGCGTTTTCTGTTTAGTTTGTTGTCCTCCCACATCTCCGATTGGCACGGCTGGCTACGTATGGTGCGAAAGAAGTTCTACATACATTCAGGTCATGGTTGTTAGTGATCTTAATTCACCACTGTGTTTAGTGCAGGTTGGTGAAATCAGGGAGCATAGACACGGTGGCATGGAAGTACAGTAAAACTATGTTCTCACACTTCCCTCTGCTGCCCACCAAAAACCCATAGAGCTATGATAACCCTGTTGCTTTGTAGTGGTCGCACATCATGCACGACCTAGGCCTGAGCCTGATTCGCTTCGGAGATGTGATGTGATGATTAGAAACAAGCGTTTAGATTATTTGGCTGATATAAATTTCCACACGATAATCCACTTCGTTGAGCTATCATTTGGGGCCAGGTAGCTTCTGAAAAAGAGCTAATAGCTCAGTGGGCTTTACCTGATAAATAAAATAGTTGGGTTTAATTTACATCGATAATAATCATTGACACTTCTAAAACACCATTCACTTGGAGATCACAAAACACTCACACATGCATGCTCACATTCTGTCACAGACGTCAAACCAAAGCCATATTAAAAAAAAAGCAAGTACTATATTAAGCATTCTTGTTATATTTCTAGAAGTACTATATGAACTATACTATATAGTACTATACTATATGAACTCAAGGTTTTGCAGTTTCGCTGGTGTTTTTACTGTTACTTTTCATCTACTTTGTTCGAATACCCACAGATTGTTCAATGCAATATTTTAGTTAAAAGTGCAAAAATAACTATCCACTTAGAGAAAAACCCCTTTTGCCAAAGTTAATGATTTAAATCATGTTCTATTTTAGTGGGACTAAATATTCTCAGATTTAATTTTCTCCCTCCAGGTTGCTGATATCCTAGACTATTGGGACTGGGTGTCTAACTCAATCTTACCATACATGATTCAAACCCATTCCAGCACAGTTGCCGAAAACAATTATCTCAACAAGACAAAGTCCTTTGAAATTGTTTTAATTGGGCTGGTTCAGTTGAGACAGAAGAGATACACAAAAGGTAAACACTTTCACATTTTACTATTCCAGGATAAATGTTGTTGTTTTACATTCGTTTTCATTAAAAAAAAAACACGTACTATGATACGCAATATTACTTTACATAGTGGTAGAAATCAAATGGTTAAACAATATTGTTTCACAAACTATACATATCCAGTTAATAGAGTTTATTTGCTGAATAGAAAAAAAATCAAGTGTTAAGAATACATTTTAATTTGAGTTGTATTGCATTTTACAATATGTCTACCAAGTTTCTAAGGAGAAAAGCTTACAGTAACACTCAAGGACATGCTCTTTCAAATGCATGTTCAATGTTATTCTCGACTTAATTTACCTTAACTGCTGCATATTTTTGGTTTGATGAAGTATAAATTCATGTTGTGTCTATATTAATGACAGCACCAAGTGAGATGAATTATGTGAAAATGTTGGAAGATGTCGAATACTTTCCACCAGAAAGGGATACTAGTAACTATACGAAGGCCTGGGTAAAATCAAACATAATAGATGATGAGAAAGACAAATACTGGATTTACCAGAATCTAGAAGGAGAAAGCACCCTAATTAACTTCGGTAAGATTTTGTTGCTACAGTTTATTTTCAAAGGTATTTATTATAATAAAGGTTTTTTGGGATTAGATCACGTAAGTATAATGTGTCATTAGACTCGCCACCACCTGACAAAGCCAATTAGTAAGGTTTGTCACGTAAACAACACATGCCAATTAGTTACTACTTCAGCACACCAGTGTGTTGGAGAGTAATACCACATTTACAATTCCAGTTTGTTTCGCTGGTAATGACAACCAGCTGCATCAGACGATAACCATAATTGTGAAGTCCTGTTGTTTCGGTCTTAATTAACGACGTATTTATATTTTAGCGATCTAACCCAAATAACCTTTATTATAGATATTGGTCACGAAAGTCTATGTGTTAAACTAATTCATATGATTTTATTTGAAAGCAAGTTATGCTAATCGTAAAAAAACATGGATTTCTAATATTGTGCGTTATAAATGGTCTACTGAGTGAAAACAAAGTGTATAGAGCACAATAGTTTTTGAATGTTTGTGAAATATAAGGGGACTTGAGATTGCGTTTATGCCCACAGTAAAACGCTCCAAAGCATTGATATACAATGAGATTCTCGACCTGGAGAATGGGCTTTCAAATTGCTTTAATCTGTGGCGATGATGCTTGGTGTTTCTTTGCAGATTCACTCGGGAGTGACGGTTACTTGGTGGACTTGATAAATGATGCAGCAAACGCCACCGACACTCTTGCGTACCTGAAGGAAAACTCCTGGCTAGACTCCCGCACGGCGGCACTCACCACAGAGCTAACGGTGTTCAACGCAAACACAAATCTGCTTTGCCATATTAATCTGCTTCTGGGTTTCTCTCCATCTGGTGAGTGTGTGGCATTAATTGAGAGTACTGTATAATATATATGCAGAGCTGTAGCTAGACACTTTGGGACCTGTCACAACTCAGTTAATGCAAGCAAGGGAAGGGGAACGTTTAGTTCCGCTTTACAGGAATGAAACTCCCCCTTTTTGTTGCATCCACCTGACACAGTGGGCAATGGTGTATGCCACTACTAAAAGGGCAACAAACTGAACCCAAAAAGCTGCTTGAAAGAAATTAGTTTTCAAACGTTCCATTCGTTCTTTTCTCATTCGCCTGTCCTAGTGAAGGTTGCGGCGGCATCATGTTAAGTAGGGCGGTCCAAACCTCCCTTTCCCTGATGACAGACTCTAGCTCTTCCTGGGGAATTATCAGGCGTTCCCAGGTCAGCCGAGCGACATAGTCCCACCAGCGTGTCCTGAGCCGGCCCCGGCGTCTTCGTCCAGTTGGACATGCCTCGTAGAGTTCCAGGGGAAGTCAACCACGGAGCATCCATACCAGGTGCCTGAACCACCTCAACTGGCTCCTCTCGATCCTGAGAGGGGGCATGTCCACCGGGTTGAGGAGCTCATCAATGTGTTGCTTCCACCTCTCTACTATCTCCTTCGTTGAGTTCAATGTTAAGCCATCCTTACAGAGAACAGCCTGGGCCACATCCCGTCGACCCCTCCTAAGGCATCGAATAGTTTGCCAGAACATTTTTGATTCTGCACAGTAGTCCCTGTCCATTGCCTCTCAAAACTCCCCCCATGCCCAGGCTTTCACTTCAGCGACTGCTACCACTGCCGCCCTCTTGGCAAGCCGGTACCTCTCCATAGAATCGGGATAACTTTTTCCAAGCATTGCTCGGAAATCCTCCTTTAACTTGACAGCTTCCCTCACTACTAGTGTCCACGAGTGGGTCTTGGGTTGCTGCCATGACAGGAACCAACTGCCTTCAGACCACAGCTTTTCGCAGCTGCATTAACAATCGAGGTCCTAAACATCGTCCACTCGGTCTCAATGTCCATGACCTCCCCTGAAGTGTAGGAGAAGTTTTCCAGGAGGTGGAAGTTGAAATATTTCTGCACTGGGTCTTCCGCCAGATGTTTTCAGAAAACCTGCACTATTCGTTTGGGCCTTCCAGATCTATATGGTCAGTGCCCCAAGCGTCGGATCCAACTTACCACCAGGTGGTGATCAGTTGACAGCTTGGCCCCTCTCTTCACCCGAGTGTCCAGAACATACAACCTTATGTGCGATGATACAACTATAATGTCAATCATTGACCTCCGGCCCAAGGTGCTCTGGTACCAAGTACACTTGTGAACATCCTTGTGCTTGAACACGGTGTTTGTTATTGACATTCTGTGACTAGTGCAGAATTCCAATAACATCTCACCATTTGGCTTCAGATCAGGGGGGCCATTCCTCCCAATCACGCCTTTCCAGGTATCTCCATCGCTTCTGTTGTATATATGTCGGGTCTTGAAAAATTAATTTAAAAAAAACTGAAAAGAAGATTGGGGAAATGCGTAATTAGCGTAAATTTTGCTATTTTATATAATTATGCGCATTTATTATGCTAATTATGGATGTTATCGTATTAAGTTATGCGAATGTATGCGATTATACTAATGTATTCGGTTATTATAATTAGGCTTAGCTTCGTTGTCTAGGGTCGTATTATCAATCGGGATAATACGAGTTGTATGAAGTTATCCAAGTGTAATGTAATTATGCTAAATTAAGCTCGGCTTCGTTGTCTAGGGTTGTATTATCAATTGGAATAATACAATTATTCTCGCTTTACCATTTACTGATTATGTCTTAGTGTGTTTATGTTCGGTCTCAAAATGCAAATCTCAACGCAGGATACAGTTCTTATAAATAACATTATTATGCATGAACTCACGAAGGAACCACTCAGGACACTGTGTTAAGCAATTTTAATTTCTAAACAAAACATAACACTCTAATATGCGAACTCTTATGCTTGGAATTATCAGCACAGCACCACTGGGGAAGTTCCCCTCATTGATCCGTACATTTAACCATCAATGATTACATTGTTAAACTGGGCAACCGAACAATTGATTAATTCCACCGAGTAACGCGAGCATATACGGCGATAGGGAAAAGTCCTTAAACAGGCATGCGACGATATTCATACGAAAGGCAATAAAAAGATTATTATATCCCGAAGGCAAAAGTATACGTCAATTAAATCATTGTCAAGATTATGCAATTAACGAAAACGAATGACTAAAATGCTTCTAACAATCGTATTCATGTAACTCGACGGGCAGCAAATGCTTTTCACGATCAGTTGATATTTAACGCACCACCTTGGAATAGCAACCCTTCTTGAAACACAAAGATAACTTTTTGGAACAATTTTATTCGTCCCGATATGTGTGTTGTGTGCGTGTGTCTTCTTTGATCAATTCTTTGCGTAAAGCAGACGCCGAGGTTGGGCATTCCTTGTACCAAATTTTAGTTTGTTCTCTGCGGAGCGTTGAGTGTGTGAGGGTGGGCGTATTATACAAACGGCTTCGTTGCTCCCCCTCTCGCTCGGGGCGTGTCTGCTGTTAGTTGCCGGCTCTCTCCGCTGCTGGATGAGCTGCGTCGGCACGATGCTTGTCCTTGAAGATGCTCTTGTCGCTCGTCCGCTGGCAGCTGACACCCTTGCTCGATGGCGCGGCTGGCGCTGCTGCGCACTCTCTCCGGCTCCGAGCTCTCTGGCGATGAACGATGCGCTCGTTCGCTGGTGGCAGGCACCCTTGCTCGATGGCGCGGCTGGCGCTGCTGCTGGTCTTGTGCGATGCTTGCTTGGTCGATGCTTGGCGCTTTCTGCCCTTTCTCCCGGTTGATTGCTCGTCGTTGCTCGTCAGTTCAACTCCAGCTGCAGCTGCTCGTCCGCTGGCATCCACTCTCAAAACTTGTAATTGTATTCGCACACCCCTTAAACGACTGTGAAAGCTTAGTACCATACAACTTATCGCAATCTTTGACTTTGCAAGCGACTCAAAACATCAGGACAAATGTAGAATAAGACTTTCAGCGATACTCTGTCAGCCCATGCCAAACTCAGCTCTTAACAACACATCGTCCCTTCTCTCTGCGAGGCGACACTTATGGTTGATCTCGAGGCCATGCCCCTCTAGTTCCTTTGCAAGACTGAAAAGCTTGAACTGTGTTCGTGCTTAAATGAAAATTCGCCCACCTCAGCTCGCCTTCTCACAATGGACCGGAATTCGTTTGATGTCGCTTTGCTGTGGGGGGGGGAGTTGTCCGTGTGTGTGTGTTTGTTTATTAAGCCATCTGTTAAGTCTCACCCTGGCCTGATTCCTGTCCGGTGGCATTTTCCTGTTGTTTTGGGTACGTGTGTGCATTTGTAAAAAAATTTTGGGGTAATATAAGTTTAATCAAAGCCTTCCTGTCATCAATAGAAGGGGATGCTCTTTTACCTGTGTGCAAATCTTGCTATCACGTGCTGCTGGGAGACAAAGGCGGCTGGGAGGATTTCTCTATGGAAGACATTTTATCTTGGTTGCACGTGGTTGACCTACTTCGCCTTTTTATTCTTCTGGATGACCCTTGGTCTAATTCTTCATAATTATTATTTGGTTTGTCATTTATCATGGTTATTACCACGTATATTCCTAGGGTTTTATTAACCTTCGTTCCCCCGTCTGTATCCAGGGTTTGTGCTGTTTGTTCTCGAGTTATTATTATTATTTGATATCCCGAGGTTGGAGAATTACATTTTGGCTTAAGAACATCCCTGACTGCCAGAATTCATTCTTTGATGCTTTGGTCAGGTCGCGTAGATAAAGATTTAAAAAATAACATTAGTATTGAATTAATAATTGAGAAATAATAATCCACTGATGTAGATTGTAGCCTGGTTCTTCATTGGAGTAAGTGTGTGGGTCTATGATGTTCACTTATTCTTGTCACTAAGTTTTTGGATTTTTCCGTTAACTAACATAACCTAAAAACTTGCCTGTTTGGTTTTCGCCGCCCTGGACAAGCTGGCCTTTGAAGTTTGATGAGATCTCCCCAGAATCTCATTAGAGAGCTTCCCCCTCTCCTTCCTTTGTACCAAGGGTTTTTTTATTACCTCTATCTCCGGCTCCGTGTTTCTGAAAGGCAGCTGTTGTGGGGTGTGGGTGGGGGTTACATTTTGTCTGTGCTCCAAGCGACCCCGCGGTTGATTATTAAAAAAAAAATTGGCAGAATTATTCTTAATCTTATTTTTTGGAAAAAGGCCTATATACAACACTTCCCACGTGAGCATTGAAGTCACTTAGTAAGACTATGGAGTCGGTAGGCGGCACTCTATTGAGCATTGCACCCAGGATCTCCAAGAAGGCCAAATACTCTGAACAGCTGTTTGGTGCATAAGCACAGACAACAGTCAGAGTTTTCCTTTCTGAGACCAGAAGTCTCATTTAGGCGACCCTCTCATCCACTGGGACAAACTTCAACAGAACAGTACCCAGCCAGGAGCTTGTGAGTATCCCCACACCTGCCCGGGGACTCTCACCAGGGGTTACTCCGGAATAGACTACCCCCAATTGAGAAGTTTGGTTCCACTGCCAATGCTGTGTGTGGTGGTGAGATCGATTATATATAGTCGGTACCTTTCCACTTCGTCCACCAGCTCCAGCACCTCCCCCCCCCACACCCCCCAGTGACGTGACATTCCACGTCCCAATAGGGAGTGTCCATTGCCAAAGTCCAATCCATCTGAGACCATTCCTCTCCCTGCCATACTGGCATCGCACCCACCTCTCACCCTTGGTCCTGCGGCTGGTGGGCCTACAGAACGGCGCTACAAAGCCATTTTAGGCTGGGCCCAACCGGATTACGTGGGTCATCAGGTGCTTGCCGGCGAATACCACCCCCAGGCCTGGCTCCAGGCCTGGTGGTGGTGTCTGGGCGAGGTTCTCTGTTTTTATTTTATTTTTTAACCATTCATAAGGGGCAATTTTTTTTGACTGTTATTGGTTTGAAACCTCCCCCAGACCTCTTTGTCAAGGGAGACCCTACCAGGAGTACAAGACTCCATGTGACATAGTTCTGAGGGTCATTGGAACATGCAAACCTGACCACCACGATAAGGTTGCGATCCTACAGTGGGGGAGTTTTCAATCGAAAGCGTAATTACCCCACTAAGTGCAATAGCACGCACATGCACGCTTGCACGCAGCACAAATACTATACAATGGCATGCACTACTACTCAACAGCCTCCCACAATTAATCATGGAATTGTAACATCTGCAAGTCCATTCACAGCTTGGCATGTTTATGCAATAATGTAGAACTCCCTGCATATGTAGTAATCAAATAAGGCCGTTGTACAGTCAAACGCGCTCAGGAACACACAATTGCGAGCAGGCACTTTGCTACACAAGCAATGAATCATCCCGTATTCGCCGGCCCAGAACAGGGAGACTTCAAATTACGTTCCTGTATTAAACCACTAATGCTGGCAGTTGAATAGTGCTTATTCTTGCGATAGCTATGCCTTAGCAATTGATATACACAAACAACTTCAGTATGTTTTAGTGGATTTTTATTTACCCTAAAATAAAATGCGGCATCCGAATTCACGTTGTGTGCACCATTCACCCCCAAGCAGTGGTAATATACCCAGTTGTGGAGCACCGATCAGGCATCACGCACGTGGGTCGTATCAGCACTAACTCCTTATTTGGTCAAGCTGTGTAGCCTCCCTCATCACCAGCAGAAAATACCTCAAAGTCTGCCTGCTTCAATACCCTCTCCCTCCTTCTGATTGGACATAATTTACCGGCCCTGATTGGATTATACCCATTTTCATGCCCATGTCCATTTACTCATGACCACTGTCATGCTCACATTCATTTATTCGTGCCTATTGTTATGGCCATACTTATATTCATGATGTCACGGTCAGCCGAATCTGAGGACCCGTTGTTTTACAGAACTGCCGTTCGGTGCCATCACCGCCCCACGCTAATGCGGCACCAGTACTACCACAACACCTGAAGTAGCTGCCAGCAGCCGCTGCTTTATTCATTTACAACTCTCCTACACTTTTGAGCAGTGCCCCCTGCGGAACGGTGTCCCACTCGAGGCAGCCACCCAACACTGTACCGTCGTTGCTATAGCACTGCTCATTGCAATGCAATGTAGTCATGTTTGCATCTTCGTTTCTAGATATGTGGCATGGGCATCCCTTAGATTCACATAAGCTAAAACCTGGTGGAGTGCACACGCCTAAATCATCACTCTGCGAGATTTGCAACATCCTGAGTAGGAGTGGTGTGAAAATGGCAGTTAGAAATGCTCTGGTCCAGGTTTGACAGAAAGCTGGTTTTCATGTCTGTGCCAAAGAACTTAACAATGATTACAAAGGCCAAAACTCCGCAAGTCCTAAAATGTACGGTATACCCACGGTTCGTGGCAACTCCCGTAATCTGCAGGGGAGAAAAATTTAGGAATCTGAGAATTTTCACAGATTAAAAAAAAATTAGGTGGCTAAAAACTCCTACAACCTGCACATTTTCGGGGGATTTTTGGAATCGTGTTGCTAATTCTTCCTCAAATTTGCGAGGCACTGCAATGCAAAATTACATATTTTTAAAGTGTGGCAGGTGTTTTTGAAGCGCAGCTGGTGAATGCATTTGTCCGGGTATGCATGCACACACTAGCTGTGCTTCAAATAAACCTATTGTGCTTTCTATCAACAGTTTAATACAGGGGTCCTCAAACTTTTTAAACAGGGGGCCAGTTCACTGTCCCTCAGACCGTTGGAGGGCCGGACTATAGTTAAAAAAAACTATGAACAAATTCCTATGCACACTGCATATATCTTATTTTGAAGTGAAGAAACAAAACGGGAACAAATACAATATTTAAAATTAAGAACAAGTAAAGTTAAATCCACAAACTTGCCAGTATTTCAATGGGAACTATGGGCCTGCTTTTGGCTAATGAGATGGTCAATGTCCGGTTCCATATTTGTCACTGCTAGTCATAACAAGTGATGCAAGTGTGCATCCGTTAGTCTAGCTCTGGTTGGAGATTTGAAATGTTTCATTCTGGAAAAAGTCTGTTCACAGACATAAGTGCTGCCAAAGATGGTTGCCATTTTGAGTGCATGGTTCCTGAGATAAGGATATGTCTCAGAGGGGAGATATGCATAAAAATTATGAAGGCTGCTTGACTTGAATGCGTCTTTCAGAGAGTCACAATTCTGCAGTTCAGCCAGTTCCATTTGGTAAATTGTATCCACATTTTCAATGTCAATAGAAAATGGGTTACGGAAAAGCTGTATGTCCTGTTCATGGAGATGAAGCTCTTTAAATCTAAATTGGAACTCCTTTTGCAATTTATCCAGTGAATCCACACATGTTTTGTTTGGGAATGCAACCAATGTTTTTTTCCGCTAACAGATTTTGAGTTGTGGGGAGATGGCAGAAGTTTTCCTCCTTCACTTGTTTGATGAGGAGGCCTAATTTTACTTCAAATGCTTTGACATGCGATTGCATATCACAGATGAGCTTCCCCTTTCCTTGAAGTTGCACATTGAAACTGTTGAGTAGCTCTGTTACATCTGTCAGAAAGGCAAGGTGCCATTTCCATTCTGCATCATTGAACTCTGGTACTTCTTTGTTTTTTGAAATCAGAAAAGCTGTAATCTGTGGAAGTAAGTCATAGAAACGTTTCAAAACTCTCCCTCGACTCAGCCAACGGACTTCTGTGTGGTACAGAACATCTTCATAGTCAACATTTAGCTCAGACAGAAATTCCTGAAATTGTCTGTGGTTTAGTGCATGAGCTCTAATGAAGTTAACACAAGATACCACAATTTTCATAACAGTCCCACTTCAGTGATTTACTACACAGCACTTGTTGGTGGATGAGGCAGTGTATGGCTATTGGATGAGAATGGTTATGTTTGTCCATCTCTTGGTTAATGCGAGCAATTACTCCTTTATTAGACCCCACCATGCTAGGAGCACCATCAGTTGTCACACTGGCTAGTTTAGCCCAGTTCAGCTCCAAACCATTCACAGTTTGGCAAACCTTTTCATAGATATCCTCTCCTGTAGTTGTTCCTTTGATGCTTTGCAGTGCAGCAAGCTCTTCTGTGACTACGAAATAGTCATTCGTCCCACGAATAAAAATTAGAAGTTGTGCAGAATCACGAACATCATTGCTTTCGTCGAGTGCCAAGGAAAAATAGGAAAGTTTTTTTGCGGAGTTTTGCAAATGTTGATGCAAATTGTCTCCCATTTCTTCAATCCTCCGTGTAATTGTAGGTCCTGAAAGACTCACTGTACTAAATAAATCGGCCTTCTCTGGACACATCTCTTTGGCAACAGAAAGAAGGCATTCTTTAACAAATTCTCCCTCCACGAATGATCTGCCAGTGCACGCTATTAGCTTGGCAACTTGAAAACTTGCTCGCAGTGATGAAATATTTAGCTGCTTCTGCTTCACAAAAGTATTTTGCTGAGTTGTTAATGTATTTTTCAGTTTTAATATTTGATCTTTTCTCACTTCTCCGACCAAACAATCATATTTATCTTTATGTTGAGTTTCATAGTGTCGACGTAGTGCTCACAAGCGCAGCCCAATTAGTGACCATGGGCCGGATAAATGTCCTCGGCGGGCCGCATGTGGCCCGCGGGCCGTAGTTTGAGGACCCCTGGTTTAATACATTTATCTATTCATGACCTCAATTAAATTCCAACTGAATATTTAGAATAACGTTTTTTTTACCGTTTTAATTGCATTATTTAATTTTTGTCTGTCTCGTTTCTAGGTGTTGCAACACCACAAGGCCATCTCGCAGTGTTTTCTATACATATGAGTGAAAATATTTGGTTTGTGGTTACCATGGCTGCTTATACCTCAATTTCGGTCTTGAGCTTTTTTCTCTTGGGTGACGAAATTCTGAAATTTAAGAAAGAAAAAATGGCCTACTTTAGCAATGCCATCCATTTTGTGGAAATTACCAGCTTTGTCCTAAGGATAACCTTGGTCACAATTTATTACAAATCATATGTGGCTCTCAAAGAGACTCTTCTCAAACACACTCAAGGTATGTACAGTGAAGATGTTATCTAAATACTATATAACTTAACATTGAACGGTTGTCTCGGGCCTCAGGGTAGAATTGTCTAGTTCATTTACAAGGTAAAATTACTTATTATTCAAAAGTACTTGAATAGATCATGGGACCACCTTTGCCAGTACCAAAATATGAGAATAGATTTTTCCCTTTTTTCTGGCAACAAAACAGGTATTAAGATGTTAAAACATTCAACTGAATCCTTTCACAAGGAATCATGTCCGCATTAACCACAATACTTATGGTCAGAATGCAAACAAAAAACATAGTCTGATAATATATGCATTGTCTTCAAAACTGATTGGTCCACACCAGAGACAGCTTTCTTTTGAGCCTAGTCTCAACGGTCTAACACCGTTGCCAGAAAAAAGGGGAAAACCTATTCTCATACTTGAATAGAAGCAATAAAAAGGATTCTCATATAAAAAATATCCATGTTATTTAAATAGTAGCATAAGTACCCGGCGTTGCCCGGGTGAAAAATATATTTCTTAATAACCTTACATATATACACAGATGGGCTGCTACCCCTGCCCCCCCCCCCCAGCCATGATCTCCTGGGCCGCTGTGCAGTAATATGTACGGCCTATAGTGTGGTGGGGTGTCGAGGCCTAGTACCGTGCAGAGCCTCCGGCCTTGCCTAAATTGCCCACCCGGCTGAGGCGACCCTATAATAGTAATTGCACACATTGTGGTGGGGGGGGGAGTGAAGAGGACGTGAAACTTTGATGAATTTACCTCAGAGTCGCGTGTTAATGCGTGCGCATATTTTTAACGGGAATTAAAAATGGTGTCCACCCCGCAGCGAATGCGTCGCTACCCGTTGCCAGGGGCAACTGCTGTCCAATGAAACTGCGTATGGTCTGGCGACACACAGACAAACAGACACACACACAGACAGACAGACAGACGGACAGACAGACAGACAGATTTGCGATTTTATATATATATAGATACATTGACTGTTATATATTCAATTAACAAAAACAAATCGAAATCCAGCCCAATTGATATATTTAAACTAATTGCAAATTTTGGGGAAATCTAAATATATTTAGACTTCACGAGACTATTACTATTAGATAATCCCTCATTGTCGCATATACAATCACATTTATTATCTAAAAAGTGATTTTCAGCCCGAAGCCAATGAGTTAAATTCCACGCACTGTACTTAGGGGGCAAATCAACCTAGAGACCAAGTGCTGCTTGTTGACTTCCACAAAGTTATTCTTATTTTATCGACCATGAAGTATGGACTGAGGTAACCCCGGATTAGGCAGTTAATTATCATCCTTCTGGCCTTGAGTTGTTGCAAATGTCTGATTGTTGTAAATTTCTGACCCACCCCTACTGGACATCTATGAAAAAGAGCTTTATAGTTCATTGGATTTCTCCAGGATAACGATTTTTTTTTGTGATCTAGAATCACAGCAACAGCTAGCAGCATACATATGGAGATCCACAAAACATGTTTGGGACAACTCCACGATTCACGTGAAGACTGTTGGTCCCTGCGTATAAGCCATATAACCTGGACACCAGGCACGTTCATGATTCCATCAAAACAGGTCCAGACTCGCCTGGGCCGGCACGAGGCCTAGCCGAGAGCATCGGGCCCAGCCGGGGGGAGGGGGGGGGCAGGGCACTGGGCAAATGACTCGGCACCGTAACAACATGCTGTGCTATCGCTGTTAAGATGTTAAGCTCCGATTATTAGTACTAAAATAAACACTAAACGAAGGCAGAGGCAGCGAGAGATACAACCACGAAGGGAAGAGCCAGCAAGAGGCGGCTCCATTCCATGGAGGTGCAGGGGGCTCGCGGCCACGGTGAGCGGTGTTCCTGCAGGGCTGCACAGCCCTGCTGCGGCTGAATAAAACATCTGGCAAGCAGGGGCTTTACCGTACAATTACATTTGTTGTCTAAATTTGAACGTTCATATGTGTGATCTCCCAGATGCCAATGTGACCTTCGGCAAGCTGGCCTCGCTGGACGAGTGTCTCAGGGCGGTGCTGGCACTGCTGGTATTCGTGGAGTCCCTGAAGGTTCTTCAGCTCCTCCACCGTGGAGCGAGGCGGTGCCTGGCGCTGCCTCTGCTATGCTGTGAGACGCGAGTCAAGAGCCGACTGCTGCTGTTGGTTGTGCTGTTGTGTGCCTTCAGCCTCTCTCTGCATGGCCTGTATGGCGCCCGCTCCTGGGCCCACGCCTTCCAGTCCGTGACCTCTGCGCTCGTGCGCATGTCCCGTCTGGGAGAGGCGCTGGGTGGCGGAGGGGTATGCGCCACGCTCGCATACCTCTCCTTCAGGCTGCTGTCCTTTCTCTTGCTATTCTCACCAAAAAATAGAAATGTGTCCACACTCTCAGAGTAATGGTGTCCACCTAGCAAACCTGTGCTGTATTTCCAGTACAGTACTTTACAAACATTGTGGAAATGAGACACTTTCCCTTAGAGAGAAAATGCTATATTCCTCATTGATAAGATTTGTTTTTATCCTAACTCCAGCAGTGACCTTTTGTTTAAAATATTTTAATCCAAGTTATACCCCTTTGAGGGTGGTTTTTGTTATTCAATTAAACATTCTCATCAGTAAACCCTTGCAATTAAGTCTTGGGAATGCCTTGTTTCAAGGCATTGAACCACATTCCCATGAATTGTCATCTGTATATCATGTTAAACATTGTCATTTCTTTTTGCTTATCAATCTTGACGTGTTGATGTAGTCATGTAATGTTGACTAATGTAATTTCTCAATTATCCCCCACCGTTCAATCTTAATTTGTAGCTTTCGTGACTGTAGGAATTATTCTTTGGTTCTTTCGGTAAAGTCACGTATAAAGATAAAATAATAAATTTAATAAGAGCATACTACGACGTTTCGATTGCAACACAAGCAATCATCATCAGGTATAAAATAAATAGCAACAAAAATCTAACCAGAAAACTATAGACAGACATATAAGCAGACAGATGTCACAAATATACACAGAGAGAGAACACGTATCGGCACAAAGAGAGAGATCGTCTCTGTGACGAGGCCTTAAATAGAGAGAGGGGGCGGGGGCGGAGAGAGGGAGGGGGCAGAGAAAAAAATTAGCATGTCAATGAGTGGACGACGACGTGGTACAGTACGCAAGCTTGAAAATTAGGAGAAAGACACACTAAAATTAAATAACCTAGCAAAATATAGAAATGTAATGTAATGCAACACAGAGAGCCGGTCAACACACAATTAACGCATAGCCTGGTTCATTACGTATTTCAAAGATTGCTAAGTTAGAATTTAAGTGTAAAATTCCAAAGAGAGAACACAGGCAGAGAGAGAAAACCAAAAACCCAGAGAGAGAGAGAGATAATTAACCCGTAAAAACAAAGTTTTTCACTATAAATCCTTTATATGCGTGGCATCGGTTTTATTTTATTATTCATTTCTGTTTTTCTTGAGTAAGAGTTTCATTTTTATCACATTGGTATTTTAAATTAAATATGAAAAAAAAAAATTCCTAGAAAGTGGAAAATTTAGGAAAAATGTTTTCACGAAAATAAATTGTCACGCACAACGAGTCTGTGTGCAAAATGTCAGCTCGATTGGATCACGGGAAGTGGGTTAAAAAACGACCGAAAGATTTGCACGGTCATAAGCGAGCAAGCAAGCAAGTGAACTTAATATAAAGGATTTTAAAAAAGATAAGCTTAAAACTTCCCCATAGAAGTGGTTCAATCTTAATTTGGAGCTTTCGTGACTGCAGGAATTATTATTTGGTTCTTTCGGTAAAGTCACGTATAAAGATAAAATAATAAATTAAGATTGAACCACTTCTACGGAGAAGTTTTAAGCTTATCTTTTTTCTCTCTCTCTGGGTTTTTTGTTTTCTCTCTCTGCCTGTGTTCTCTCTTTGGAATTTTCACACTTAAATTCTAACTTAGCAATCTTTGAAATACGTAATCAACCAGGCTATGCGTTAATTGTGTGTTGACCGACTCTCTGTGTTGCATTACATTACATTTCGATATTTTGCTAGGTTATTTAATTTTAGTGTGTCTTTCTCCTAATTTTCAAGCTTGCGTACTCTACCACGTCGTCGTCCACTCATTGACATGCTAATTTTTTCTCTGCCCCCTCCCTCTCTCCACCCCCGCCCCCTCTCTCTATTTAAGGCCTCGTCACAGAGACGATCTCTCTCTTTGTGCCGATACGTGTTCTCTCTGTGTGTATATTTGTGATATCTGTCTGCTAATATGTCTGTCTATAGTTTTCTGGTTAGATTTTTGTTGCTATTTCTTTTATACTTGAAGATAATTGCTTGTGTTGCAATCGAAACGTCGTAGTATGCTATTATTTAATTTATTATTTTATCTTTATACGTGACTTTACCGAAAGAACCAAAGAATAATTATCCCCCACCGTCTTAACCGACACACGTTAGTTCTTGCTGTTGGTGTTCTACATTTAAGTTGATAATCAATGAGTTGAAAACCGATGCTACAAGGCTCTCTGTGCATGTTACATTTGGCATGGTCATTTGGGTAATTGTCATAGTGTTTGTAATATTATACATGTGGTGCACTTAAAAAAGCGATATGGCATCAAATTGCCAGGTTATTTAGATCCTGCCTTAGAGCACACAACACTATTTAGAGACTTGTCTATCTTTATATTTGAAGGCATGTTTGATTGATAGGAAAAGTGTTGTCATTGCGATTCAGTGCACTAGTTATATCTACACCTGAACATAAGACAAACTAATTTTATAATACTTATTCTGCTCGCTGGAAATTATAGAATTACAGTTTCATTGCATGTTTCTTTTATGCATGTATTTCAAACTTGTTTTGCACTCTATGTAGTCAACCGTGCATCTTTAATAAAATATACGATTACGTGCCCTTACACAAGTATATTATTTCCTTGCCGTCCTGCTGTTTGTCGTTTCTGGACATGCCCCATCACAGTCTCCCTTGAAAGTCAGGGTTAGATGGGTTACATTTGTAGCGGGTTCGATTGAGACGCACACCTTCTCTCGAGGTAACACGTTTATTTAACACTAACAGCGCACCGTAACAGAATGACCTGGGGTGGTGGCCGCCCCGGCTAACTACACGCTTTTGTCGAAGACTACGATCGGACCAGACAGCCACGTGCTGCCTGGCCGATGTACTTGAAGACTGGAGACGAAGACCCAGGCTTGGAGATCACTAACGATTCCCAGCCACGAACAACCATGATCCCTCTCCGGACCCCGCCTTATATCCGCTCCCGCGTGGCCCGGCTCCCCCCTTGGCCACACCCCCCCCCCCCCCGCCGAGTGCGAGGAGGGGGCTCCGCACATGCAGTACCACCCTTACCTGGTACTGACTCTATAGCGACATCTTTTATGACGCTAGACATTTGTAGCCGGCCTGCCCTGTCCCTCTCCTTCCGCGAATCCTAACGAGGGGGACAGGTCAGCTAAACATAAAAAAATAATAACGTTCGGAGACAATGAGTAGGTACTCCGCGTTGTGTTCTGTCCTCCGGAGATGTGTGCAACTCCACAACAGCTGAGCACCAGAGGTATGTGGAACCGCAAAACTTTATTTCAAAGTGTTCTTCATAAGGGCATTTGCGTATCTACAAAATGGCTGCACTGTGAGAGACCAGCATGGCAACGGTGGCCGTGCCAGTGAGACATTCAGCCTATTAAACAAACGAGAGCCGCCGCTACAGAGGAAAAGGGAGGAGCGGTAGTTAAGTTAGGATGGAAACATCACAGCCAGTTATGACTTTACCTGGTTAAACACGTTCCTTCGGAGTGGGCAGGTAGGAACTTGGTTGGACAGCGCATTCGTGCACGACAGCCAAATAATCCCTGGTGGGCAGTGTGGAAGCTGTTGTTCCTACCTGTATAAGTGTAGTGTATCGTGTCGTGTATAGTGTAGTGTGTAGGTTAAACATTGCGTTTTATAAGGGCACCACGGGGTGACCAGCCCTACTCCACCCAGCCCCACCCCACCCTCCCCACCCAGCCCCACCCTCCACACCCAGCCCCACCCTCCCCACCCAGCCCCACCCACCACACCCAGCCCCTCCCTCCCCACTCAGCCCCTCCCCACCCTCCCCTCCCCTCCCAGCCCCTCCCCACCCTCCCCTCCCCACCCAGCCCCTCGCTCTCTACCCAGCCCCACCCACCCCCAATTTAATCACCTTAAGGCTGGGAATGTTGAAAAAAACACGAGGCAAAAAGATCCGCTTTTATCTTTTCAAGGCTTCCATTTTATGAATGGAGCCACCCTCCCCCAGTTCCATTTTGTGAATGAAACATCGCCCGTCTCCTCATTGGCCCAAGTCGCGGCGGTGCCCCCCCCCACCACGAACCCTCCCCTCTACCATCCCCAACCCACCGCTCCCATTGGTCGGCGCCCCCAAGTCAATGGGAAGGCTCTGGTGGGGCGGGGCCATGCACGACAGACAGACAAATAATCCCTGGTGGGCAGTGTGGAAGCTGTTGTTCCTACCTGTATAAGTGTAGTGTATCGTGTATAGTGTAGTGTGTAGGTTAAACGTTGAGTTTTATAAGGGCACCACGGGGTGACCAGCCCCACCCCACCCAGCCCCACCCCTCCCACTCCCCACCCAGCCCCACCCTTCCCACCCAGCCCCTCCCCACCCTCCCCTCCCCACCCAGCCCCTCCCCACCATCCCCTCTCCACCCAGCCTCACCCCTCCCACCCCCAACTGAATCACTTTAAGGCTGGGAATGTTGAAAGAAACATGAGGCAAAAGATCAGATTTTTTCTTTTCAAGGCTTCCATTTTATGAATGGAGCCACCCTCCCCCAGTTCCATTTTGTGAATGAAACATCGCCCGTCTCCTCATTGGCCCGAGTCGCAGCGGTGCCCCCCCCCCCACCACCAACCCCCCCCCTCTACCAACCCCAATCCTCCGCTCCCATTGGTCGGCGCCCCCGAGCCAATGGGAGGGCTCTGGTGGGGTGGGGCCATGCACGACAGACAGACAAATAATCCATGGTGGGCAGTGTGGAACTGTTGTTCCTACCTGAATGACGTCCTTCCACTGATTGCTCAGTTTGTACCCATCTTGAAGTTATGTCTGTGTTTATAAATCTGGATGGCTTCATAACAAATATTTGATGGTAGCCCGAAGGTTTGCAGAGTAACCTTGGTCTCGGAAAAGACAATATCGTGTGAGCCCACCACGTTCAAACAGTGATCAGCCACGGCAGAGGTATTGGTTCTGCCGTGTTCCAAATCTGCCTGGTGTTCGCGAACACGGTCTGAGACATGTCGTTTCGTTTCCCCAATGTAATTGCTACCGCAGAAACAACTTAGTTTGTAGACACCAGGGTATTGTATGTCAGGAATCACATCTTTTACAGATGAGATCAAATCACAGATTTTGTGTACTGTGTTGAATCGAACCTGGATCTTGTATTTGTTCAAGATTTTGGAAATCTTTTTGGTAACCCCTGCTATGTATGGAAAGGTGATGGTTTTGATTGGGTCCTCGGATGGTTCTCTCCCCATGGTTGAGGATACAGCTTTGCGGATTGTGTGGTCCGAATATAATTTCATTTTGAGGGCTTGGCGTACGTGCTCCAGTTCACTGGATAGGTGGTGCTGGTCAGAGATGCAACAGGCCCTATGGTGTAGTGTTTTGATGAGGGAATTCTTTTGGGCTGGATGGTGGTGGGAATCAGACTTTAGATATGAATCCGTGTGGGTGGCTTTCCTGTAGACAGAGTGTCCCAACGAGCCATCAGGTTTCTTCTCGATCAAAACATCCAGGAAAGGTCGCTTGCCATTATTTTACACTTCCATGGTGAATTTGATAGATATGTGTATGGAATTGATGTGGTTGAAAATTGCTTCAGTGCTGGCAGGCCATGTGGCCAGATGACGAACGTGACATCTATATATCTATTCCACAAGGAAGGGTGTAGGTTGGATGTCTGGATGGCATCTGTCTCAAATTTCTCCATGAAAACATTTTCTACCACTGGCGATAAGGGAGAACCTATTGGGGTACCCTAATTTTGTTTATAGAATGTACCATTCCAGGTGAAGTAAGTGTTGGTAAGGCAATGTCTCACCAAAGTTGGTACATCAGGATTCAGTCCCTGTTGGACCAAGTCTTTAATGATTGCAATGGTGTCAGGTACAGGTACCTTGGTGAACAGCGAGACTACATCGAAACTGACAAGCAAATCATCTGGAGACAGTGATATGTCCTTGATTAGAGAAACCAAGTGAGCTAATGCGCAAGGCAAGAACATAATCAGCCATTATATCTGTGCTTTGTGGACTTCAATAAAGCATTTGATTCAGTCTAGCATGATAAGCTCCGGCGGACCACGATGGACATGGATTTCCCACTACATCTGGTTGACTTACTGGAAAAACTTTATCAGAAACAACTTGCTAGAGTCAAAGTGGCTGGGGCACTATCAGAATGGTTCCGTGTCAGAAATGGAGTCAGACAGGGTTGTGTCCTTTCTCTATACTTATTTAGCATCCTGGTTGAAACGGTAATAAAAGAGACACTTGATATTTTTTTCGGAGGAATCCACATTGGAAGGCGACGAGTCACAAACATTCGGTATGCCGATGACATAATTTTGCTTGCTGGTTCCGAGGTGGAGCAGCAGGAGTTGACAGATAGCTTAGATCGGGTTAGTTGTCAGTTTAACCTCATCATCAATGTGGACAAGACCAAAGTTATGGGCAGTGATGAAGCAGCCTGCAAAATCTGGATACAAGGCATCCAGCTGGAGCAAGTAGACACCTTTCCATATCTTGGATCAGTTATCACTGAAGATGCGAAGTGTTCAAAATAAATTGAAACTAAACTGAGTAAGGGTCAGGCGATTGGGTCATCCATTAAGACAATTTGGAAGAGTCACAGCATCCCCATTGGAATGAAGATCAGTCTTCTGCATGCCCTTGTGTGGCCTGTTGCTACGTATGGTTGTAAAAGTTGGACAATCAAGAAGAACGATGAAGCTCGAAGAAACGCCTTTGGACTGAAAAGAAAATAAATCAATGAGTTCTGGAGAAAGCTGGTGTTGAAAGAAAACTGTTATAGGTGATAAAATCATGTCATGGGAATAAATGGAACTTGTTTGAAAAATCAGATTATGCAAGGCACAATACCTGGTTCACGTGTGTGAGGAAGACCAAGGCTGACATGGATAAATAACATCAAAGCATGGACGAGGCTCAGGCTGGAACAGACAATGAGGATAGCAGAAGACAGAAGTCAGTGGCCAAGGATTGCCCATGGTGCGGCCAACCCTTGGATCAAGGATGGCTGAAGACAAGATAAACCAGATTAATAATGAGGGAAACAGAGTTACCACTTGGTTCATTAAAACAAACGGGAGTCGATTCAGGGAAGTGCTTAACCGGGTCAGAATATAACCAATGATGTTACCTGTGACTGGGAACATAACTTGGACTGCTGGGTTTATAAGGTAGTGTGCAAAGTCGCGAATCAACATGGCCAATCCACTGCTGGATGAAGGCATCCCCAAGCTGCTGCCACTTCTCACGATCTTGTGATGTGACAATCCACCCAGCACCTGCATATGGACAGATCTCATTATAGTAGATGTCCTCTGGGACGCGATCCATTATTTGGCTACCACTCTGCTATTATTTATGACTATTGGCCATTAACATTTTGGCGCCATGTCCTGCCGAAGACCTTTTGTCTCGGTTTGTTTGTGTGTCACCATGTCTGTGTCTCCATGTCAGTGTGTACATCTTCGTGTCTATGTGTCTGCGTGTCTCTATCTCTTTGTATATTCGCGTCTAACTGACACAAGGAGATATAGAGAGACACGTGGGGATACGAAGACAGATACATGTCTTCAAAGACCATTTGAAGACTTCCACTTATCCTTCTTCCCCCTTGCTCTCTGACTCCCTTGTCTCTTGTCCTCCCTTCCCCACAGGCTTCCGTGCACTATCAATATATTTACCCAGTGTCTGCCGCTGGACACCACATGTAAATGTGTGTTATTTGCTGACACCTGAGATGAACATGCAAGAAACCTGATCCCTAACCATACAATCACCTCAGCCATAGAAACGTTCAACTTGATGCCTCAGTATTTAAAACAACTAAATGATATGACATAGATATGGCAGCATAGAAGTAGAGTACAGCAACGGATTTGCATTGACCTCTGCTTCCCACAACATAACCCCGTAACCGACCTAAAGCACATTTTGTGCTTGATGGTTGCTAATGCAAGCACACTCATAGTCCAATAATTCCAGGTCTTAATCTTTTATTAGTTGCAAACATAAATTATGTCCACTGTTTTATACTCAGGAATGTCCTCTCTATCTTGTCAAACGTCTGAGTGAATCACATTGTGGAGAAAATCCCAAAAAATGAAAAAATTAAATGGCCAGCATCTCTTAATAAAAATTACCCTAACTTCATACCCATTACAACTTAATGATAATCTAAGACTCCAAATTTTTACATTTTTGGACATTTAAATATTGAATGAAATAAAAGTTAATTATATAGTATTTGTCCTTCAAAAATTTCCAGAGCAAGCTGGCAGCAGCAACCATCTGCTCAATCCCTACTTTCCCTCTGCCATCACTTACCTCCTCTACCTCTCTATCCTTCTCTCTTCCCCTCTACCGCTATTATTTGTTTTATTTATAATTTTGGCGGATACCTTTGTGTTTTTGGAGGCGCCACGTCTCCTGCCTGCTCCCACGCCCATTGGGCGTCTGCTCAGCCTGGCTGCCAGTGGTTCCTCGCTGGACCGCACCGCGTTGCCTGCCACGTGATGCGGCCCGCGCCCAGCATCCGTGCGATTTCTGCGCCATCCAGCGAGACTGGTGGGCCACTCCGTCACCTGCGTCGAGCGGCTCCTTTTCCGGGCCACGTGGCCGCCGAGGTATCGGCAGCCCCTGGACATGGGGGCTTTGTGTGGTCTCAAGGATGGGAGGTCCAGCTCTTGCCGGGGGAGTCTTCACCATATCAGCTTGGTGGGCACAGAGGGAAGCGTCGCGTCAATGGAAAGCAAGCCGGGCCGAGGCTGCTGGTTCTTCCTCGTCGCAGGCCCGGTCGGACTCCGCTGCTGCCCTGCATGGACGTTGTGGACATCGTAGGTGGAGCGGGGGACTCCATCGCCGTGGCCCCCTTCTCTGTCCTGGCTCCAGCCCCTCGCCACCCCCTTTGTCTTCTCAATGCAATGTTGGCTGATTACTTTTCAGCCCTCTAGCTTACTGTCGCCCCCCCAACCACGACCAGGTCTATCAACCCCTCTTTATCAATCCATCTTGCTTTGCTGCATCAAAACTACACCATGTACAATAACCACATTCTTTATTTCAAATCATTGTCATGCTATGTACATTTTTATAATTGCTGTAAAGTGCCTTGGTATAGGGGCTATATAAATATTATTAAGTTTCAATAAGATATATTGGAAGCACAATGTAATTTCACCATGGAGCGGCCCTTCAACACATTTTATAATGGCAGTGACTCTAACTCAAAACAATGACTTTGCAGACATACAATTGATATAAGCAGTATACAACATGCAAAAGTCGTTGCTCCGAGTGTCTGTTCCAGTAATTACTGGTCCAATTAATGGTTACAATTCAGACGAACTGTATTCGCTATCATTAACAAGCTTGCATTGAATTGGTACATTAAGCCACTGTACACCAACTATTTGCAACCAGTGTGCAACTGCTGCTGCAAAGCCTTAGGTGTGCCGCGGTATCTTCGACAAAAGAGGGAAGGAAAGACACTCACTGTTGGCAAGCCGGGCCAGACGAATTCTCCTCCGTGCCGTTCAGTGGCTGATCCAGCCCCCACCTAGTTGCAAGTCTGAATACGGAGACAATTCGTCCCTCACTAAATCTCCATCCCTATTTGTGCAGAGGTGCAGTGGGATTCAGCTATTCTTACTGTCCCGTAGATGCGCTTACACCTTCCACGAATGGGAGATCAAAGAATCGCCAAACTGCAATTGTGGTGAAGTCCAAACCATAAAACATCACCAACGAAAGTGCCATCCACGCAACATCCTGGCGGTGTTGCTGCAATCCACACAGCATCTACTGCTTCCTTCTATTGGTTAAATATACTATAACGTGTTTCACAACTGTTGCTTTTCCCTCATTATACGAACAACAGAGAGAGAGACTCCTGTATTGCCCATGTGCTGTTTTCTAGACTGCACCACTATCACACGTCCCTGCCACTGGAACTGCATGGTCTGACCTAAGTGTCCAATGTGTAATTGAATAATGTGCAATCAGGGGCTCGCTATGTCCATCATTCCTTCAGGGCCAATACAATGTGTGCCATTGTGTGGGAAGTTAACAGAATTGGGAGTGACTGACAAACTCGCGAGAGTTTTGGAAAATACTAGAAAAAAATCAAGAGTAAGATTTGGTACAGTACACAAAATAAAATAGAAATTGAATATTGTACTAAATGTGAATGGAAGTTATCAACAAAAGGTGTGTATCGGATTAATTGCTCGTGTGGTAAATGCTATGTAACAGCATACGACTAAAAGAGCACAAACTATTAAATACTCACATATATAGCCTCGTGTCACAAGCAGCCTCCTCTTGCCCATTTCAGCAAATTGTTTATTGCTGGGGTTGTTTCCACCTGATGACGGGCACTTGTGTTGCGCCCGAAACATCGTGATTTAATTTATTTTATACCTACGTGACTTTACTGAAAGAACCAAAGAGTATGGATTCCTGCAGTCACGAAAACTTCAAATCTAGATTCAACATACATACAGAATATATTATATCTGATGAGTCAGCAAAATGATACAACTGTGCAATATCAAAACTCCATCTATAAATATTACCATATTACAGATATTAAACAGTATGCCTCTTCGTAGCTGTTGTTCACCTGCCATTCCTCTCAGTTTTTTTTCCATCAAATCTAATTCGCTTTATACAATGTCCCTTTGCTTCTGCTATGCTGTCTCTGAAATATATGTAATAATTTATAAAATCGTCAATAAAATGTCATAAATACGAAATTATTTGTGTTGCGTGCAAAACTATTACCAAATTTTTAATTAATCCGTGAATGTTTTTCTGATTGATGTGACAAGAAACGAATAGATACACACGTGGTGGTGATTACTTTCCAACAGCTGCTCAACTCTGATTGCATTGCCTACAAGTTTAGATTTGTCATATTGACTTGTGTGTCAGACAAAATATTTGTCAGTCAACATATGTGCAAGTATTTGCAGCTATTTATGCAATGAAAATATTGTTTACAACTAAATGTAATGGTAAATAGTATCTGAAAGACAAACTAAATCATTGTTAATAAGCCAATAAACAATAACGTGGATTGTTTGAATTGTTCAACACATTTTGGTGGTTATACTTGGTTTTAGATTACACAATAATCAGCTGCCCACCTGTCCCCGTGCAGTTCTTCACACGCTAACATTATGTAAGTTGAAACATTACCTCCGAAAGTCCACAGTAATGTTCCAGGTCATTGTTTTTCAACTGTGACAATAGAATTTCAAATAAAGCTTTGTGTGTACACCATTAGGTATAGATTCACTGGTAATGTTGCACTGGTTCCACATTGGTGGTTTTGTTGACATATAAGTGTAATATATCGTTTTTTACGTGTCCCAGTAACCAGGTGGTCAAACATATAGGTCAATAAATCTCCCCAGACAAAAGGGCAGTGAATGATTGGCTTCGTTGTTCGCAGTGGGTTGTAAAACAATAGAAAGATTAAATTGATCATAGGAGGGTGGATAGTATTTTTTTAATAATCTAGAGGTATTTAAAGACAGGAATTTGAGGTAGAAGCTCATGGCTTTTAATATAGCTGCAAACAGTCATGGCAGGATACAGTAAGCAATGGGGAGGCACCAAACATATGGTTAAACCAAATATTTGGGTTAATAGTCTTGGTTCTTTCGGTAAAGTCACGTAGAAGGAAAATAATAAAATAATAAAAATAAAACAATAAAATTATTCTCACGACGTTTCGGCCACAACGCAAGCAGCCGTCTTCAGGTGGAGAACAGGTATGTCAAGTAGACAGAGTCTGAATGGCACGCCCCAGGCTTGGAGCGACTATTTATGCTGGGATGGAGGGGCGAAGAGCGCCTTGACAAAATAATTTGTATATCAAGAGGAATTTAGCATATTTATGGGAAATGCAGATATGCGATTAGTACTACTTGTGAAATGCGTAGGAGGATTGGCGAGGGGTTTAAAGTCATTATGCCCATGCATTATGCAGGATTAGCAGTATCAAAGGGAGGGAGTAAGGTTAGAATTAATAAAGTTAAGGAATGTTAATAATATGGCGCCGCAGCAACTAATATGATTTTAGACTATACATTGTAATATTACACTATGTCTTATTCTACCCACCCAAGTGTATACCACACTGCTGTATATTCACTATACAATTATGAAACTATATAGAGGTCGACGTGAAGGCGGGGAAAGACGGAGTCCTGGAGAAGGCTCCGAAGTTGTTGCGGCAACCCCTGGCGATATGGCCTGGCTGGCCACACCTGAAGCAGGTGGTGGGCGAAGACCCTCGCAAGGGAGGAGCCCTCGCTCGCCACTGCCCTCCCGGCCGACGTCCTCCAGCACCCCTCCTGCGCTGGTCGAATGAGATGAAGGCGCAGGCCTGCTCATCCTCCTGCGGTGTGACGACCTCCAGTGGCTTCGCCCATGTTCCCGAAAGTGCTCCCCAAAGCACATTACGTAACCAGTGACGTTACGTCATTCTTGACTGTCAGCCCGCTCGCACCTCCTTCTGTTCGCCCCCTCATTGGTCACTCACAATACTCCTCTACACATGTTGTAATTCTGCTCCAATCCCTTCAATTTGCCTGCCTCTAACCAATCTCCTTTCAGGCCCATTAAGTACCAACCAGAGGGCTTGTTTTTCCATAACATAGGGTTTTTTGGTTAAATCGTGTCAATATAAATGTGATGGGTTCAACTGAGTCGCATACATAGACTTGGAGGCAACACATTTATTCAGTTCCAACACACAGGGTAACTTCCCCTCAACAGAATAACAACCTAAGGTGGTGACCACCAGGCTAACTACACTAGTTACAAAGTAACTACTACTACAGACCGGGACTGACGACTTTGGCCCAGGTCCATGTGTTGGAGACTCATTGAACGGAGAATGTAGACAAATGGTTTCTTCCAGGATGAACAACAACCCTGGTCCCTCTCGGGACCCGGCTTATATTCTCTGTGGCGTGACCGGCTCCGCCCTTGGCCACGTCCACCTTCCAGAATCCTCAGGAAGGATCTGGGTCCCAATTACGTGACCCCCCTAGTCCCCTCTTGGGGCCCCTTTGTCAACTTAACCGGTCACGTGTCCTCCCGGGTCAACCAGAGTGCCATGGCCTCACACAACCTCATCCTTCGGCCAGCACCCACACACCCTGTCCTGTAGGGTCGGCACTGCACATAAAGCGTGGTGCCATCTAGCGCTATTATTCAGCACACACCAGGCCTCTCTAGGGCCGGTACTACACCCACATCATTGTGGTATCCAGCGATGTCGCTACGCCGCACGCCGTGCCCCTCTAGGGCCGGTACTGCACCCACAGCCTGTTGAAATCCAGCGATGTCACTACAAATGTATTGTTAAACCCGCCACCACCCCACACAGCCAATTAGTAAGGGTTGTCACATAAACAGAACATGCTAATTCGTCACTAGTACAGCACACTAGTATGTTGGCTTGTTTTTACTTCCTGATTATCCGTGTCTCGTGGCGTCCACTATATTAGGTGAATATCGTTGGTCGTGATACAAGCTCTACACACATTTCCCCTTTGCTTCTGCTATATTATCTCTCAAACATAATTTAATAAGTGAGATATTAGGAATAAAACGTCTGAAATACAAAGTTATTCATATTTCTTGTAAACTATTCGTAAATGTTAACTTGATCCGTGAAAGGTTTCTGATTACGTGACAAAAACGTATATATACAGTCCACGCATGTGGTGCTGATTACTCTCCAACAGCTGCTATACGCGAATTGTATTGCCTACCAGTTTCGATTTGTCATATTGATTTGGCTCTCAGACAACATATTTCAGAAAACATATATGTCACACAACATATGTCAGACAATATATATGCAAGTATGTGATAAAATAAATAATTGTTAAAAAGCAAATACACAATCATGTGGATTGTCTGAATTGTTTGACACATTTTGGTTGATATATTTTGTTTGAGATTATATAATTCTCAGCTGCCCACCTGTCCCCGTGCAGTTCTTCACAAACTAAGATTGTTTCAGTAGAAACATTACCTCCTATAGCCCACAGTGTTGTTCCAGGTCATTGTCTTTCTACTGTGAATACAGAAATTGAAGTAAACGTTTGTACACTATTAGGTATTGTCTCACTGGTAATATTGCACTGGTTCTACATTGGTGGTTTGGTCGACATGTATATGGAAGTGTAATGTATCATTTTTACGTGTCGCAGTAATCAGGCGGTCAAATATACCGATCAATACTATCTCCCGAGGCAAAAGGTTTAGGGTGTCCACAATACACACTGTAGTGTGAAATATTATTGTAAACAAAATAAAATATTGACAGTGTTTTCTTTAATCGTGGCTTAAAATTTATTAATAGCCTATTACAAATAATGAGTTTAGGGCAGTGAATGATTGGCTTCTTGGTTCGTAGATTACAGGTGTCAATATATATGTGGAGGTAATGGAGGTTGTAAATAAGAACAAGAGTCCATATTTAAATAGGAGGGTGGATATTATTATTTTTTCTAAATAATCTAGAGGTATTGTAGTAACGCTCACGACTCGTTCACACCGGAGTTGGAGGCACACTTGTTTATTTAACACCAACGTTGTGACATACACATTTGAGGGGGTATCGGCCCCCTCACCCGTCTATCTGAGGACACACCTCTCTAGCTAACCCTAGCCTGCCTCTGAGTCCTCCACTAATGGGCTAGGGGAGGCTATCTTGGCCCGACACTGGTCAGTCGGGCCCGGTACCCAGAGTCCAGACCAGCACTGGCTCTGGCTCTGGTACCACGCCACTGGCTCGAGCCTGCGCGGTCCTGATAAGGACGGCGTACCAGGGGGAGTCCAGGGCTCTATCTCAGACGTCTTCCGCCTCCTCTTCTTTAGCTAAACATCACTCCCGAGCCCTTCGATACATTCCCCTTTTATACCCAACCCCTCCCTGAGGGGTGGGGCCCCGGGGGATCATAACGACCGAATCGACCCCCCAGGGTGTCTGGCGCGGACGTCGCAGAGGGCACCTGCTTGTGCACACATGTAGCCCCGCCTACTGTGTTTGTTTACCATAGGCTGCCATGCATAACGGGCTCTCTCTCTAACACCCCTACATCACTCCCCCCCGCATAGCATGCAGCCGTCCCGGCTGCCAACATACAAAAATTTGACAATAAAGGTGCCTTCACCCCCTGACCGCGCGTGTGCCTCACTATTTTTGAACAATAACAGGAACCAGAACAAGAACGCAACAACAAGATGAGAAACAACCCGACGCACCCCCCCCCCCCCCGAATAAATACGAATTCCGTAAAAAAAACAGCCTATATACAATCAGCAGGGAACCCACCACGCACACACAACACACGGTGAACCCAACATATGTACATCCGAGGAGCGGGGAACACACCACCCACACAACACCCAATAAACACAACAGCTATGTACACATTTTCCGGCCTCACAACAGTTTGCGCATTTTAGCGCGCGTCCTTGCAGCGGGCCCTTCGCACGGGGTAACCCCGCGTGGCGGACCATCAGGTGGCGACTGTCCGTCTTGGGGTGAGCATTCATCCGACTCCGCGTGACCCTCGGTATCCGCAGGAGGGGTGATCGGGCGTGAGCCCGTCACTCCCGATGCTCCTGAAGGTGGCACAGCCGGCAAGGCATTAGGTGAGAGCGACGGAGACGGACCCAGCGAGTCGGCCGACCCCCCACACGTTTGGCCACGCGCGTGTGAAGTGGGATTGTGTACCGCTGCGAAGGGTTTCAACCTAGAGGGGTGCACGAACCATCTCCGCTTCCCCCACTTTATGCGCACGCACTGCGGACGTAACACCTCCACCACTTCCACAGGGCCCCGCCACGGCCGCACCAGTTTAGAGGAGGTTGCCAGTGGCACCTGGGGGCAGTGCAACCATGCCTTGTCCCCCGGCTTCCACTGCAGTATGTGCGCTCGACTCAATCTGAGGCGCTCATTCGCCTTCTGACGGAGGTCAGAGTTTTGCATTGCAGCATCCCGTGCCTCGGTCAATTTGTCCAGATTAAATTTAACATGGTCAGCCAGATTAGTTTTTCCCTGCGGCACGGGGATCCGCAACTGGGCACGAACAGGCGGGTCTGGTTCTCGGCCGTACATGAGGTAAAAGGGAGAAAACCCCGTAGCTGCATGGGGTGCCATCCGGTACGCCGCCAAGACCCCCTGAATTTGTAGGTCCCAATCCGTTTGCGAGTCCGAAACTTGTTGTGATAACATGGACGAGATGGTGCGATGCAAACGTTCGACCATCCCGTCAGTTTGTGGGTGATATGGGGAGGTCCGAATTTTCTTTGTGCCCAGGAGATCGCAGACTTGTCTGAGTAGTTTACCGGAAAAATTTCTGCCCTGGTCGGTCAGCAACCTCTCCGGAGCACCTTTGTCCAGGACATAACCCTGAACAAAGGCCTCCACGATGGCTGCTGCCGACTGGTTGGCCAGAGGCCAGGCCATAGGCCAGCGTGTAAAATACTCGACACCAGTCAACAAATATCTATTCCCCCTGGGGGTGGCGGGGAATGGTCCCAAAATGTCCAGAGCGACCAGCTCGTTTATCCTGGACACTTTGATCGATTGCAAAGGCGGGTTAGACTCCCGTGCCGGCGGTTTGCGTTGTGCACATTGAGGGCATGATCCCAACAAATCCCCAACATCCCTCGTCATGCCAGGCCAATAAAAATCAAGTTGCAACAAGGCGAGAGTCTTTTGGGTCCCCAGGTGTAGGAGGCGCTCATGAGCGGCCCATACCACCCTACCCCGCAACCCAGTAGGGACCACCAGCCGATGTCGGCGTGACTTCCCGTCCCAATGCATCAGCAGACCTTGGCACATTTCCCATGCGTCGGAACCACCTCTTTTTCCCCCCGCCGCACCGCCAACGCGACGTCGCCACCCGAGGAGGGAGACATCCTCCATCTGGAGGCGCCCCCATTCAATGACGGGCAACCCCAACAGGGAATCTTTGCCCTGTTGTTCGATCGAATTAGGAACCACTGCATCGTCGTCGTTGGCGGCCGCCAAGACAGGTAGCGATGTGTCCCCTGGAGGCCTGCAACGTCCAGACCCCAGGAGGCATGCACACTCGGAGGCGGTTGGCAAGCGTGACAGAGCGTCCGCGTTGGTGTGGCGAACGCCCTTACGGTATGTGGTTTGGAAATCGTAATCCTGGAGGACCTCCAACCATCGGGACAATTGTCCCGATGGCTGTTGAACCCTCAGGGCGTACTGCAGTGCCGCATGATCTGTGCGGACGGTGAAACGCCGACCGTACAGATATGGGCGATACTGTTGGATGAAATGGACAATTGCCAACAGTTCCCTACGGGTGACACAATATCGTTGCTCCGCTGGAGACAACACCCGACTGCCGTACGCAACCACATGTTCCACGCCGTCAACGACCTGGGAGAGCACGCCCCCAATACCCGTGTTGCTCGCATCGGTGTCGAGCAAGAACGGTTTTGAAAAATCAGGGTAAATCAGGGGAGGAGCGTTTACCAAAGCATCCCGAAGGGAGCAAAAAGCAG
Organism: Lampetra planeri; assembly: GCF_965212315.1. Lineage (NCBI taxonomy): Eukaryota > Metazoa > Chordata > Hyperoartia > Petromyzontiformes > Petromyzontidae > Lampetra > Lampetra planeri. Next base: position 2,598,545 of record NC_136125.1, on the reverse strand, counting down.
CCTCCTCCTCCTGACCCCAGCAAAACCGAACCCCTTTAGATGTTAAAGCATGTAGGGGTTTGGCGATAGTCGCAAAATTAGCGACGAAGCGTCTATAATACGACGCAAACCCAATAAAACTCCTAACCTCTCCCACTGAGGTGGGAGTCGGCCAGGAGCTTACACACTGCGTTTTGGCGGGATCGGTAGAAATACCTGAGCGCCCCACGATGTGCCCCAAATAACGCACCGACTCGCGTAACAAATGGCATTTTTGGGGCTTAAATTTCAAATTAGCAGCCCGCATCTTTAGGAAAACCGCCCGCAACCTCTGGAGATGTTCCTCAAAAGTTTTGCCAAAGACAATGACGTCATCCAAATAAATCAGGCACGACTCCCATTGCAATCCAGCCAAAACCAATTCCATCAACCGCTGGAAAGTTGCCGGCGCTGAGTGTAAGCCCATCGGCAACCGGTTGAATTGAAACAGGCCGTGCGGAGTACGGAAAGCAGTTTTAGGCTTTGAATCATCGTCCAGAGGAAGCTGCCAGAATCCCGAAAGTAAGTCCAATGTGGAGAAGAATCGCGCTCCCGCCAAGGCGTCAAGCGATTCGTCCATCCGTGGGAGCGGGTATGCGTCGGCAACCGTAATTTTATTAAGGCGCCGAAAGTCAACGCAAAACCGCAACGAACCGTCCTGCTTCTTAACCAGGACGATCGGCGCTCCCCAAGGGCTGTTGGAGGGAGAAATTATGTCGGCGGCTAGCATGTCATCAACAGCCGATTTGACATGGTCCTTTTCGGCGGGACTCAACCGAAAAGGATTTAGGCGTATTGGCGCGCTGTCACCCGTATCAATATGGTGACGCAGCAGATGAGTGCAGCCCAAATCGTATTTATCCCGACTGAAAACGTCGGAAAATTCCCTCAGTAGTGTCTTAAGACGTTGGCGCTCTAAATTTGACAGGTCCGTCGATCCCGCGCAAAGCGCCTCGAGCCACCCTTCATCGCTGTCTGAATGTGGTCGCGGTGCAGGGGCAGCGCCGACATGACTCGCGACGGGTTCCTCACAGGGCACCGGCGTTGCGTGAGCAAGCACGGTCCCCTGTGGGACCACCACCGTCTGCGAGCCCACATTGAGGACCGCGATGAAGGGTTCTCCATCCCCTCTCACTATGGTCTGGGCCGGGAGTAAATTAGGTCCACTGACCCCGGCCCTAGACGGTCCCAGCAAAACCCCTTGAGCCCCAATGCCCTTAGCGAAGGGCCGCCGAAGTCTCAAAGGAATTAACATTTGCGCCCCCGGAGGAACGCGCACCGTTCTATCTACGAACGCCGGCACCGTCGCGAACGCCGTCCGGCTCGTAGCGGGGGATGGCAAAAACGCCATGCGTCGGCCCGATGGGAGCTCAATGCATCCCTGGTCGATTAATATCCTAATCGGCATTTTGGCCAGGAAATCCGTCCCCAGCAGGCACGGAACCGCCAGCGAGGAGGAAACAAAAATCGGCCCAGATAATTTAATATCCCCGACACAAATTTGGGCTCGAATTTGTCCGATGATGCCAAGTGAACCCCCGTTAGCAGCAAAGAATGGCACGTTAACAGGCATCAAAGGACGGCTTTGGGCAGGGAGAATGTTATAAATCAACTCCGAAATAATGGTCGCCGATGCTCCTGTATCGACCAGGATGCGCACCTCGACCCCATCGATGTGACCCACAACGGCCGACGACCCTGACGACGCGGCTACAACCCGATGGGCCAACACGGACCACTGGCTGGGTTCAATCTGAGTACCCAGAGCGGTGCGTGTTGGTGCCATGGTACGCGATATTGGCCCCCCCTTCGCTGCGGTGTTTAAGTGTGCGACGGGCGTGTGCATGGGCCAAACGTGAGGGGTGCCGCGACTCGCCGGATTATGATGGTGGAGCTTGTGACGAGGGCCGGCGTCCCGTTGAGGTGTCATCCTGCGCTGCCCAGGAGAGCGGCACCCCGAGGCGACGTGGCCCCGGATGCCGCAGTTGTAACAGCGTGGAAGCGCTGGTGACGACGATGGATGTTGTAGACGGCTTGAACCGGCCCGGTCCTCCCGTACTCCCGCTCCATGCTGCCGTTGATGGTCGATGGCGCAAACCTCTTCCGCCGGGAGGGTGGCTGCAGCGACGGCACGCCCGCTCGCCGCCTTGCTGGCCTTCCGTCGTTGAGAGGACAGGTTTGCGTGGAGAAGACGGGCCGCTTGGAGGGAGCACATCTCTGCATCGTCCTGTGCGACAATGACGATGTCTAAGTCGTCCGCCAGCAAAAGTATCTTCTCTGTCACCATGGCGTCGACACCCTCGTCATCCATTCGTGGAAAGGCCTCCTTCGCCAGTGCCAGGAGGCTTGTGCGGTACGCCAGGGGCGACTCCTTCGTCCCTCGCTGGCGATCGTAAAAGAGTTGGCGACAGTCCGATGGTGGACCATATACCGCTGACAGCACCTGCATCGCCTTCCGCAGCGTGGAGCGCCTCTCCTTCGAAGCCGATGTTAGAGTGGCGAGGGCGTCGCTGTCGAGAAGTGCTGGCAGCGCGCGGAGAGCCTCGGCGTCTGTCCACTGTGCCATCTCCTGGTGAGCGAGGAAGCGCCGCTGGAAGCCGCCCCAGTCGCCATCCTCGCCCACAAATTCCTTGAGTGGAGGTAGCCGCTGATGTAAGGCAGCGGCTGCAGAGGAAGAACGCACTCCCTCGTCTGCCTCACTCAACTCAGCGTCGGCACGAACCAGCGATGGCATCGCCGGTCGCACCCGTGGTGACGTTCCGCCCGTTGGTGGTGACGCGGCAGGTACTGTACTCCCGCCGTTGGACGCGATGCTTAGAGCGGCCACGCCCTCAACAGCAGCTGCAGCGATGGCGGGAGTTTCAAAATGTTGCTCCGTGGAAATGGCGGGAAGGCGCTGTGATCGTCGGCTGCCGTTGCCCCGTGGCGGTCCCGCAGCCCCCAGCTGCGTGATGGTGTCGAGCATGGCGGCTGCGGCGTACAGCAGCTCGGTCAGCTTCGCGTGCGCCTCCCTCAGCCCCTCCATCGACGGCTCCCCTTCCTCCAGCTGCTGTGGCGTGGATGCGCCCAGCCCCGGCTGGTCGATGGCATCTTCAGCCGTCTCGGGCCCTCCGACTGCAGTGGTGTCTTCTGCCTCTGGTACCCCGACTCGAGTCGTCCGGCGTGTATCCATGTTCGTACTTTGTTTCACTTCTGACGCCAGATGTAGTAACGCTCACGACTCGTTCACACCGGAGTTGGAGGCACACTTGTTTATTTAACACCAACGTTGTGACATACACATTTGAGGGGGTATCGGCCCCCTCACCCGTCTATCTGAGGACACACCTCTCTAGCTAACCCTAGCCTGCCTCTGAGTCCTCCACTAATGGGCTAGGGGAGGCTATCTTGGCCCGACACTGGTCAGTCGGGCCCGGTACCCAGAGTCCAGACCAGCACTGGCTCTGGCTCTGGTACCACGCCACTGGCTCGAGCCTGCGCGGTCCTGATAAGGACGGCGTACCAGGGGGAGTCCAGGGCTCTATCTCAGACGTCTTCCGCCTCCTCTTCTTTAGCTAAACATCACTCCCGAGCCCTTCGATACATTCCCCTTTTATACCCAACCCCTCCCTGAGGGGTGGGGCCCCGGGGGATCATAACGACCGAATCGACCCCCCAGGGTGTCTGGCGCGGACGTCGCAGAGGGCACCTGCTTGTGCACACATGTAGCCCCGCCTACTGTGTTTGTTTACCATAGGCTGCCATGCATAACGGGCTCTCTCTCTAACACCCCTACAGTATTAAAATACAGGAATTTGAGGTAGACGCTCATGGCTTTTAATATAGCTGCAAACAGTCAATGCAGGATAGAGTAAGCAATGGTGAGGCACCATCATATGGTCGAAACAAATATTTGGGTGTATATTGATTTATTTTAAGTATTTATTTCGGTTGGAGTATATGCCCAAGTCGGCTCTATTCAATTACGCTATTGTTAATGGATATTTCACAGCTAAGAGTGGTGGAAAATGCTCCTCTTAGCTGATGTTTTTCCCGTGGTGATTTGTAATGAGAGAACGGTGATTTTTTTTTGATGGTGATTATTTTAATTTAACTTGGGCACATTTTCATTCCTGGGAATTGTATTGCCATAACACAGCAAATCATCTGTGTACAACTCGTATGACCCTTTGGGTGAGGCCAAAATATCGTTTGTTGTTATCGGATGATGAATGTTATTAACTAAAATGTTACTAGTGTAATTGGCCACCATATGACGGGTTCATAAAACATACATTTTTTTGAAAAAACTAAAATGTAAAGATTGTATTGAATGTATTTCATTTAAAAAAATCTCTATTTATCACATTCGGTGTAAATTGACGATTATTTCCTTGAGATGAATTTTGTTGAATCAGCACTTTTATGTTGGTTGGATTTTTGCATCTTGACAAAGCAATATAAAAGTTGTCCATGGGAAAAACAGGTTCGTTGAGATGAAGTCCATACTCAAAAGTTTGTCCTTGTGACTTATTGACAGTGATAGCAAATGCAGGAATCATTGGAAACTGTCTTCGCTTCAAAATAAAGGGTAAATTCACATCAGGCGGTGCCAGATAAATTCTAGGAATCAAGACATGATTGGATTCTGAAATTAGTTCAGCCACAACAAAATGACGGTGCATTTTACGAATCACCAGACGAGTGTCATTGCATAATCCTTTTTTGGGGTTGAGATTTCGAATCAGCATTACAATGGTTTCTTGATTTCAAAAACAATTTATGAGGTGGCATTCCAGATGGTGTTAGTGTGTGCGTAAGTTTTACTTGATAATTTGTAACGTCACTCGGATCCACGTATGCTACCCAGCGTTACATACGGCATACAGAGTTTCAGGCGTTATGTCGAGATCACCTGAACTATATTTATAATTAACTATAAACGTGAAAATATGGTTAAGAGTGCAGGTACAGTTACAGAATACAAATGTATCAAGAAAAAAATGACCAGGGCATATTTCTGAGTCATGAAACCCAATACTTGAACTGTTTGTTTTGTCGGTGTTTTGTTTTCAGGCTATATTTTGCATGAAAATACTGTTTGATGGCATAACGAGGATGTGAACACATTTGTTTGAGAAAACATAGTTCCCAAACATTATTTGTTCACACAACGCCCATACAGCATATATGTTCAGGAGATTAGGTAGCCTTGCGGCCAGCATGCTCACACTTGAGCTCGTTTCCACGAGTTTGAAGGTTTGATTTCCGCAGCCACCAGGAAATATTTATTTCAATAGTTTCAATGAATCTCTGTAAGGTGCATTTGCTCTAAGGTATTGTTAACAACAGTGTGATACTATTCACAATAATAGGGTATTCTGCCAGTCATAACTACATTTAATCATTGTAATTGACAAAATGTTATATTACTATACATCCTAACTTTGTTTCACAGATCTCTCCTAAATAATCCCTACCTTTACAAAAGAGATCATGAATGTCGATGAGCTCTTGCTTGGATATACTGTATAAGGAGTAGAATTTACATATAGTATACATTTCTCACAAGACGGACTGAAAGGAATACCTAAAGTGTATGTCCTTTAATCATAATATGGTGGCTGGAGTTCTTTCACTAAATACATTGTATTTATATTCAGAAAATGGTGCATTTTTTTCTCGAAATATTGATGAGCCAGTTAAAGTAAAATCTATGCCTGTAACCTTTTTTGTTTGTTTCTACAGACTTTTTGTTTGCGTACAGAGCTGAAACACGTTTTTGTTCAAACCTCAAAAATGAGGACCATAGGCGTATTTGTTATTTTGGCACTTGCCAGTTTAATTCACAATTTTCAGCCGGCCGGTAAGTGTGCTTTTGTACTTGTATACACAACGATTGGTGAAAATTAAAAACGGAACTACAAGTTAATGTGTACTTGATTATGATCCACTGCATTGGAAGCAGGGTTCGTTATACGCGTAGATGTAAGGGGTGCATGACATTCGTGACCTCTGCAGTGGCGACATTGCAGCAGTTAAAAAAGCTGTTCCTGTCGTATTTGTACGGATTTCGCAAAATAGAATGATAAAATTGCTCAAACACCCCAGTGCAAAAAATGTGTTACAAAGTATTACAACTCAAAGCTGTTTTTGAACATTAAGGCTATTTGGGGTATATTGTGTACAAACTGATGACTTTATTTAGTATCAAAAATGCATATATCTTTCACAAGTATTTGAATCACCCTCACCATTGCTTATTACGAATAACGATTACGCAGTAAACTTTAATCGAATCGCAACATCCATGAGATTGGTTCTGAAAGCAATACTGTAGAGCGGTCAGGTCAAATGACAAAAGTCTAGTTAATTTCCACATGTACCTATTGACCCTGGCTCAGTTATTTGTGATTATGCAAATTCTGTTTTCATTGCAGACGGCGCTACTGTTACGCTGACAGCGATGCAAGGAACAATTTTAAACCCAAACTATCCTAATGCCGCCCCAAGTTTAGATATTAACATATGGATCATTCAGGCACCACTTGGAAATATAATAACACTGACCGTGGATGTTACGAGGTAAAAGGCATGCTGGAAATGTTACTCTTATTTGCTTATACATGTAGAGTAATTACTAGGTATGAGTTTCAGATTTAATAACTTTATATTTATGACTTTCAAGGACAATGTCCTGTCTTTTTTGAATTCATTAAATAACTATATGTACTCATGAGGAATGTATCTTTGCTAACAATCATGACCTCACCCAATGCCACGTGGAACATTTGCCGAGAAAGTGCAGAAGTCATGTCATGGCTGTTTACCTGAAGTGCTTGTACCGCATGACCAGAACAAACCCTTGTTGCTGCTCTCAGATTAATAATTTTATAAAGTGGCGTCATTCATGCTAACAGCATCCCAAAACGCTGTTCATTGATCATACTGTATATAAGGGCAAAATCCTTATATACGGCTGGCTACGCGTATATGGGATTACCCTGACAATTGTGAAGTTATGCACTCCCACAAAGATTGGAAATATATTTAGTGAAACAAAATATTGGTGACTGTCTTAACTACAATTGATCACCGACTTTGTTTTAAGTGCAGTTTTATTATTGCAAGGTTACTTTTAAAATTTGTCATGTAACTTGTGCAGAATGGCCCAAAGTTCTTTCGATCCCTCCTTCTAGAATCTTCCCTCAGCTAAACTCCCGCCTATTTCCATTTTAATTTCCAAGCCAATCCAAAGCTCGCTGTTTCGAACAGACCATATATCATCAGTGGCTGTTCTGTCTGGCCAATGGGTAACTTAAACCCCCAATTCGAACGTCTATTTCCGCAATGTTTTGCCGGTAGTGCTCATGACAGAATTTAATATTCAGTAACGTATCGCCTTCGGTGTCCATTATACTTGGATGGATCAGTTATTAGGCGCTTGTATCGATAATGCTGTGATTGTTTGTGGGCAGTTTGTGCAATATGCCTACTCAGAGGATAGAGTGAGTAATGTTTTGCAGAAGTGGTTAGGTAAGTAGAATTCAAGTCCTATTTGTAAGCTTATATATAGATTAACAGAATGCAACACAGTGGATGACTGCAATACAATTTTATAACACATGCTACGTTGCTAAGTTGATAGAGTGCTCTTGATCCTTTCCCTTGAAATTGGACAAGACAAAGTCAGAATTTTGTCACGAATACAGAAAGTGCCTCATATTAAAGGACGCCTTTGCCTCTGTAGGGTGCAAAACAGGATAAACTCTTCTGATCCGTTATCCTATAACCCTCAACTATATTATCCGCAAGAACTGTAGGGTACATGCAAACTCATTATCTGCGGCCCTATTTCTTCCCTATTTCTGCCGTTATCCACCATTTTACCGCGAAACAGCATACAATTACCCACGATGTTTTCACGTATAAGGGGTGCACATCAAATTCATCCAATTATCCATAATTGTATTCCCTGTGGATAAGTGGAGTACATTTTAAATCACCCCATGGATAATATGATTCACGATACGGTCCCCATATCAAAATGTATAGGAGTTATTTAATAGTTGACAGACCGCATTTGTAAACATGTAATAGAAAGTGTTGATTTTCCAATTCCCATATGGTTGTTATCCCATCTTGTGTTTTTAATTATCTAAAGCGAAATTCCTTCATGATTACGCTTACAGGTCCTGGTTACTGACTTCAGATGCGCAGTCTAAGTATGTGTGCATATAGTGTGCTGGGTATTGATTTGTTGCTTTAAACTTTAAGTTAAAAGTTACTGAATACACTTCCAAGAACTTCGTAGGTTAAATGGAAATCATTAACTAAAATGATAAGATTGTGTAAAACCTCAACATAGAAAAACGGTATGTTTGATCACAATATGCTATTTGCATTTGATTCATGATCCACTAATCCACTGTTATATAGGATTGATGTTTTTATATATTCGTGAATCATGTTTTTTTACATACAGCTTGGCAACGGGTGATGCAATTTTTATTTATGAAGATATTTTCTACAGTACAAGCATTATTACTACGAGTTCTTTGACATTCATTTCTATGAGCAATGTATTGAATATACAACTACTGACTGGTCCAATGAGTAATGCAATCTTCATGGCACAATACTCCATTACAATGTATCCTGATGGTGAGTATGCTGTTTAAATCACAAGTATATAGACAGCATAAACAAGTTGTACACATGTAAAGCAAATATAAAATTTAATAATACATATTATGTCACAATAATACTGAATTGGTCAAATTTCGATTAAAAGCTTTCGTGACTGCAGGGATTCATCTTCTTGGTTCTTTCGGTAAAGTCACGTAGAAGGAAAGTAATAATAGAATAAAAAGAAAACATAATAAAATAATTCTCACGACGTTTCGGCCACAACGCAAGCAGCCGTCCTCAGGTGAAGAATGAAACACCACCAAGCTTGGAGCGTATATTTAAGCTGGGTTGGAGGGGGGGGAGGTGGGCAGAAGAGTGCCTTGACAAAAGAATTTGCATATCAAGAGGAATTTAGCATATTTATGGGAAATGCGTAGGAGGTGGGTGGGGGGTTTCAAAGTCATATTATGCCCGTGCATTATGCAAGATTAGCAGCATCAAAGGGAGGGGATGGGGGTAGCATTAACAAAGGGAAGGAATGTTAATAGTATGTAGCTGCAGTTACTAAACAACCACGTAAAAAAAACGAAAGTATAAACTACATAGTATCATCAGTATACTAAATATACTCTCCAATAAGCTGAGCTACTAACAGTAAGTAATACATTACAATTCTATGTCGCAAAAAATATAATATGCTTCCAGCTAAACTTTTTTCTCTTACATCACACGGGTCTACCCCGTACTATATACTACCATAGACAAACCCAACATTAAATTATATACTGTATTACTATACACCACTCTATACCTTCGACTATAATATTACCCTAAGTATTATTCTACCCACCCTACTGTATACCACACTCCTGTATATTCACTATACAAATACGATACTGTATATTACCTTATACATTTGTAATAAAGGACTCGATCACTAGGTCTGTCTCCGTTGTCCTTTATTTGGGTTCTTTACACTTGTCCCACACGGCCCTCGCTCAGAGCCTCTCCGCTTGGCAGCTCCACAGCTGCCTTCGCTCCCGTAGCCTCCTCGCCTCTGCAGCTCCGCTGCAGGTCCCCTGTGCAGTCCTCCGGCTGCCCTCACTGCAGCTCCACCGCTGCTCCTCGTTCCTCCGTGCTCGGTCACCGCTGGCCGACGGTGCCGAGTCTTACTCTGTGTGTGTGGCGATCTCGCCACTCTCCAACCTCCGCCCTGCGTGGCCTCACTCTAACTCTATCTCCCACACTCTCCCGTCTCTTCCGGTATCTCTCCCTTAAGACCTCACCCCTCTCTCTCAAACGTGACCTAACTCCTCCCCCCCATGACGTCATATCCGTGAGGCCGTTTACGCCTGCATTACACATTGTATTAAACATTACAATGTTATACTATTTATACAATCTGCCATACACTATACCATTGACCATCGCGTGAAAGATAATAAGAGGAAGCAACAACATATGTCAATGGGAGAGTGAAAGGAGACTTGCAGCGGAGCAAAGAATCCATTCCCTGTGGAGAATACAAGATATATAGTCAATGCCAGTGAGTGGACTGCGGTCTGAAAGTCACCGTAAACGTGAACACAATGAGTTAAGATCCGAAATGGTTTATTACGTCCTTCCAATGATTGCTGAGCCAGAATCCATCTTCTCGGTTGAAATTGTCTCCGTGTTTGTATATATAGATCGCCTCATGAACAAATCTCTCATGGTAGCCAGATGGCTTGCAGAGAACCTCTGTCTTGGAGAAGTCAATGTCATGTGAGGCCACTGAATTGTAACAGTAATTTGCCACGGCTGAGGTGTTTGTCCTACCGTGTTTCAAGTCTGCTTTATGTTCACGGATGCTGTCCGAGACATGTCGTTTGGTTTCTCCAATGTAACTGCTACCACAGAGGCAACCTAGTTTGTAGACGCCAGGGTACTGTATGTCTGGAATCACATCTTTTACAGACGGGACCAGATCACGGATTTTATGTACTGTGTTGAATCGGACCTGGATCTTGTGTTTAATCAGGATTTTGGAGATCTTTTTTGTGACCCCAGCAATGTAGGGTAAGGTGATGGTTTTGAAAGGATCCTCAACAGGATCCTTCTTGATGGTTGGAGTGATGGCTTTGCGGATTGTGTAGTCGGAGTAACCATTAGCCTTAAGAGATTGGCGTACGTGTTTGAGTTCACTGGTAATGTGTTCCTGGTCGGAGATGCATTGGGCTCTATGGTATAGAGTCTTGATGAGGGAGTTCTTCTGGGATGGGTGGTGGTGGGAATCCGGTTTTAGGTAAGCATCCGTATGGGTGGCTTTCCTGTAGACAGAATGGCTCATTGAACCATCAGGTCTCCTTTTAATTAGGGCATCCAAAAAGGGTAGCTTGCCATCTTTTTCGACTTCCATGGTGAATCTGATTGCTGGGTGTATGGAATTGATGTGGTCGAGGAATTGGTCTAGAGCAGGCCGGCCATATGGCCAGATGACAAAAGTGTCATCTACGTACCTCTTCCATAAGGTCGGGCGTAGAGTGGCAGTCTGGATGGCGTCAGTCTCAAATTTCTCCATGAAAACGTTGGCTACAACCGGAGATAGGGGGGAGCCCATTGGGGTGCCCTCAGTTTGTTTGTAGACAGTTCCATTCCAGGTGACGATCTGCTTGTCAGTTTTAATGTGGGTTCCTTATTCACCAAAGTTCATGTACCTGACACCATCGCAATCATTGAAGACTTGGTTCATCAAGGACTGAATACTGGGGTACCCCCCCTGGTGAGACACTGCTTAACCAATACATACTTCACCTGGAATGGAACTTTCTACAAACAAACTGAGGGCACCCCAATGGGCTGCCCCCTATCTCCGGTTGTAGCCAACGTTTTCATGGAGAAATTTGAGACTGACGTCATCCAGACTGCCACTCTACGCCCGACCTTATGGAAGAGGTACGTAGATGACACTTTTGTCATCTGGCCATATGGCCGGCCTGCTCTAGACCAATTCCTCGACCACATCAATTCCATACATCCAGCAATCAGATTCACCATGGAAGTCGAAAAAGATGGCAAGCTACCCTTTTGGATGTCCTAATTAAAAGGAGACCTGATGGTTCAATGAGCCATTCTGTCTACAGGAAAGCCACCCATACGGATGCTTACCTAAAACCGGATTCCCACCACCACCCATCCCAGAAGAACTTCCTCATCAAGACTCTATGCTAATGGTTACTCCGACTACACAATCCGCAAAGCCATCACTCCAACCATCAAGAAGGATCCTGTTGAGGAGCCTTTCAAAACCATCACCTTACCCTACATTGCTGGGGTCACAAAAAGATCTCCAAAATCCTGATTAAACACAAGATCCAGGTCCGATTCAACACAGTACATAAAATCTGTGATCTGGTCCCGTCTGTAAAGATGTGGTTCCAGACATACAGTACCCTGGCGTCTACAAACTAAGTTGCCTCTGTGGTAGCAGTTACATTGGAGAAACCAAACGACATGTGTCGGACCGCATCCGTAAACATAAAGCAGACCTGAAACACGGTAGGACAAACACCTCAGCCGTGGCAGATTACTGTTACAATTTAGTGGGCTCAAATGACATTGACTTCTCCAAGACAGAGGTTCTCTGCAAGCCATCTGGCTACTATGAGAGATTCGTTCATGAGGCGAACCACATAAACAAACACAGAGACAATTTCAACCGAGAAGATGGATTCTGGCTCAGCAATCATTGGAAGGACGTAATAAACCATTTGAGATCTTACCTGATTGTGTTCACGTTTACGGTGACTTTCAGACCGCAGTCCACTCACTGGCATTGACTATATATCTTGTATTCTCCACAGGGAATGGATTATTTGCTCTGCTGCAAGTCTCCTTTCACCACTCTTCCATTGACATATTTTGTTGCTTCCTCTTAGTATCTTTCACGCGACGGTCAATGGTATGGTGTATAGCAGATTGTATAAATAGTATACAATGTAATGTTTAATACAATGTATAAGGTAATATACGGTATTGTAATTGTATAGTGAATATACAGCAGTGTGGTATACAGTAGGGTGGGTAGAATAATACTTAGGGTAATATTATAGTCGAAGGTATAAAGTGGTGTATAGTAATACAGTATATAATTTAATTTTGGGTTTGTCTATGGTAGTATATAGTACGGTGTAGACTCGTGTGATGTAAGAGAATAAAGTTTAGATGGAAGCATATTATATATATTTTTTACGACGTAGAATTGTAATGTATTACTTACTGTTAGTAACTCAGCTTATTGGAGAGTATATTTAGTATACTGATGATACTATGTAGTTTATATTTTAGTTTTTTTTTTACGTGGTTGTTTAGTAACTGCAGCTACATACTATTAACATTCCTTCCCTTTGTTAATGCTACCCCCATCCCCTCCCTTTGATGCTGCTGATCCTGCATAATGCACGGGCATAATATGACTTTGAAACCCCCCGCCCACCTCCTACGCATTTCCCATAAATATGCTAAATTCCTCTTGATATGCAAATTATTTTGTCAAGGCGCTCTTCTGCCCACCTCCCCCCTCCAACCCAGCTTAAATATACGCTCCAAGCTTGGTGGTGTTTCATTCTTCACCTGAGGACGGCTGCTTGCGTTGCGGCCGAAACGTCCTGAGAATTATTTTGTTATGTTTTATTTTTATTATTTTATTACTTCCATTCTACGTGACTTTACCGAAAGAACCAAGAAGATGAATTGGTCATATTATAATGTAAATTGGTATAAATCTCATTGGCGAACCAGCGATTAATGCCGTACCCATTCCTGAAATAAAATAAACGAGTGTTGATCGAATATGTTTCTAGAGCTATTCCCAAGATTGTAAACTTTATTCAAATTCATGATTTCCATGATCACAGTGACATCTGTACCAAAATCATGGCCTTATTCATAAATATACATAAAATATGAAACACACTTAATATTACAACTTTTGTAATGTTATTAATAGCGGTTCAATGTAATAGAAATAACAATTCTGATCATTAACATTTACGAATAATATTTAGAACGTGAGTTAATTCCATAAACCAAGATGCAGGCACCCTTAGGATTCCTATGGGTCTGAGTTTCAGAAACAAATTATGTCACACTTAGTGGTGTTAGGTTAAATTTCTGTTGCTTAAGGTTCAACGAGTGATACTAAAAAAAAATCAGCGTAAAAATACATTATTAAATATCTCAGACAACAAATAGGCTACATTTATGGACTGGCATGCGTAGTTTTATTTTATCTCCAAATAACAGTAACATGAGTACAGTACAGGGAAAGGTCTGTTATCTGGCATCCACGGGGAATGGAGAGTTCTGGTTAATCAAATATGTCGGTTATCTGAGATTTATACTGGTAGGAACCTCCTGGTTACACCAGCCCACAGTGGATTATTATGTCCGTCGTGCAGGGAGGGGCTGGCTGGGGAGGGAGGGGCTGGGTAGGGTGGGAAGGGGCTAGGTGGGGAGGGTGGGGCTGGGTGGAGAGGGGAGGGTGGGGAGGGGCTGGGTGGGGAGGGTGGGGAGGGGCTGGGTGGGGAGGGTGGGGAGGGTGGGGAGGGGCTGGGTGGGGCTGGGTGGGGAGGGGCTGGTCACCCCGTGGTGCCCTTATAAAACTCAACGTTTAACCTACTCACGCCGGCTTGTGCCCGCCCTCACAGTCGGGCATATTTGCGGAATACACCACGCCGCCGTTGACCCTGGCCATTGACCGAGCCACCCAACGTTCCTACCAGCTCCCTCCGCAGGAATGTGTTACTCATGGTGCACCAAATTTTCCAAGTACCGTACATAAAACTTTCAAATAAATAAACGAAGTGTGGAGGCTGCTCGCCTCTGTCTCCATCGTCCCCTCCGTATCATTACCCCCTTGCTGTCTGGTGGGGTCCGGACTTTCGTCCCCCATCTGCTCCCTATCCTGTACCCCCGTGAGTGCTGCGGATCGTGTGTGCATGCTCCCCCTGCGCTGATGTTGGCCGCGGAGCGCAAGTTGCCGCCGCCGTGCGCGCGAGATAAACAGCACAACAATGCGCAGCCGATTACGCGCTCGAGCCGCGGGGTTGGGGGTCGGGGCCCACCACCGCGCCGCACTTACGCAAGTAACGAGCACACGCACGATCGCACAAAGCTAACAGCTTCAATACGCACAGCGATTTCGCACACGCGAGCGGGGCACACGCCGACACAACGACTCGTCCCCTCCCGTACTCGCACGTGTACGTCAACACAAGTATCGTACAAGGACAATTCTCCTCTCACACGGCTGCGTAGGCACGCAAACACACAAAAGCGCTCTCCCTCCTCCTCCTCTCGCTCCCCCCAGCCGTGCGATCACAGCGCGCTCCGGCGCCGCAGCTCGCGGGTTCACCGTGTGCGGCTTGCGGGTTTTACCGTGCGCGGCTTGCACACACGCGAGCGACGCCCACGCTCGAGCGAGAGCACGTAAAACCCCCCTCTTGCGCGGCCACGCGTTTATACAAATACACTGTGCGCTCCCCGGGCGTCAACACACACACCTCCGTACCCACACAATCGTACAGAGACCACAGCCTTTACGCATACAACGACCACACACCCGCGAATGCAGCGCACGCTAATACCACGTGCAAAAATACCCAACAACACGGTTTTATTACTACGCTCGAGATTTTATTAGCGCTTGTTAACCAACCGAGCCACCCGTGTGTGTGTGCGGGCCAGCAAGGCGCTTCTAACCCACACTCTGGTGGCATGCAGCCCTATTCTATGCTGCGCTCTCCCTTCTCCCACGGATCCTACTCTCCGCTCTGAGGTGTTGTAAGGCGCGTAATACGATACCGTCTGTAGTCCTTGGTGGCCTTGCGGCGCTCAGATCGTCCTGCAGACAATCTAGCGGCTCGCCTGATGACTCCTTCGTCGCTGACTCCGTGTCAAAACTCCAGAAGAAGAGGCCCTCCCCTACTCTGCCCTCCGTCTTTTATACTATTCACATCAAAGGCTAGGCGCCCCCGTCCCGACCGCCTTGGTCTCTCGACCAATCCTGAGCCTAGGATTTCCCGCCCTTTTGCGATCCCGCCGGCTTTTGATCTTTCGACTAATCAGTAACCCCGGGTCCGTCGCTCTCCTTGTCCTCGGTTACATCAATGGCTCGGCGCCTTCGCCCCCGACCGCATTGTTCTCCCGACCAATCAGGAGCCCCAGACCCGTGGCGCCCTCCGCCAACGCTGCTTTTTTTGGCCCTGAACCCAGCTATCCGCCTTGCTGACCCGTGTTTGTGTTTGTATGCGTTTCTAACTGCGGGGCTCTCTGAGCTCGCCGTGGTCGTGCGATCTCAAATCCGCCCACGGCGCCGCAGTGTTACTTGGCCTGGGAAGGGTCCTGTCAAATTCCCTGGCCCTGAGAAACCGTGGGGTAACCCCCCGAGGGGGCCCTCGGGTGAAAACTCAGGGTAGGTGACCCGACCACGAGGCCCTACGTGGGTGCGGGTGCGTGCTTATGTGGGGGGGGTGATGGGGGGAAGTGCGGTGGGGGAAGCCGGGCGGCTCCCTGGCTCGGCAGAGCGGCCCCGTCGCTGTGGCACCACATAGCCCCCCGAGGTGCCAGTCCCCGTCCCGGGTTGACTGGAGCACCTCGCCTGGGTTGCCCCCACAAGGTATCGCCGCGGGGTCCGCGGGATTCGCCCGGCCCTTGTGGCTGGCCTCGGGGGTGGCGGCTCCGTCTCCTGGGGCTCCGGCGGTGGTCTCCTCCTCCATTCTAACGGCTCCCCTCGGCCTCTGGCACCTGCGGGCTGGGGAACAAACTCAGAGGCGGTGGGGTTTAAGGGTCGCCGTCCTCGTCGCCCCCGGCCCCGCCCGGGGCCCCTCGGAGCCCGGGGCTCCGTGGGGCCCATATACTGCGCGAGGCCCCCGGGCACGGGGGGTGGGGGGACCCTGGGGTTTCGGGGTACTTGGACGGCGGGGCTCCCCCCCTCGGGGGCTGCTCGCCACGGCTTCAGTCGGCGGATGTTGACCACCATCTCCCGGCCCCTCTCTCCTCCCTGAATCAGCACCGTCCATGGTGAGATCTGCCGTCTCACAATCCAGGGTCCTCGCCAGTAGGTGGTCAGCTTCCCCACCTGTCCGGCACCGACGCGGGGAGTGTACAGCCACACCTCGGAGCCCGCAGTGTAGAAGGGGGGCTCCATACGGGGTCGGGCGCCCTGCTCTTGCCGCTGGTGCGCGGCCTCTCCGTGCGGGTAGGCTCGGCCCCTGGCCCCTCGCAGGGTCTCCAGCAAGTGCTCCACGGGGTGGCTCCCTTCCTCCCGTTGCGGCGGAGGGACACCGAACAGCAGATCTGCGGGCAGGCGAGACTCGCGACCAAACATCATTAGGAACGGGGTCTGTCCTGTAGATGTGTGAACGGCGGTGGTGTAGGCGAACAGGGCATAGGGGAGGTGTTCGTCCCAGTCCTGTTGATTCGCGGCCGCCATGCGTTTAAGCTTCCCGGCTAGAGTCTGGTTCATCCTCTCTACCATCCCGTTCGCCTGGGGGTGATACGCCGTGGTTCGGTCCTTCTGGATCCCGAACTCTCGGCACAGCGCCTGGAATAGTTCGGCCTCGAATTCACTACCCTGGTCGGTAATGACTCGTTCGGGGATCCCGCACTTAAGTACGTAGTTTTCCACGAAGGCCCGGGCCACTACGAGGGCTGTTTTATCCGGGATAGCCACCGCCACGGGGTAGCGGGTGAAGTACTCCACCGCTACGAGAATATATCGGTTGCCCCGGTGGGATTGCGGAAAGGGCCCCTGCAGGTCGATTCCGACCAACTGATTCGTCCGACTGACTCGGAACGGCCTCAGGGGTACCTGGTACCTCGCCGGCTTATGCCCACACTGCTGACAGGCCCGGCAGCCCTGCACCCAGGCGGCCACATCTTGCGCCAATTTAGGCCAGAGATACTGGCGACGCAGAGTCTCCCGGGTGCGCCGTTCCCCATCAAGGCCCCCGAGCGGGTGGTCGTGTACCAGTCGTAGTAGTTGGGGTCGCACATGGGCGGGAACGCAGATGCACCCCGGCTGCCGATCGTCGGCCAGTTCCCTCACCACCCCGTTTTCTACACACAACCGGGCATACACACCGCTCCAGGGCCCTGGTAGTGCATCCTTCTTTTCTTGCAGTGCCGCCTCCACCGCCGCCAGATCCGGATCCCGCTGCTGGGTTTGTCGCAGCTGCTCGTCGTCCAAGCCCGGGAAGGCGCAGCCAACATCCTCTTGGATCCGCCCGGTCGGGGTGGGATGATCCGTCTGTCCCCGGGCTCCTTCTGCAGGGGTTCCTGCGGCGCACACCGCACTCTCTCTCGGGGGGGGGGAGTTTAGTTTCCGCGCGCTCCTTGGGTTCTGCTGCCTGTCGGCAGCATCCCCCCGTGAAGCACGGGCAGGCGTCTCCCTCCCTCGTCTCAGCGCGCACCGCGGGCCGCCTTGACAAGGCGTCCGCGTTCGCGTGTGTCCGCCCCGCTCGGTACTCGATCTGCAGGTTGTACTCCTGCAGCTGCGCCAGCCATCGAGCCATCTGCCCCCGCGGTTCCTTGAATGTAAGGAGGAACTGCAGTGCATAATGATCGGTGCGCACACGACATCTCCTGCCGTACAAGTACGGTCGGAACTGTTTACACGCGAAAATCACGGCATACAGTTCCTGACGGGTTACGCAATAGTTCAGCTCGGCCCCGCTCAGGGTCCGACTGGCGTACGCGATGACCTGCTCCGTCCCACCCTGCACTTGCGACAGCACCGCGCCCAGCCCACTGCTGCAGGCGTCAGTGTCCAAAATAAAATCGGTGGTGAAATCTGGGAAAGCCAAGGTGGGGGTGTGGGTGAGGTGGTCTTTGAGTGTGGTGAAAGCCGTCTGGCAGGCCTCCGACCACTGATAGGGGTTCTTAGGGGAGGTGAGTTGGGTGAGGGGGCGTGCAATCTCACTGAATCCCTTTACAAATCGACGGTAATAAGTGGTAAGTCCCAAGAATGACCTGATCTCCGTCAGGTTCCTCGGCCGCGGCCAATCCACTACGGCACGCACCTTCTCGGGATCGGTGCTCATCTCTGCCTCGCTGACTCGGTGTCCAAGGTACCCCACCTCGCGCTGCGCAATGTAACACTTACGCGGCTTGAGCTTGAGATGGGCTGCTCGCAGTCGCTGGAATACTTCCCGCAGCCTGGACCAGTGTTTGGACAGCGACCTACTGAACACTATTACGTCGTCCAGGTAAATCAGGCACTGTTCCCACTGCAAGCCCCGCATCACCAACTCCATCAACCGCTGGAACGTCGCGGGCACGTTAGTGAGTCCGAACGGCAACACTCGAAACTCAAACAGGCCCATCGGGGTGGTGAATGCTGTTTTTGGCCGATCCTCCTCCGTCATCTCCACCTGCCAGTAACCGGACGCCAGATCGAGGGTGGAAAAATACCGCGCTCCTGCGAGACTGTCGAAGGTGTCGTCGATGCGTGGGATGGGAAAAGCGTCGCCGAGGGTGACTGCGTTCAATTTTCGGTAATCAACGCAGAACCGAGTCGATCCGTCCTTTTTCGTTACCAGTACCACCGGGGCAGACCAAGGGCTCGCGGAGGGCTGGATTATGTTATCGCGTAGCATATCCGTGACTGCCTCTTTGATCTGGGTCAGTTCAGGCGCACCCACTCGGTATGCGGGGAGTTTGATGGGTCGGGCTGCACCTGTGTCAATTTGGTGCTTGACCAGGTCGGTCCGGCCCACGTCCGAATCGTGCTCACTGAACACATCGGCGTACTCCCGCAATAACTCGCGCAGCTGATCGGCCTCCCCCTTAGGTAAGGCTGCCCAAGGCACATGTAACGCATCCTGCAGTGGAACAATCTCGGCTCGGGGGGTCGGGCCGACCCGCCAGGCCAGATCCTGGCTGTCCTCGGGGCGGCCAGGGTCCTCCGCCCAGAGTGCGAACACCGAGTCGTTCGAGTGGCGAGCGTGCAGGGGGTGTACGGTGGCTACCGGGGTGCGTCATTGTATCATTGCCGGGGTACTGTGTGGGTTAAACACACGTATAAACAGCCGGCCCCCATCTGCGTTTACCAGTGTGGCTGACCCTACCACTCCGTATCGCGATGCCAACTCCGGGTGAGGAGTCAGCATTACCTCGCCCGATGGTCGGTGGGTTGGGTCGGTGGAGAGGGTTGCCACTGGCACCAGCATCTCGGCGAGAGGCCCGATGGTGACGGCCGACACCAGCGTAGCGGCCACGGGTGTGAAGCGTGGGCGATTCGGCTCCTGTCCTAGGAACGGAATCCGCTCCCCGCTGCCATCCACCGTAGCGCATCGTTGGCGGGGCTGTACGTTAAGTCCCAACTTTTCCAGGAGGTCCGTTCCTGCAATGCACTCGTGGCACAACACACTCGAAACGTAGAATTCCTGTGTGCACACCTGGTTTCCTAGACGGACCTCGAGGGAGACCTTCCCCAGCAACCCCATCCCGGCTCCGCTTGCCGTGTGCAGCGCGCGATCCGGGGCCTGCAGGCAGCCCACGTCCACCCCGAGCATGCTGCAGTGCGCGGCGCTCATGAGAGAGGCCACGGCGCCCGTGTCCAGCAGGATCCGGGTGCGCTGCCCGTTCACCTGGCCTTCCACCAGCGACGTGGCTCCCGTTATCCCTGCCACCAGCTCCCGCAGCCAATCGCCCGAGGTCCCCGCCCCCTTGGGTGTTGTCGTTGTAACCTGTTTATGGATCACTCGCTCGCCATTATTACCATCTTTTTGCATCGGGACCGCTTCGATTGCACCCCTAGATGGTCCACTCTCTAGGGGGCGTTGGGGTTTAACCCCGGCGCGTTTCTAGCGCGGGCGATCTGCGGACAGTCTCTCACGAGATGCCCTCGCCGGTCACACAGGTAACACGCACGGGGGGCCGTCCCGTAGGAGCCCCCCCGTCCGTTCCCTATCCCCCCTCCGGCACGCCGCTGCCCCGACTCTGCCTCTAGTCGAGCCACTCTCCCAGTTAATCCTCCTACCTCGGCCTGGACCGTCTCTACCATTGTCTCCAGCGCAGTCATGTGTGCCCGTACTTGGGTTACCTTGTTGTCTACTTGGGTTACCCTGTCACCTACCTGGGTTACCCTGTCGCCTACCTGGGTTACCTGGCCGGAGACATCCTTTATACCCGTTTGTATACCGGCAACCCATCCCGGGGTTGTCTCGCGGGACACTGGAGGCTCTCTCTCCCGGCCCCTTACCGTCCTCGCGAGCTCCTGTTCCTCCTCCTCGTCTTCCGAGAGCAGGCTCGCAATGGCGCGCTCTCCTCCCAGCCCCCGGAGCTGCGCGCGTTCGCTGTGAATTCTTTCACACTTACGTGCGCGCTTGACAAGGGCGTTAAAGGGAAGACGTGGGCAGCTCATGTCTGGCTGCCACCACGCCGTGCGAGACAGGTACCGCTGGATTTTCTCGGCGGCCAGTTCCTCAATAACATCAGTTGCGTACCCCGGGCGTGCGATCTTTGTTAACTCGCGCACATCCTCGGAGTAATCACATAGATCCTCGCCAGGTTGGCGACGGCGCGCCTCTAAGGCCGATTTTGCTTCCTCCTCGTCATGCGTGCCAAAACGCTGATCGAGTCGGCGCATCAGCTCCTCTAGCTGTGTCTGTGCGCTCGCGGGTAACGCTTCTACAAAATCGGCTGCCCGCCCATCAAGATTCATATTAAGTTGACGTACTGCCTGCGCGTCTGTCCATCCATTAATTTCCTTGGCCCCTAAGAGATTGCGGGCGAATGCCTTCCACGAAGGGGCCCCCCGGCCGGTAAATATTAGTCTTATTTTAGCGTGAGGTAACGCGGGGGTCCGTACCGCTTCTGACACCAATTTGTGGAGGCTGCTCGCCTCTGTCTCCATCGTCCCCTCCGTATCATTACCCCCTTGCTGTCTGGTGGGGTCCGGACTTTCGTCCCCCATCTGCTCCCTATCCTGTACCCCCGTGAGTGCTGCGGATCGTGTGTGCATGCTCCCCCTGCGCTGATGTTGGCCGCGGAGCGCAAGTTGCCGCCGCCGTGCGCGCGAGATAAACAGCACAACAATGCGCAGCCGATTACGCGCTCGAGCCGCGGGGTTGGGGGTCAGGGGCCCACCACCGCGCCGCACTTACGCAAGTAACGAGCACACGCACGATCGCACAAAGCTAACAGCTTCAATGCGCACAGAGATTTCGCACACGCGAGCGGGGCACACGCCGACACAACGACTCGTCCCCTCCCGCACTCGCACGTGTACGTCAACACAAGTATCGTACAAGGACAATTCTCCTCTCACACGGCTGCGTAGGCACGCAAACACACAAAAGCGCTCTCCCTCCTCCTCCTCTCGCTCCCCCCAGCCGTGCGATCACAGCGCGCTCCGGCGTCGCGGCTCGCGGGTTCACCGTGTGCGGCTTGCGGGTTTTACCGTGCGCGGCTTGCACACACGCGAGCGACGCCCACGCTTGAGCGAGAGCACGTAAAACCCCCCTCTTGCGCGGCCGCGCGTTTATACAAATACACTGTGCGCTCCCCGGGCGTCAACACACACACCTCCGTACCCGCACAATCGTACAGAGACCACGGCCTTTACGCATAGAACGACCACACACCCGCGAATGCAGCGCACGCTAATACCACGTGCAAAAATACCCAACAACACGGTTTTATTACTACGCTCGAGATTTTATTAGCGCTTGTTAACCAACCGAGCCACCCGTGTGTGTGTGCGGGCCAGCAAGGCGCTTCTAACCCACACTCTGGTGGCGTGCAGCCCTATTCTATGCTGCGCTCTCTGTTAAACTGCTTTCCTCTTGTCCTTACCCCGAACTAACCCTTCTCCCACGGATCCTACTCTCCGCTCTGAGGTGTTGTAAGGCGCGTAATACGATACCGTCTGTAGTCCTTGGTGGCCTTGCGGCGCTCAGATCGTCCTGCAGACAATCTAGCGGCTCGCCCGATGACTCCTTCGTCGCTGACTCCGTGTCAAAACTCCAGAAGAAGAGGCCCTCCCCTACTCTGCCCTCCGTCTTTTATACTATTCACATCAAAGGCTAGGCGCCCCCGTCCCGACCGCTTTGGTCTCTCGACCAATCCTGAGCCTAGGATTTCCCGCCCTTTTGCGATCCCGCCGGCTTTTGATCTTTCGACTAATCAGTAGCCCCGGGTCCGTCGCTCTCCTTGTCCTCGGTTACATCAATGGCTCGGCGCCTTCGCCCCCGACCGCATTGTTCTCCCGACCAATCAGGAGCCCCAGACCCGTGGCGCCCTCCGCCAACGCTGCTTTTTTTGGCCCTGATCCCAGCTATCCGCCTTGCTGACCCGTGTTTGTGTTTGTATGCGTTTCTAACTGCGGGGCTCTCTGAGCTCGCCGTGGTCGTGCGATCTCAAATCCGCCCATGGCGCCGCAGTGTTACTTGGCCTGGGAAGGGTCCTGTCAAATTCCCTGGCCCTGAGAAACCGTGGGGTAACCCCCCGAGGGGGCCCTCGGGTGAAAACTCAGGGTAGGTGACCCGACCACGAGGCCCTACGTGGGTGCGGGTGCGTGCTTATGTGGGGGGGGGGGGGTGATGGGGGGAAGTGCGGTGGGGGAAGCCGGGCGGCTCCCTGGCTCGGCAGAGCGGCCCCGTCGCTGTGGCACCACATAAGCTCACGTTTAATTTTGACTTAAAACTTTCGTGACTGCAGAAATTAATATTCTATGGTTCTTTCGGTAAAGTCACGTAAATAGAAAAATAATAATAAAAAATACAAATTAAGTGATTAAATATATCACGACGTTTCGATTTCAACACAAGCGGTCATCATCGGGAACAGGGAGGTTAGCCCCTGAGGGCAAGTTGTTCTGAAAGATTTAGAGATGGGCGGGGCAGCTAATGTTAATGTAGGATAAGATGGGCGGGGCAGCTAATGTTAATGTAGGAGAGGGAGCGACACACCGGCAGTGTTGCGATCGAAACGTCGTGATATTTTTAATCACATTATATATTTTTTTTCTATCTACGTGACTTTACCGAGAGAAGCATAGAATAAGCTTACATTTTAACTATGATATTTGAAATAATATACTCTTTTACAGAGGTACTCACTGGTCAGTTGTGGAGCATTCTAAGTTGATTGTAGAAAAGCAGTACGGTATACAGTACTGTGTGTACTGTACTGACTGCCGTTAGCACCACCACTCGCCAGCTTCCTTGAAGCTCCCATAAACAACAACAGCGGATCTATGAACGGTGCATGGAAAGATAGCAGAGAGCTGTCAGAATTTATCTGCATACTTGAAGAAAGATTTGTGTTTCCCTCTATGACAAATGCTGGTTAATTGTAGAGCTACTGCTGAGTAAAGCAACACTTTACAAATTCCTAACGGCTTTAAACCCAGTTTGGTATGGGTATTTGTTATATTCCTTATACTAAATGGAACAGTGTTATTGAATTTCGCATTCTGAAAAAATATATATTCTGTTATCGAGTTCTACTATAAGTTTTGTTGTGTCTTAATTCTAAAAGTGTTCTTTCATTCCTCACTCTGAGGCTTGAATTTAAATTGCTTTTATGATTTCCATATTCTATTCCACATCTTTAAAGTGGACTTGAAATGCCTCCTTTAGTAATTTGCAAGAGTCAACCATTTGTATATATAATCGACTTTCCTTAAATACAAAGTGTGTTTAGATGTAATTGTAAATAAAACATACTCTTTATGGTTACCAAAAACTCGCCTTCTAATGAGAAATTATATATCAGTTGCAAATGAGTATGGTGAGGTAACGTCTGGTTTTGTTGCAATGGAATGTTGTAAAAGTTAACCAATGAATTTCTGAATCCTTAGAATACAAGCGTCCTATTGGATTGGAATCAGGCATCATACCAGACAACGCTTTATCAGCATCTTCTGTATATGGCACCCATGAAGCTCGGCATGCCCGATTGCACAGTCCGGATCACTGGTCTCCATTGTTTGCAGTGAATTCTGAGTACATAATCATTGATTTCCAAACCATAATTAATGTCACAGGATTGATTTTTCAAGGATCTGTGCCAGCTCAGGACACGCTGAATGGAGCAATCCCTAGCTGGGTGAACGTGTGTAACATGTATATCAAGGACCCAGCCACATTGAAATGGAGTTTAAATTTCCTCTCAGTAAGTTTTTGCCCCTACTTGACCATTGTTTTTTTTATATATAAAACAAAAAATACAGTGCAATATTATTTCTCACAGTATGCTTTTTTAAGTAGAGTATAATGTTTAATATTATTTGTTTACTGTTTTTGTATTTACGTTTTGTGTAGGTTGTGCACATTTTGTTTGCGAATCTGTTATTTTCATTTTAAAAAATGCGAACAAAAGATAAATTACCACAGTAAATAGTATTCTCCACCACTCCTAAATTATTACGTCTATGTGTATGTAGTTAAGCAAGCAAGTGTTTCTACGCTCCTAATTTTACATTCCTTATTATATTTGTGTAAGTGGATGAACAAAGGTTTCGTGTAGTATGCAAGTCAGTATACAATGTGTGTGCTCATTTGGGGAATGTATGTGTGTGAAAGTGCATGTGTGTGCATGTGGGAAATGGTCGTGCACCTAGCATGGCACAAGCGCCGTGGAGACGTTGTCATGCTGCCGCCACGAAGCCGTTCAGCAGGCGCCCCATCTCCGACCTCGCCACCACCAAGCGACGGAGCCGACCCCGCGTCCCCCTCACCTCACCTCACATGAACACCCCCGCACGCATTTCCCCCCCCCCCCCCATAGAGCTCCGAGGGGAGGTCACCTGGCCGACCGGTTTTTATCCGAGAAGCCCTTACCGGGATTAAACTTTCACGGTTTCTGGCGACCAGGGAATTGGACGACCTCCCCCGACGCTACTTTGCACCGCGGCGCTGCGACCGGCCTTAAGATTGCAAGGTCGCAGCGAGGGGCCACTCGGCCACCGCGGGTGAAACGCATCCCACACACCCCACACACGCAAGTATCGACGGGGCAGGCAGAGGGAATAAGCATTGTGATGGAGGAGCATCATTAGAAAACACGCAGCGCATCTGAATTGCATAATCAGGCACCCCCGCACAGGGAGCGGAGGGACGGCATAATTACGCTCGGGCACGCAGGCACCATTGTTAGGGGAGTTAAAGGATAAGGCTGTTAGTATGAGTAATCGGGAGAGCGGGGTCACGCGGGGAGCCGTGCACAAATTCCCACGGCGCACCTTTGTGACGGACGCCGCCGCATAAGCTGCGATAATGGGGGGGCCTGCGTGAGAAAGGGATTGATTGGAATTTGCGCCGCGCAGGTTGAGCATTAATTAGCATATCAAAAGCGGATTGATTGGAATTTGCGCCGCGCAGGTTGACCATTAAGTAGCATATCAAAAGCGCCCGGAACCGCGGTGCGCGTGCCAGAGGGTCGCGAGCCTATTGTCCAGAGCCGCATTCCCTTTGAGGTAGGGAGGATAAATAGTGGGCGCAAAGGGGAAATCGGGCTCTCTTCTCTCCAGCGCCAGGCGACAGGACGCTCTCCAGTCCAGCGACCCGAACGTCCGTGAGACGCATCGAGGCACGCTGCGAGTACGGGATCAACGAACCGCCGTGGGCATCTAACAGGGAGTAAGAAGGTGAAGTAGGGTATCGTAAGCCGATAAATAGGGAATAGGTCCAGGGGAAGTAGGATAGGCCAGCCTCGTCGACTCATACTGACATAACATTAAATTACCAGGTAGCAGATAATGAATCATTAATAGCGAAGCGTGGTCTCGCGTGATCTTGTCGTGCAGCGTGAGCGTGTGGGGGCGCGGGTGCACACAGTGGTTCGCCACGTGAGTGAGCGCTGCGCGGAGCTGAGCGCGTGGGTGAGCGTGTGTACGCAGTGGTTCTGTAGTGCTGCGGCTCGCCTCGGGGGAGCGCTGCGCAGAGCGGTGCGAGAGTGGGTGTCGCGTGTGTTCACTCCGTGTGTGATACAGGTGCACGATCATAACGCGAGTAGTCAGTGTGGAGTTGGAGCGCACGGAGCGGTGTGTGTGTGTGCGTACGTTCGCTCCGTGTGGGTCGCAGGTACGCGATTAGGAAAGGGAGGTATCATGGTAGCGTAAAGGGGGACATAATACTACGCGGTATCCAACCATGCCTACTACGCGGACCCGCGGTGGAGGGGAATCCTCGGGCGACGGCTCCCACACCATGGGTGAGGAACGTAGCAGCGGTTCGCTTAGCAGCGGGGGGCGATTGATGATGGTAGCCCGGCCGTTAGCATTATCGAAGGAGGGAACTCGGGGGCTAGCGACCCCCACAACGTCACCGCTACTTCGAGGGTCGACTTAGCCTTAAATTAGTACCTAGTGCGGTGTGTAAACATCAGCACTGGGGATACAGAGGAGGCCGCTTTGGCCTTCATAGGTGCTCGCTTTCAGAATTTGCTCCACCCAACAGTTTGTTTTTGGCTATATCCCCATATAGATATTTGTCTTTTCGAGGAGTGATTGTGTAGTGCTCAGCACATGGCACTCTTAACCCGTAACCTTTAATATTGTCATAATCTCTGACAGAATATAATACTCAGCCTTCCCTTGCATGTTTGTAGCTGAAATTTTCCTGCCACTCCCATTGGCACTCCGACTAGCACTCAACTCACAACTTTCTCTTTCCCTTCTGATTGCCAGACTGCCTCTAAAATACCACTTCAGCTTCTTGGTTCTTTCGGTAAAGTCACGTAGAAGGGAAGTAATAAAATAATAAAAATAAAACATAATAAAATAATTCTCACGACGTTTCGGCCACAACGCAAGCAGCCGTCCTCAGGTGAAAACCAGGTCTGTCGAGGCGACAGCGTCTGAATGAAACAGCACACGTGCTTGGAGCATATATATAAGCTGGGTTGGAAGGGGGGAAAAGGGCGCCTTGACGAAAGAATATGCATATCAAGAGGAATTTAGCATATTTATGGGAAATGCAGGTATGTGATTAGTACTACTTATGCCCGTGCATTATGCAGGATTAGCAGCATCAAAGGGAGGGGATATGGGAAATGCAGGTATGTGAATAGTACTACTTATGCCCATGCATTATGCAGGATTAGCAGCATCAAAGGGAGGGGATAGGGGTAGCATTAATAAAGGGAAGGAGTGTTAATAGTATGTAGCTGCAGTAACTAAAACCACCACGTGAACAACTAAAGTATAAACTACATAGTATCATCAGTATACTAAATATACTCTACAATAAGCTGAGTTACTAACAGTAAGTAATACATTACAATTCTACGTCGTAAAAAATATATATAATATGCTTCCATCAAAACTTTATTCTCTTACATCACACGAGTCTACACCGTACTATATACTGTCATAGACAAACCCAACATTAAATTATATACTGTATTGCTATAAACCTTATACATTGTAATATTACACTATGTATTATTCTACCCACCCTAATGTATATCACACTGCTGTATATTCACTATACAATTACGATACTATATATTAAAGTTTAATATATATATATTAAAGTCGTGCAGTCACGAAAGCTTTAAATCGAAAAATACCACTTCAGGTTTAAAAATATATACTTCAGGAATAATAAAGAGGCATCCCTTGTTTACAAACGATGCTCAAATGTTGATTTAACGCTTCGATGTTGTTGAATCTAAGTTACACTTGAAACATGCATTGGCATGTGCGCATGTTTGTTCTCTAGCTCTAGAATGCTTTATTACATTTTTTTTGAATGTCAGACAGTTGCATATATAAGCATACTGGTAGTTACTGTTATTTTACACAATTTGATCGTACTTTGGTGGGAGTTTTAACAGGCAAATAAACAACATCTGATAAACAATGGCAAGCCTGGTTCCTTGGCGTATTTGAAGATTGTATTGCGGTTATTTAGTTTCACGAGTTTATCCACCTGCTTCGATGCTGTATATGCAGCCGGGTGGCAATTATAATATTTGCACCACTTTTTTTCTCCGAATAAATTGTTAATAATTTCCACATTGCATAATTACCGTTTCACGAATATTTTTGCAAACGTATTCATCAATCGATTTTTTTTCTCTCTTAGTGGCTTCTTGTTTGCATAATCACATACTACAAAAATAAATTTAATGGCAGTGGTTCGTGTTTGGCGACTTGCACTTTAATCATGTCAATAGGGAATGACGATATAGGAGTAGAGAAGACACCGTGTATTTATGCAGATATGTGCAAATTGCAGTGGGTTGTCACAGTTAAGTTTGAAATGGCAGTCATGCTATCAATCTTACCAACTTTTAGAGACGGTTTAGGTTTTGAATATATAAATTATTCTGGCAAGATGCAACGAAAATAAATTGGAGCTTGGCATTGTGATGTCGATGGTCAAATTTGTAAAAATCGCGTGGAATAATTGTATTCATGTCTTTTTAGAGCATGCTTGTAAATAAACACACCTTGTGCTATCTTTTGATTGCTTGCAGGTCCAAACTGGCAACACAGACTCCGATTCAGCAACTTCTACATTTTTCTCCCATTTTTTCTACGGTGCTGGTTTACAGTTCATGCCCCAAAAATGGCATATTTACCCATCTCTCCGAATAGAAATCCTTTCAAGTTGTCCAAAATCGAATCCCAATGAATTATCTGTCAAGCAAGTGAGTGTCACTAGAAATGTAGAATTCACTTTGAAGAATGTATTGTTTTGCGTTGCTTGTTATCTCTGGAATTTCGGAGACGGTAATAGATATATAATTGGCCCAAGTTATTGTATGAATTTGCTGAAAATGAATGTTCCAACATATGTATATTACACGGATCCTATAGTGTACACCTACACCTATCCTGCATATGGGACATACCCAGTTGTAGTTCATGAAATCAGTGAATATGGCAATAACACAAGCGCACAAGTTCTTACTATAAACCAATATGGATGTACTCCCTATGGTGTAACTTTCACAGATGATCTACTAAGCACCAATAGGCAACGGTTATTGTTAATATCTGAGGCAATACATTTTGTGGCTACTGTGAGTATGACTTGCTTGGTCCAATATGATTACATTAACTATATCTGGTCCATCAAAGACCTACAAACTGGGAACTTTCAAACCGTGCCTTGGTATGGTCCCAAAATACAACCCTTTGAACCTTTATATTTCGCTGAAGGTACCTTCTTGATAGAGGTCACAGCAAATATCTCCCCATTAAATTTAATGAACATGACGTACAACTTCACTCTAATTGTTCAACCGACACCTTTAGAAGTGTACATCACAGGTGGAGACACCAGGACCATTAGCAATGGGGCCGATGTGGAAGTCGACGCATCTGAAATGTCGTATGATCCCGATGACGTAAGCCAGTCTATCACGGGCATGGTGTTTCAGTGGAAATGTACCAAATCATCTCAAAATAATGTAAAGGCAAACTGTAAGTTCAGTGAATTGGATAATGGAAAAATATCAATCCCACAGTCTGAGCTGGAAATAAATGCTGTTATTTTGGCTGAGGTGACAGCAACTAAAGGAAAACGCATAGCAAACAGAACGCAAGCGCTTCAAATCAAGGGAGGAAGTTTTCTGGATATTGCCATAAGGTATGTCTAATAAACTTTAACATGAACAATTCACAACGCAGGTCTCAATGCAGAACCATGAGAAACATGGAGGAGTAAAGGTAAGAGGTACAGCTGTGCAACTGCATACTAGTTTGTGGGTTCCTAATCCGGGTTCATGGGTTCAAAGCCAAGGTTTGTGGGTTTGTAGTCCGAGTTTGAGGATTCATAGTACTGTACGGGTTTTGTGGGTCACGTGTTTCCGCGTGTAGGACGTTCATGGTGTAGCGAACATGGCCATGATATGTTGATGTGGAGTGCACCATGGACACCAGCTGATGTTGCGGTTTTTCAAATCAGGCTGAATATGTATTTTATAACCTCTTTTCAATATATCGTGAACTAATGTGTATTATTTTTTCTTCGTGTAACTTATATTTTATTGATGTAATGCTACGGTGGCGTGAGGTTAACCACCTCGCCTAATATTAAAGGAGGTCGTCAGTTCGATCCCGACCACGACGCCTTTATATTTGGAGTTTGCATGTTCTCCCCGTGGTAGCGTAGATTTTTCTCCGGGTCTTTCGGGTTTTCCCTCCACATTTATAAACATGCGTTTCGAGTATTTGGCCGCTATAAATTTCCATATGACAAGCCACTTTGCTGAGTGATGATTTGTGGCTAGGGGTCGGCACGGTTTGAACCGACTCAAACTGGTTTCAAATTGAGCAATCCAAACCAAACCAGCGACGACTGAACCAAACCAAACCAAAACCAAACCAAACTAAGCTAAACCAAACCTCTTAAGTTGGCTTGAACCAAACTAGTTTGAGCCGGTTCCACCCTGTCCGAGCCAAACCGAGTCGGTTTTCGTAGCCCCAAACCAAACCGAACCAGTTCAAACAGAGCCAAACCAAACCGATTTGGTTCGGTTCAAACCGCGGTTTGGTGGTTTGAGCCAAACCGTGCCGACCCCTATTTGTGGCCAGGCCGCTTCTGAAAAAGAGCTATATAGCTTAGTGGGCCTTTTCTGGTAAATAAAAAAAACAATAGTTTAGTTTCGTTATTACTTGAGCAGTCCTCTGTGGCAATTTTGAGAATGGCGCAATTGTAAAGAAAGCTTGATTGATGTCCACGTTACTGCTGGTAGAAGGGGCTCCAATAGAAAGAGCCCATCGTGAGAAGCTTTAGTTTCGACTTCCATGCTGGCCAGATTGAGTTGTAGCGGTACAGGAATAACCCGGTTTACGCCCAAGATGCGTTCCTTAAAACCAGAATGTAAATTGAAAGGACTTAAATCGAAACAACGTGGTGCATTACCTACTATTTCTCAAAGTGCTAGATAGGTACTACTACTAGGTACTACTACTAGAGACGGGATGGTGAATCGTAACGTGGTACAGGACCTAAATGGAGGATGCTCAGTAACCCATTGCAAATATGTACTGTACAACCATTGATGTGACAAGTAAGTGTACATTATTTATATATTAAGATGTATCATCTTGTCTATTACACTAAATGTGTTATTAGTTGTTTATCATTCATAAAGTAGTTTACACTTGTATAAATACAGCGATAAATACGGTATGTGGGAAAAAAATAAAATAAAAAAACGTGTACAATGTTAAGTCTCATTTGTAAAGGTCGTAAATGACGAGTACATTATGACGAGGTACCAAAGTGTGTAACACGGGATTGGGTGACAAAAAGCTGAGAACGTTATTGCGAAAGTAGATGAAACGGGAGGATCTAAAGCTGGGTACTACTGTATATATGACATCCTTTGTGAAAGAACACATGATTTGAATATAAAACCACTGAGAGTATATCGTGTAAAACTAATTTGCAGCAGAGGGTATGAACATTGTTATTCTGTACAGCATTCAAAAATAAAATAGGGAAGACCTCTTAAAATAATAATATTGAGTTAACGACAGAATCGTTCGTAGCTAGTATGCGTTTTTATAGAAATGCATATTACCAGCTTGGCTTTGCATGACAGCCGAATAAGTTAGCTTTTATCATTTACAAGATAAATACATGACATAAGCAAAGCATGGAACTACAAATGTAGAAACACTGTTTTTTCTCCAATTTCATGTATATGCCATGGGATGTAAAGATATTCTGCAGATCCTACTTATAGGTGACACTGCATACATATACATTTAAAGAGCTCTGTCTTATAAGATTTTCACTGCCATATTGCATATCAACATTCTCTCAACACCTAATATGCATCAAGTATGTTTGTATGTATGTATGCATAATGACTGACTCAAAGACCCTAAGAGCAGGAGGCACTCTGCTTATTAACAGCCTTAACAGTTCACAAAAAGTAACTATAGCTCCCAGTTAGGACAGCTGGCAGACTGCCTGACTGACGACGCCGAGATGGTGAAGACGTAGATGGCGACGAAGAATCCAGCAGGACGAAAGGATCCCGCTCAAAATGACAGCATCGAGCTCCTGCTCAGAGCCCCCTTTTATCCTCTCAGCATGGCCTCGCTACGCCCCGGCCACGCCCCCTTTCTAGAACCTAATAGCGGGTTCCCGGGCTTCCCTCACATGCCCCTTATATAACCTTTCCCCTGCATCCCTCTCTCTGGTCTGTCACGTGACCTGCTGTCAGTCAGGGCTGCTGTAACTGCAGATCCCCTTCCCTGCCAGCAACAAGCGATATGCTGCTAAGTGACCGATTCTATGTCACTACATATGTGTAGTGACTGTGATTGTTACTGTGTGGTGCCGGGCTTACAAAAGCACGGCAGATGTGTTGGCATTATATGTATCCCGCTTTCTGGGCGTAGTACCAGCCCTAGCGGGGCTTGGGTGAGCGCTGGTCAGCACGGAGGCACCACATACAGTGTGCGGTGCGGGCTCCCAGTGAGGGAGCGAGAGGGAGTGTCAGCCAGCCAGGGTTACGTTGGGGCATGATACGCTGGTTGACCTGCCGACACGTGACCGGATGATATTGGAGGGGGGGCACCGGTGGGCGGGGGCCACTGGTCAGTCACGTGGTATAAAAGTGCTCTCGGGAGCCTTCGGGAAAGAGCTCGAGAGATCTATAAGGTGGGCGGGGCGAGGGGCGGAGCCAACCCCAGCCCAGGAAGATATAACGGGGGCCCTGTGAGGGGCTCGAGCTTCTTCGGGTTGCTGGTGAAGAAGATCCATGTCAGATTAAGAAGCCTCTAGCCACGCGGTCCGGGACCCAGCTTTTGGTCCGGGCCGGGATCGCGAACCGTGTCTAGTTCTGCTGTAGCGTGGCTAGATAGGCATTCAACACCCAAGTGTAGGTTACGTTATGTTGTGTTGAGTTGGTGAAATAAATAGTGTTGCTCCCAAGACAACGTCTGCGACTCAGTTGGACTCACGACATATGTATGAATTTAAAGTATCCCAACAATGCTAACATGGTTGTGGCGTAGAATGGGCTGGTTATTAAAAATGTAATATAATTTACACGTGTATTGTTTTTTAATGATTTCCAGTGTTTTTTTTGCAGGTGTATTGATAATTGTAATCGGAAATTTACCTCTCCAATGCCACTGGTACTTTTAGTCAACTGCTTGAACTGTTTTGATGATGTAATTACCTACCACTGGAAAATGGTGAATTTATCAGATGTGTATTTTAAAGAGATGACTTCTACAGGTAATTATCTCTGACATTTGTCATTTATAAGTGTTCAAAAATATATACAATTTGATTACAAAACATAACTCATTGGAATTTTTTTTGTAAATATATGCTTAATATCAGCAAATCGTTATGATTACAGAATGGAAATATAATAGAATACATGAACACATAATACCTCTCATAATAAAATACAGGAACACATAATACCCTAATTTAATGCATTACAGAACAGTACTTTAAAATGTTTGACCACAATTATATTAGAAAGTTAGCCAACCTATAATTACTATCAATATCCCGTGCAATCAAATCCATCCATAAATCTCTAAGCCATCAATTATATTGTACATGATCCATTCCATGTTATAATTGCAACTAAGAGCAGTTTTAAGATATATTTTTTATATATAAATAGTAAATGCTTACATATGGAACATTTTTGTGAAGGTAACACACACATAAAGTAACAGATACTAACGATCAGTATTTATACTCTATTAGATATGTGTAAAATTATATTATTTTCCCTCTCAAGGTATATATAATGAAGGCATAGTGGTTAATGAACACGCTTTGAAAGAAGAAAACACATTCGAAATCAACGTTACGGGTACAGTCCCAAACAGAAATATGGCAGAAGTCATGTACAGGTTTACAACGAGCCTTTATCCCAGCAATGGCTCCTGTACAAGTGACCCACCAACAGGTATTTTTGTTTTATCAATGTAAATGTAAATCATTATCCAGTATGGATTACACTTAAACAATCCATGACCAGGAACAACACGAGTCTCCCACGACTGATTACAGTACCACTACAACATACAACAGCCACATGTAGACTTCCAATGCATTGAGCATGCTTTTTGTAATGGGATTCATTCATTTGAATCAAATAATTGGTGACTATTCACATGATATTAGTGTTTTCCAGAACAGTATTAAACTGTGCAATTGCTGAGGCATTACAACCAAAACTACAACAGAGTTCATGGAACGTCATGTGAGTGTATTTTCTGCAGGTTTGGCAGGAGTCACATTCTTCAAACTCACATGTGGAAACTGGTCTCAGAAAGGCATCGGAAGGAATACGTTGATGTACTCATATACAGCGAAGTCGGGCAACGTTGATTACTACCTGCTCAACACCAAGTCGGACAGGTCGCCCAAACTCCTGTTGCCCGCGGGAGACCTGGATCCTCAAGGGCTGCTGGACCTTCAAGTGATCGTGTGCAACCCTTACGGATCCTGTTCGTCGTTCCTAACACCTGTGCATGTGAGTCATTCTCGACGTTTACTCGTTGCAACAAGAGAAAACGCTCGTCTCAAGAAGTTGCTTTCACATTGCAAGGATATGTGCAGTTTGTTTTGCAAGTATTCTTTTAAACGTCATGGAGAACGAAAAAAACTAGTTGTTAGATTGTATTTTGTTTTTGGCCATTAGCCATTGTTAAATAATTAATGTATTTTGAACTTCTTTCGCAAGCTAGTAAATGAAACACGTTTAACTGTGGAACATCTCAGTCGTGCCCCTCAGTGCACTCACCACCTACACAAACATCCCCCCTCCCTAACCATCCCTTCCACGCACGACCACCGCCTCAAGTGCTGACTTCCAAAGCTTCCACATTAAACCATGCCACCTGACAGCCCTCTAGCAGGCCTATCACGTATCCAACGTCAATGCAGGCAGAATGGTACACCGCCCCTAGACACACGTAACGTAACCCGTCCACACCACCTCACCCTCCTTCCTCCACCCCAAACCCCCCATCTGCGCTCACAATTACTCCACCCACCATGAATACACAGCATGCATAGCATACATCACGCAACAATAACAACACACCTTAAGAAACAGTGGTTGCCAACATTCTACTTCTGGTCTATCCGCTACCAGACCCATCAATTGACCACGTGACCCGAGGTTTTATCTTGAATGAATACATGGGAAAATACTTCTTCAAAATACATATAATTATATCGAATTAACATGTTAGAAGTCTAGTTGGCACCTATTAACTTAATAGCTATGAATGAATAAATTACGATTTAAGAATGTATACTTCAATAACACTTTTATAAAGGTACTGCTGTGAAGTTGAGGCCTAATCATTAAATTAATAGCAGGAAGGCTCTCCGGATGTGGGACAATTCTGATAGTCAATGTTTTATTTTGTTTACTTGCTCGAGAAAATTGTGATGTTTCTATATGGTTGCTCGAAGTGGGATTTTGGTCTTCACAGCCACCCGACCCTCACAAATATCTAAACTAGTCCGATTCTTTGTCCGATGGGGGAGGGGGGGGGCTAAACAGAAAGAGGCGTGGCCTAAAAAGGGGCGGGGCTTATAAAGGATAGACGCGAAGCCAAAAGAGGAAAGACCAATGAGGGCCTAACCAGGAAAGAACCGGGCCTATAGAGAAATGGGCAGGGCTGATGTAGGTTGAAATTGCCTGTTGAGTGAAGGTAATACTGGTAGTAACCTCCTGGTTACACCAGCCCACAGGGGATTATTTTGTCCGTCCGTCGTGCAGGGCGGAGCTTGGTGGTGGAGGGATGGGCTGGGTGGGGAGGGAGGGGCTGGGTGGGGAGGGAGAGGCTGGGTGGGGAGGGTGGGGCTTGGTGGGGAGGGGAGGGTGGGGAGGGGCTGAGTGGGGAGGGGCTGGGTGGGCAGGGTGAGCTGAGTGGGGGGTGGGAGGGGTGGGGCTGGGTGGGGAGGGGAGGGGCTGCTCACCCCGTGATGCCCTTAACACGTTCCTTCGGAGTGGGCAGGTAGGAACTTGGTTGGACAGCGCGGTGTTCGGGGGGGGGGGGGGCAGTTGGATGAGTGGGCATGTTTACCCTTCCCGCCCACCCTCCCCGACATCGTCAACCAATCGCGGCGTAGCTCGGTGTTCGGTGGGGAGGTGCATGGGTGGGCGGAATTCCAGATATGCACGACAGACAGACAAATAATCCCTGGTGGGCAGTGTGGAACCTGTTGTTCCTACCTGTATAACACTCTAGGTAACTAAGACTCACACACACACACTCACTCTCACACTCTCAGACTCACACACTCACTCTCACAGTCTCAGACTCACACACACGCACTCTCACACTCTCAGACACACACTCAGACTCACACCCACATACACTCATTCTCACACTTTCAGACTCACACACACACTCACATCTCACACTCTCAGACTCACACTCACACACCCTCTCTCAGACTCACACACACATACACTCACCCTCACACTCTCAGACTCACACTTACTCTCACACTCTCAGACTCACACGCACATACACTCCCTCTCACACTCACACACTCCCTCTCACACTCTCAGACTCACACACTCACACTCTCAGACTCACACACATACACTCACACTCTCAGACTCACTCTCACACACTCACACTCTCAGACGCACACGCAGATACACTCACTCTCACACTCTCAGACTTACACACACTCACTCTCAGACTCACACACACAAACTCCCACTCTCAGACTCACACACACTCAGTGCGGCGTTCAGGGGGGGCAGTTGGATGAGTGGGCATGTTTACCCTTCCCCCCACCCTCCCCGACATCGTCAACCAATCGCGGCGTTGCTCGGTGTTCGGTGGGGAGGGGATTGCATGAGTGGGCGTGTTTACACCCCACCTCTACCAATGGCGGCCCCGCTCGGCGTTTGGGGGGGGGGGGGAAGTTGAATGATTGGGCGTTTACCTTCCCCCCACCCTCCCCGACATCCTCAACCAATCGTGGCCCTGCTCGGCGGTCGGTGGGGGGGGGTGCATGGGTGGGCTGCATTCCGATGCATGACAGACAGATAATCCCTGGTGGGCAGTGTGGAACCTGTTCCTACCTGTATCAACGTTTAACCTACTCACGCCGGCTTGTGCCCGCCCTCACAGTCGGGCATATTTGCGGAATACACCACGCCGCCATTGATCCTGGCCATTGACCGAGCAACCCAACGTTACTACCAGCTCCATCCGCAGGAATGTGTGAGCATAGGATCAAATACGTGCACAGGCAGCAGCATAGCTCGAGTGCGGCAGATGAGGGTGTGGGCCAACTAGTCATCTACATGTGTGCAAATGTCACGGACACTTTGTGCCCAAATAATAGAGAATAATAGAGTCCATGTGTTTCAAATGAAAAGCTTTTGTTTAAAACTGAATTCTCAGAATTTGGGGATATATTGAGATGGTGATGAATGCCAATTTTATTATTTCCAGGTGACATCTCCTCCACCGGACCAACTGAAAGAGAACATCCGCAAGATGCTAGCACCAGGAGGCGCAATCCAGGAGATGGCAAATACGAGCAGTGGCACTTTGCTTGGGGTCATAATGACTGCAACGGAGGCTCTAAAGAATGTAGTTAATGAAACAGAAAGAAAAGAGGTACATTTTTACGTAACTTAAGCTGACCGTATATTGTCATAAGTGTGTGCTATGTGTTTTGATGATGAAAAAACTTTGAAAAATGTAACCTGTTGCATTTCACTGTGTATTAAACTCGTGTTTTGCTGCTTGTATTCCTTAGCTTATAGCAGAGCTTGCCAAGGCAATATTATCATCCAACGTCAGCTTGCAGAATGAAAGTTCAGTTTTGCAATACGCTTTATCTTTGACTTCCATGGCTCAGAATTCTCAACCTGAAGACCAGGTCTGTACACGTAGAACAGGTGCAGAAACAAGACAATTATTTTATCTGAAATGTCATGATTTTTGCTGATAATTACTTGTTCCCGTTTAGGCTGTCTTCTTAAATGCCGAAATATATTTTTTGAAAAAGATCAGTTCCATGAAAAATATTGGGAAAATTGCTCTTCTGCAGACCATTGAAGGTGCTTTTCATGCATTCAACATGTTTAATTCCATTCAAATTGTTGACATGAACAATTCGTAAAACTTCTAAGTTTTATACATTTATTTAAAGATGACTTTAATTGCGATCATATTAGATTGTGAAAATAATGTGGTTTTTTTCACCTGACTTTTGTAATTTATATTTCACAGCGATGGTTAAAATCAGTGCAAATGTAATTCAGGCACATTTTAATTCCCAAGATGACGTTAACAGCACATTGTCATCTTTGACTAAAAATGATTCATATTTGGTAAGTCTTCTCATAAGTCAAGTTCAATAGCACAATATCACCATAAGCCCCAACCCCCTGCTTGTATTTATTAAACTCTTTGTACCCTGTTACTGTAGAAATACAATGTGTTATCTCCATTATATTTTATTTTACAGTACTGCATTCCCATCCACACCGATTATACATGTGTGTTGATTATCACACCTTCATTTCATTTGAAATATCAGTGGCATATACTCTTATCTCTGTCAGTCTTGTTTAATGTCCAAGTCTCGTTGGCATACAAAGCTGTACTGAACATGCAAGTTCTTAAGATGTTCAGTTTGGTCTTGCAGCTGATATGTTATTGAATCCTGCCTTTACTCCTTTTCCCTTTGCGATCCTCGCTCTTATGTCTTTTGTGCAGTCGTTGTCCTATCTCTGTAGACTTTCCAAGTATACAAATTCCTTTACATTCACAATCTTGCTACTTTCTATTACTCCTTTCTCAATGTCCTCCCTTCCGAACACCATCGTATTTGTCTTTTCCACGTTAATCCTCAGTCCTGCTTGCTTTCCTAACTTATTCAGCATATGACCAATTTTATGCAATACTATGCAGCTTTCTTCCATCGGATCTATGCCATCCGCGAATTTCAGGTTATAGGGCTATCTTAGGGTGCATTAATTGACACTTCTTTATTCTCCATATATTTGTTCACAACATTGTGCTTTTAAATTCGTCAACTTATTAGAAAATAGCAGTTCCCCACATTTCTAGGAATTCCATGTAAAATATATATAATAATTACAATAACCAGCCGAGTGTAACAATGACTTTCATTAAAATTAAAAATCGTTTGCCACACCGTTGACCATGAGGCAGTGCTCACCCCCTGCTTACCACCTATGGTGTGGGTGAATCTATGTTCAGGTTAACCACTGCTCATTTCGCTGAAAGAATGACTAATTTTATCCACCCCAGAGGGACAGAGGGCTCAGCTGAACCATTAATGAAATTTGCAACTTCCAATTGTGAAAGGTGACACCTGTTGTCTAAACATGCAGTGGGTATCATGTGTGACTGATATAATTGGGCATGGTTGGTAATGTTGAGAATGTTGTAACTCAGCAGATTATCTTTAGCTGAAGTTGTGTAACATGACCAAACTAAAATCTAAAAACTAAAATAAAAAATAAAATTAAAATAAGACAAAAATACAATGTCCACCGAAATATGTTGCATGTGTTTCCTTATTATTTCGACAGTATTATTATTGTTTCGTGTGAAAAAGATGTAAAATATGGTATGTTTTTTTCAAACAGATTTGTATGCACTATTTAACTGTCCAAAATACAGGTATTTTTGGGTTAGATCGCGTAAATATGTGTCGTTAAACCCACCACTACCCAACACAGCCAATTTAGTAAGGTTTGTCACGTAAACAGAACATGCTAATTCGTTACTAGTACACCACACCAGTGTTTTGGAGAGCAAAGCCATAACATTTACAATCTGAGTACGATGTTTCGCCAGTAATTACAAATAACTTCATCAGGCGGCAGCCAGATTCGTGGAGAAATCCTCCTGACTCGTTCCTTAAATAGAGGGGTAGATGTGATGGCATCACTTGTGAGCCCGTCTTGAGCGAAGTGGGGGGGGGGGTGAGATTAATGAATGCATATAAATGACAATGGGTATCAATTGCCGGTTGAGTTATTTACATGGTAATCACCGTACATTATGCATGCGCATTATGCAAGCCCATTGTTCTCGTACTTCCTGTCGATTGTGTGCACTAAAAAAACCGTACCTGTTATTGTTCAACGGTGACCTGTATATACATGCATTTAAACGATTATTATTTGATGATTCCCTTACAAGCAGCACTAAGTCTGTAGCTATCCGAACGGTTAAAATTATTTTTACTTCTCTCAGTTTCGATACATTATCTAATTAGTCTTGGCCAGTATTTAAATGTCTATGCAATAATGTTGGATTGTTCATAATTCATTTATTTTCTTTTAGAAAAAGTCCTTTGATGATATCTACCAATCGCTATTGCTGATAGCACAAGTACAAAGTCAGAAATCAGTGCCAATTGAAGAGCCTTTCGCACTGAGCTCCAAAAACATGTCCATCGTAATGCAAACTGTTTCTAGCACCACACTTCTCAACGCAAGCTGGCAAACAACGGATGGGAGCAGCGCTTCAATCATTGTGCATGATCCGTTACCTTTCATCAGGCAAAGGGGCAGAGTGAATGTCATGGTAAGAATTTATGGAAAAACAAAGTTCTTGTACAATTTCTCATCACCACAATACTCACATGAAGCCTTAATGGATAGGAAATATTTGTATGTGTGTTGGTGTCAATGGAGCGAGAACCGAAGTGCGTGATGCACAATGTACAGCGCGGTGTGAATTCGCTCAGAATACATGCTTCGTATGACCTGACATTTCACTTCCATATTTTTAATACAGATATCTTCTCTTTTTAAGGTAACAGCATTCGGTGAAAACCCATTTTTGTGGAATAAAGATTCTCCTGTCAACAGTTCAGTCGTCAGCTTTAAAATTAGCATGGATAAACAAGTAATTAATACCACCTCTGCATTAATAAAGTTGAAAAATAAAATAACTGTAGGGCAGAAGATTTCATTACCAATAAATACAAAAAATGGCACAATGGAAAGTAAAGCGTTTGCCACTGAAAGTAGTGGCATGCCCATTATGTTGGATATCACGTCAACCAGTGAAATTAGGAATGAAGCAGAGATCGTTGTACGGTTTGGAAAACAGCCGGAGTCTGATCCACAGCTTTATGACTACCGCTTCGCTGCCAACTCACAATCATCAAACAGTGGCAAACTGAGAAAAATAAATAAAAGGGAAATTGATGCCAAACAGAAAAATAAAACGGAAACGGCTCTTCTCACTTGGCCTTCATTTTTCATCGCTCGTAATTCAACACAGCATGGAGCACTGCACATTGCTCTTTTGTATACAGGTAAGCTTTTCATTTAAACTCAATACAGCGCCAATTAATTACGGAACAAGTACAGAATTGCAATTGTCACACCGATCATATGCATGTTATTTTGTAGGTCGTAACTACACGCTCATTAATCAAACTGTGGAGGTGACTATACAGCAAATTTCCTGCAAATGGAGGTACAGCACCAGTGACAATTGGAACTCCTCCTTTACAGAAGTATGTTAATAAACCTTTTGTCACATTTATACCTTATTTAATTGCTTACAAATACCACGAAGAGGTAGTAGACAGTGCCTACCAACGTGCTTTTCCCAGTGGACTATGAAGAAACACGACAACCAGCCACCAACAGCAATTGAAATACGTTGATGTTTATTTACATCGCACCACGTCTGCAATGTACAAATGGTTATATGTGGGAAACACTTCAGGAGCATCAGCTGCCCCTCGTTTGCATATTCGCTCGGGTTATTAAAATATTTACAATAATTATAAAAAAAGGTTTAATTGGGGGATGCCTATATTGGAATACATATGTATGTGCAGTGATCTTGAAAGATATTTGTTCTGAACAGGTTAAGTCCAACTCCAGACGGGAGGTGACGAGCTGTGTAGTTGGCAGGAACGAGACAGGTGGACATTTGGACTTCATCCAAGAAAACGTCTTCGTCGCAGCAGAGTTTCTGACGCCAAACATGATCGATTTTACAACGGTGTTCACAAAGTTCAACCTGGAGACAAACGGCGCCGTTTTTGCGACCGTCACCATCATGGTCTTGCTCTACATCATCGTGCTGCTGTGGGCGAGAAACCAAGATGCAAGAGACGCACAGAAGGTAACAGTTGTAATCCTGCTTTACTCTCTGTTGCAATTTCATTCACCTTTCTTTTTTTACGTGTGTATTTTTTTTTCATTCAGGAAACCCGTGATGAATATTATTAACAGCATCATTATGTGGACAGTTTGCATTCGAGGTGTAAATGATTCACCAATTAATACTGATGTTTAAGGTTATGGTGCATGTGTAATAAAGCACTTCCACGACAACTGTTGACTGGCGCCTTTGTTTATTTATATGACTGCACAGCTCCGCTCTCGCTCTCCGGATGGCTTCTCTCTCTCTCTACTGTCGTGATGCGCGCTCTCCCTCTTCCACCGTCACAGCGCGTCTCTCTCTCTCTCTCCACGCTCGCCGTTGGCTGGCGGCGCGCTGGGACGAGAGAAGGCTTCGCTGGCAGTGCCCGCCACGTGGCCGGTGGCGAGTAGAGGTAGGCGATGATGCAGTCCGGACTCCAGGCTCCCCACACCGACCCCGAGTCCTTTCACTGCCTTCCCTTCTATTTTCCTCGGCAGAGCAAGCTCCGCCTCCGGACACAGCCCCTCGTAGAACCTTCTCGACCGTTCTCGCACGTACTCTCTAGCTCTGCCTGTCACCTTTGGCCCAGATGTATCCCACACTTCCCATTGGGTATTAGTTACCCAGTGGTGGCTTATACAGATACCCCTCGTCGTCCCCTAGATGGTGTTCTCTCATTACATCACCACCCCCCACCTCCGTGATAAAAAGACTAGCCGTCCTGGCTATGAATGAACCCGAACAAGTAATGGAAGAGTGACATAACCCCGGTGGCAACGAGCACAAGAGCATACGTAACAAAGAAGAGCGCATGAACCACAATGAACGCAAGAACAAGAAAGTAAGGCGAATACCCAA
Organism: Lampetra planeri; assembly: GCF_965212315.1. Lineage (NCBI taxonomy): Eukaryota > Metazoa > Chordata > Hyperoartia > Petromyzontiformes > Petromyzontidae > Lampetra > Lampetra planeri. The sequence continues at coordinate 2,554,927 of NC_136125.1, read as the reverse complement.
CACAGGCAAAGGCACATATGGACGTTAACGACATCGGGGCATCTTTGAACGGGTCCGCGACGCCAGACCATCCCTTGCATCCATATCCAGCCCTGCATGGGTTGGCTCGGTAGGAGGCAGGGCGGTCAGGGGAAGGGTGGTGGAGTCCGTCGTTGCTGAGCTGGGTCGTGCGGGGTCGGTGTCCGCAGCAGCAGTCAAGGGCTCGGCTGCTGTGGGTGGCAAAACAGAATCCCTCGGAGGATCAATCTGCAACCGCTCTGGCACGCCGGACACATCAGGCTCAGGTAGGCCAATTTTTGGGGATGACGAAGCAATGCGCGGAGGAAAGAACGGTTTCAACCAAGATGGATGGACGAACCAACGACGGAGACCCGCCCAAATGTGCACGCACTGTGGTTGCCTAACCTCAACCACTTCAACAGGCCCGTGCCACGGCCTGTGAAACTTGGGAGAGGTGCCAATAGGCACCTGAAGGCAATGAAGCCAGGCCCGATCACCGACAGGCCATGGCATGTCGCGGCCGGACCTTCGTGCACAACGCTCATTGCGAGCCTGCGTTTTAGGGGTGTTAACCCTAGCCACCTCCCGCGCCTCAGAAATTCGAACCCAGGGAGTCTCAAACATGGTCAGGTAGGGTTCGTTTAGCGTCTCTAACAGCCATGCCCAATTGGGTATCAATGGGTGGCACGTTCTCCCTTCCATACATGGGGAAAAATGGTGAGAATCCCGTGGAAGCGTGCGGGCCCATCCTATATACGGCGAGCACGCTCGGAACGTGTAAATCCCAAATGGTCTGTTTTTCATTGACAGTGTGGCAAAGCATGGCAGTCAGAGTACGATTGAGTCGCTCAACCATCCCATCGGTCTGAGGATGGTACGGCGAGGTCATGATTTTTCTAGTGCCCAAAGCATCGCAGACGTCGCGGAGCAATTTATAACAAAAATTGCGACCCTGGTCCGTAAGCAATTGTTCCGGGGTACCCTTGTCCTTAACGTAACATTCAAGAACGTGTCAGCTATGGAGGATGCCGATTGAATGGGAAAGGCCCATGCCATCGGCCACCGAGAAAAATATTCCACACCCACCAAAAGGTATTTGTTACCCCTGTGAGTGATTGGAAATGGGCCCAGGACATCAAGGGCCACTAACTCGTTGATGCACGTGACCGAAATGGATCGCAACGGCGGAAGATATCTTTAATGCGGCGGCTTCTGCCGAGTGCAGTAAGGGCAGGAACGAATAATTTTAGAGACCTCGGCCGTCATGCCGGGCAAAAAGCAATCCCGTTGCAGCGTCAGAAAAGTTTTTTGAACACCGAGGTGCAACAATTTTTCCCCATGCAACACACGAATCAAGCCATCACAGAGGGCAACAGGGACCACAATCCACCATATCCTCCCTCCAGATTAAAAGGCCATCCTTAAATGCAAATCGACCATTGTCATCCGACGCCAGGGAGTCAAGCGAGTGTTTCGCTCGACACCGCAAAGTAGCTAAGGAATCATCCATCAGCTATGCACCCACACGGAGCGCGGAAGTTGTAGGACGCTGTCAGCCGGCACATGAGCAGCGTGGGTCGTGGAATCATCCACCGCAGACATGACAGCTCTTGGAGGTGAAGTGACAGGCCTACGACTCGTTCCGGAAGAACATGCGCAGCGGGAAGCATGTGGCAATCGTGACAGCGCATCTGTGTTGCAATGCCGGGAAACTTTACGATAAACGACCTCGAAGGAAAATTCCTGTCAAGTTTCAAGCCAACGAGACAATTGGCCGGCTGGCTGCTCGATTTTCAAGGAGTATTGGAGAGTCGAATGGTCAGTGTGGACAATTCATTTCCTGCGTAAAGGTAAGGCCTATATTGACGCACAAAGTAAACAATGGCCAACAGTTCCCTTCTCGTTACACAGTAGCGATTTTCTGCTGTAGAAAGGACATGGCTGCCATAAGCGATTACTGTTTCCACACTGTTGCTGGATTGCGATAAAACAGCGCCGATAACCGTGTCGCTGACGTTGGTGTCTAATATAAACGGCAAGGAAAAATCTGGATATTCGAGCGTGGGTGCGTCAGATAAGTGACTGCGAAGGGCCACGGACGCCGCCTCCTCCTCTGGACCCCATTTAAACCTCTGATTCTTAGCAGTCAGCGCGTGCAGGGGTTTAGCGACCATAGCGAAATTTGACACAAACCGACGGTAAAATGACGCGAACCCGACGAAGCTCCGTACATCCCCCACTCATGTTAGGGTTGGCCAATCGCGAACACAGGCCGTCTTGGCCGGATCTGTGACAATACCGTCGGAGCTCACAACGTGACCCAAGTAATGCACCAAATGTTGCAATAGATGACATTTTTTTGGTTTAAATTTGAGGTTAGCAGAGCGCATCCTCTGAAACACGATGTGCAGGCGTCGAAGGTGTTCATCAAACGTGCGACTAAACACAATTACATCATACAGATAAATTAGACAAGTGCCCCACTGCAAGCCAGCTAAGACGAACTCCATCAAGTGTTGAAATGTGACAGGAGCTAAATTCAACCGCATTGGAAGGCAATTGAATTGAATGAGTCCCTGAGGCGTGCGGAACGCGGTCTTTGGTTTCGAAGAGTCATCCAGGGGCAATTGCCAAATTGCGGAAGACAAATCGAGAGACGAGAAATACCGCGCTCCGGACAACACATCCAGGGAGTCATCCATATGCGGAGGCGGATACGCGTCGGCCACTGAAACCGTATTCAGTTTGCGAAAGTCTACGCAAAATCTGAGATTCCAGTCTTTTTTCTTAACAAGTATGACCGGCGCGCCCCAAGGGCTGTTAGACGTGGAGATGATATTAGCGGCCAGAATATCATTCACAGTGCTCTGTACACGTTCCTTCTCCCCAGGGCTCAATCGATACGAGTTCTGATGAATAGGGCTGGCCTCACTTGTATCAATGTGGTGGGACAGAAGGGACATACGTCCCAAATCGAAATCATCCTTACTGAAAACGTTAGCAAATTCACTCAGAAGTGCATGCAACTCCCTGCGTTGGTCGAAGGACAACGACAGATTATCTCGACATACCTCCATGATCCATCGATCATCCGACACAGACGCGGAACGAGTCGCTCCCACCAATCGGCACAACGAACCCTCGTCGTGGTCCGTAAAGGTGGTAGTCGCATGAGCCAGCACTGTACCGGCGGGAATGACAACCCCATCCGGACCCCCATTCAGAACTTGCAATAACGGGGCCTGTCCGGAACGAACTATAGTCTGGGCGCTGACAAGCGTGAGACTCCGGGTCGCAGTATTAGATGGGGTCAGAAGGACCCCGGCTGCCGCATCTTCGCTATGGATGCCTTTCCGATAACGCAATGGCACTAGGGATCCCGGCGGAATTTCAACTGTAATGCCCGCTAGCGCCTGCACGTCGGCGCACGGCGGTGAATGCAAGAGCAGAGATGGTATAAAAAACTGTTTGTGCCCAACAAGCAGGGCACAGCCAAGAATCTCAAAATCAAGACCGGCCCTGATGCAGCAACATCCCCAATCGCATTGTGGGCATCCACCTGGCCGATGACGCCCATGCTACCCCCATTGGCAGCAACACAAGCGTCAAAGGCCGGACAAACTCGTGAGATGGGATAGACAGAAGCTGAAAATTTACATAAAAAATGATTGAAGCGGAAGCCCCCGTATCCATTAAGACATGCACATCAACGCCCTGAATGGAGCCAGGTACCGTCGAGAAACCAGCTGCCGCCGCAACCACGCAACGTGCCAACTTTTTCCATTGCATTATCCAGACAGGCCAACCCCTAGCGACAGTACCCGAATTATGATACGAACAACCCTGGCCAGTGATATGAGATTCCTGAGGTGACGAATTAGGCCGGGTGTCCGACATGTGCCAACTTGCCTGCATGGGAAGATGTTGGGCCGTCGGCGAAGGAGTCAGAGCCGGAGCAGCAGGCGGAGTCGAAAAACGCAAAGTGGCCCAACCGGGCACACTTGAAGCATGTGACAGCCAGCCGGCGAGCTGCCCCGTCGTCACCTCGATGTGAACGTCGCCCCGACGTCGATCCCAATGAGGAACAGCCGCCGCAAGATCACTCCCCGCAGGCGCATCGTCCGGATTGTGGACAACTTTAGCTGGCGACCAACCCGTCTGCTCACTGTCACGAACAGGATCCCCTGTCCATGCAGCCATCTGCGTCCAACGTTGTAGGTTCTCGTGCGCATTCAGACATCTGGCGGCCCATCGAGACGTCTGCAGCTCATGATCGAAAGCAGGTAGAACCACCCCCATGTCCCTTGCCAAAGCCAGCATTCTTTCCATAATCAGCAAGTCGAGGACTTCTTGCTTGACATTGGGGTAGGCGGCCACAGCCAACGCCATCAAAGCGCTATGGTAGGCAAGGGGGGAACTCCCCCGCCTACGCTGCATGAACTTTCGTTGAGTACTGGAAGGCAGTTCGTAGACCTCTGCCATTTCCGCGTACACATCCTTCAACATTTTCTTCTTCTCAGGAGGAATTGATCGAAATACCGCCAGCGTGTCGTCATCCAAAACGGTCCGCAAAGCGGCCAACGCCTCTTCCTCCGACCAGTGCACTGACCGGAACGCTGCCTCGAAGCGCCAAGTGAAGGCGCTCCAATCGCCACCTGGAGCGACGAATTCCTTGACTTGAGGAAGACGGCGGCTGCGCCCGGCTCCGTTCTGTCCAACAGCAGCAGCCTCCACCGGCTGCGCACCACACGGCTCCTCAGAAATGGTGGACTCCAACCGCACCTCAACAGCACCGCCCAAGATGGCGGGGGTCTCGCCGCGTGGTCTCCATTGCGTGTGTAATGGCGGACAGCTTTCCTGCGCCCGCAATGGCAGCCGTCGACTCCACAGGGGGACCCTCCGAGGCTCCTTCCCGAAGCCTCTGCTCGTCACCCCTCGGCAAACCTTCCTGTGGGCCACCCATCACCGTAGACGACACGACAAGCGACACCTGCTGGAGAAGCACCGTCCGGAGCGAGTCCAGCTGCTCCTCCACCCATTTCCAGCCGTCCTCCGCCTATTGTGATGAAGATGCCGCAGCTGCGCCGTCCGTCTCTGGTGTGGTGACTTCACCAGCCGTGGTTCCTGTAACTGGGACCATGGATCCCGGGATCGGCAGGTCCTGGGTCCCCGCCCCGTCATCGTCAGAAGATGCCACAGGTGGGTTCTTCTTCTTGAGATGCTTGGACATGTCGCTTTCAGTTGTACTCCCTTGTCACTAGAAGAACCACTTCTGACTCCAGTTGTAGTAAAGCACTTCCACGACAACTGTTGACTGGCGCCTTTGTTTATTTATATGACTGCACAGCTCCGCTCTCGCTCTCCGGATGGCTTCTCTCTCTCTCTACTGCCGTGACGCGCGCTCTCCCTCTTCCACCGTCGCAGCGCGTCTCTCTCTCTCCACGCTCGCCGCTGGCTAACGGTGCGTTGGGAGGAGAGAAGGCTTCGCTGGCAGTGCCCGCCATGTGACCGGTGGCGAGTAGAGGTAGGCGATGATGCAGTCCAGACGCCAGGCTCCCCACACCGACCCCGAGTCCTCTCACTGCCTTCCCTTCTATTCTCCTCGGCGGAGCAAGCTCCACCTCCGGACACGCCCCCTCGTGGAACCTTTTCGACCGTTCTCGCACGTACTCTCTAGCTCTGCCCATCACCTTTGGCCCAGATGTATCCCACACTTCCCATTGGGTATTAGTTACCCAGTGGTGTATTATGCAGATACCCCTTGTTGTCCCCTAGATGGCGCTCTCTCATTACACGTATTGTGGGTATAATTATTGGTGTAGTGTAAGCAATCGATTTACGTGACCCATGAAAGTGATTAGCTTTTTTCTACTCTCCACATTATTAGCAAATTTTCAATTCTTTAAACAAATTATAAACCCGAATGACAATTCGTTACATTACTTTTTAGGGACAGGGGACAATCTTTAAGCCGCTAGTTTCCATCGACATACATACGTATTAATATTATTAAACATAATTATGCCCCTTAACAAAGGCGTGTGAACTTAATGCTATGCAGAGTTAAAAGTAACTCAATACCGCAAACTATTTTGGATAACCACAAAAAATAGGCCATACGCATATTCTCAGCCAGTACATTATATGATGCGAATTATTGTAGCAACTCTGATTTGAGTCAATAATTTAATCTCTGTTACTGGTATGGTACTTGATTTCGATGGATATAAATGTCTGTTGAAGTGAATAACTTAATAAGGACATTCTCTATATTTGCACGATGCTGTGGTGCCACCCCCTCAGAGCAAAGTTCTCTACATGGAGGGCGTGAATGAAAACTACACAAGCCTGTTATTGTTACGAATAGCAACAGCAACGAAAAATGATCCAAACGTAGTATCGAGTGCCTACTTCAACCTCTACTTTGATGACATTGAATTAGGAGAAAGACAGCTCACTCATCCACAATTAGAGGTAATTTTCGATGCATAGTTTTATAGTCTTTTTTGCAGCTCTCGCTCCCCATGGGGTAATACTTGGCTTGAACCAGGGTTGTTAAAATTATTTTTGCATTCCCGGTAACCATGTGAAAACACACATATAACAATGCCTCGAGGGTTTATTAGTGGCGAGATGTCAACTACCTTATCTGGTATGCGAGGAGGTCGTGGATTCGACCCCAACCCTAACGCCTGAATATTTGGAGTTTGCATGTTCTCCCCGTGGTCGCGTGGATTTTTTTCCCCCTGGTTTACCCTCCAAATTTAGAAACAACATCCGTTTAGAGTATTTGGCTGGTATACATTTCCACATGATGAGCCACCTCATTGAGCGATCATTTGTGGCCAGATCACTTCTGAAAAAGAGCTATATAGCTCAGTGGGCCTTACCTTGTCAAATAAAATTAGTTAAAACATAATAACATAAAGTACTCGACTTGAGCAGTATAATTACGGACCGAGCCTTCCTCAGCCACCGCACCAAGCTTCTCCCACTCCGCAACTGTACAGATGATGCTACCCTCTCCCTAACCCTTGCCACCCATGCACCCACGCCACTCCGAAGACGATCACCCCCAAAATCAAACGTACATTCACAATCCACGCACACACACAGTCAAAACATACAAACCTCTATAACACTATTGTTACCTAACCGTGGTGTAAATGTTAACATGCTGGGTTTGCAATTCAGAGATAGTCCGCTCATGTCCAGCTCCCTGTGCGGCAGTTGAACGTTTCCTAAATAGTAACCGAGAGATGAGTGAAACCGATGGTGCTTTCATTATGGCAGTTCCACCTGGAATCGTGTATCGGCTCCAGTAATCTATTGTGAAAACGATTACCGGATTATTGCTTATCATTTAACAATCCTAGTTCAAACCTAAATGCTCTACTTGCTCCATTGCGCTACAGGTGCATGTCAAACAATTGATGATGTTAATTCAACCAAAAAAATGTTACTGACCTACCCTTTTTAGGCATATGAAAGTGGAATCATATATAACTTCATATTCTCCAAGCCTGAATACTGTGGAAAGCCAACCCACATTAAACTTTGGTTGAACGTTGACAATGTCGGCGATTCCTGGAACATCAGGAAAATGTCATTGTTTGATCAAGAAAATCAAGAAGTGTGAGTACAATGCAATGAGCGTGTGCTCGCAACTGCAATAGAACAAATAATACCACAGAGTCAGGTTCTCGGCCGTAGCATTTCAGTGGTGTAGTTTGTATTAAAACTAAGGCCATTCAAATGCAATTTCAGATTCCATTGTCAATTCATTTGTACTTGCACAAAGTGCAATGGCAGTGTATGATGATGTGGCATAAGAGAAATAGCCACTTCCAGTGATTGTAACCAGTTGGTTGAAGAAATACTGAAAATGTATAACATTTATGCTCTAAGTAATCCTTTTCTTCCAGATATTTTTTTGGTGAAAATTCAATGCCTCTTTTACCTTTTGACATTAACTGTTCTTAGAAGACGTTCCAAGTCCAGGAAGACATTGCTCTGTTTACCAATACGTGGATGGCAAACAGAGCAATAAAGGGCAACTTTTCTGAAGATCACCTTTGGTAAGTCACAAATAATTTTACAAAATGAAATTATGTAGAATAGAAATAGCAATAAAACATCCACATAAGTGTATACATGCTATATATTGACCAATTAAAAAAAATTGTGTAATATTTGGCCCATCTATACAGCATAATATCAATTTTGCATAATAATGATGTAATTTTGTCAAAATATATTCTCATTTATTAATGGGAGGAATGTGGAGATTTAAAGGTATTAAGATACTTTGAATGTGCTTCCAGACTAAATGTAGTGTTATCTTTCGATTTAAAGCTTTCGTGACTGCAGGGATTCATCTTCTTGGTTCTTTCGGTAAAGTCACGTAGAAGGGAATTAATAAAATAATAAAAACAAAACATAATAAAATAATTCTCACGACGTTTCGGCCACAACGCAAGCAGCCGTCCTCAGGTGAAGAATGAAACACCACCAAGCTTGGAGCGTATATTTAAGCTGGGTTGGAGGGGGGGAGGTGGAAAGAAGAGCGCCTTAACAAAATAATTTGCATATCAAGAGGAATTTAGCATATGGAAATGCGTAGGAGGTGGGCGGGGGGGTTTCAAATTAATATTATGCCCGTGCATTATGCAGGATTAGCAGCATCAAAGGGAGGGGGAAGGGGGGTAGCATTAACAAAGGAAAGGAATGTTAATAGTATGTAGCTGCAGTTACTAAACAACCACGTAAAAAACTAAAGTATAAACTGCATAAACAACTAAAGTATAAACTACATAGCATCATCAGTATACTTACTATACTCTACAATAAGCTGAGTTACTAACAGTAAGTAATACATTAAAATTCTACGTCGTAATAATTATATAATATGCTTCCATCTAAACGTTATTCTCTGACATCACACGAGTCTACACCGTACTATATACTGCCATAGATAAACCCAACATTAAATTATATACTGTATTGCTATAAACTTTAATATATAGTATCGTAATTGCATAGTGAATATACAGCAGTGTGATATACATTAGGGTGGGCCAAACCATAGGCCATCGCGTGAAATATTCAACGCCAACCAATAGGTACTAATTACCCAAAATATCAAGTGCGACGAGTTTGTTAACCCGGGTGACCTTAATAGACTGCAGCGGTGGGTTGGACCCCTTTGATGGTGGCTTACGTTGCGCGCACTGAGTACAGGACCCTAGGAGATCATCCACGTCCCTTGCTATGCCCGGCCAAGAAAAATCCAGCTGGAGCATGGCAAGGGTTTTGTGAGTCCCCAGGTGCAGGAGCCACTCGTGAGCAGCCCACACCACCCTACCCCTCAGTGTGAAAGGCACCACCAGCCTGTGGCGGCGGGTCATCCCATCCCAATGCATCAGGAGACCCTGGTACAACCCCCATGAGTCAATATTCGTCGCACCCAGACCAGATCCCCTACGCGACGGCACAACGCGAGGAGGGAAGTATCCTCCATTTGGAGGCGCCCCCACTCCGCAATGGACAACCCTCTCCTCTTGCTCAATAAGACCCGCAATTGAAGGTGCGGCAGCGGTGGTAGCAAGGACCAAATTAGGGTTCTCATTCGGAGGTCTGCAACGCCCCGAACCCAGGAGACAAGCGCAATCGGAAGTGGGCGGCAAGCGCGACAGAGTATCTGCGTTCATGTGGCGAACACCCTTCTGATATGTAGTCTCAAAATCGAAATCCTGAAGAATCTCCAACCATCGAGACAATTGTCCAGAATGCTGTTGAACTCACAAGGCATACTGTAACGCCGCATGATCTGTGCGGATGGTGAAGTGGCGACCGTACAGATATGGGCGATATTTTTGAATGAAAAAAACGATTGCCAATAGTTCCTGATGGGTGACACAGTACCTTTGTTCCGCCGGAGACAAAACTCTACTGCCATATGCCACAACACGCTCTACGCCCCCAACAACCTGGGAAAGCACACCACCAATGCCCGTGTTGCTTGCGTCCGTATCGAGCAAGAAGGGTAGCGAGAAATCGGCATAACTTAATGGCGGGGCCCCCACTAGGGCGTCCCAGAGGGAATGAAAAGCGGCCTCCTCCTCCTGGCCCCAGTGAAACTTAAACCCCCTCAATGTTAAGGCATGTAAGGGCTTAGCGATCATTGCAAAATCGGCGACAAACCGCTGGTAATATGACGCGAATCCAATGAAACTCCTGACCTCCCCCACCGAGGTGGGAGTCGGCCAGGAGCTGACACATTGTGTTTTGGCGGGATCTGTAGAAATATCTGACCGTCCGACAATGTAACCCAAATACCGCACAGATTCGCGGAGCAAGTGACACTTTTGCGGCTTGAATTTCAAATTAGCAGCACGCATCTTGAGAAAAACGGCCCGTAACCTTTGAAGGTGTTTTTCGAATGTTTTACTAAAGATGATGACATCGTCTAGGTAGATCAGACAAACATCCCATTGCAAGCCAGCAAGAACCAATTCCATTAAGCCCGGGAAAGTTGCTGGAGCTGAGTGGAGCCCCATCAGCAAGCGGTTAAATTGGAATAGGCCGTGCAGCGTTCGGAAATCCGTTTTTGGTTTAGATTCATCATCCAGAGGGAGCTGCCAGAACCCAGACAGCAAATCCAACGTGGAGAAGAACCGTGCCCCAGCCAGGGCGTCAAGAGATTCATCCATTCGCGGAAGCGGGTATGCATCGGCCACCGAGATTTTGTTTAGGCGACAAAAATCGACACAAAATTGCAAACAGCCATCGTGTTTTTTGACTAACACGATGGGTGCACCCCAAGGGCTGGTAGAAGGGGATATAATGTCCGCAGCTAGCATGTCATCTACAGCGATTTGACATGATCCTTTTCGGCGCGACTCAACCGAAAATGATTTTGGCGGATTGGTGCGCTGTCACCAGTGTCAATATGGTGTCGCAGCAATTTAGTACAGCCAATATCATATTTGTGTTGACTAAAAACATCGGAAAAATCGCGCAAAAGGGTTCGTAATTTGGTACGCTGTGAGTCGGACAGATCCGATGATCCCGCACAAAGCGCATCCAGCCACCCCTCATCACAGTTCAAATGTGGCTGCGATGGAGGAGCGGTGCTCACCTGCCCAATGACTGGTTCCTCACAAGGTACCGGCGTTGCGTGTGCAAGCACAGTCCCTTGAGGAACCACAGCCGTTCGCAACCCAACATTGAGGACTGCGATGAAGGGGCCCTCGTTCCCTTTAACAATCGTCTGGGCCACTATCAAATCGGGTCCATTGACCCCGGCCCTAGACGGTTCCAACAAAACACTGTGATCCACAATCCCCTTAGCGACAGGTCGACGCAACCAAAGAGGCACGAGCATTTGAGCTCCCGGCGGTACGCGTACCGTTCGCGTAACGAGCATCTGTACTGTCGCACAGGCCGTACGCACAGTAGCGGGGGAGGACAGGAACATCATACATCGGCCCAAAGGGAGTTCAATGCATCCCTGCTCGATCAGTATTCTAATTGGCATTTTGGCCAAAAAGTCCGTCCCCAACAGGCACGGGACTTCCAGAGAGGAGGAGACTAACACCAGCCCAGATAATTGATGTCCCCAATACAAATTTGTGCGTGGATCTGGCCAATAATACCCAACGAGCCCCCGTTGGCAGCATAACACGGAACATTGACTGGGAGCAGAGGGCAACTTTGAACGGGAAGAATGTTGTAAATTAAATCGGACACAATTGTTGCCGATGCTCCCGTATCAACCAAGACCCGTACCTCCACCCCATCGATATGTCCCACAACGACCGACGACCCCGCCAATGCGGCAACAACACGGTGAGCCAACTCAGACCACTGGCCCGGTTGGAACGCCCTCCCCATCGTGGCATGGTTCGACACAACGACACCCGATTTTCAAAACCCGTTCATTGCAGCGCGTGAGTGAGTAACAGGTGTGTGCGTAGGCCGAACATGTGGGGTGCCACGACTTGCCGGAGTTCACTGCGGAGCCTTGGGAAGAGGAGCGTCGTCCAGCCGAGGTGTTGCACCACGCTGCCGAGGAGCCCGGCATCCAGATGCCACGTGGCTCCGGAGGCCATAGTTGTAGCACCGTGTGAGCGCCCCAGTCGGCTTGGGCTGATCCTGGTGGCTCGGCACGTCCCGAGCTGGTCGTTCACCGGATCTCCACTCCGTCGGGCGACCCACAGCACAGACCTCTTCTGATGAGAGGGTGGTTGAGGCCACGGTGTGCCTGGCTGCCGCCTTGCTAGCTTTACGACGTTGGGACAGCAGGTTAGCGTGGATGTGCCGCGCGGCCCGCAGGGAACACATGTCTTTGTCGTCCTGCGCCAAGATGACGATGTTCAAATCGTCAGCCAGCAACAAGATTTTCTCTGCCACCATAGCGTCCACTCCCTCTTCATCCATGCGCGGGAAGGCCGTCTTCGCCAGAGCCAGGAGAGCCGTGCGGTACGCCAGGAGCGATTCCTTCGCGCCCCGTTGTCGGTCGTAAAATAGTTGTCTGCAGTCGGAAGGTGGCCCGTAGACTGCAGACAGGAGTTTGAGCGCCGACTGCAGTGTAGCACGCGCCGATTTCAGCGCCGTAGTGAGGGTGGCAAGAGCATCGCTATCCAGCGTCGTCGGGAGCGCGCGTAGCGCCTCGTCGTCTGTCCATCATGACATTTCCTGGTGGGCGAGGAACTGTCTTTCGAACGCTCTCCAGTCGCCGCCGTCCGCCACAAACTCCTTCAGGACCGGCAAACGCTGTTGGAATGTGGACTCCGACGCCGAAGATCGCCAGCCACTGTTCCCGCCATTTTGTACAGTATTGGAGGGAATGGCGGACGCCATCGGCGGTCGCACTGCTGGTGACGCGCTGGCCGTTGATTGGCGCTCGCCACAGTCGGCCGTTTTTGATGACGTGGCGGCTGCTGAACGGAGGCAGCAGTGATCGACCCCCGTTGATGACGTGGCGGCCACTGGTTGGTGACCATCACCCACCTGATGTGCCGGGGCCCCGCCTTCAGCACCCCCTGTACTGATGGCGGCAAATTCAACTTCCAGCCCCGTCGATATGGTGGGAACTGCCATTGAGTGTCGCCCGTCGTCGCACCGTGCTGCTCCTCCAACCCCCAGGCGAGTAATTTCCTCTAGTGTGGCGGCTGCAGCATATAGTAGCTCCGCCAGGTGGGAGTGAGCCACCCACAGCCCGTCAGCCGACGGCCCCCACCCGTCCGGCTGCTGTGGTGGCGGTGGACTCGGCAGTGGTTGCACGGGCTCGTCCGCGACGAGTTCAGGTTCCGAGTCAGCCGAGATGTCTTCCTCTCCAGGTCCCCCGGTACGAGTCATCCGTCTTGTATCCATTTGCTAACTTTAGAAGACCACTTCTGACTCCAGTTGTAGTGAGTTCAAGGAGACATAGATGACATAGTCGGAGGCACACTTATTTATTTACACACCGGGGGAATAACACAGCTCTTGAAGGGGTAACGGCCCCTTCACCCGTCTAACAGGGAGACACCACTAGCGCTATTCCCGGCTAGTCTGCTCCCGAGTCCTCCACTAGAGTGTTAGGGGAGGCTAGCTGATCCGGCCCTGGTCAAGCTCGGATCTCGGCACCCTTAGCCAACCAGACCGGCTCTTACAAGAGCATCGGCTCTGGGCTCTCAGGGCCGCGCCACTGGCTTGCCCTGGTCGGTCCGTAGAAGGACAGCGAGCCAGGGAAGTCCCAGGGCCTATTCTGCTAGCCTTCGATCTTCGCTGGTTAAGCTGCGACACTCTGCCCCGAGCCCACCGGCTCCCTGCCTTATATAGCAATTCCGCTCCGAGGGGTGGGGCTGTGGGGGATCACAGCGCCAGCACAGCCACCCAGGGCTAACCGTTGCGGACGTGGATGTAGGCACTCTTATGTGTGCGGGCGCAACCACCCTTTGTGTGTTGGTTTGCCCTCCCGTAACGCCCCTACACTTATATACTTCATTGTATTTATTTATTTTGTACTAGTAGTAAGTACCCGGCGTTGCCCGGGCGAAAAATACAGACACACACACCGACCTACACACACAAACATTGACCCACACACACAAAGACATCGACTTACACACACACACACACATATGGACTCACACAGACAGACATCGACTTTAGACACATGCACATGGAGTTACACACACATATCGATTCACACACACACACATAGACTGACACACACATTGACCTCCACACACACATATGGACTTACAAAGATACACATATCGACTAAGAGACACATTGACCGACGAACACACGTCGACTTACACACACACATCGACTGACACACACACATAGATAGACTCACACACACATGGACCTACACACACACACACATAGACGTACACACAAACATATCGATGCACACGCACACATGGACTGTCACACACACACATTCCCGTACACACAACTGACACACATCGACTCACACACGCACATACAGCCACACAACAACAACCGCCATTCGCCACTAAGTGGCAGTAACGTCACCACGACACTTGTGCCAGGCTATGTGCACCTTGAGGCCACGTGAAGTGTAGAACGGCCGCTGGCAGGAGGTCACGGGGCAGACCCAGGTGCCACAGGTCGACTGAGTGAGATGACTGGCTGATGCACCACCTGTGTCCCCTACTGTGCCAACTTTCTGTGCTTTAGCCACCCAGCACTCCGCTCGTTGTTGTGAGCGTCGCTCCTCTGCCGTCCGTTGTTGTTGGAGGGCGACTGCCTCCAACTATCCAGTAGCGTCCTTCATGATCCTCCTCCACAAAGGCCGATGTTGAGACTGCTGGTACCAGTCATCGGCAAGTCCACTCAGCTCCACGTCCTCCTGTACCACATTACTCCATCTCTTCTCCAGCCCGTGCCGCGCCCGTTTAGCCCCCTCGATCCGGCCGAACAAAAGCTGTTTAGGCATGCGGTGACTGGGCATGCGGGCTACATAATCCAGCCAGCGCAGCTTTGCCTGCCGGAGGAGCTCACCGATGTGACTTTGTCCAGATATTTAAAGGATTTGTGAGCTCCTCACACAATCCAGCGTGGTTAAACCCAGGATGGATCGTAGGCAGGCCCGCCTAAATGTTTCTAACCGGCGAAGATGTTCCATTAGGGGGGTCCACGTTTTGCAAGCGTAGAGAAGGGAGGGAATGACCGTGGCCGAGAAGACCTGAAGCTTCGTGCAGAGCGATAGACTTCCACACAGCGTTACGCAACCGATGAAAATACAATGCTGCTCGACTGATTCGGAGTGAGACCTCTGATGTTAAACCGGAGCCGGTGATGAGCACACTGCCCAGGTATGGCAAACTCTCCACTCTCTCCACAAGCGGCCAATCACCAATTGGGAGATGTGGGAGTGGAGTGTCCGATGGTACAAAATACCCAGGCAGGTGCTTAGTTTTGGTGGGGCTGATGGCAAGGCCCCACCTCTTAGTGGCAAGCTCCAAGTTCAGCAGCAGCCGCCTCCAACTCGTCTCTGAGTGAGCAGCAATTACCAGATCATGGGCATACATAACATGGTTGAGCAATAGGAATGTGTAGTGGCGGTACGCGCTGACAAGGGGGGCGCGTGTGTGAGCGCACCGGGTGTGGCCACATCGCGTGGTATAGTGGTGACGCACGCTGACAGTGATGGATCACGGGGCAGCGCGTGGTGCGTGGTTGTGTGCGCTTACACAAGATGGGAAAAAGGATCGTGGGGCAGCGCGTGGTGATTGGTCAACTGGGGTGGGTGCTCTCAGCGACGTCCGCATGGGCTCGCCTCCCCGGGAGTGGAGGACTATAAAGGGGGATGCGCGGGAGCACTCGGGGAGTTGTTTAACCAGTGAAGATCGAAGACGGAGTTGGAGAGATAGGGCCTTGAGACCCCTAGTCCCGCTGTCCTTGTAAGGGCCGGGGCCCTGTGCGGCTCAGAGGCGAGACTGTGGGACCCGCGGTCTGACGTCCATGTGGGGCGAGGCTGTGGGACCCAGAGGCGAGACTCATACCCCAGTTGGGGTGGGTTCCCGAGAAGCTACGGGGCGGAAGAGCCCGTGGGTGTGTAGCCGGGGGAACCACGCAGTTTAGGCCATACGTGTAATTAAGTTTGGTGTTAATAAAAGTGTGCTACCCGTTAAGTCGTCTCCCGCCAAGTTACTACATTACAACTGGTGTCAGAAGTAAACCTGTCTTCAAAAGGATGGATGCTAGGAAGACTACCCGTACCCACGAGCGAGATCGGGAAGACGACTACGACGTACCGGAACTACAAGCCGCGGGAGGGGAGGACGAGGAGATGCCGACGCCGCAGCACCTCGCGGCGATACCCGACGCTCCACTCGGGTCCGACATCGGCCTCCAGCCTGGCGGAGTTGCTGCTCGCCGCCGCTTCTATTTTGGCGGAAATCACCGCTTCTGGAGGCGGGAGGACGACGACGAGGCTGGAGGAGGAAGCGCGGCCCGAAGGATCCCGCCAGAATGCGCTCCGCGCATCAAATTTTGAAATTGGCGCCAATTTTGATGTTCCACCATCGATTGGCGGGAAGCGTGGACACCACGTGGTCGGGGACCTCCACTCTACACAGCCCGCGTCATCAGCGCGCGCCAAAAGTCTCCACCATGCACCTGCCGAGGGAGCCGCCATTCTCTTCAACCACAGCGGCGCGCAGGAAAATCATCCATTGGAGGAGGACGACCAAGTCTTCCAACAAAGACTGCCTGCGCTGACGGCGTTCAAGGCTGAGGGGGGCGACTGGGGGGCCTTCCAGCGAAGGTTTCTCGCACATCAAGAAATGTCGGGGTGGTCCGACGCCACTGCCTTACGTGCGCTGCCGGCGACGCTGGACGACGACGCACTCGCGTCCTTCACATCCGCCCCAAGATCGTCCCGCTCCACGCTCCAGGCCGCGCTACACCTCATGGCCAAGGTGTTTGGACTGCCCTCGACCTGTCGCCACCAGTTTTACGAACGGCGTAAAGTGGACGGAGAAACTACGCTCGCCTACCGCACGTCGCTGCTCGCCCTGGCGGATGCCGCCTTTCCCCGCATGGACGAGGAGGGGAAGGACGTCATGGTGACAGAGCAGCTGCTGGCGTTGGCCCACGACCTGGGGGTCCCCATCAATACGGCTGACGAAATGGACATCTGCTCCTTGGGGGTTGCTACAAGTATCCATGCACACGAGGTCCTCAAGCGCAAGCGGACGGTCGTCTGTGCATCGGCGGGGATCGTGACACCTGCCTCGATGGTCGCCGAGCCTCAGACTGTTCCGGCTCGGGAGGAGGCCTTCACCGTGGTGAGACCGGGGGATTGGAGATCGGGAGGTCGTTCGCCCATGCGATTGTCCCGCAAGCTGGAGCAACCGAAACCTGCGACGTCTCTCGTCATGTGTTACAACTGCGGCCTTCGGGGTCACGTCGCGTCCGGGTGCCGGGCCCCGCGTCAGCGCACCACGGGACCACGTCCGGACGATGACCAAGGGCCAAAGTCGTCCCAGCTACCCCCGGAAAGTCGCGGCACCACACACGCTCGGTCCACATACACGGCACACTCGGGTCGCCGCTTCGCGGTGGAGGGACCGCGCATTGGGGCCGGGGATTCGGTTCGGCGAGGGGTGTTCGTACACGGCCTGGGAGCAGTCAAATGGTCTGAGTTGGCCCACAGGATAGTGGCTGCGTCGGCCGAGTCGTCCGTAGTAACGGGATTTATTGACGGGGTTGAGGTCCGGGTGCTGGTGGACACGGGTGCCTCGGCCACTATCATTTCGGACCTTATTTATAACATCCTCCCCGTCCAATGTCGACCCCTACTCCCGGTGGACGTACCATGTTACGCGGCGAACGGGGGCTCTTTGGGAATTGTCGTACAGATTCAGGCGACAATTTGTATTGGCGATATTAAATTGGCGGGTCCTATTTTGGTTTCATCGTCCCTGGCAGTTCCTTGTTTACTGGGTACGGACTTTCTGGCTAAAATGCCCATTAAAATTCTCATCGATCAGGCCTGTATTGAGCTTCCATCGGGTCGGCGTATTGCATTTTTGGCAAGTCCTACCAAAATACGCACGGTTTGTGCAACGGTCCAGGCGCTGGCAACTCAGACTGTGCGAGTGCCCCCGGGATCGCAGATGCTGGTACCCCTTCGGTTGCGGAAACCCTTCGGGGTGGATGCGACGGAATAGGGTGTTCTGTTGGGGCCCTCAAACAGAGCTGTTGGGGGCCTCGATTTAGCGGTAGCTCAGACCATGGTGCGGGCGGACGGGGATCCATTCGTTATGGTTCTGAACATGGGGTCGTGACCAGCTGTTATTACACAGGGCACTGTGCTTGCTCACGCGGCGCCGTTACCCGTGGATGAACAGCTCGTTGCACATGTGGATTCTAACCTCGATCCGCACCCTCCATCAGAGGAGGATACAGAATGGTTGGACTCGTTGTGTGCTGGGTCTAGTAACCTGTCTAGTGTGCAGTTGGGAGCATTGAGGGGCCTGCTACTCGAATTCGCTGCTGTGTTTAGCAGACACAGGTACGATATTGGCTGCACGGACCTGTTGCGCCACCACATAGCGACGGGTGATGCGGCCCCAATTGGGCAGAATCCCTTCCGGCTGAGCCCAGCCGAGAAGGAGCATGTGCAGTCGGCTGTTAATGACATGCTGGCTGCCGACATCATTTCGCCCTCTTCCAGTCCATGGGGTGCTCCCATCGTCCTTGTTAAAAAAACAGGACGGGTCCTTGCGGTTTTGTGTGGACTTCCGCCGCCTAAATAAAATCTCGATGGCTGACGCGTATCCACTCCCCAGGATGGATGAGTCGCTAGATGCCTTGGCGGGGGCACGGTTTTTTTCGACGCTTGACCTGCTTTCGGGATTTTGCAATTGCCCCTCGATGAGGAATCGAAACCAAAGACTGCTTTCTGGACACCTGGAGGCCTATTTCAATTTAATCGATTGCCCATGGGGCTACATTCTGCTCCCGCCACGTTCCAGAGGCTCATGGAATTGGTTTTGTCAGGACTCCAATGGGACACCTGCTTGATTTACCTCGATGACATCATCGTTTTCAGCCGGACTTTCGAGGAGCACCTCCAACGATTGAGGGGGGTGTTCCTCAGGATGCGTTCCGCAAAATTAAAATTTAAACCAGCTAAATGTCACCTGCTTCGGGAATCGGTGAGGTACTTGGGGCATATCGTTGGCCGTTCAGGGATCTCTACAGATCCTGCTAAGACGCACTGCGTCAGCTCGTGGCCAACGCCAACCTCAGTCACTGAGGTCCGCAGCTTCATAGGGTTTGCCTCCTACTACCGCCGTTTTGTCGAAAATTTTGCCACCATAGCCAGGCCCCTACATGCTTTGACGGCTAAAGGGGTAAGGTTTCACTGGGGGCTGGAGGAGGAGGCTGCGTTTTGCTCCCTTTGGGACGCCTTAGTGCGGGCTCCTCCCTTGTGTTACCCCGATTTCACGCAACCGTTCCTGCTTGACACGGATGCCAGTAACACAGGTATCGGGGGAGTGCTCTGGCAGGTGGTCGGGGGTGTCGAACGGGTGGTCGCCTACGGTAGCAGAGTTTTGTCACCTGCGGAACAGCGCTACTGTGTGACACGTTGTGAATTGCTAGCGATCGTTTTTTTTAACCAGCAATTCAGGCCATATCTCTACGGCCGTCATTTTACTGTTCGTACGGACCACGCGGCGCTCCAGTACGCAATGCGGGTTGCACAACCCTCCGATCAATTATCCCGATGGTTGGAAGTCCTCCAAGACTACCAATTCACGACCATTTACCGTAAGGGTGTGCAGCACTCGAATGCGGATGCCTTGTCGCGGTTGTCGCCTCGCTCGGAATGCGCATGTCTTCTGGGATCGGCGCGGTGTAAAACCCCTGTCGCCGTCCCCGCGGAAGTTCTGCTCGCCGCCACTGACGCCCCACGGGTCGACGTACCTGCCGCTCCCGCGTGCGGGGACTCGTTACTCGCGTTGCCTCTCATTGAGTGGGGCCGTCTCCAAATGGCTGACAGCTCCCTACTCACGTTGCGTCGGTAGGCAGAGGGTCCCGGGGTGGGGGAGACGGGGGTCGGCTCCTGGGTGGTCAGACAGGGCCTCCTGATGAAGTGGGACAATATGTCCCGGCGTCATGCGCTCGTTGTGCCATCTGCTATGCGGGGTAGGGTCGTTCTGGCTGCTCACGAGCGACTCCTGCATTTGGGATTTCATAAAACGCTCGCCCTACTCCAGCGGGACTATTATTGGCCGGGTATGGGGAGCGACGTGGCGAACATCCTCAAGGGGTGTGTGGGATGCGCTCAAAGAAAACCGCCGCCGGTAGCGGCTAATCCACCGCTACAGTCCATCCAGGTTTCGCACACGAACGAACTGGTCATGCTCGACATCTTGGGGCCCTTTCCCGTTACACCTACGGGTAACAAGTACCTGCTAGTTGGTGTAGAATACTTCACCCGATGGCCCATGGCATGGCCGCTCGCCAACCAGTCGGCTGCGGCAGTGGCGGACGCCTTCGTCCAGGGCTATGTTTAGGACAAAGGTGCCCCCGAACGCTTGTTGACTGACCAGGGAAAAATTTTTTCGAGCGTTTTGTTGCGCGAGGTGTGCGACCTGTTGGGTACGAAAAAAGTGCGTACCTCCCCGTACCACCCACAGACTGATGGAATGGTTGAACGTCTCCACAGGACGATTACTTCTATGTTGTGCCAACAGGTCTGTGACGATCAGGTTGACTGGGACTTACAGGTACCGGGGGTCCTCACGGCCTATCGAATGGCACCCCATGCGGCGACGGGTTTTTCCCCATTTTTTCTCATGTATTGGCGAGAGGCCGATCCGCCCATGGATGCCCAACTGGGGATTTCCCAGCCACGTGCGAAGTCTAAATTGGCCGACCACATCAAATTTAATATTGCCAAACTGGCTGAAGCGCGGGAGGCTGCGAGGTTGAATTCGAGATCTCGCCAGATCGCTAACGAAAGATTGCATGCACGAAAGGTGTATACGCACGATTGGAAACCAGGCGATAAGGCCTGGCTGCACTGCCCACATGCCCCATTGGCCACGTCCCCTAAATTGTTGAGACCATGGAGGGGACCTGTGGAAGTCGTGCGTATTGCTCGACCCCAGTGTGTTCAGATTAAATGGGGAAAACGCCGTTGGTACGTACACCCCTCCCATCTGAAACCTTTCGCGGCACCACATGGCCTCCCTTTGTGCCGTGACGACCGAGCATGCGATGTGGCCGTCGACTCGGGGAGGGATGTGTCGCAGTCTGATCCTCACGTGTCTCTGCCTGACCCACTCCCAGGAGTCTCGGACCTGACGGCTGCTGACCGTCGGGAACCGGAACCCCGAAGCACGCGCGGATCTCCGATGCCTGCCCCGTGCCTTCCTGGACTGCCGGCGCCACCTGACGGTCAACCGCGTCTGGTGCCGTACGACGGACCGGCCAGGCGGACTCGTGCTAAGACGCGACACTTTTCCTGACAAAAAAAAAAAAAGGGGGGCCCAGGGTTACATCTCTTCGCGGCATTCCCCTTCGGCCCGGTCTAATGTCCCGTTCAAGGGGCGGTCGGAAATGAAGGGATGCTGCACGGCTCATTTTTGTACATAGTTTATTGTTGTCGCTCGCCGGTTTGTACATATTGTTCTTGTTGTTACGGTGGCGTGTTCTCATTCGTGCGGGCTTGCGGAGTTCTTGTTGTGTTGTGTTGTGTTATGTTGTTGTGTTTTTGTGGTTATTGTTGGTGTTACGGGGTACACACGGGGAGGAAATTTTTTTTTAGCAGCCGGGCCGGCTGCGAGCTATGTGGTAGGGGGTGATGTAGTGGCGGTATGCGCTGACAAGGGGGGCACGTGTGTGTGCGTGCCGGGTGTGGCCACATCGCGTGGTATAGTGGTGACGCGCGCTGACAGTGATGGATCACGGGGCAGCGCGTGGTGCGTGGTTGTGTGCGCTGACACAAGATGGGAAAAAGGATCGTGGGGCAGCGCGTGGTGATTGGTCAACTGGGGTGGGTGCTCTCAGCGACGTCCGCATGGGCTCCGCCTCCCCGGGAGCGGAGGACTATAAAGGGGGACACGCGGGAGCACTCGGGGAGTTGTTTAACCAGTGAAGATCGAAGACGGAGTTGGAGAGATAGGGCCCTGAGACCCCTAGTCCCGCTGTCCTTGTAAGGGCCGGGGCCCTGTGCGGCTCAGAGGCAAGACTGTGGGACCCGCGGTCTGACGTCCATGTGGGGCGAGGCTGTGGGACCCAGAGGCGAGACTCATACCCCAGTTGGGGTGGGTTCCCGAGAAGCTACGGGGCGGAAGAGCCCGTGGGTGTGTAGCCGGGGGAACCGCGCAGTTTAGGCTACAGTTGGCCATACGTGTAATTAAGTTTGGTGTTAATAAAAGTGTGCTACCCGTTAAGTCGTCTCCCGCCAAGTTACTACATTACAGATCCATCCCTTGACTACACCCGGGCATCGATCAGCCTCCCATTGTATCTGTAGCAGATTGAAGGCTTCACGAAGTACGTGGTAAAAATAGATGTGAAATAATGTGGGAGCCAGAGGAAATCCCTATTGCACGCGAAGGTGTAGAGGGAATGGCTGAAACTCGCAGCCATGTAGTTTTACCCGGGCGGCAAAGAATATGAAATAATGCAGTCACGAAAGGTGTAAGGGAAGATAAGTAATGTAAAAATAGGAAGGTGATATGTAAAAATATAGGTGTATTTTAACGTGAGTTGACACAATAAGAAAGACGATATGTTAACGTGAGTTGACACAATAATAAAGATGAAAGCAATGGCCAAGTTATAAGCCAAAAAAATAGGTGTACGATTTGTATGGTGTGTATGGCCTAGGGACAAAAGTTAAATGTATTGAAATGTTTGTAGCTACGTGACGTAACCGAAACAGGCAAAAACAAATCTGAATTCCTGCATTCACAAAAGTTGTAAGTGAAAATAAGTAATGTAGAAGGGAAATAATAAAATAATAAAAATAAAACATAATAAAATAATTCTCACGACGTTTCAGCCACAAAGCAAGCAGCCGTCCTCAGGTGAATAACAGGTCTGTCGGAAAGACAGCATCTGAATGAAACACCACCAGGCTTGGAGCGTATATTTAAGCTGGGTTGGAAGGGGAAGAGCGCCTTGACAAAATAATTTGCATATCAAGAGGAATTTAGCATATTTATGGAAAAATGCAGATATGGGATTAGTCATTACTTGTGGAATGCGTAGGAGGTGGGCGGGGGGTTTCAAAGTCAGAATATGCCCGTGCATTATGCAGGATTAGCAGCATCAAAGGGAGGGAGTAGAGTTAGCATTAATAAAGGGAAGGAATGTTAATAGTATGGAGCTGCAGCAACTAATATGCTTATAGACTATACATTGTAATATTACACTATGTATTATTCTACCCACCCTACTGTATACCATACTGCTGTATATTCACGATACAATTACGATACTATATATTACCTTATACATTGTATTAATCATTACACTTTTATACTATTTATTATTATACAATCTGCTATACACTATACCATTGACCGTCGCGTGAAAGGTATTAAGAGGAAACAACGAAATATGTCAATGGTAGAATGGATATAGGAGACTTGCAGCGGAGCAAATAATCCATTCCCTGCGGAGAATAAAAGATATATAGTCAATGCCAGTGAGTGGACTGCGGTCTGAAATTCACCGTAAACGTAAACACAATCAGTTAAGATCCGAAATGGTTTATTATGTCCTTCCAATGATTGCTGAGCCAGAATCCATCTTCTCGGTTGAAATTGTCTCTGTGTTTGTATATGTGGATCGCCTCATGAACGAATCTTTCATGGTAGCCAGATGGCTTGCAGAGAACCTCTGTCTTGGAGAAGTCAATATCATGTGAGCCCACTGAATTGTAACGGTGATCTGCCACGGCTGAGGTGTTTGTCCTACCGTGTTTCAGGTCTGCTTTATGTTCACGGATGCGGTCCGAGACATGTCGTTTGGTTTCTCCAATGTAACTGCTACCACAGAGGCAACTTAGTTTGTAGACACCAGGGTACTGTATGTCTGGAATCACATATTTTACAGACGGGACAAGATCACGGATTTTATGTACCGTGTTGAATCGAATCTGGATCTTGTGTTTAATCAGGATTTTGGAGATCTTTTTTGTGACCCCAGCAATGTAGGGTAAGCCCATTGGGGTGCCATCAGTTTGTTTGTAGAAAGTTCCATTCCAGGTGAAGTATGTATTGGTTAAGCAGTGTCTCACCAGATGACACTTTTGTCATCTGGCCACATGGCCGGCCTGCTCTAGACCATTTCCTCGTCCACATCAATTCCATACACCCAGCTATCAGATTCACCATGGAAGTCGAAAAAGATGGCAAGCTACCCTTTTTGGATGTCCTAATTAAAAGGTGACCTGATGGTTCAATGAGCCACTCTGTCTACAGGAAAGCCACCCATATGTATGCTTACCTAAAACCGGATTCCCAACACCATCCATCCCAGAAGAATTCCCTCATCAAGACTCTACACCATAGAGCCCAATGCATCTCCGACCAGGAACACACTGCCAGTAAACTCAAGCACATACGCCAAGCTCTTAAGGCTAATGGTTACTCCGACTACACAATCCGCAAAGCCATCACTCCAACCATCAAGAAGGATCCTGTTGAGGAGCCTTTCAAAACCATCACCTTACCCTACATTGCTGGGGTCACAAAAAAGATCTCCAAAATCCTGATTAAACACAAGATCCAGATCGGATTCAACACAGTACATAAAATCCGTGATCTGGTCCCGTCTGTAAAAGATGTGGTTCCAGACATACAGTACCCTGGCGTTTACAAACTAAGTTGCGTCTGTGGTAGCAGTTACATTGGAGGAACCAAACGACATGTCTCGGACAGCATCCGTGAACATAAAGCAGACCTGAAACACGGTAGGACAAACACCTCAGCCGTAGCAGATCACTGTTACAATTCAGTGGGCTCACATGACATTGACTTCTCCAAGATAGAGGTTCTCTGCAAGCCATCTGGCTACCATGAGAGATTCGTTCATGAGGCGATCCACATATACAAACACAGCGACAATTTAAACCGAGAAGATGTATTCTTAACTGATTGTGTTCACGTTTACGGTGAATTTCAGACCGCAGTCCACTCACTGGCATTGACTATATATATTTTATTCTCCGCAAGGAATGGATTATTTGCTCCGCTGCAAGTCTCCTACCACCACTCTCCCATTGACATATTTCGTTGCTTCCTCTTAGTAGCTTTCACGCGACGGTCAATGGTATCGTGAATAGCAGATTGTATAATAATAAATAGTTTAAAGTGTAATGTTTAATACAATGTATAAGGTAATATATAATATCGTAATTGTATAGTGAATATACAGCAGCGAATTACGTCCTGTTTCGCGAAAACAGCTCAGATCTTCGGCCTTGAAGTCAGCCTGAGGAAGACTGAAGTTCTTCATCAGTCCGCACCCCATGAGGAGCACCATCCACCAAGCATCTTCATTGAACAAACAGAACTGAAAGCTGTCCACCAGTTCAGCTACTTGGGGTGCGTGATCTCGTCTGACGCCAAGATTGACAACGAAGTCGACAACAGGCTGGCCAAGGCAAACAGTGCATTTGGCAGACTATACAAACTTGTCTGGAACAACAGAAACCTTAAAAGAGCCACAAAGGTCAACGTCTACAAAGCTGTTGTGCTGACCACTCTCCTGTATGGCGCTGAGTCCTGGGTCACGTACCGTCGTCACCTGAGTCTCCTCGAGCGTTTCCATCAGCACTGCCTCCGCACAATCTTCAATATTCACTGGAGTGACTTCGTCGCCAACACTGAAGTCCTCAAGTCAGCGAAGGTCATCAGCATCGAGGCCATGGTCCTCAAGACACAGCTTCGTTGGGCAGGGCACATCGCCAGGATGGAGAACCACCGCTTACCTAAGATTGTCCTGTATGGGGAACTGTCCTCTGGCCATCGCGACATAGGGGCACCACGGAAGCGATACAAAGACTCCCTGAAGAAGTCCCTCACTGCTTGCTCCATCGATCACCGTCAGTGGGCAACACAAGCAGCTGATCGCAACTCCTGGCGGCACACAGTCCATCAGGCCACCTCCTTCTTCGAAGATACCCGCAGGGCCCGTATGGAGGACAAAAGGAGAAGGAGGAAGAACCATGATCCCTCAGCACCCATCCCAGATGAGACCTATACTTGCAGCTGTTGTGGCAGGACCTGCTTGTCCCGCATAGGCATCTTCAGCCACCAGCGTGCCTGCAGAAGACGTGGATGTCCTTCCTAGATCTTCGTTCGCGAAGCCAAGCCATGATGGTGATACAGCAGTGTGGTATACAGTAGGGTGGGTAGAATAATACATAGTGTAATATTACAATGCATATTCTATAAGCATATTAGTTGCTGCAGCTCCATATTATTAACATTCCTTCCCTTTATTAATCCTAACCCTACTCCCTCCCTTTGATGCTGCTAATCCTGCATAATGCATGGGCATATTATGACTTTGAAACCCCCCGCCCACCTCCTACGCATTCCACAAGTAATGGCTTATCCCATATCTGTATTTCCCATAAATATGCTAAATTCCTCTTGATATGCAAATTGTTTTGTCAAGGCGCTCTTCCCCCTCCAACCCAGCTTAAATATACGCTCCAAGCCTGGTGGCATTTCATTCAGACGCTGTCTTTCCGACAGACCTGTTCTTCACCTGAGGACGGCTGCTTGCGTTGTGGCCGAAACGTCGTGAGAATTATTTTATTATGATTTATTTTTATTATTTTATTATTTCCCTTCTACGTGACTTTACCGAAAGAACCAAGTAGATGAATCCCTGCAGTCACGAACGCTTTAAATCGAAATATAAGTAATGTAATAATAGTAAGGTGATATTTGCATAAAGAGGTGTATTTGAAAGTGAGTTGACAGAATAAAAAAGATGAAAGTAATGGGCAAGTTATGAACAAAATATATATGTTGTGACCACAGAAACAAAAATAATATCATATTTCCCAGATGATGAACAAAAAACGTTTTTGTACGTACGTGATTGTAGCGTAAGAAGCAAGTAAATGTGTACTTATCATAGGCTTGGTGAGACCTAGTCCCGTGCAGAGCCCCCGCAGGGTCCGCCCCCCCCCCCTAGGCAATTGTCGTCCGTTGGTATGGTCGATGTCGCACAATAAGTAAATAATTAAAATAAGAATGGCTCAAATTTGTTAATTAAACTACTTTAAAGTTTACGGAATAGCCTATTCCCACCGTGGGGCTTAGGGCGTGCTGGCAAATTTTTGTTTACGTAAAGCCCACCGTCCGTGAGCCAAATCCCTCGCAAGTGCGCGCAGAGACTTTTATATATAAGAGAAGAAGAAGATGACTTACTTTCCTTGCACTCCTATCGTTCGTGTTTTGTCTTTCAGTATTGTTTGTTCTTGTAACTTGCCTACTGGACATCTGTGAAAAAGAGCTTCATAGCTCATCAGATTCCTCCAGTCTAAATATAGATTCAAGTTCTGTTTTTTTGCGATTATCTCATAATTTTAATATCATGTTTGGGCTATTATAAATGGCGCAATGCATAATCATCACAGGGCTAATAACCACATCATCGTTGTTATTATGCCAAAAGGTTTATTTGTAATTTCAACGTCGTCCGCAAAAACTGAAAATCATCAGCTTGCTATTGACACCGCATTCAGTAAAACTGGTGGAGCCATCTAGGTGTTCTCCAGACAAACATACAGTGAGGGAAAAAAGTATTTGATCCCCTGCTGATTTTGTACGTTTGCCCACTGACAAAGAAATGATCAGTCTATAATTTTAATGGTAGGTTTATTTGAACAGTGAGAGACAGAATAACAACAACAAAATCCAGAAAAACGCATGTCAAAAATGTTATAATTGATGTGCATCTTAATGAGGGAAATAAGTATTTGACCCCCTCTCAATCAGAAATATTTCTGGCTCCCAGGTGTCTTTTGTACAGGTAACGAGCTGAGATTAGGAGCACACTCTTAAAGGGAGTGCTCCTAATCTCAGCTTGTTACCTGTATAAAAGACACCTGTTCACAGAAGCAAACAATCAATCAGATTCCAAAGTCTCCACCATGGCCAAGACCAAAGAGCTATCCAAGGATGTCAGGGACAAGATTGTAGACCTACACAAGGCTGGAATGAGCTATAAGACCATCGCCAATCAGCTTGGTGAGAAGGTGACAACAGTTGGTGCGATTATTCGCAAATGGAAGAAACACAAAAGAACTGTCAATCTCCCTCGGCCTGGGGCTCCATGCAAGATCTCACCTCGTGGAGTTGCAATGATCATGAGAACGGTGAGGAATCAGCCCAGAACTACACGGGAGGATCTTGTCAATGATCTCAAGGCAGCTGGGACCATAGTCACCAAGAAAACAGTTGGTAACACACTATGCCATGAAGGACTGAAATCCTGCAGCACCCGCAAGGTCCCCCCCGCTCAAGAAAGCACGTATACATGCCCGTCTGAAGTTTGCCAATGAACATCTGAATGATTCAGAGGACAACTGGGTGAAAGTGTTGTGGTCAGATGAGACCAAAATGGAGCTCTTTGGCATCAACTCAACTCGCCGTGTTTCGAGGAGGAGGAATGCTGCATATGACCCCAAGAACACCATCCCCACCGTCAAACATGGAGGTGGAAACATTATGCTTTGGGGGTGTTTTTCTGCTAAGGGGACAGGACAACTTCACCGCATCAAAGGGACGATGGACGGGGCCATGTACCGTCAAATCTTGGTGAGAACCTCCTTCCCTCAGCCAGGGCATTGAAAATGGGTCGTGGATGGGTATTCCAGCATGACAATGACCCAAAACACACGGCCAAGGCAACAAAGGAGTGGCTCAAGAAGAAGCACATTAAGGTCCTGGAGTGGCCTAGCCAGTCTCCAGACCTTAATACCATAGAAGATCTGTGGAGGGAGCTGAAGGTTCGAGTTGCCAAACGTCAGCCTCGAAACCTTAATGACTTGGAGAAGATGTGCAAAGAGGAGTGGGACAACATCCCTCCTTTTTTGTAAATAATGTGCATTGTTTAATCATAAAAATGCAATAACACATTTAACACAACAGACGCTGAACTCTGTTGTCTATTTTAATTGGAAGTGTGCACCGCCAAGTTCTAAAACCATATTGATATTGCGTGTAAACTAGAATATTACCTTATGAGTGCTGAATTGATATTAAACTAGCGGGAAGTACCTGGCGTTGCCCTGGTCTTAATTTTTGTTTTTAACTACTCTTAAAAATCTAACAGCAGTGTGTACTGGCTCTGGTGGTACCAGCTATGATTACAGCAGTGCATACTGTGGTGGTACCTGCTATGATGACAGCAGTGCATACCGACTGTGGTGGTACCTGCTATGATTACAGCAGTGCATAGTGACTGCGGTGGTACCTTCTATGATTACAGCAATGCATACCGACTGTGGTGGTACCTGCTATCACTACAGTAGTACATGCTGACTCAGTATTTATCGACTATATAGCACAAAGTACTCACCTGACAGAGTGGCGTGGTGAGGCCTAGTTCCGTGCAGAGCCTAGATTGATGGCCTATAGTGGTAGCATGTACCGACTGTATAGTAGTGTAGGGCTTGAGTATAGCGCGCCACGCATCCCCCGCCTCTGTTGCTATACAAGCAAGCACAGTACAGTGGGGTGATGTGAGGTAATGGTTGTTGTTGTGACTTTAGGCGAAGTGGGTCGTTAAGGGTTGAAACAGGTGTCAGGGTAGCCGGGAGGACACAGGCCAGTGAGTGGCTGGAAAGGTAATTGGGCATTAGCTGGCGTCGCTCCGGCGGCGAAAACAAGGCCACGTGACACGGGGGGGCCAGGGGGCGATTGATAAGCGGGGGGTAGAGATAATTAGGGAGATTTATTGGTGTGGGAATATAAGCCAGAGCACAACGGAGAGAAGGAAGTCCTGTACGAGTTGGCGTCGTGGATGGAGCTGCAGTAACGGTGCCCGGAGAGTCGCAGAGCAAGTGATAGTTGAGTAAAGCGTAGAGACAGTGTTAGTAGAGTAAAGCACGGAGAGACAGTGGTAGCGAGAACGCAGTGAGCAACCAGGGTAGCCATGCATCGGAAGGATGCAGAGTAGGAGAAACCGTAGAGACGACAAGTGTAGTGATAGTGAGGTAGAGGGCACGGAGAGACGCGGAGCGGTGGTGCAGCAGAGAGACGCGGAGCGGAGCGAGGCCGCGCCGAGATGCGGAGCGGTGGCGCGGCGAAGGTGGACTCTAAGAGGAAAATAAAGAGGAGAGAAAGACAACCCTTGTACGAGTCCTACAGTAGTAATAACTGCACGCATTGGGGTGGGGGGGACATGAGACAGTGAATAACTAACCTGAGCGTTTAGTGTATTTTATAGGATTTTTTACGCGAAAGAAAATGTCCCTCTTGTAAGAGCCATAAGACAGAAAGTGAGTGTATTATTTCTGTATATAAATGTGATGTACATCCGTCATACATTTGTTGACGGACTGGTTATATTTGATTTGGAATATTCCAACTGTTTAGAAACCACCCTGTGGTTAGACGCTCCGTTGGTTGAACCCATGACGTCATTTCCGGTTTTTACAGTATAAACGGGGGCTATGAGAAGAGCCGGGTGGAGAGCGAGTGGATAGTCTTTTACTGTGCGACAGGGTGATACAGTACGTGAACAGGCGAAGGTATAAATGCTCGTTTTTGTGCAACTAAGAAATAAAGACACACTTTGAGTTAAGACACCTCAAATACGCGTCAGACTTATTGCTCTCACAAGTTAAGGCGTAACTTATTTTCTGGCACAAGAAAGCTGCGCCTACACCCCTCGCTCCCACCGAAGGTGTGCGACTTGACATGGGCCGTCCTCCCCTTCAAAGGCGCGTGAGTTGGTATGGTCGTGCACACGTCATAAATAAATAAGTGCACAGAAATCGCACTAAATTGCTAATTAAACTATTTTAAAGTTGACGGAATTGAAAAAGGAATAGCGCTTGCTCACCGCGGGGCTTACGGTGTGGTACCTGGCTATATTCTTTACGAAAACCCCAACGTTGGAGAGCCAAGCGCGCGGCCACACACAAACCCACATACAATTTTTGACTTTTATTTATGTAATGCGAGCGTAAATGGGGTTCGCTGCTGGACTCTGGCCCAATCACACGGCCCGAGGTATTGGGGGGCGGAGCCCTGTATGGGGGGAGTGTGGGAGGGGCCGCCGTTCACCTAGGGTCCAATCGGAAGCGAGGTGAATGGAGGTGGAGCCAGCAGGGGAGTATGGGAAGGCCGGATCTGACGATCCGGAAGGGGAGGAGTCAGGATCACGTGGTAAAGGGGATATAGGTGGGAGCCTGGAAGGGCTCCGGATCAGTTGCTGGAGTAAAGAAGCTGAGCCACGTTGGGTGGCCGGAGGGGATCCGCGCCATCAACCACGTGGCTGAAGGATCTTCGGCACGCCGTCGGCCAGCGGTGTGCGGAGTGGCGGGACCGGAGGAGCTGTCGGAGGAGTGCGTGCGGGGCGCGCGCGAGGAGACGCTGGTCCGCTGTCAGGACCAGCGGGGTGCGAGGAAGAGCGGAGGAGCTGACGAGGGAGCGCATGCGGGGCACGCGTGAGGAGAGGAGCTGATGAGGGAGCGCATGCGGGGCGCGCGTGAGGAGACGCTGGTCCGCGGTCAGGACCAGCGGGGTGCGAGAAGGAACTAAATAAAAGAGCAATGGAGACCAGCAGTGCCTGACGAAGTCCTTTATTACATTTATATTAGATCTCTAGAGTCGGCATCCTCTCCTCCACGCTCCTCTATTATCCAAGGTCTAATTCATCGTGGTATTTTCAACCAAGTTCTCCTTGGACAAGAGGGATTAGTTGCCAAGAGTAGCGAATTTATTCGATTGGCTCACGGAGGATTCCATTAAAACGGCCAAATCACTAACCCTGACCAGAAGCTTCAATGCACTCGCAGAGTTTTGTGAGTGAGACAACAGTCAGCACTGAATTCGCCCTATTGTCCACAATTTCCCGTGGATAATAACATGACTGTGGATTTAAAATGGTAAACATGGTAAACATTTACATTGTTTAATTCAATATTTGTACTGAGATTCGTGGGTTCTTAATTGGCAATGTTAAAGTGAAAATACCAACGTTTTTTTAAATACATGTAACGTAATGACTTCAGAGACACTACCTTTAGAGGACTTCTTTAACACATTCCTGCGGAGGGAGTTGGTAGGAACGTTGGGTTGCTCGGTCAATGGCCAGGGTCAACGGCAAGTGTGGTGTATTCCGCAAATATGCCCGACTGTGAGGGCGGGCACAAGCCGGCGTGAGTAGGTTAAACGTTGAGTTTTATAAGGGCACCACGGGGTGACCAGCCCCTCCCCACCCAGCCCCACCCCTCCCACCCAGCCCCACCCTCCCCACCCAGCCCCTCCCCACCCTCCCCACCCAGCCCCTCCCTCCCCACCAAGCTCCTCCCTGCACGACGGACACAATAATCCCCTGTGGGCTGGTGTAACCAGGAGGTTCCTACCAGTATTATTTCTCGTCGGCTTACAGCTACGACTTAATGATAGTCACAGGGTAAATTTTGATTTAAAGCTTTCGTGACTGCAGGGATTCATCTTCTTGGTTCTTTCGGTAAAGTCACGTAGAAGGGAAGTAATAAAATAATAAAAATAAAACATAATAAAATTATTCTCACGATGTTTCGGCCACAACGCAAGCAGCCGTCCTCAGGTGAAAACCAGGTCCGTCGAGGCGACAGAGTCTGAATGAAACGGCACACGAGCTTGGAGCATATATATAAGCTGGGCGCCTTGACAAAGGAATTTGCATATCAAGAGGAATTTAGCATATTTATGGGAAATGCAGGAATGTGATTAGTACTACATATGCATGTGCATTATGCAGGATTAACAGCATCAAAGGGAGCTGCAGTTGCTGCTGCTGCAGTTGCTGCTGCTGCAGTTGCTGCTGCTGCTGCAGTTGCTGCTGCTGCAGTTGCTGCTGCTGCAGTTGCTGCTGCTGCAGTTGCTGCTGCTGCAGTTGCTGCTGCTGCAGTTGCTACTGCTGCAGTTGCTGCTGCTGCAGTTTCTGCTGCTGCTGCAGTTATACAAAAATAAAAAAAGACCTCACCAACAGCCTCGTCTCTAAAACCAAGAAAATCATTTCTGATTCAACCGCATTAATTGATCAGACCAAACAGTTCTCGTTGAAACCTTCTGCAGCCAGGCCACCAAGATTATACGGCTTGCCAAAGATAGATAAAGAAGATACACCTCTTCGTCCCATTGTCTCTACTATCAACTCCCCCACCTATAAACTGGTTCGTTTTTTGTCTGAAATCTTACGGCCTTTCACTGGAAAAACCACCTCTGCGGTACTAAACTCTACTGACCTGGTATCGACAATCAAGGGGATTGCCCTGTCCCCAGACGACCTGCTTGTCAGTTTTGATTTGGTTTCCTTATTCACCAAAGTTCCTGTACCTGACACCATCGCAATCATTGAAGACTTGGTTCATCAAGGACTGAATGCTGGGATACCCCCCTGGTGAGACACTGCTTAACCAATACATACTTCACCTGGAATGAAACTTTCTACAAGCAAACTGAGGGCACCCCAATGGGCGCCCCCTATCTCCGGTTGTAGCCAACATCTTCATGGAGAAATTTGAGACTGACGCCATCAAGACTGCCACTCTACGCCCGACATTATGGTAGAGGTACGTAGATGACACTTTTGTCATCTTGCCACATGGCCGGCCTGCTCTAGACCAATTTCTCGACCACATCAATTCCATACACCCAGCCATCAGATTCACCATGGAAGTCGAAAAAGATGGCAAGCTACCCTTTTTGGATGTCCTAATTAAAAGAAGACCTGATGGTTCAATGAGCCACTCTGTCTACAGGAAAGCCACCCATACGGATGCTTACCTAAAACCGGATTCCCACCACCATCCTTCCCAGAAGAATTCCCTCATCAAGACTCGATACCATAGAGCCCAATGCATTTCCGACCAGGAACACATTGGCAGTGAACTCAA
The DNA here is from genome assembly GCF_965212315.1 of Lampetra planeri. NCBI lineage: Eukaryota > Metazoa > Chordata > Hyperoartia > Petromyzontiformes > Petromyzontidae > Lampetra > Lampetra planeri. The sequence goes on along the minus strand of NC_136125.1, from coordinate 2,520,795 downwards.
ACACGTACGCCAAGCTCTTAAGGCTAATGGTTACTCCGACTACACAATCCGCAAGGCCATCACTCCAACCATCAAGAAGGATCCTGTTGAGGAGCCTTTCAAGACCATTACCTTACCCTACATTGCTGGGGTCACAAAAAAGATCTCCAAAATCCTGATTAAACACAAGATCCAGGTCCGATTCAACACAGTACATAAAATCCGTGATCTGGTCCCGTCTGTAAAAGATGTGGTTCCAGACATACAGTACCCTGGCGTCTACAAACTAAGTTGCCTCTGTGGTAGCAGTTACATTGGAGAAACCAAACGACATGTCTCGGACCGCATCCGTGAACATAAAGCAGACCTGAAACACGGTAGGACAAACACCTCAGCCGTGGCAGATCACTGTTACAATTCAGTGGGCTCACATGACATTGACTTCTCCAAGACAGAGGTTCTCTGCAAGCCATCTGGCTATCATGAGAGATTCGTTCATGAGGCGATCCACATATACAAACACAGAGACAATTTCAACCGAGAAGATGGATTCTGGCTTAGCAATCATTGGAAGGACGTAATAAACCATTTCGGATCTTAACTGATTGTGTTCACGTTTACGGTGACTTTCAGACCGCGTTCCACTCACTGGCATGGTGCAGTGTGCAGAGTAATGTATGGTGTCGTAATTGTATAGTAAATATATAGCAGTGTGATACACATTAGGGTGGGTAGAATAATACATAGTGTTATATTAAAATGGATAAGGCAGCAACTGCAGCAGCAGCAACTGCAGCAGCAGCAGCAACTGCAGCAGCAGCAGCAACTGCAGCAGCAGCAGAAACTGCAGCAGCAGCAGAAACTGCAGCAGCATCAGCAACTGCAGCAGCATCAGCAACTGCAGCAGCATCAGCAACTCTAGCTCCCTTTGATGCTGTTAATCCTGCATAATGCACATGCATATGTAGTACTAATCACATTCCTGCATTTCCCATAAATATGCTAAATTCCTCTTGATATGCAAATTCCTTTGTCAAGGCGCCCAGCTTATATATATGCTCCAAGCTCGTGTGCTGTTTCATTCAGACTCTGTCGCCTCGACGGACCTGGTTTTCACCTGAGGACGGCTGCTTGCGTTGTGGCCGAAACGTCGTGAGAATAATTTTATCATGTTTTATTTTTATTATTTTATTACTTCCCTTCTACGTGACTTTACCGAAAGAACCAAGAAGAAGAAGTCACAGGGTAACATAACACTGGCTGACTATATAGCTGGCTGACTATTCGGCAATGAAGGCAATGTCTAACTATATAGCTGGTTGACTATATAGCGACGACGGTGACGAAGAGACGACAGCAATGACGATGATGACAGCGATGACCACCAGGACCCCGAACCCCACGGCGCCCAGAACCCCGTTCCTCTCCACCTTTTATCCCCCCAGCGTGGCCATGCCTTGCCCCTGGCCACGCCCCTGTTATCGAACTCTCCTGCGGGTTCTGGGAGCTTCCAGATAGATCCCCTCTTTGACCCTCGGCATAGTTATCCCTCCTTGTGGTCGCTCGTGTGCATACTCTCTTCTGTTTGTGTGCTGTTCTCCCACCCGTAATTAGCCCTTATGGCCGCCAGTCGGTGCACTGTCGACATAAATAACAAATAAATTACCAACAACATCGTTATATTCTAAAACATTGAAATGTTCCTCTTTACACAGGAACATCTATGCAAAGCCCAGCACGCATTCTTTTTGGACAGACTTTGCAAAGGATTTTGAGCATCAAGCTCTTCTTGAATGTCCTCCAGTTGATCGCATTGTTCTTTGCCGCTTACACACACGTGAATGGTTTTGACATTCATTTTTAAAAAAAATGTGCAGAACATTTTCATCACGGGAAAATATGAAAATGTAAGTATAGTAACACTTTATATTTATGTTTACAAACAAGATACTTGGATTCTACATCGGTATATGAATGTTGTATGTATGTGTGTTGAACTTCTTTCGCACCATATGTAGCCAGCTGTGCTAATCAATTAATTGGTACCCATTACTTTGCTTTAGGGAGCAGGTGGGATATGATCTGGACTAAAACCATCAGTACAGTACGCAGCTTATTAGAGCATTTATATGAAGTGTAAATATTGTATTTGTAATGCTGTGACCATAATTTATAAAATAGTATTAATATTAATAGCATTGCTTTCAGAACTTAATGTTGTGTAGATTTTGTCGGCATGTTGTGTTAATTATGTAATTTTTGATCTGGTAATTTCTACACAGGTGTTTTATTATAGCAAATTATTTCTCAAATATAAAGGCATCACAAATCCACTGTAATTATTTTACTGTCGCTTACGTATAGCGGTGATATATATCGTTTTGTTCCTTAAGATCGATGATGCCCCCGGCTATTGGGACTGGATGTTTGGCTCACTCTTACCAAATATGAAACAAAGCAGCAGCAATGTAAAGACAGCCAACACCTTTCTGTCCAACATGCATTCCCCTGAGATGGTTTTGGTGGGCTCAGTGTGGCTAAGGCAGCTGAGATACACAAAAGGTAAAACATGTACTCCTGTACAATTTTAAAGCAAAGTTTCCTGAAATATCGATGCATTCAATAATACCTGTTTAACATTTTACGTAATATTGCACAATATTTATTTTATTCGTCACAGAATATAAATGGTTACACATTCTTTGTTTTACTATTCCACCTAAAATATTCACAACAAAATATTAACGCAATAGACCCGCAGGTCCAATCTGTTTTTTATTATCCTAGTTGTGTAAAAATACACCTTAGTTTCATGCTAATTCTGTTTACTGGCAACCAATAGTTTATTTTAAAACTGTTGAAGTGCATACGCGATTGCAATTGACGATTGCAATACCGATTGCAACACCGAGACAAATTTATTAAAAAAATAAATTGTAAGTGCGTTGTTTGAATTTTTGAAATGACTAAATCGTGCTGGTATATGAATGTGTGCATTATTGTGGCAGGACCAATTGAGATGAAGTATGTGAAGATGTTGCAAGATGTTAAACACTATCCGCCAGTAGTGGACATAAAACACTATGCAAAGGCCTGGGTACCATCAAACACAACAGGAGGAGATTACAGAGACAAATACTGGATCTTCCAGAATATGCCAGACGAGGATGCCTCAAGTACATTTGGTAGGATTTTAGTTACTACAAGGTTAATTGTGCAAGGGATTTGTCACCTAGTAATGTTACATTCAACAGAATAAAAGGGCAGTAAAACAGAAAAAATATACGAAAAACAGTCTACAGTTTTTTAAATTAATTATTTTGTGACGCTGCATTGGCAGTGGTGCAAATCACAGTCACCAAAAAAAGGTAATCGCAAATGTATTCTAGTACATGGACCATTGCCTAAAATGTCAGCAATTTAAAAAATAATATATTAAGGCAGTGTTATTGACTAATGTGTTACCCCATTCGTGGTTTTTATGCTTGGCGTTTCTTTGCAGAGTCACTCAGGAGTGATGGTTACTTGGTGGAGTTGGTAAATAATGCAGCAAAAGCAGCCGACACTCTCACGTACGTGAAGGAAAACTCCTGGCTAGATTCCCGCACGTCAGCACTCGTCACAGAGCTCACGGTGTTCAACGCAAACACAAATCTGCTCTGCCATATGAATATGCTGCTGGTTTTCTCTCTGACCGGTGAGTGTGTAACCCTGCTATCAAAGACAAAGATCCCCCTATAGCCTGAACAGACTGTTGGGGCAACTGCTACACTAACACTCCCCTACTATCGACCACACACACATTGAATCACATAAAATCAATAGAGTAAACACGTTTTAAAGGCACAATGTCATATGTTTGAATGCGTGCAGGCTGGCAGCAAATAAAAATAACATGCACAGATGGGCACATATTGGTTATTTTGGTAAAGTCACGTAGATAGAAAACTTTTAATAAAATGAAATAGTAGAACAAATTTTTTAATTTAAATAAATTGAAAATAATAAAAGTAAAAAACCCACGACGTTCGATCGCAACACAAGCGGTCTTCATCAGGCGGAGAGAAAAGAGGGGGCAAGCCTCCAAATGTAACTGCTTATAAGGGTTCCAAAGTGAGTGGGCGAGAAATATGTTTTAATTTGTTTTAGAGACCCCACCAAATGCCTCGTTACAAAAACGAACAATATCATCACCGATTCAGCTTCATTAATTGAACAGACAAAACGGTTTTCCTTAAAACCTTCTGCTGCTAGACCACCCAGACTATATGGCTTACCAAAAATCCATGAAGAAGGTATACCCCTTCGTCCCATCGTCTCCACCATTGGTTTACCCACCTACAAACTGGCCCGATATCTGTCTGAGACCTTGCAGCCATTCACTGGTAAGACCACCTCTTCTGTTCCTAACTCAGCTCACCTGGTTTCGTCAATTAAAGACATCTCACTGTCCCCAGGTGATTTGCTCGTTAGTTTCGATGTAGTTTCTTTCTATATTTGAAGCTTACGTGACTGCAGGAATCCATACTCTTTGGTTATTTCGGTAAGTCACGTAGGTAAAAATAAAACAAAATAAATCACGACGTTTCGATAGCAACACAAGCCAACGTCTTCAGGTGAAAATCGTGACATCCGCGATGTCTGCTGCGAGCAGCACGATGTCTGCTGCCTTGTGAAGAGAAGCTGTTACCAGCAAAAGTTTATATAAGTTTTTGAGAACAAAGGTAGCCGAAGTAGTGTTAATGGGGTATTATAGTGTAAAGGTAATACATAGCGTGGCATGTTAAAGGAAATGAACTTAGATTAGTATGTTGGATTATAGTGCAAATATATAATCCAACACTATAATCCAACATTTTTTTTGTTTTCTATCTACGTCATTTTACCGAAAGAACCAAGAATATGAATTCCTGCAGTCACGAAAGTTTAAGTCAAAAAATGCCATCCATTGTGTGCATGTTGTTAGTAATGTAAAGGTGTTGTATCGTTTTCTAGGTATTGCACATCCACAATACCATCTCAAGGTATCTCCTTTACAAGAAATCGGGAATGCTTGGTTTGTGGTGACCATGGCTGCTTACATCATCATTTTGGTCTTGGGCCTGCTTCTTTTGGTCTGTGAAAGTTTTAAAATGAAGAAAGAGAAGATGTCCTACTTCGGCAAAGTGATGAATTACGTGGAACTACTTTGCTTCGTTCTGAGGATAACACTGGTCGCAATCTACTTCTTTTTGGCATACTCAAGGTATGCACACCCAATGCAATTCATTACCTCAAAGTAATCCACACATGATCAAGGAAACTTTCAACGTTCATTTTTTTCTTACAAAAAATTGTTACGAGTTCTATATGAAGCAGAGCTAGCTAGATCCATTATTGCATGGAACCTGTAAATGACATAATTACAGTGAGACTAGAAACAAGATATACCAAATTATTGCTGGTCCAAGTATACGTGCAGACAAATGTGGATACTGATTAAGTGAAAGACACATTATATAGACAGCTGCAGATAGGAGATGCACTCTTATGAGTGTGGCTAATGGCTGACTTTTAATGCTCAGATTGGGCACAGATTTGGTTGGGAGGTTACAGGAGCAGAAGGTAAGTTACTTTAACACGTTGGCTTTCACGACCAATATTATTCACAATAAGGGTTTTTGGGTTAGATTACGTAAGTATAAATGTGTCGTAACCCTCCACTGCCTGACTACGACGTTTCGCTGGAAATTACATCCAGCATCATCTGGCGATTTGCTAGAATAGTGAAACGATCCACCTGCTTCCGGTCTTAATTAGAGCAAGATGACGCTGTGAACGTCATGACGCCATTTAATCTCCAACACACCGGTGGGCTGAAGTAGTAAATAATTGGCGCGTTGTTTACGTGACAAACCTTACTGGCTGTGTCGGGTGGTGGAGAGTTACGACTCATTTATATTTACGCGATCTAACCCAAAAACCTTTATTATGAGATAAGTTACTACAGTGCATTTGGAAGCCTGGGGAAACGTATTTTTTCCACACAAAGCTATACACAAATCAATATAATGTTAGTTATCATAAACATCTCATAATTTACAATACAAAAAAAGTGAAAACAAAGCAAAAAATGCTGTGGAGTGCTGATTGTGTTCAATCAGTTAGGCAACAAACTAAACACGTGCAACAGTCCTATTATATATGTTTTTTGTTATATAACTTGTGGTGTTTCTTTACAGTACACAAAATAACTCATTGCCCTGCAGAATGGAATGAGATTGAGCCGATGCATGAGTTAAAAATGTTAATGAACTTTTTTTCTAATTGAATTCAACTTCATTTTTTTTCATTTTGATACGATGTCTTTTTGCGTTTTAATTCTCGTGTTGGGAGCTTTTTGAGCCCATGTTGTCTGTGTCGGGTTATGAAATTTTGATGAAAATAATAAAAATTAATAATTTTCCGAAAAATGCGCAAATCGCATTAATTATGTTAATGTGTGAGTTAATATGCATAAATTATGATGGTGTGAGTAATTGTATGCATGAATTATGATAATCACGGAGATAATCGTAGTAATTTATGCGGATGCTTGCGATTATGTTACTGTGAGCAGTTATGATAATTAGGCTCAGCTTCGTTTATCCAGAGTTATATCAATCAGGATAACACGATTATCATCTATTTACCGTTTACCGATTATCCTAGTGTGTGTTATGATATTTTAGGTCTCCATTTTCATATCTCATCACAGGATACAGTTATCAAGAATAAGATAGTTTTGCATGGACTTGGAAAGAAGCACTCGAACAGTTGGTGTTAAGCAATTTTATTCTAACAAGCATGTGACATTCTATCATGCAGGTCAAACATGCGTCAATAATTCATGAATAACCAAACTCTTATGCATTTGCGATACTATGCATTCGATTAATGTGAATAACTAAAATCCTTATGCAATTACGAGGTTATGCAATTACCTAATATGAATGACTAAACATTTTTTATTCATTGGCGAAATTATGCAGTTAACGAAAATGAATGACTAAAACATTTCTTATTCATGTAACTCGACGGCAGCAACTGCTTTGCACGATCAGTTGATATTGAACGCACCACCTCGAAATGGCAACCCTTTCTGTAACGCAATGACAATTTTTCTTATTCGTGTGCGTGCTGTGTGTGCGTTGTCCCCTCGTAATATGAATTGTGTCGTTAGCTTGTGTGGTGTAGGAGGATACAACCAGCGGCCAGAAGTTCTCTCTGGCTTGGGCGTGGCCGCCGCGAGCGCCTGCTGCTCCCTCGCTCAGCGTGTCGCTCGGCTTGTGCGCTCTCTCTCTCTACCGCTGGATGACGAGTTGGCACGATGCTGTCCTTGAAGATGCTCGGTCGCTCGTGTCGCTCGGTGGCGCTGGGTGTCGCTCGTTGGCGCACAGTGGCGCACGGTGGCGCACAGTGGCGCACGGTGGCGCACGGTGGCGCACGGTGGCGCACGGTGGCGCACGGTGGCGCAGCTCTGCTGGCGCTGGGTGGCGCTCGGTGGCGCTCGCTTGGCGATCTCCGCCTTTCCTGCGGGTTGTTCGCTGGTCGTCACTCTGACGAGGAGCGATGCTTCGTTCGTGGCAGGGTGGACGTTGGCGTCTTTGTTGGCTTCACTCGCAGCTCTGCGACTCAGGGTAGCGATTCTTCTCAGTTGGTGCAGACCTCGGCTTGTAGCGGCACGTCGCTAACCCGCGAACCTCGTCATTCTGGATGACGAAAAACTTCTTGACGATCTGTGGTGGAGTCGAAGCCCTGGCGACGAGATGGGGCTCAGAGCCCTGGCGATCTGTGGTGGGGCCCGTGGCCCGGATGATCTGTGATGGGGCCAGAGGCCCTGATGATCTGTTTGTATGGATTTTCCTTCGGTATATATTGAGAAAATCCACTCAGTTTCCCGAGTTGTTCAAAGTCTGTCATAAAACCTTCCTGTGGGTGGGACCATCTGCATCCGTGTGTGTGTGTGTCGTGTGCGTGTCCGTCCGTGTGTTTCGCGTGCGTGTTTGTCCGTGTGTTTATTAGCTTTGAAGACACAGCTGTGTGTCGTTCTGGAAGGGGGGGGGGGGGGTGGGGGCCTCGTGACGGCGCCACCGAAGTTATCCATTAGCCAGACCGATGATTCGCGTCGAGTTATATATATATAAAAGAAATATTCGAATCCATGTTTTTGTTACTGAATAATATTTGTCGCGAAAACCTACGCGTTAAGCGAGCTTAATTATTCCCTCCCTTGCTCGGGATCATATCTTTTGTCTCACACAGCTTAAGTTGTTTTGGTTTGGAAGTTGAAATGCGACTTATTTCCATTATGCCCCAGTTATGCCGAAACCGTGTTCCCGATGTTTCATCGTGACCCGATTTCTCATGGAAATGTTATTTCCTTGCGTGTGCAATTTTTGCTGTCCGTGTTGTGGGAAGACAAAGACGTTGTTTCCACGGTGGAAGCACCCGGCGCATGCGCTTATTTATTTATTTATTTCCGAGAGCGTGTTAATTTCCTTTGAGCCATTGCCCCCTTTATGGGTGTCATTTTCTCGCTTTTGTGCCTGCGTGTGGAGATCCTCTCGGAAAGACAAAGACGGTCGTGTTGCTCGCTTCCCATGGGTGTTGTGTTTGGTTAATTTTGAGAGCCTTATCCGCCCTTGATTCCTCTTCTTCTTTAATTCCTTACTTATTATTTGACTTCGTGATTATTTAATTTGCTATCCCGGCTAGGAATTTTGTTTTGGACCCCCAAGCCTTAATTATTCTTTGATGCTTCGGCCCGGCCGCGTAGGAATTATTTAAGGTAAATAATGTCCGTATTTAATTAACAATTGATGAATCGCGACTCTGGTTTTCAATTGGAGTGAGGATGGATACTGTTTGCTTAATCTTCATGGCTAAGTTGGTACTTGTGCATCTAACATGGTTCAAAGACCCGTATGTGCTTTTTGTCGTCAATGCTGTTTCTTTGTTAAGAACATAACCATCTCTTCCTCCGTGGTGCCCGGCCCTGCAAGGCTTTTTACGAGAGGGTGTCATTCCAACCCCCTGCCTGCCATTCCCCCCTCCCTTGTTCCTCCTGTGTGAAATTCGGGGAGTTTTTATGATCTTGATTACCCTTCTTTTATGCCCTATTTCCTTTGAAATGAGGTGTGCACACATCTGTGGGAGTGTGGGGGCGTGTCCGTTCTCACGTTGCCGCGTCTTATTAAAAAAAACGATATTATATGTTGGCAAAATAATTCTTAAAAAAAAAATATTTAACATTTTTTAAAAAGGGGGTATATACACAACACCCAGCACGTGGAGTAAAACATGAGACATCGTGACCAACAACTCGCGGTACAACCCGAAAACACATCACATAAATGTATGTTGAACTTCTCTCCCGCGGTACGTAGCCAAGCGTGCTAATCAGAGGAAATACAGCACGACCGTAAAATATCTACGCACACTGAAGTCGAAGTCACATTAAAGTCGTCATTTTTTTTCAGGAGAAAATCCGACGTTGGGCAAGCTGACCACGCTGGATGAGCGTCTCAGGGTGGCGCTGGCGCTGCTGGTGTTCGTGGAGTCCCTCAAGGCTCTTCAACTCCCCCTGCTCCACCGCGGAGCGAGGCGGTGCCTGGCGCTGCCTCTGCTGCGCCGTGAGACGCGAGTCAAGAGCCGATTGCTGTTGTTGGTCGTGCTGTTGTGCGCCTGCAGCCTCTCTCTGCACGGCCTGTACGGCGCCCGCTCCTGGGCCCACGCCTTCCAGTCCGTGACCTCTGCACTCGTGCGCATGTCCCGTCTGGGAGAGGCGCTGGGTGACGGAGGGGCATGCGCCACGCTCGTATACCTCTCCTTCAGGCTGCTTGCAATCATTCTCGTAATGTCTCTAGGTAAATGGGTTTGATTCATTCTATGGTCGTGTGAAATCTCGATGGTGAAGCCTCGTTTGTTCAAAGGCTGCAGGTTGTAGAGTTTAAATGTTTTTTTTATAATTGACAATTTAAAACCGAAAGTTTGTTTATATATTCACTTAATTGCATTTGTGAAATTCCATATCTAATTCATACAATCCATATATGTTTGCATGTTAGCAAAGGCAGTTGAACCGTTGAACCTACAGGCAGTGCATTGAACAGCGCACATTTTTTATATATTTTTAAACATCTCACCTGCATAATCCCTTGAGATATCTCATTAGCCTGGGTGTGCAACATCGCCCAAACATCAGAGAGGCTGCTTTTTTGACCATGAAACTCTCTCCAAACCTTCGACTAAGATCCAGAACTGTGTGCACATTCCGATGCTTGGCCTGGCATGTTAATAGGCTCTTTTAAGGGGTGAAGCATGTATCTGTGTCCGATATCTAATGTATCTTGGCTGAAAGACTAAAAGCTATTTTGAGTACTTTTGGGGCACTCTAAATAATTATAACACATTAAAAGTACCCAAAAGCTGCACTTTTTAATTATATTTAACGGTACATTTCATACTAATGAACTTATTTCAATGTTACTTTTTATTAAAACAAGTTTAAAACTTTGAATGTACACAAAATCGTCGTAGATTGTAAAATAAAATACATTAACTTGGTATGAATTGCGTTTAGTCTGTTCTCTTGTTTTTTAGGCCTTTACCACATGGTGTGTGTCTGTACACAGATTACTCGGATCTCCATCGAACAATGGTCTCAATATTAAGTGCATTAATTTGGATTCGGTTTGCACGATAATTTAAGGTGCGATTATAGGCCGTTTGTAAGGCAGCATCTTTGAGAGTTAAAAAAACGCGTTGGCTTTATACTACGGTCAGTTTAAGTAGCTATATCTTTATCTGCAGTCACTTGAAGATTGGTAGTTTGATCATCCATCACAACGCCATATTGCATGTTTTTGGCAATTCAGAACCACTTGGTAATTTCTGAATGATACCGCATGTTCCATGTTGTAGCAATCGTACATCATTATTCTTTGCAAGGATGAGCTGTTGTGTCGGTGTTAAAAGTGAAAACGCATTAAAAGAGAAATTGTACAATTTTTAAACACTGCCTGTGTAACGTGTGCCTGTGTTTGAATTTGAAAAGGGAATACACTTTGGTGTACTCATATTCTCCAATACATAGGGCCTCTGTTGAGAAGTGAGGTCTCCTTTGCTGTAAGCACATCTTCCTAACCTACAGGGCGCCGCAATGGCGAAATGTTATCTGCCTTACCTGGTATGCAGGAGATCATGGGTTCGGTCCTAATCCTGGCACCTGTATATTTGGAGTTTGTATGTTCTTCCCGTGGTCGTGTGGATTTTTCTCCAGGTCCAGTTTTTCAACTCCACATTTATTCACATACGATTTCCACATGTAACTTTGTTGAGCTATAATTTATGGCCAGGTCACTTCTAAAAAATATATAATAGCTCAGTGGGCTTTGCCTGGCAAAATAAAACAAGTTTTAAATAAATACAAAGTTTAGTTGATATCTTGATTTGAAGCTTTCGTGACTGCAGGAATCCATACTCTTTGGTTCTTTCGGTAAAGTCACGTAGGTAGAAAAATAAGAAAATAAAACAAAAAATTACATATTACGACGTTTCGATCGCAACACAAGCGGTCGTCCTCAGGCGGAAAAAATAATCCAGCAGTGGAACTGATGAACCAGCGGGTTAGTTTATAATTACCCTCCTGAGACTTCTAGACGAGGTGTGGGTTGAATGTCACCTTGTGGCATGGTTATCTTGGGAACCTGGTTCTATTCGTCTAGTACCAGGATCTGAGCGTGTGTTGCCATGCTGTGTTCTCATGAGTCACAAGCCCTTGTTCTTGCTAATATTCTAAAACCAAACATCCATCAATAAAGCCCTCAACAATGAACTTCGCTACCAACTCAAGTACCGATCCCCCTTCTGGGATGGCACTGTCACCAGCCTAGAATATCACCCAGTAATGTTGACGCGAACAGAGTGAAACAAGGCAGATGTCCAGAATAAACACCTCATTAAGACTGAAACATCCACACATCCTGGTGCTAAATCTATACGTTTTCATTAACTCTTCCAAGTACTTTTTTCAAGAGTACAATGACAAAGCCAATACAATGTAGGCAATACTGGTTACTCTGAAGGTACTATTCATGCAATGTTTTACTCTGTAAAATACATATAATTCAGTGCACTTATTGTATTTTGATAAAACATGAACAATGTTAGAAGATTTTAAAGCTTTCGTGACTGCAGGGATTCATATTTTTGGTTCTTTTGGTAAAGTCAAGTAGAAGGGAAACAATAAAATAATAAAAATATAAAACAATAAAATTCTCAAAAAAGTGTTCTTGCTGTGTTTTTCACACCTGATGATGATTGCTTTATGTTGCAGTCGAAACGTTGTGAGAATTTTATTGTTTAATATTTTTATTATTTATTGTTTCCCTTCTACGTGACTTTACCGAAAGAACCAAGAATATAATGTTAGAAGACGTGTTCCCCAACTGCAGTCTGTACACAGCACACATTCTATTTATAAATGAATGGAAAGTGGCATCCCATAGAGCGTGCACTAATCTCTTCAGACACACCAAACCAAGCATCCATGACTGGTGCCAAGAATGGCTTTCCATTATATTTTATAGATTACGTTTGTTTAAACATATGTATCATTTGCATTTTCCTTTAATTGCATTCCCAATTATCGTGAATAGATGAACATGCGAACGCGGGATGGATGTTGCTGTACGCTCTCGTAAAGTGACAGTGAACATTTGGTTGATCCGTTCCACAAAGAAAGCGCCCATTAAGATGTGGAGAGCACATGACAGCCATGTGATGCGAGGGGCTTATAAGAGGCGCGCCACTCAACGAGACCGCCGCTGCTGCTGCTACATCGCTCGCTGCAAAGGGAATTTTGCCAGGGAATAGTAAATACCGCCGAAACGGCAAATGTGAAGAGAATGCAACTCAAAGTTAAGGGAATTAAATTAGATAGCTGTTAACATACAGTGCTGCACATTTTAGTATCGTTATTGTTGTTTTTGTTGCACAGTCCGTACGGTAACGGTTAATTATCCAAAAAGCGCATTTTTGCTCCGGGGTGGAGGTGAAGTTGGTTGTGCACAAAGCAAAGGAGGGGGACACATGGCTTCTCCGAGGCTGGAAACCTTCTGCTGCCCCAACCGCGACCCGGCCACATCGGCGATGCTGTCCTTCACGCCGCTTGGCTTCAACGCCGTGTGCCTGACGAGCGCCGCCGTCAGCCTCGTGGGCTCCCTCATGCAGCTGCTGCCCAGGGTCCACAAGGCGCGTGGTGGCGGCCGGGGTGGCCCCCCACCGCCGCGAGAGGAGCTCAGCCCCGGCGCGTACCGAGATGCCGGGGGTGCGGGTGGCCCCCACGCGTCGCCCCACGTGTCCGCCGCCCGCACCGCGCGCCTCTCCGCCTCCACGCACATCGTGCGCATGCTGGCCCTGTGCGACACCATGGGCTGCCTCGGTATTTGTTGTCTCTGTGTTAAACTCTTCAAACCCTTGTGTTAAATAGGGGGGCAGGGCGGGTGTTGGGGAGGATGGGGGGGGGCAGCCACTGCGGGTGATTTGGGTGTTCGAGCATGCCCAACGTTTGTAAACGTTCGAAGAAAGTATTTCTGAATCAGTGAAGCCCATTGAGGTAAGAGCCTCTTTTTTCAAAGGGCGACTCGGCCGGCAGACCACTTATTTGGTGATACTGTACTGCATTGGCAGTGGCACACAGATAAGAAAAACTAAATACAATCCGTAAGTAAGACTGCCGTGAAGGGAAAACACAAATGTAATCGGCAACGTTTAGGGCACAGGCAAAAAGTGTTCACTAATGTGTTGTGGTATATTTTTGTTTAATTTGATACTGCCCATGTAAGTATCACCAAATGATTTGTTTAAATGTGTGTGGTATAACATTTGTTTATGGATCGTCAATGTTGTGGGTTTTCTTTTTAAACCATGCGTATGCACATTTCTCACATCTTCTACACAAGCTGTGTTAATGTCATCAATGTTTCACTTCAAGAAATGCCATTCCTGCAGGCATCATTGTCCGTTCATCTGTGTGGGTGTCCTCGCCATCATTCGTCGCTGGGATGTCCACAGTGAATGCCACTTACGTGTGGCCCAGCGTCTTCTGTGCTTCCACCGCAGTGAGTTGACCAGGTTCTCACACAAAAAGGTTGAACAGAGTCACAGGGCATCTGGGAATTTTCCGGATAAGCCAATGCTGAAGTTGGCTACCTTATATACTTGGTAAGCCACTGAAGCTATGCACTTTTAAATCTAGATTGACGATGCATTTCTTTAGAACTGCTTTTTGTGTTTAGTTGTCTTGCCACACAACGCCGATTAGCATGGTTGGCTACTACAGTGTTAAAGAAGTTCAACATATATACATACAGTCCAAATTAAATTGGCCAGTGTGAATTGAATTCGAGGTTTAGGTTAAGTGTGATGGTTTTTATTCAAGCGCTGCTAAGGTCAGAATTGCAATTAGACACAGTTGAGAGGCCAGTCAATTCCAGGATCGAGGAGCGTCAACTGAAATTTATGCCAGATCAAATTTATTGCAGTGAAAGCGGGCAGCAACATCTTAGGATGTGAGGATTTGCATCTGGATAAGAAACATAGTTGTGCCTTCAACAAGTTTTCATACGCATGGAAGACATTTGGCCCAATGTATCTCTCCTGTCTGAAAGGCCGCAGCCCAAACTGAGAATAGCGATTACAATGGTGCATTGAGTAATAATCAAAAATTAAATGCGATGAGGATTTTTTATTTATTGAACGAAGTCAACGCTGAGTTTAAAACAGCTCTGCAAATAATAGCACAATCCATAATTGTCAGGAATGTAGAGGATATTATGTGTTTAAAGGTAGACAAAGAAGAGTTTTATTTACAAACAAGAATACCAGTTGCATTCCGAGTGGATTGGGGGTTAAGCGAGACGAATGGAAACAGGGTGAGTGTGCCAAGTTCAGCATACACAGCCCTAACTGTTATCAGCACTTCAGCTATTGTTTGCCTTTGGGTTTTTGTGACCACGCATTCGGGCCAAAACTGATACATTAAACGTGGATAGTTTGTCTTCTGACAGAATTCCACAAAAGAGTAAAAACTAATTTTACTTGAATTGGGCCTCAAGTCTTTAAACATTGTGTTGTATAAGTGAACTAGCATTATGGTATAATGACTTAATTTTGCCCTAAATGGCTTCAAATTTGTACAAGAGCAGTCTTCATTTCTGGAGATATTGTTGTAAAAAATACACCTGCTTATATATATTCTTAATACATTATATATTTTTACCAATATGTTGTGTATTCAAAAGATCTCTCGTCCTAAATGTATTGATTAATCCCTGAATATTTAATTCAGAAATATAATCTTGCAAAATATGCCGAAGTCAAAACAAGCAAAAAAAAGTTTTTTTTCCAAATAGAATTTTTATCTGAGTATTTTGCTGCTTTGAGCATTCTCTATACAGTATTTAACGTGTAGTAAAACAGGTACTCTTTTTGAAAATTCACTTACAGACGCATATGTAATACACATAAATAACTAGAATCCCAATGATTATAAATATAAATAATGTCGCATGAGAAAACTCACGTTATAATTAAATAAGTAATTTGTCTATCATTTATAAAATTAGATGTATCACCACTGGTATATGACAGTGGAAAATGATGACAAGCAACCATTCCTGGATGTTTTGATCGAGAAGAGACCTGATGGCTCATTGGGACACTGTCATTAGAAAAGCCACCCACATCGATTCCTATCTAAAGCCTGACTCCCACCACCATCCATCCCAGAAGAATTCCCCCATCAAAACACTACACCATAGGGCCCGTTGCATCTCCGACCAGCACCACCTAGCCAGTGAGCTTGAACACGTATGCCAGGCTCTCAGGAGGAATGGATATTTTGACCGCACAATCCGCAAAGCTGCATCCCCAACCATGGGTAGAGAACCATCTGAGGACCCAATCAAAACCATCACCTTACCATACATAGCAGGGGTCACCAAAAGGATTGCCAAAATCTTAAACAAACTCAAGATCCAAGTTCGGTTCAATACAGTACACAAAATCCGTGATTTGATCCCATCGGTGAAGGATGCGATTCCGGACATGCAATGTCCTGGTGTCTATAAGCTGAGTTGTGTCTGCGGCAGCAGTTACATTTGGTGAAACGAAGCGACGTGTCTCAGACCGGGTTCACGAACACAAAGTGGATTTGAAACACGGCAGAACCAACTCCTCGGCGGTGGCGGATCATTGTTTCAACGCTGTGGGCACACATGACATTGTTTTCTCCGAGACCAAGGTGCTCTACAAACCCTCGGGCCACCTTCAGAGATTTGTTCATGAAGCCATCCAGATATACAAACACAGACAAAACTTTAATCGAGAAGATGGATTCAGATTGAGCAATCATTGGACGGATGTGATAAACCACGTCAAGTTTAAACTGCTATGATTTTCACTCACCCACCAGGTTGTGGTCATCCTCACTCACCCACCCGGTCGTCGTCATCCTCTCTCACCCACCTAGTTGTCGTCGTCTGATTACGACTTGTACTACAAGTCCATTTACTTGCTAATTTCTTTAGCCCCACCCGTCCATGCACACCACAAACCCTCCCCCCTCTCCCCTGTGAACTCCCACAGCCAAACTCCCCCCCCTTCCCTCTCCCCTCCCGTGCCTATACAGTATAAAGCCACAACAGCAGATAATTGTTTCACACCTGAAGACGGACGCTTGAGTTGCGACCGAAACCTCGTGTTTTCTATTTTTTTTCTATCTACGTAAATTTACCGAAAGAACCAGAGAGTATGGTATATGGCAGTTATTATAGCCCACATTCCAAAACGAATGCATTCTACGCAGTTGTTGGTTAATGGAAACCATTGGCATAAATAAAACATCTGGAATATATATTTGATTCTTTTCTGCAAAACCAAAAATCTTATTAACTAATATAAATGTATGGAAGTTAATTATATTCGTTGTATTCTTAACCAAACATCTTACAGTTTAATCTCCAGCACAGCTACTTAATTCTATGCATTATTGTTCAAATCATAACAAATGCCATTCTTTGTTCACACACTCAGCATGCTTGGCATTCCAAACTTCCCATGACCACAACATGACTTGTAACAGTAGCTGAGAAGAATGTGCCTCCCATTTTCTACAATGAGCTCCTACACCCATTTTGGAACAACGCTTTTGTGCAATTGTGTAAACCCTATGTTTGCCTACAAAAAGTAATGTGTTCCAGTCAACTAAATATTCATTACATAATACGAATTAAATCCAGATGATGCTTGGAGAGCTGAATGGAGTTCAAAATAACTCACAAAAAACACCATGTGAAAGACCCAACGTAGAAGGTTCCCTGGATTTTAACTTCCACGAATGCTCATGGTCCACCCCAAACCGGTTACTGTATTTGGCTTGGCCATCTGAATGCGAAATTATAGTTGTTGCTCTGCATTTACATCAGTCATACGAAATAAGTGGAAAAAATATGTAATCAGTTATTGAAAAACGTTTGTCAAATATTCAAAAGTGGGGCAGAGAGTAATTATGCACATAGCGAGGATTAAGTTAAAACATTAAAACAATAGTTTGGCTTCCATGGTAGCCCAACACCTGTACTATTAGGCTACTAAAGCTGCATATGGAGCTTCTTCAGGTGAGACTTGACGAGTGTCTCAATGCAATTCCTTTTATCACTCTTTGCGGCTCCATGTTTCTCCGTATTTCCCTCCATGTCTCCCTTGTCTCTAGCTCCATGTGTCTTTATATCTGATAGTTGTATCAATTTAAATAATGCATAGGCGTTTAAACAAATGTTGGCACATAACGACTACAAACCAATCAATGTTTGGTCTTTCGGTTAGCACGGCTAGCTGCCAATCTCAACGCCACATGATTTGGGGGTTGACTCAACTGTCATTCTTTCACGATCGAAAAAAATAAGACTACTTCTTATTGAGTGACTACGTTTACATTTAAAGTTTTGTCGTGATGACAAACGTCAATTGTATTCAAATTAACATATTATAAATGTTGACATTCGTTGTTTCTGTGTTAACAGATTTGGATACAGCTATTTTATTCAGCCAACTTCCTCTGGGCTTTTTGCTTTGCTGCTGATGCCTATTTGGT
The DNA here is from genome assembly GCF_965212315.1 of Lampetra planeri. Taxonomy (NCBI): domain Eukaryota; kingdom Metazoa; phylum Chordata; class Hyperoartia; order Petromyzontiformes; family Petromyzontidae; genus Lampetra; species Lampetra planeri. The sequence goes on along the minus strand of NC_136125.1, from coordinate 2,502,638 downwards.
AGCAAAGAGAGCTGCAGGTTCCAGGTGGGTCTATTTGTTTTTTTCCAATGTGTAAAATAAAACTATGTTCGCTTGGTATATTACATTTGCAGACTGTTTTATACATAGTCATAACTTGCAACCACTAATGAAATATAGAAGAACTAAGTGCAGGCATGTATTTAATTAACTCAATGTACGTTTATGAACATTTTGCATGCATATAACTTATGGCTTCATTAGTTTTACTAATGAACTGCAGTGCTGTAAAGGAAAAAGTGCAACTTCTCACTTGGGCTCTACAAATCCCATTACATCGGTCCGTTCACTCCTGCAGCCACTTGTTAACCGCTAGGGCAAGAGTTACACTTTCACACACACATTTTCATTCTCATTTTCTCTGCAAAGAATGTGACAGTTCAACGCACGCACAGTTAAAATAACGTCCTGCGAGGCCTATCCTCAACAAATGCAGATCGTTGAAAGCACGCAATCCAGAGCCTCCCAACATAGTTGTTGCCGAGTCATATTACTGGGCTCTCATTGGGCTTGAGATGGAATCTTGCCTGCGTATTTAAATCGATAGTAATTCCATTGGTTAAGACGCCAATCTGCTCGCGTTTTAATTAAGACGACTCCAGCCAGTTTTGGCTGGAGATATTGGCTGCAACAAGAGAGTGTAGTATACAGTAATTTCAAGATTATCGTTTTAGCTAATGACTCACGCATCTTTTATGCCAATACGTTTTTCTGTGCAAGAATTGCATTGCTTAATATCTCAGGGATAAGCTAACATGTTTTATATTCAAGTGAATCTTGCACAACAATGTGTGCTTTTGTCAAGTGGCATGAAGTCAAGAAGGTAACTGATATTTTTTTTAATCAATTTCATGATGAATGCAAATGCAAATTTGAGCCTGCTGCAATCATACTAAGCAGCACTAAATGTTTAGCGAATGGATGTTAGTCACTTGGAGAAAACAATTTGAATTGGAAGGGACTGTGTTATTTTTATCATTGATTCAATAAAACTACAATTAATCGTAACATCACAAGTACAGGAATACACGTAGTATGAACCACACAATTGGAATGTCCAGCCCTGTGTCAATCAAATGCTGGATAAAGCCATTCCCTTGCCGTGGAGGTAGTTTGACCATACGTTGTTACGCTGGTCAATGTGGCTTTATGGAGGGTCACACAATCACTGATGTTAGCCATAGCAGGAATCAAACTGAAGTTGCTGAGTTCATAATGCAGTGCGTTAACCATTTCCACCGTTATCAGCGGATTAGGTAACATCTTGTATATGGCCACTCGACATTGAATTCTAAAACCGACATGCTCATACAGTATGTCTAATCATCAAAACATGACATATTATTAACTAATAATCATTTTCAAACACTTATTTAAATACAATCACAATTTCAAGAGTTTATTTTTAAAAAATGCGTGAGGTGTTTTTCCTTACAAATTTCACTAAAAATCTTTAAAACACCATCTGGTGAGCCCTGACCTAATGAACTGGTCATTTTGTGACAATAAAAAAACGCCATCTCAACATTATTTTTAAAACAGACATTGCGTTTGACTGTTTTACACAGGGTGTTAATGTCGATTTAAAGCTACATTACTGGAATGCGGACATCTCATTGGATGCCGAAAACATTTAAATATAACGTTTTAAAACATTTACTTCAAATATTTGTACAATATTGAACAATGCAACGTGTATGTTCTTTTCTTTGTACTCATGACGTGGGCAGCACTATGACCCTGTACCATATTATTGCCTGGGGTCTCGCCTGCCTGCTGTGTGTGGAAGGGGTGCTCACTCTCTACTACCCGAGCCTCTTCATGTGAGTCCTGTGTTCTTATGCTCATCGTTAGTGCACGTCAGCACGCACACGCCAGCACTGGGATAACATAAAGACAAACATTAAAAAAATATATTTTTCCCGGAGAAATCCAATGAGCTATAAAGCTCTTCTTCCCAGATGTCTAGTATAAAACACCTAACATTTTTCTATGAACACTTTACATTGTGGTTGCATTTAAATGTGTTTGAAAATGTATTATTTTATGCACAGCACTGCATTTCTGTTGTAATAGGCGGTTAAAAATACTCATGAGAGTGTAACAAAAAAAAGTTTAAGAATTGCATATCAGAACATTTCCCGTGTATCCTCACAAACTGTGGGGTTAAGCGCCATACATGTGTATTCGGGTTGCCACGTTTTTCCACAGACAACCCAGACCTGCTAGTATTCTCGGCGTAGAAAAAAGAAAACGGCGGAGTACACGGTCATGAAGTTGGGTGGTTGCGCGACCCCATCAGTAGGGCTGTAACAGGACAAAATGTATCCACAACAGAATTAATGTAAATTATGTGAATGCAGAAGGAAGGCAATCAGCATCAAGGGGCGACCTAATATGGACTTTTTCGATTGGGACTACATAGCAATCATCAATCATCGCCCCCTACTGGCAGAGTATAGCCCAAGGTTACCCTTGCAAATGACTGGTCTCTTGAGTTGTCACCTTGCTAAACAATATAAAGTTGAGCTTTAAACTTGAGCAATACGTCATATCTCAATACAAATCAATTCCTGTAACCTGGACACAGATGTTAAATCCTGGACAGGGGTAACCCTCGTGTACATTTTCATTATGACTACTGTAGATACCAATGCATATGCAGGAGCATACATGTAGTATGAAAGTACATTATCGACTTACAGAAGTAGAGTGCATTATCCTTCAGCACAGGAAGCACACGTATGAGCACACACATCTTGTAATTCTCTTTTCAATTGCAGGTGCGAACAGAGCATAGAGCATGCCATACCTCACTACATCTGCACCTACATCCCAATGTTCATGGGTTTTTTTGTCAACCCTATCCTCTTCTCCCGGACAGTGACTACAGGTGAGCGAGCATTGGTTTACATTGTGTTGATGTTAAAAATGGCACGTGACGGCTAGAAACAGTGGGCCTTCAGAAATGTTTTGAGCTATGAGAATGAAAAATACAATCATTTGTCCGTGGCAGCCCCCTCCATCTGGAAGTCCACGTTCGCAGCAGCGTTCATTCTGCAATGACTTTGAAGAGACACTTACAGACCCCATATCCCTTGCCCTGCTCATGAGTGACACTGATTTTGGCTCAGCACCTCACAGTAACAGTTATATATGTCAGTTAAATATTGTGCACGTTATAATTTGCATTGTTCAAACAACTCGAGGGAAGGGACAAAGAATACAATAACTCTATCATGACACGGTGGGTAAAAGTAAAGCTTTGAGGATTTTGCAGTCGTTTCCTCCCCTGAGCTATTAGAGCTGCATGTGGAGTAACTGTAGATTTGAGACTATTGGGTCGGTTACAGGGGATGGTGAAAAGAGGAACTGGGATCATAAGTCGAGTCATTTGATTTTCAACGAAAAATTGTGATCGACTTTTTTTATTGATCATCTGGGCCCCTTAAAAAGGTTCGCCGCCCCCCACACCTTGCCTCCCGAAGGCGGGAAACCCCCGATGAGTCATGCCCAGCGAAGATGTCACGAAGCCACGTCCATCACCTCCCATTCAGTGACACACATCGGAATAGCGGTGAAACTTTTTTCCAACCGTCTTTGTGGAATTCGACTAGTCTGGTAATCGAATCCATAGTTTGAAATAAATTAATTTCATACTGTAATTAATCAGACAGCCGAGCTATGGTGAGTAGTCCGGATAAGTCCATATATTTAAGACTTCAACAAGTGACGTGGACAATCGTGGTTTAGCTTACAATTGTATCAATTGGCTCAAAATATGGACCACACATTCGAAAGCAAGATCATCCTGAAAAGCAAGATCATGCTGAAATGTAGTCTTGAGGTTAATACTGGTAGGAACCTCCTGGTTACACCAGCCCACAGGGGATTATTGTGTCCGTCCGTCGTGCATACAAAAATGGGAGGGGTGGGGCTGGGTGGAGAGGGGAGGGTGGGGAGGGGCTGGGTGGGGAGGGTGGGGAGGGGCTGGGTGGGGAGGGTGGGGAGGGGCTGGGTGGGGAGGGTTGGACTGGGTGGGGGCTGGGTGGGGAGGGGCTGCTCACCCCGTGGTGCCCTTATGAAACTCAACGTTTAACCTACTCACGCCGGCTTGTGCCCGCCCTCACAGTCGGCCATATTTGCGGAATACACCACACCGCCGTTGACCCTGGCCATTGACGAAGCAACCCAACGTTCCTACCAGCTCCCTCCGCAGGAATGTGTTAATGTGTCACTTAATTGCTACTTTGCATTGTATTTTCCCCAGTCTCATCATTACTGAAAGGAAGACATGGCATTTACACTGAAAATGAGCGGAGGCTGGAGTGTCAACTGCGAACTCACTTCTTTAAAATAATGCTGGTCTTTTTCATCTGGTACAAAAAGCACCACACCTCCCCTTTAATATTACATGACAGGTATTTGGTACCTTATCAAATGCAATTAATGATGCTCGTGGAGCTTGTGGAATTGCATGCTTGTCAGTTGTAATTTGGGACGTTCCTTCTTTTTTCCATCACCATATTCCAAGTCACCCACATCCATGATCATCGCGTTTACACACGTATCCAGTTACATTGTATGACTTTTCTCATGCGGCATTCGGCTAGTTCCGCGTTGTGACCATTCTCTTATCCGTGAGTAATTGCGCAATTTAGTGAACAGCTTTTATTTAATTCTGAATTCTTCACAAGTGGGATTCACGTTCTGTGGCCCCAACGCACAATGGGGAAAGTTGCAGCTTTCCGCCAGGGCTGCACTTTGTCCGTGGAACTGCCAGCAGCCATGGAAAGGCCGCATGTTTTCCGTGGAACTTTCCGCAGCCTTCCCATTGTCTGGCTCCCCATACTGCCACACGGTGCGGGGAGCCTTCTCGCCCTGAAGTGAATGGACAGAAGGGCTGTAAATTCACATTATCTACACGCACACACATACCACTCACACATAATTTATGTATGTATGTTGAACTTATTTCACACCATACGTAGCCAACTGCGCTAATCAGAGGTGCGGGGAACGACAACAAACTAAATACAAACAGCAGTTCTATATACTACTTGAACATAAACCACTCAACACTGAACTTGCATTGCTCTTTACACCGAATGGAGCGGATGGCATCCTCCGCATTTGTCACATCCCAGTGAAGAGTCCAAGTAGCAAGGTGGGCGTTGCCTAGCAACAATGGGCGTTGCCTAATAGCAGGGTGGGCGTTGCCTAGTAAACAGTGGGCGTTTGCCAAGTAACAGAGTGGGCGTGGCAAGCCATAGTGGGAGGGGCCTCATGCTATACAAGTGCCCGACAAGCGGGCTATGGCCAAGCGAAAGGACGAGGTGTGTCAATTTTGAAGGCAGCGTCACTGACAAAAGGGACCTTCGCTAAAATTGACTAAGGGAAATGCTGAGCACCCATACGTTTGGGTGCTTTCTGCCCTCTTTAATATATCAGTTAAAATGATGAATAGGAATTGTTGATCTGTGGATGATGGGAAAAAAAAACTGTGGATCGGACCACAAGTGTGCAGAAGAGGAGTCATGGATAATATAACTGTAGTTAATGAATTTCAGAAGCAGATAAGTAATTATATTCTGTTTAACACGTAGGCTTTCGTGACCAATATTATTCATAATAAAGTTTTTGGGTTGAATCGCGTAATTTATAAATGTGTAATACGAGAGTTCATCGATGAGCGCCGATCAGTGGATAGGCTCCGCCCCTTGGGCCATCACCCAATTAGAGGGACGGGCCGAGGTTAGGGGCGGAGCTCAAAAGGCTAGAGGGAAGTAACCATCTCGAAGGTTCGTGAGGGAGCGTGGCTGTAGGCGGGGATTGGTGGCGTGGGCCAGGGGGATATAAGGGGAAGCGGAAGAGAGCTCGGGAGCAGAGTGTGAAGTCAAGGAGCGGTACCACGTCGCTCGCCTCCGGAACACCAGCGGCCACTTGGCGGACCGGAGGCTTCCTCCCAGCGCACCGCCTATCAGCGGCGCGCGGGAGCGGGAGAGGTTGAGAGAGAGAGAGCGAGTAACCACCAGCCGGGCGGAACTGAGTGCAGCCGTGCCAGTGAGAGAGAGAGAGAAAGCGGCGCTGTCCAGCTGTGGAAGAAATAATAAAGACAAAGACACACGTCCAGATCGTCGTCACAGTGGTTTATTTCAAATGTGTCGTAGCCCTCCACTACTCGACACTGCCAAGCAGTAAAAAATGTGTCACGTTTACAAAAGACAAATAGTTCACTACTTTAGCCCACTGGTGTGTTGAGTGATTTAACATAATTTACAATTTTTGAGTACGACGTTTCGCTGGTAATTAAATCCAGCATCATCGGGCAATTTTCCAGAATGGTGAAGCCCTGGTAATTACCCCCCCCCCCAACTCAAACGTGACACATTTTTTACTGTTTGGCAGTGTCAGGTGGTGGAGAGTTACGACACATTTATAAATAACGCGATCTAACCCAAAAACGTTTATTATGAATAATTATATTCTCAATGTTATAAAATAAATGTATTTACCAACCTGTGCATATTGACCGTGATAATGCTTATCAAAGTAATTATATTTGTATTTTTTTTCAGCTGGATTCCGAACATTATAAATGAAGCACTGCTGTTTGTGCAGGAACTCTCGCTTGGTCTCGGTGAGAAGGCCAACAGAGACATAAAAAATACTGTCTTCATCACATGGTACATGATGGTATGGAACAACATTGCTCGTCCTCTACACAGTAGTGCTCTTATTATGAACCCGAGACACTTTGTGGTGTGCTTTATATCAAGAGTGGATTGAGATCTTACAGCTTGTACAGTGCACACAATGAAGGGAGTGAACGCGTTAGGAAAGCTTTTTATTCATTAATCTGATTTTCGGGTATCATGAATTTAAGTTGTCAGGTTGGCTACAACATTACACACACATAGAAGTCTCTGTTATTTTTAAATAAAAGAAAAAATTAGCAATTATCCGATGATGCTAATTGAATCTATAATAATGCAGAATTTGTTTTAAACCTTTGACATGAATAAGATTGCGTTTAATATATTCTCCGAAATCAGAGACTCGGGTAAAATGTATCTGTACAAGAACAGTCCCTATTGATATACAAATGTCGTCTGGGCGTTCCCTTTGTCCAAATGAATTACAAATAACACTATACTTGGTACATGGCATATAAACAACAGCACTGGGTAGATAGGTGTGCTGGATGTACTTTCCACACAACCTTGTGCGCACAAGCCACTTTTGGTAGGTGCTGGATAACATTGCATGCAGTCCTTGGAATATCTGGATGATATTTTTCTTGCCACTCAAATATGGCATGTAAAAATATATTACATATATATCTTGAGTGGAGCGGTGGCACAGTGGTTCAAGTACAACCTGAGTTTGAATCCCAGCCATGGATAACATGAGCGGTGATTTTATATCTGATCCAATCCTGGGCACCCCTCGCTCTCCCACTTACCAGTGTGGTGATGGGTGGTCAAACAATCTCCATGAACAACACGGCATGGAGAAGAGGCCTTTTTCCAGCAGTGGATTGAAAATATCATAATTATTGCGTACATTGTGATGTTACATAAGGTAGAATTTCACTGAACTTACAATTAAAGCCACCTATTCAATTTCGAATTAGTAACGTTTTCTCCAAAATAAATATTTTTTGGGTTAGATCGTGTAAATGTAAATGTGTCGTTATAACCGAGCCAATAAGTAAGGTTTGTCACTTCAACAAAACGTGCCAATTAGTTCCTACTTCAGCACACCGGTGTGTCGGAGTGTAAACCAACACAACATTTAAGATTCGAATACCGTGACGTTTTGCCAGTAGCGTTTTCTCACAGTCACAACGGATCTAAACAAATGTAAATGTACAGAATATGCAACAAGTTACTTACATACAAAAAAACGCTGTCTCCAGGGCATCCTAAACCCTTTGCAAGGCTTCCTCAACTCGCTGGCGTACCAGGGCTGGAAGGGCTGTGGGTTCCGCGGGCCGCGGGCCGCCTCGCGCACCCCGTCGTGGGGCTCGGTGACGGGTGACACGGGCGCCGATGACAATTGGATCGGCAGCCCCGCATCCTCGCCCAACGGCTACGGGCAGATGAGCCGGGAGTCGAGCGGCGAGGACGGCATCGGCAAGGAGGAGACGCCGAGCGGCTCCCAAACGATAGACACCCTGGGCAGCCTCAGCTGCAAAGGTAACCCCTCCGTGCAGGCGCAGAAGGGCCCCGTGTACAATGGGCTTTAACCTGCTCCGCTTACCTTCCCCGTGGCTCAGATGATAATTCTGCAGTATTAAGCTTACACAACCACTACTTTTCCCACACACATTTCTGGTTTAAGTTATCTTATTCTTAACCCGCGGATTTTACAGGTCTGACGACGATCACAAGTGCAATCACAAGTACATTTATATTATCAGTTACTTGAGACATTTCCCTTTCCCACTCCCTAAACAGCCCATCAAGCTGTGAAAGCTATAAACTGTATTTTTATTATTTTGTTATGTTTTCGCAACATGAACGTTGTGGATATATACATAATAATATCATTATTATTCATAATTATCAGAATAATAAATACATACAACATTAGAGTAGCATGTCGCAGTGTTACCTCAGTATTGAATTTGGACAATTGTGAGGAATATCATTATTGATTTTACCTCGGTATGATGTTGCCCTTAAGCTCTATCTTAGCCAATTTACTAAAAATATATTACAGGTTTAATATTTGATTGAATTTAGTCTAAATTGAAATGTCATATTTTATAACAGATATGTTATTTCATTTGTAACTTATACAATTTGAATATAAAAATCATTGTAAGATTGTTCCGTAATTTTCAACTTAGATTTTTTCTAAACATTACAAATTAACAAATGTGATATTGGTTGATTTATTTTAGCTTAATGGGGAAAATTCTGCCATTGATTCAGAAGATGTCAATGTCATTGGAGAGATATAAAAAAATATTTATGGCTATGAGGATGAAAACTCCTCTTGTCCAAGATTTTCCTTTTCCATTAACAATGTCCTCAAGTCTCACTGTGGATGGTAACAACATTACAAGATAATGCTAGTAGGACATTCCACAACTTTCCATTTTGAAAATATTACTTTTTTGAAATGTATACCATGCCTATGCATTTTATATAAGCTGTCTGCTTTAGGAAGATTTCAAGCAAGTTGCGTGCCATCAGCCTGTCAAATGTTGGTGTGCCACGGTGGCTAGATGTTAACTACCTCGCCTGGTATGCAGGAGTGCGTGGGTTTGATCCCAAACTTGATGCCTGTATATCTGGAGTTTGCATGCTCTCGCCTTGGTCACGTGGATTTTTCTCCGGGTCCTCCGGTTTTTCCCCTCCACATTTAAAAACAACATGCATTTAGAGTATTTGGCAGCAATCAAATTCCAACATAAGCCACTTCGTTGAGCTATCATAGGTGGCCTGGTCACTTCTGAAAAAAATATATACAGGTATAGCTCAGTGGAGCCTTACCTGGTAAAATTAAAAAAAATTGCTGAAGAGTATTCACATTTTTACATCTCATTGTTTAAGGAGAATGTTGCCACACTCTGCACCTGCTTGTCCAGTATGTTCCTGTTTGTAACAGGAGAGCTCTTTTATGTCCCCAGGCTCGGAGGACAGCCTCATAGAGCTGGATGCCGAAACTGTGCACTTCGAGGGCACTGCAGACCCGCAAGATGGTTACGACAATGGTGTCTCGGAGGCCAGCGGGACACCTACATGGGGAGCATCCATTTCTAGCTCGCATTAAAACGTTGAGGGGTGCGGGAGGAGGGTGCATTCGTTTTGTCACAATAGTATGCGAATAACGAATTGGTGCCTATGTGTTCACTTTGTTTCCTTTTAATGTTGGAATGCCAGTGAATAATAACTAGTATAAGTTTCTATTATTTTTCATCAGCTGGGTGTCGGTGAAGCACACCTGTAATGTAACCCAGCACTGTGAAGGTGAGGGTTGGTCGATCGCACAAATGTTGTGAAACTCACTTCCCGTAGGTGTGGAGGTGCCATACTCTGGCTCGCTAGGGGACGATATTACAGCAAGTGGACTAATCACCATCTATGAAAGATAAGAATATATTTTACCATTTCTAGAAATAAAACAGGTGTTAAGATGTTCTCACACCAAATAGATACATTTTCAAGGAATAAAGTCTGTATTAACCACATACTTGTGGTGAACATGCAAACAAACATGTCTTTGAAACTGATTGGCCTACATGAGAGACAGCCTTCTTTATGGCCTAGTCTCACCAGTGTCAGACCAGAGAACGCCAAAAGTGCGAACAGTACAAGGACAATGCACGTATCAGAGCATTTATAGCTCGGGTTGAGCAATTCTATCTATGGGGCCTTTTATGAATGTTTGTGCACTGGGAGGAATCCAGAGCAGTTTCAAAGACAATGCATATAATTATCAGAGGGTGTTTGTTTGCATGTTGACCACAAGTACGTGTGGTTAATGCAGTACTTGATTACTTTCAAAAAGTATCTTTTTGGTGTTTGCACATCTTAACACCTGTTTTATTGCCAGAAAGGGTAAAACCTATTCTTATTTTTCATACTTTGACACTGGAATAAAAAGTTCCATGATAATCACTATCTGTTTCCCACTGTACGGGGATAGAGGGTCCCCCCCTCATGTTGCTGGGGTGCTCTAGATTCGTCCCACGTGAACAAACATTAATACATGAGATGGAAACATCGTAAAATAAAAACAATGCAGAATCCTCCTCAAAAAGAGTCCTACGACTCAACGTGGCTCTCCTGGATAAATTCTAAATAAAAATCAGCACCTCCGATTAGCACGGTAGGCTATGTACGGTGCATACTTAAGGGATGCTATCAATTGCTCTGGCACACTACATTTTTTTAGTAAAAATCAGGTGGTGGGTTCTCACAATAGAGGCCATGTAGGCTGTCTCCAGTAACTTTATATCTTACGGGGGGGGGGGGGGGGGCGAGGTGGTCTCACACATTTAAGTTTTTGTTGGACTAACTTGTCAAAACATGAAACATTACGTGTGTCTTTTTATGCAGTGTTGATACAACATGCATGTATTTTTATGCAGTACAAATATAGTTCCTATTTAGATTTTATTATATTACGATATACAATTTTATGAGGAATTTATTTTTAAACGTACCATTTCGAAATACAGAATTTCCCTTATCTGTGATCCTATAATCCACGACAGCGGCAGGGTGCGCAAAATATGTGAGGCCTCTTCCTATAATTCACGATTATTCACCAATTTTTCATGGATAAGAGAATGCCGTGCAGCATATTACATCCGTTGGTTATCCTCAACATTTTTCTGCTGTCCTTTCATGCACCTCCGATTAGTACGGTTGGCTATGTACAGTGTGAAAGAATCTACATCATTAGACCTCCTTTGCCAGTACCAAAATTTAATAATAGGGTTTTTCCCCTTTTCTGGCAACAAAACTGAAACCTTTTTACAAGGATTCATGTCTGCATTAACCACAATACTTGCAGTCAAAATGCAAACAAAAAACACACTGATATTGGTGTGGACCAATCAGTTTCAAGGACAATGCACATATTATCATAGTGTGTTTTTTGTTTGAATTTTTACTGCAGGTATTGTGGTTAATGCAGACATGAATCCTTGTAAAAAGGTTTCAGTTTTGTTGCCAGAAAAAAGGAGAAAATCCCTATTATTATTAGTGTGAAAGAAGTTCAACATACGAAAAAAAGGCACTGTGAAAGAGCTGCCCGTGCACTTGCTTTGATCACGAGAACGCAGACACATACACGGAGACGGACAAGGAGATACAGGAACTCCTCTACTTACGAACATTTGACTTATGAACTTGCAGAGATACGAACAAACGTATGTCTAGTTGTCTGTTCGGACCGAGAGTGGCAAGTTCAACCGCCACGCAATAGATGGCAGTGAAGAACCAGTGGCATCTACATCTACAGTAGTATATTCAACTTTTAAAGCCATCCCCCGTGTTTAGTGCACATGTCATACATCACGTTTGGAATCGACAGGACTAAAGTTGGATTTAAGAACAAATCGACTTACGAACATACCTCTGGAACCTAACTCGTACGTAAGTAGAGGAGTCCTTGTACACTCAAAACGTGTTTAAACTTGTGTGCAAATACGTTGTGCTTCAAAGAGCCCCCTGCTATGCTTTAGAGTCGCAAGGCAAAATCGCGATATTGGTCGCCCCCCCGCCATATCACCGCGAATAAGAGTTCTACCGCGTGCACGATCTGTATTTTTATATTTTAGTAAATCGGGAACACACTTCGTGTTCAAACATGCAAAACGCGGATTTATCATAAACAACATTCGTACACAAGCTATTAGATAAACAGTTGCAAGTTTAAACTGTGCAAAGGAATAAGCAGATGAAAATATCCGGATGTTTGAATTGTTTTTGTTAGAATTGCAGGCATGTATTTTTTTGTAGTGTTACTTTTGGAACCCATGCTTTTTTCTTTTTCTCCAGCTATCGTCCTTAGTCATTCATGTTCTCTGTTGACAGCTCAGTAAAAACTGTGCTTTAAAATGCAACTGTTTGTGTTTGCTACCTCCATTCAGTCTTTACAACAATAATATAAGCATGTTTGTGACGATAAAAGCTGAACTTCACATAACGTGTTTGTTCACTCGTTTTTATTTTAGGTAGCTTTTATGTTTATGAGCATCTGAATGAGCTATGTAGTTAATTGAGACCATACAATTTTTCTTCATTTCCTCGTGCTACTCACCTGGCACGACCTGCTCACCTGCCACCATCCAGTCATCTGGCACCGCCCGCTCACCACCTGGCACCGCCCGCTGTGTTGTTGAACGCTGCACCTGGGGACACGAGGCTCGCCGGGCGCCACCGCGCGGCCGGGGAGCTGCGCGGCTTCTACCGCCACCTCGCGGCAGCCAGGGGCTACAGCAGTCAAGACAAAAAACTATAAAACCCTGTATCGCCTTAACATACGCTTGGGGCAAGTGGGGCAATTGTTAGCGAGCACCTATGAAGGCCGGCACGGCACATGAGGGGTTAGGTGGCCAACACCACGCTCGGCCGCCTTTGCCTCCCCAGCCACGATGTTTATTACACATCACGCCAGGTACAGTACTCATTTGAGGCCGAGTAGACCTAGGGGACCTAACCACTGCACCACCGCTCCCACGCGCAGCAGGAGCAGAATTAGCAACTTCAACTACGCGACTACACCGATCAAAACAATTACAACTTCGGTCACGACGACAACAGTACGTTTATGACGCGATTTAAACAACTACACTATTCACTAAAACTGCACTAATCACAGCTTGGACAACTTCAACAACTACAAAACAGCCACTGCAACTCGCCACGATAACTACCAACTTCTACAACTACTACATAGGCTTACGACTACACCGGAATTCCACTGCGAACGATCAGTGTAGCTAGTTGCTGACTATCGGAACGGGTGATCGATTGCAAAAACGCTGTTGTATGTATGTACGTATGTATGCGTGTTGAACTTCTTTCGCACCGCACGTAGCCAACCGTGCTCATCGGAGTAGCGGTGTTGTCACAAATTCACCGCGACATGCAGTGGATTGACGGAGGGCTGTGAAAACAATATAAATTGTTTTAATACTGTTAAAAACACGAATAATGTTCGTTTGGAAACCACGTAAATCATTAAGGGATGGATACAATGAGCCACGAAGCTTCTCTTTGAAAGAGCACGAGGTGGCCGGGCGGGAGCTTCATCCGTCAAAATAATTTCCGATAAGCACGGTGGCACTGCCACCTTGCGTGGTTGATCGTGCGCTGGATGCCTCTGTGTGATTCTGCCCAGGAGGCGAAGAGCTACCCAGCAGATGAAACAAAGTATGTAATCTACGTGTGTTGAACTTCTTTCGCAAACGTACGTAGCCAACCGTGCTAATCGGAGGTGCTGGTGGGGGTGGGTAGACAAACTAAACGCACACAAAGTGAAGGGGGGATGCCAAGCACGGCGTGTGTTTTCCAGTGATGTCATGGGGGGCTATGTTTAGGCTGTTTCGGGGGGGTCGGTATGCGGTGAAGGGGACAGCTGCTCTGGCCCTGAAATAGCCCGGCTTTGCCAAGGCAGCGGGAACCCCAACGATCATTCCAATCGGCTCGACTCCTTTATATGCACAACATCCACCGCTCACATGCGAAGCACACACGAACAGAGAGGATTTAGATGGTCCGTGACAAGTTTTAAACATTCATGTGAGTACTGCACCAATTCTCTGTTAAAATCCTCTCGCCAGAACCAGCATGCACTTGCAGTTTGATTATTGAATTGTCTTTAGACCCAAGTGGTGTGTTAAATATTTTAATGCCGGCAGAGTGGTGTCTTCTGTGCTTCCAGTGAACTGGTGCATACGCCTGTAACTTTAGTTTTACAACTACCGTATGTTTTCCATAATATAGTTTTATTTATTAATTACACACTTTTATTTAACTCACTCTGTTGTATCCTCAACTCTGTCTGTTGTCGTATCCTCAAATATTGTAACTCAATTTTAACCCACTTCCCAATGTGGTATCGACTGCAAACTTGGTATACGTATGTCATACTGATGACAATACTATATTCTATCATTAAAATAAAATATATATTTTTAAACAATCGTTTGTATATGTTATGTTTCGGCTTGGGTCTAATTGTCCACGCTCAACTCACGTTGCCTGTAAATCACCACGGCCCCTTACGTTATGGCAAACTTCGGGGCCACTTCTTGGAGTCGTGGAGTTTTGCCATGACTGGTACGGTACATTTAATTAAAGAGTGTTTAAAAAAAGTATTTTTAATGTTACTTATTTTGGGTTAGATCGCTTAAACATATAAATGTGTCGTTAAAACCCGCCACCACCCGACACAGCCAACTAGTAAGGATTGTCACGTAAACAGAACGTGCCAATTCGTCACTAGTACAGCACGCCGGTGTGTTGGAGAGCCAAGCCACAACATTTACAAACTGAGTACGACGTTTCGCCAGTAATTACAACTAGCTTCATCAGGCGACAGCCAGATTTGTGGAAAAGTCCACCTGTTTAGTTCCTTATGTAGAGGCGTAGATGTGGTGAATGTAAGTGCTGTTTAACGTGTTTTTTTGCATATTGACAAATTAAGAATGTCTAATTGACACATTACTTTAAAAGTACAACCTTGGGGTTTAAATTCATGTGAATATCAGTCATGATTTATTTACTATGTAATTTACTATTCAAACAACGCTCTCATGGAGTCATGGGCTAATTAAAGAGGTGGACAAAAGCAGGGGTGAATTTGATCATGTAAAGTAAGAGAGCAATCTGCTTACATACTGTAACCGCTGTCGACTACCTGCTGTGACACATGGTTAATAAGCACCATTGTAAAAAATATAACCGAGTCACCTAATTCATCTTTTTCTTTAACACATTTGTCGTTAATAAAACATGGAATTCTAAACACCTCGGGTAGTTGTTTTTCATGTCCGCATGCAATGCGTGCTCATAATTTAACCCGAAAAATGTCAAACCTCTCATAGGATGTGAACGTGTTAGTATATGTCCCGATGGTGAAGTGATGGATGACCAAGAAAAGCAAGGGGACTCTGTAAAACGACGTCACCTGGTGTCGTCACTGGGCCTCTTCTTCACCTGCCTCACATGCGTGTTGCTACTGCTTTTCGCAGCCACAGGCAAGTGTTGTGTTCATTATTACTGTCATTATTATGTTATGCAGCCAGGGTTGCCACCTGTCTGGATTTCACCTGGATAGTTCTGGAGTTGGCAAGATGTTTGGGTGGCTGGAATTGATTTGTACCAAGAACTACTTCCCGGTATTGTGCTAAACTGTTTTAACAGTAAACTGCACGGTATTGGTTAAGCCGAGGCTGACTAAGAAATGTGCCTGAGTTTGGACTACAGTGAGAAAAATGGTGACCCTACAGAGTGCAGTCATAATTTCTTTGTGTCCTGAGGAAAGCTTCAATGTGTTCCAAGTCCCCTTTTCATCCAAATGCTGGTACAGGATCCGATCCTAATTGGGTGGACCTAGAGAAAAACTCGTATGTGCAAGAAAACTCAAACTACTCGCACTGGGTTTCAATTAAGAGATATGATAAATGCCAACATTGAAATCACAAAAATGTTTTTTTTTTAATGAGTTAATAGCTTATCATTTTAGAAGCACAGCATAAAAGCGATAAGGGAACACCCCATATGTTGGAATAGCGACATTTGCATGTTTTGTCTTCAAGGCAGCAGTAAATGTACGCTGATGATGGATTCGGGTCAGAGTCAGAGAGTGTCAGCGCAGAAGATAAATTCCCATCACTCATATTATTAGAGTCACGATCTAAAATGTATATATATATACAAACAAAAATATTTCTCCCAACTTGTGTTTGTGTATTTATAAGGTATTCCAGTCAGCCTCAGCTTGCGAGCAGAAGACTGGAGCAATTTATATATAAATACAAAAAACGTAGTGCTTGTGATATGCTCTGATTACACGTTAAATGACCATTAGGAAGGGAAACAGTGGTGGATTGATATGCCATGAATGTTGTGTAACGTGTCAATTATAGCATTGCTCTTTGGCTAATTAACGCACTTGGCCTTGTTACACTTGTCAATACTGCAGGAGCTTTGCCCCCATCACTTTCTTGGGAAAACATGTTTGTTGACAGAAAGGGGCTGTGGAAATGCATACACGAGTACGTATGTTTCACTCATGTCTTGTGTCAAATATATTTTGCTGACCAGCACCCCTTTGCCCACTGGTGATTAGTACGGAAAAGGGATCTATACAGGTCACGTGTCTTTTAATAGACCCAGGTCAAAATTAATTTGGGATTCAGAGGTATACATTTTTCTGTAATTAAGCTTAATTTTGGCTGAATAAACTCCTGGGATCTGGCTGTTGTAAATTAGTGATTGTAATGGAAGCATTAGGTGTGCTATGCAATGTAGCTACAACTACGTGAAACAACAGATTGTCCAAGTGTGTAGCAAAAATTAGAAGCAAATTATCAGTTATATAATAGCGCATTGGCTAAAACAGTGTTTAAAAATCGAATTTGCATAACTCGTATTTCTCCACCCAGGTCTGCTGGATGAAGATTTTCTTAAATATGGCTTCAGTATCACAAGCGCAAACGGTGATACGGAGCAAGGACAGGACTCTTGGATCGCCCCTCCACTTAACGGTGGTTTGGAAACTCAGGACAATGAGTCGGCTGGGAGTGGTGAGGGAGAGTCAGGACTGGAAGATGGCAGAGCAGACGATGGTGTTGACTTTCAATCTGGAGACGGTCTCAATCTTCCCATTGTCCCTAACAGGACCTCCGACACATTTTTAATGTCGAGAGAAACTGCAATGGCAACACTACATTCCACAGGAGATTCAGAACTCTCGTTAGCTCAAAACACCGATGTAGATGGTTCAGGTTCTTCGCAGGAAACTTATTCTGGAGAAATGAGCGATGTTTTATTCGAAGGTTCAAATGAAATTCATGTTCCATACAGCGATGAACTCTTTGGATATAGTGGGAAAATAGATCTTAGTAACTACGTTTTAAGTGAGACACAATTCGGTGAAGACGACTCTTATCATATGCGCCAAAATTTTGGAGACGCTCACGATGAGACTGAAGACATTCCTGATGGTGAGACCCAAGAAATAAGAGACTTTGACAGCATAACGAGACAAAACGTGGCGGTGCCTTTTGTGCCTGACTTTATGAATCTTAAAAAATCTCATGTCGTGGAAACTGAAGAACCAAGTCACGTAAACGATGTGTCAGGTCTTAATGAAATATTTGACAGCTCAACATCAATGCCTGTCAAGTATTCCCCACCTTTGCTGGATGCTCGGAACCGAGAGAGCACCCCTGCCATGAACCCTTGGCTCCAGACTTTAGAGGCTCTCGATGAAGACGTGGATCATGTGAGGCCAAGTGTGGCCCCAACATCGACAAATGCATGGACCACCGCATTTCCTTCTATTCCAGAGATAATTGCATCACTGGTAACGGAAAAGCCCTTTTTCATAAAGAGTCATCAAGGTGAATGTTATTATCACGGTGTATTTGTTTTAGTACAATTTTACAAACCACATACTGTAATACAAAAATTTGTGAATGCTACGTAATTCCACAAAGCATCGTTGAATTTAAATCACAATACCCCAGCTAAGTAAAAAAAAATTGCACAGCTGCCTGATTTAGCCCCCAATCTTAAGAAGCCAGGGTGGAGACTTTTCAATGTTGCACCTTGCCCACCCTCAATCCATTAGGTTAGTGCTTTTATGGCACTGTGTCACGAGGTGATGAATTCAGAAATGTCACAGGGCCGTGCACCCCGATGTGTTTGGGAATGGCTGTGGAAGACATTTCTTTTTTTTGCAGCACTTCTCCCTGAAATGTCTTATCGCTTTACAAAAATCGGGATTACACTTTCCAATACACTCTGCGGTGAGTGTGTTGCACGACAGTCAAACCTGTGTTTAAAAAATCTTTCTCAGAGATGGAAATTCGGAAAATTAAGTAAAAAAATTATTTATATTAAAAATAAATTGTTTGTGCAGTCATTTTTGTGACCGGGCTTAAACCATAGACTCACTACACGAGAGAACCCGGTTTAAACACGTTCCATAAGTGATGCTGGCTCTGTGATCTGAGCCACCTGGTTCACTTTTAGATGTTGTATCTGAAAAGAAACATGGTACTTGATTGTATATCAGCTTAAACATCTGCAGACTTGTTAACTAAATTTCTGTTTTTGAGGATTCAAGTAATCCTCTAATGTTGCATCACAAAAATGATATGCTAATTTGGCATTATTTTGTGATGCAGAACAATTAAAATACTGTATATTTAAAATCTAAGCAGTATTTTTTTCAATGTTAATTTGAACACATTGAGATAATGTTTCAGATATGTCTCTTGCAAATGCACAACAGAAAAAGAGTGCGATGCACTATTTTAAATTCACCCACCCTCCCAACTTTGTACATCCAGTTGTGTGCACTCCAATCACCTCAAGCGAGTGTGGGATGCTTCCCTACGCGGAAACCATCATGGCAGCCCTGCCTCCCGTCGACCTCAGGCTCCTCATCACCTTCTTCCAGGATCTGCAGCAGCTTGGATGCTACCGCCATATGCTGTCTTTCGGCTGCGCAGTGGTGCATCCACAGTGTTTGCCTCAAAGGTAGAGTTCGCATTGCAAAGCACGTCAACAAAGCCGCTGAGACTGGTCAGCACCCCCCCCCCAATCAATAAGCCACGTTTTTCAAGGGTAATGGGTTGATTATCTTTTTAAGTTTGATTTTCCACTTACGTGGGCTTAATCCAGTTGTAATGACTAAAACGTTCAATTTAATTGCCACGAGATAAACACTCGTTATAGCATACTGACCAATCACATGCCGAGCCCCTTTGATGCGCTCACAAAGACAAAGATCCCCGTATAGTCTGTGACAGAGTGTTGGGGCAAGTGCTGGCACGGCATACGAGTTGGGTTGGGGTGGGCAATACGACACTCGGTCGCCTTTGATGTTTACACACCACACCAGGTACTCATTTGAGGCTGATTCGACCTAGGGGAGCCCATGACTGGTTCAGATATTCTTCACTGTTGTTGGCCGTGAGCGGGAATCGAACTCGGGTGGCACACGCACAAACATGCAATGTGCTTCAGTACATCTGCACCCTGCGGAACTGTTCTACATCTGCAGAGCTCTTTTGTGAAGTGCTCAGCCCAAGTTCCAGCATGTGGTGGTGGTTAAGAGAGTGAAAGAAGTGGAGTGCAGGAGTGACTTTATTATATACAGTGAGGGAAAAAAGTATTTGATCCCCTGCTGATTTTGTGCGTTTGCCCACTGACAAAGAAATTATCAGTCTATAATTTTAATGGTAGGTTTATTTGAACAGTGAGAGACAGAATAACAACAACAAAATCCAGAAAAACGCATGTCAAAAATGTTATAAATTGATTTGCATTTTTATGAGGGAAATAAGTATTTGACCCCTCTCAATGAGAAATATTTCTGGCTCTCATGTGTCTTTTATACAGATGTAGTGATTGTGGTATCATTACTGTGTGCACACGTGTAATAAAAGACTTGACCACGATCTCTGGCTCAGTGTCCTTTATTCGGTCCGTACTGCGTTCCCACACGGCTGTCTCTCTTATTCTCTCTGTGCTGGTTCCGATGTCACTCCAGTCCACATCAGCAGCCCCGCTGCTGTTCTTGTCGCTCTTGCAGCCCCACAGCAGCTCCGCTGCTGTACTCTCACACAGCTCCTCTCTGTGCTGGTTCCTGCTGCAGCTCTGACAGCCTCGTGCTGTCTCGTCTTCTCGTTGCTCCTGCGACTCTTGGCAGCCACCTCGCTGCCCCTCACACACAGCCTTACTGCCTATCTCTGTCTGCAGCTTTACACCTCCCAGTAGCTCCCTACTGTTCCCAGGGTTGGCTCCCGCTTCTGACGGTGCCCCCTCGGCTCGTACGCCCGCGTGGCCCCACACCTTTCCATTCACACCCCGACTGCCTTCTCCTTCCGGTTTACCCGCTTAAGGACCCCCTACCTTTCACCCACGTCACCTGGCTCCGCCTCCTCGTGACGTCACATCCGGAAGGTCGCTTTCGCCCGCATTACACCACCCTCCCCCATAGAAAAAACCCAGCCGACCTCGGCTGAACAACACCAAAGCGTAATGCGGTGAACCGACCTTCCCCCTTAAAGGACACTAAGCATGCAATATAACAACAAGAACAACACACAAGTAACATCGACGAACGTACGAAAGCATGCGATAAATACGACGGCAAGAACAAGAACAATAACAACATACAATCAACGAAACGTAAGCGATTTGGAACGAGTGCGGGTCGCCGGCCCGTCCCGGACGGTCGGCGGCCCACTTGTAGAACGGGGACGCGATGGAACACGAGAAATGACAGGGGGTAATTCCCCTGCTGCGATTGGAAGTCCACCGACATCTCGTGTCCCTGACGAATCAGTCTTGGTCGTATTCTGCGAATGCGCCTGCAGCGGGGTCGGAAGGGTCGCCGGGCTTGAAGGTACCGCAGCCCTGGCAGGCGCCCTCCGAACAGGCCCACTCCTCCCCCGCGGTGTCACGGTCGGCCTGTCTGGAACAGGTACGACAGGCGCTCTAGCAAGATCAATGGACGCAGGCGGGGAAGAGTCAGAGTCAGCAGCAACAGACCCCGGCGGAATGCCCAACAGATGGAAAATGACATCCGATATAATAGTCGCAGACGCTCCCGAGTCGACCAAAATGCGCACGTCCACACCTTGTATGGACCCCGGTACAGTGGACGAACCCGTAGCGGCCGCGACAACTCTCCGTGCCAATTTGCGCCACTGCGTAACTGAATGACAAGGCCCCGTCGATGGCCTTTCTTTAACAACAACAATAGGATCGCGCAACACAGGTGGTGGGTGAGGTGTAAAGCCTTGCCGAGTGTCTGGTGCGTGCCGACATGCCTGTTTCGGAGGTTCCTTGGTCGGCTTGTCCGGTGTTGTGGGTTCCTGCTGCGGCGGACCCGGGAAGCGGGCCCAGCAATCTTTGGCGTAATGGCCCCTACGGCCGCAGCGGAAGCAATCGGCCTCGTTGCGCCGAAGCGCAGGTCTTGCATCCCGGCGGCCCCGTCCCGATGGCGTAGCGCGCGGCCCCGGCCATGGAGAGGAGGCAGCCGTCAGCTCCTGTGGACCCCGCTCATCCGGCACATAGATCGCCCTTGTGGGGTCCCACCCCATCGCGCCTCCTTCCTTGACGGGCCCACCCGTCCATGCCGCCACTTGCTTCCAGCGACGGAGATTAAACTGCGCATCCAGACACTTTGCTGCCGCCCGGGACGTGAGCTTCTCATGCCCACACACAGGCATGGGGATCCCCAGATCCCGAGACAGCTCCAGCATTTTCCCCAATATGAGAGGCTCGAGCAGATCCTGTGGCGTGTCAGGATATGCTGCCATGGCCAGCTCCAACACCGCACCCCTGAACGCCACGGGCGATTCTTCGGGTGCTCGTTGTCGTTGAGCGAATCGCCGATGCGCGTCGTCAGGTGGCTCATAGGCGTCGGCCATTTCCTCAAAAACTCCACATAAAGTCTTCTTCTTATCGGCCGTTATGGAACGGAAAAATCGAACAGATTCGTCGTCCAGTAGAGTCGGCAACACTTCCAAGGCCTCCGCATCGGTCCATCTTGCTGAACGAACCGCCGCCAAAAATCGGCAGGCGAAAGCGCTCCAATCGCCCCTGATAGAGAATTCCTTAACTGTAGTAAGGTGGCGACTCCGACTCCTCTTTACGCCGTCTTCCAATGATGGTTGTTCTGGAGGCAAATTCAAAATGGCGTCGGCCCGCGGCGTGGCCAAGATGGCGGTTTGGCGCCGCGGAGCGCGCAAGATGGCGTCTTCTTGCCGCATGGCCAATGGCGGCGGCAGGGCAGGCAACGTGGCGGCCCGTGGAGCACCTTCTCGTTCCATCGTCGTCCTTGGCGTAACGAGGTGACATAGATGCGCCAGGACGTCCTTGAGTGTCTTCAGTTGTTCTGCCACCTGTTGCCATCTTTGGTCAGCGTCCGATGTTGTTGACGGACCCGCCATCGCGCCGACATCTTCCACGCCCGTCCCCGTGCTCGCCTCAGCAGGGCTCTCCTCCACCACCCCAGCAGAATCCGTGGTCGGAGGGAATTCGTCGTCGTCGGACGAAGAAGCCGATGCTGGCGCCGGGGGAATTTTCTTCCTTACTTGCTTAGACATGCCGTTTCACTTCTGACCCCAGTGTAATAAAAGACTTGACCACGATCTCTGGCTCAGTGTCCTTTATTCGGTCCGTACTGCGTTCCCACACGGCTGTCTCTCTTATTCTCTCTGTGCTGGTTCCGATGTCACTCCAGTCCACATCAGCAGCCCCGCTGCTGTTCTTGTCGCTCTTGCAGCCCCACAGCAGCTCCGCTGCTGTACTCTCACACAGCTCCTCTCTGTGCTGGTTCCTGCTGCAGCTCTGACAGCCTCGTGCTGTCTCGCCTTCTCGTTGCTCCTGCGACTCTTGGCAGCCACCTCGCTGCCCCTCACACACAGCCTTACTGCCTATCTCTGTCTGCAGCTTTACACCTCCCAGTAGCTCCCTACTGTTCCCAGGGTTGGCTCCCGCTTCTGACAGTGCCCCCTCGGCTCGTACGCCCGCGTGGCCCCACACCTTTCCATTCACACCCCGACTGCCTTCTCCTTCCGGTTTACCCGCTTAAGGACCCCCTACCTTTCACCCACGTCACCTGGCTCCGCCTCCTCGTGACGTCACATCCGGAAGGTCGCTTTCGCCCGCATTACACACGTATGACGTCACTGTGCCGGGAGCGTTACTACCATGTGGGTCTACACACACACATGACGTCATCCCGGCTGGAGGCGGGAATGACGTCAGGGCCGTTGCTGGACGCGTGACCTGATCCCAGTGGGGGCCGGGGGTCTAGGGGGACCTCGGGGGGCACGTGGACAGCAGGGGGGGCTTCGAGAGGGTGCTCAAGGGGAGGCGTGGCCGGGGTGGGGCCCGGGTACGCCGAGGCCCATATAAGCAGCCGCCTCAGGAGGTTGGGGCTGTTCCTGCGAAGAAAGAAGACGCCTCGTGAAGATGCCAAGAAGAGAAGGCCTACAGTGAGCGGACTGCCAGCAGCCACCTGGCTGGGTCACGCTGGAGTAGCTAAGAGACAAGTGTGTGTTAGCTAGGGTAGGTCGGTGGTCACCAACCTATGTGTAGAGTAAGAGTAACTGTTAAGTAACCGTTGTGTTTATTAATAAATGAGTGTTGCCTCCCAAGAAGTGTGTGCGCCTAAATTTAACCCATTACACAGGTAACGAGCTGAGATTAGGAGCACACTCTTAAAGGGAGTGCTCCTAATCTCAGATGGTTACCTGTATAAAAGACACCTGTTCACAGAAGCAATCAATCAGATTCCAAACTCTCCACCATGGCCAAGAACAAAGAACTCTCCAAGGATGGCAGGAACAATATTGTAGACCTACACAAGGCTGGAATGGGCTACAAGACCATCGCCAAGCAGCTTGGTGAAAAGGTGACAACAGTTGGTGCGATTATTCGCAAATAAAAGAAACATAAAAGAACTGTCAATCCCCCTCGGCCTGGGTCTCCATGCAAGATCTCACCTCGTGGAGTTGCAATGATCATGAGAACAGTGAGGAATCAGCCCAGAACTACACGGGAGGATCTTGTCAATGATCTCAAGGCAGCTGGGACCATAGTCACCAAGAAAACAGTTGGTAAAACACTACGCCGAGAAGGACTGAAATCCTGCAGCACCCGCAAGGTCCCCCTGCTCAATAAAGCACATATACATGCCCTTCTGAAGTTTGCCAATGAACATCTGAATGATTCAGAGGACAACTGAGTGAAAGTGTTGTGGTCAGATGAGACCAAAATGGAGCTCTTTGGCATCAACTCAACTCGCTGTGTTTGGAGGAGGAATGCTGCCTATGACCCCAAGAACACCATCCCCACCATCAAACATTGAGGTGGAAACATTATCCTTTGGGGGTGTTTTTCTGCTAAAGGGACAGGACAACTTCACCGCATCAAAGGGACGATGGACGGGGCCATGTACCGTCAAATCTCAGCCAGGGCATTTAAAATGGGTCGTGGATGGGTATTCCAGCATGGCAATGACCCAAAACACACGGCCAAGGCAACAAAGGAGTGGCTCAAGAAGAAGCACATTAAGGTCCTGGAGTGGCCTAGCCAGTCTCCAGACCTTAATACCATAGATAATCTGTGGAGGGAGCTGAAGGTTCGAGTTGCCAAACGTCAGCCTCGAAACCTTAATGATTTGGAGAAGATCTGCAAACAGGAGTGGGACAAAATCCCTCCTGAGATGTGTGCAAACCTGGTGGCCAACTACAAGAAACGTCTGACCTCTGTGATTGCCAACAAGGGTTTTGCCACCAAGTACTAAGTCATGTTTTGCAGAGGGGTCAAATACATATTTCCCTCATTAAAATGAAAATCAATTTATAACATTTTTGACACGAGTTTTTCTGAATTCTTTTGTTATTATTCTCTCACTGGTCAAATAAACCTACCATTAAAATTATAGACTGATCATTTCTTTGTTAGTGGGCAAACGTACAAAATCAGCAGGAGATGAAATACTTTTTTTCCCTCACTGTATATACACACACATA
Organism: Lampetra planeri; assembly: GCF_965212315.1. Lineage (NCBI taxonomy): Eukaryota > Metazoa > Chordata > Hyperoartia > Petromyzontiformes > Petromyzontidae > Lampetra > Lampetra planeri. Next base: position 2,477,359 of record NC_136125.1, on the reverse strand, counting down.
AGTGTACGGTAGCACATGTCAGAAGGTCAAGGCATTGTCGAGCCAATGCTGTTGATACCATTGCACAAAACCACGTATTCCTTGCTTCTCTAACTATTGTAACCAACCTCCCAGGTCTGATCTTACAGTATTTTTTGCTTCATGCATTCTCCATCCTGCACGTTGCCCATCTATTGAAACTTCCTCTGCCCATATTTGTCTGCAAATTTGTTTTGGCCCATTTCCTTCCAAACCTCGGAGCTGCATTCTGTATATGGTTATACAGTCCAGCGTAAAGGTGTGTCACTGATTTTCAGATTCATCCACAAAAAATGCACAAATTCAGGTGTAGATAGAATATTTTAATTGATCAAAACACGTTTTGTGTTGGACTGATCCATGATGTCACATCCATGTTTTCACGCCAAAAGTGGTGAAGGCAATCTGCCACAAACATGGCCATCTTTCCTGCAACAAGAGGGTGGGATGTTGACCAAAATGCGATTTGAATGATGGCAAAAAGTTGTTTTTAAAAGGCATGTCCACATAATATTCGGTCTGCGTTTGGGCATAGTCGGCGTGAGATGTCCTCCAACTCTCAACAGACACGGACATGAGAAGTCTCAGTGTGAAAAACTGCAATCAGCCTTGTGTGCTGCAGTGGCATGCGTAGGGACTGGCTGATACATTTCATGAGCATACGCGGGGAAGGGGCTTGTTGTGGGAATTGCTTAATTTAGTTGCACGCTTTTGGATTGGGCTGAAGGATACCGCTGGTCATGGCTTTCCCTGGGTACATGGGGTGCCAACAGTCATTTCTCCATGGACAAAACCTTGCTTGTCATTATTAATAGAATATTGTACCACGATTAACCTTGGTTAAATTGAAATATAAATGTATAAAGCCAAGGACTGCGATGAATTAAAAGTTATTGGGATAAATGTACAACTTTGTAGATGCAGGTTATAACATTTGTATTGCGAGTTATTTGAACTGAGACTTAAAAAATCGGCGATAGTAAATCTTAAACCATGCTTGGAGTTTTACCATTTATCCTTATGGTGCCAAGCAGAGTTTGAAATGTGAACCATAAGGGGAGCACGTTGAATTAATTTCATATACAGTCTTCATGAACGAAATGATTGTTTGCAGTCCTAGATACATATTAATAATCTTGATTAGAAGCTTTCGTGACTGCAGGATTTCATACTCTTAGGTTATTTCGATAAAGTCACGTAGATAGAAAAATAAATAAATAATAGTTTACGACGTTTCGATCGCAACAAGTGATCGTCCTTAATTTGAAGACTTTACCGAAATAACCTAAGAGTATGAAATCCTACAGTCACGTAAGCTTCTAATCAAGATTGAACCGCCTCTATGGGGAGGTTTTCCACACAACTCGGACATAATTTCAACCGAGAAGATGGATGCAAAATTTAGCAATATTTGGAAGGACGTCATCAACCAGGTAAAGTGTTAACAGTTGTTTTAGCCGAATCTCTGAGTTGCATTACATTTCTAAATTTTGTAAAGTTTGATATCTAAGCTTCCTTGTCACATTTATTTTCTCTATTTCACCCAAGCCCTCTTTGAATTTTATCCCCACCTTCTCGCCCCTTTGCGGCCTCCCCTCCCCCCTCTATATAATGCCCTGTTACAAAGGCATGTTTCTCTCTTTCACCTGAGGACGATCGCTTGTTGTTGTGATAGAAACGTCGTGACATATATTTTATTTATTTTTCTATCTACGTGACTCTACCGAAAGAACCTAAGAGTATAAACATTAGTAATGTTTTGTTTTAGTATCAAGGAAAACGGCACTAAAAGTTGCAACTTTTACAGCGCCCAAAATAGTGCAATTCAGGGAGGGAGAAAATAGAAGTCAATGTCAGAAGATAATGCTTAACAGCAGCTGTCATAAATTGAATGGCGATAAAACTGACTAAGTGTGACATGTTTAATAGCTAAATGCACCATATAACATTGTAACTCAATGGATTCAAATTTGACGCCCTAAAAGTGACATGTTTGAAGGTGAACGTATTAAAATGTTTACGTGATTTAAATGTTGGCTAACACACCTATATATACAAAAATATGGCACGGAATGGGTAAAACAGTACTTATGCTTTATATACACATATGTTTAACTGTTATCGAAATACATGAATAACAACACAGAGGAATACCATATTCGTTTTTTTTTCAAAACAATTATAATCAACAGTTTTTTTTTATCAATTACTCCTAAGATTTTCCTTGCACTTTTTGTAAAATTTACATTTTATCATTTTACTTATTACGAAATTATCACCAATTCTGTTGCGTTTTCTTCCACGGCTGGCTGAGGGCTTGCCAACTGAGATGGGCGTCGTTGCAATGCACGTTTTGACCCCCTCCACATTTAGAATCAGCATCACGCGTTTAGAGCATTTGGCTGCTATACATTTCCACCCGATAAGCCACTTCGTGGAACTATCACGTGTGGCCAGGTCGCTTCTGGAAAAGAGCTAGATATCGTTCAGTGGGCCTTACCTGGTAAAATAAAATAAAAGTTTAAAAAGTGTAAAGAGCTGGGAGACACTTTGACTCGGCCTTGCTTTGTGCTGCTCTCCACCCGCGCCCCCCAAGCCTGCCGGTTCTGCCCTGCATGTCCTACTGTGACGCCGCCCGCTCCAGCTGCGAGAGGGCCTTCACTCAAGTTGGGCTCGGGTGGCCAGAGTTCCTCAGCTGCTCCCACTTTCACAATGACAGCTCCGTTGCCGGCGCAGCTGATGAGCACAACGCCTGCTTGGCTGCCCCTCAAGAAGTCAGTGAGGAAGGTATACGGGCATCGTTGTTGATGCTGTGTCCTCACAGAAACTCGTTTGCCTGGACTTTGCTCATGCTTTATTTTTTAAAGAAACTATTTTGTTAGTTGATAGGTCCAGAAATTATCGTGTTAAAATGAAAGTTAATTTAGAGATTAAATTAGTCACATGCGCATCCATTGCTCATCAACTCGCGCTGGCCAGCAAAGTGAAGTATGTATGTTGAACTTCTTTCGCACAGTAAGCAACTAACTGTGATAATCTGAGGTGCGGGGAAGGACTACAAACTTAAACAAAAAATCAGTAAAAAAATAGTTTTCAATGTATATTTTAAAGTGCATAGCTCCAGTGGCTTCCTAATAAGTATGGCCAAGAAAGAAGCATGGCCAATTAGGCACCATGACTTACACGGCATGGGCAGGCCCTCATCCACCAGTGAATTGACAAAGGTCTGTAAATTATCAATCTTTATTTTATGTTAAGATAATTTGCAGAAAAAAAGAGACAATGAGCATAACTTGGTTACGACCCTCACCAGCAACAAAATGCCTTTGAAAGGTTTGTTTGACACCACAGATGTTTCATGACTGGTGTGGTCACATTCGATATGTCATACCGAGCACCCTAGCCTGCAATCAGTGTCGTGGGAATAACACACTAATGAAAACATGTTGACATTCGCACCCCTCCCCCGGTCTTGGAAAAAATATCCTTTCTAATACTGTGATGTGTGGAAATTTTGCTCATTTGTTTACCGCCCTGGGTTAATGTATAGCTCCTCCTGGGAGAAGCGTGTGAATTGAAGTGTACGTCATTACAAGGCTGTCTGTGGACAGAGCAGACAGGTGCTGGTCCCTAATTGCGGCTGACGTAAGCAGACCTCCAAATATAGCTCCTTTTCGTTGCTGATGCACTGGCAAAGTGGAGCAGTTTTTTTGGTAATTTTCCTCACGGAAAATATGCCATATGGGTTTTAAGCAATGCTTCGTCGGCTGTTCTAATAATTTCCCGACTCCCTTGTAGAGTGAGGCATTTATTTTCTAAAATGTGCTGCATTGACTGGCATGAATTGCAGATTAATGTGAAGAGATGTTATAAAATACCTTCCACACTGGGCCAAATGGTACTAGCAGAAGCCTCTCACAGCCTTAATTGTAAGGATGATAATTTTAATTGACCTATTAAATACTGTAGCATCGACTTTACCTCTAGTTACGAATAAAATGGTGTGTAAAAGAATCCAAGTAAATGAGGCAAAACATGGCTATTATCATCATGGCATTCGTTCAAAGACAAGGTGTTGAATGACAGATAACAGTGAGAACCAGTCGTATTCAAGTTACCACTTGAGTGCGAGGGGGATTCAAGCCAAAGGATTTCACTGAAATTTGCCAAGCCCCACGCAGGCCACCTTGGCGCTGCCAGGCACCGGCTCATGCCTGCCTTAATCCGTCGATCGGCGAGAATCAGGACGAGGGTAATGTTGTGAGGAAACGTAGGTTCAAAGTGGCGAGGCAAATCAACGAAAGAGTATTTTGGGTTTTGGAAAAGGGTGTTTGCACAGTGCTTAACGCTTCGCTAGATTTAACCGAAGTGTACATAGCACACTGAGTTGACGACCAAAGGATTTTTCCACTGCCAAACACACATGGTTTGCCTCCAGACTTGTTTCCATCCAGCCGGGATTAAATGCCCCGTCGCCATCTGAAATTCGATACTTACTATGGAAATAGAAAGTGCTCATATTACTGCTATGATTTAGTGGATTGCTCACTCTGAGGGGATGCAAGTGATGAATTTAGTCATTTAATTCACAGCTTTTGCTTTTGGAAAGATCATAACCAGATGTGACAGTCACATTCAGGCCTCTGTGAAACAAGAAATTACTAACATAAAAAATAAGCAAATGCCTATGTTTTAACTCTGCTATATATCAGATTCATGAAGCTTGGTTCAATGTCACCACAAGAACAGCCTCATCCATTCACTTACAGGAAAAACACGAATTACATTCCCATTTTTTATACATTCAGCTGCAGCATAGTAATATATATTTAACAATTTATTTCCAGTTCATGAACATGTTCATGTAATTGCAGTTAGATAAATATTGCCATTTAAGACGGTGTATCACAAAGTAATTTTGATATCGCAATGGTAGAAAAATAGCTTGTTTTTTTTCTCATAGATTTGCTGCCTGTTTATCTCCTTTGGTCAGTCTGCTCATGGCAATGATAACCGATTGCCAACTATTTTACAGAGTATCTCAAGTCCAAAACAACTGTGCTCTACTTTTTTTAATTCGTGTATGCAACACCGTATAAAGCTGTCATATTAACCAACCCATTCTTCCTTCTAGTCCAGGACATGCAGGCACCCATCACGAGGTATTCTTAGTTTCAATCATCAGATTCTCAAGTTTCTCAAGTACAGATTGTAGGCTTTTCCCCAATGGCAAACTGATGTTAAGTAAGCTAGACTAATTCACCATCACTCTTACCTCACATTGCACAAATGGGAATACTCAGATTTAAGTTATGAGTATGCAATGAACTCACAACTGCAAGCCTTCACCAATTCAGTTTGTGGCAAATATAAAAAAAAAAAATCTCAAGAAACTGGACTGCAAGATGAATTAAGAAAGTGTGCTAATGTTTAAAACCACCTGCGTGTATGTTGAACTTCTTTCGCACTGTACGGGCTAACCGGGGGTGCGGAGGAAGGACAACAAACTAAACAAACTTTATGGTGTGTCTTGAACCATTGTTGGACACAAATAACTACAATTAAAACAAGAAATTGACTTTAAATTAATGCATTGAAGAGCTAAAAGTGTTACCAGACCGCAAAGAAAACACAGGGACACTGTGACCCACTACCAAAGTGGTGCTTCCCTGCGGGATGTGCAAATTGCGTACAGCTATCTATAGTACCAGGACCAATGCTGTTGACGCCACTATTATTTGAGGCCCGTGATTGTAAATAATGTAGTTTTGTTCCCATAAAATGGATGCACTCTGCAGTGACAGCTCCGTACCTGAAAGATTTGCCACATTCTTTATCTTCGACTGCTAAATTGCGTGTTGCAGTGATGGGTCACAAAGACTTACAGGGAGAATGACAATCCCACAGATATATTTTACTCTAAAACATTATATATATATTTGAATGAGGGTATGTTTCATTTAAAGGTTAGCAAAGGACAACAAATATACATTACAATTTAAATTGATTTTAGAAAAAAATCTTGCGGATTATGTTTTGAACACAAATCGATATTTGTGGTGCAGTATTCGTGATGTTACATTAATGTAAGACTCATTTTCCACTCTCCAAAAGGTTAACATTTACCCGGTGTCATTGTGGTGTTGTGTATGGGGCAGTGGGTCCGTGCCTTGCACAGGGAGGCTTCTGGTGCAGTTCAACGCTCTGCATCTCCAAGAAGCTGGTCTGCAACGGCTACAACGACTGTGGTGACTGGAGTGATGAGAAGCTCTGTTGTGAGCAACACAGTGGAGACACACGTGCCTAATATTTGTGGAACAATGCATTATGATAAAAAGTGGACATATAACAAAATAATTTATGTAAAATTTCAGGTCGTCATGCTCATCACCAGCCACGAACCAACCAATACTGGATTAAGACCCCCCCATATCTTTGTCATCTCTGTGGACCTGTGGTGCCACACATTATCTCACTCCTCCACAGGAGTTTATCCTTCTTTGGTGCATTCCCTGTTTTCGTTGCCATCCCATTACCAGCCTGGTCCCATAAAATGCTGTGTTTCCTGTGCAATACCTACTTTGCTTAGGCGTAAATGGGATGTACATAATTTTCATTGGTATTCTCGTTCATATATTCCTCTTTCTGTCTCAGCGTAATTTTTCCACACATCTTTCAATGCTTCTTTGCAAACCTTTCAGCTCTTGCTCCATTTTCTTTGTCTTAAAGATTATATTTCTTCAGACATTTCAGCATGTTATATTCTTTGGGTCTTTCAGTAAAGTCACAAAGATAGGTTAAAAGAAAATAACAAAAAATAACTAAAAACTACGATGTTTCGATCGCAACACGAACGCTTGTGTTGCGATCGAAACGTCGTAGTTTTTTGTTATTTTCTTTTAACCTATCTATGTGACTTTACCGAAAGACCCGAATAATATGAATTCCTGCAGTCACGAAAGCTTTAAGTCAAGATTTCAGCATGTTACCTTCCTGACATAAACATCAATACAAGTTTGGCGTATACATATATTATTTGTAAACACTAATTGCATTTGTCCTCAAGGCCCACATTACAAACGTGACCTTTGTTTCAATGGCCTTTCATCTGGTTGCGAATTAATGTAATCGACGGACGGATGCATTGCTAACCGCTGCTTGCATGCGGTGTGCATGTCCGTGGCTCGCGCTGTGCGCCGGTGGTGAACCGGGGGCTGCAGCGTGCGGAGCCAGAGAATTCCGCTGTGGCACGGGCCGATGCGTCTCGCTCTCCCAGCGCTGCGATGGCTTCAACGATTGTGGGGACCTCAGCGACGAGACTGCCTGCCGTGAGCACAATAGCCGATAGCTGATGTGGGAGGCAGTGGGGGAGGGGGGGATGTTTTCAGGCCAACACCCAAGGGTCAGTAATGCACGATATTGCTGGACGTGCACCACCGTGCATTCCAAGAAGCCATTTGGGACCCATGACCTCAGTTCTACCTCTTAAGTCGACCGCCTCTTGAGGGACATTCGCTTTAAGAGGTCTTGCCCCTGTTGCAGGGCTACACTTTTGTTATCACCAAGTGTGTACGTGTTCAGCATAAGAAGCCACTTTCATAACGCCCTCACATTATTTTGTTTACCCCGTTATTTGCAACGATCCCGTTGTTTGCAACGATCACTGTAAATGTCGTGATCTCCTCACAGTGAATCAAGCATCCTGTTGGGCCTGTAATATTGCACACGCCAGCCCTTGATCTTCGGGTGTCAAATCATAATGACTTTTGTCTTCAGTAGTCTTTGCAATTAGGGGAAATGTGTATAAATGTTTCTTAAAAATTACACATTTAAATGCTCTGTTGACTGTTCTATAACCTGTGGAAATAGTCGTGACATTGTGGTATATATTATGTTATATGGGACCTATATAGCCCAGTTTTATTTCACAATGTATCGAATCCGTGGGCGAAAAATCACACCCCTTAAGAAATAATATCGTTTGGTATGCGATGCGGACAAGGACGACGTGTATGTTGGCCACAGTTCCCGCAGGAAAGCCTTACATGGGCCCGAGACCGACGTAGGCTGCTGTGCGCTTCCCTCACCTCGGTGCGCATCCTCAGATTGCGACAACGCGGTGTGGTTCCGCTGCGGAGACGGAGTGTGCGTGAGCCGTGCCTGGGTGTGCGATGGAGATGCCGACTGCTCCGACAGATCCGATGAGCTGAACTGCAGTGGGTTTCTCTCTCGTTACCATGCACCACTGTCTCGGATCAAACGATTCCTCAAATTAGGCCGATGTTCTATTGAGCTGTGGATAATTCTGTTATTGAGCTTTCAACATGACGATAATGTGTGTGGGCTGAGCTTTTGTACGATTAGTAATGGCTAATGGAGGGCTACTAAAAAAACAGTCCTCATATACTGCCACAGTGCAAGTTCATAATTTACCATTCATCAGATTTCATTTGAATGGACGTTGATAAGCATTATGTGGACTGTGGTGTGGTGATGCAATGGTGTTTGTTAACCTGGACGAAGGTTAAATTCCTGTCATATACTGAACAAGCTTACATCTGTAATGAAATATATATATTTTTACTATCTTTTGCAAATAAACATTGAATTATACCAGTTATATTAAACCAATGAGAGACATTTCTAACCAAAGATGATGATGATACCTGTGCAGCGTGCAAGAGCCATGGCATGCAGGAGTGTGATGGCGGGTTGTGCATCCCTCCCTCGTACCTGTGTGATGGGGAGAGGGACTGTGAGGATGGGCGCGATGAGGAAGGTTGTGGTCCAGGTGAGCCTCTAGTTCTTTTGCTTACCTACACAAATGTGTCCTTCGTCGTGAAAATATAGGGGTAGGTGATGCACTTCCGATTAGCACGGTTAGTTACATACGGTGTGAAATAATTTCAACAAACATACATATAGCAGTTCCCTTGGTTAAAGACTTTGATTTGAGTTCATCCAGTTGGGTATGTATGTTGAACTGTCTTCGCACCATACGTAGCCAACCATGACACTGTGGCAGAGCAATTGGCTCTGAATTGGCAGGATGCGGGTTTAAATCCTGTTCAGAGGTTGCCTTGTGCCACGATTTCTCCAGAGAGGAAATAATACCCCCACCCATGTGGGAAATGGGTATCTTCCCATTGCCCGTTTGAAAGCAGAGGTAAGTTTGCTTGAATGTCGCTACAGCAGCGGTGGTTCTGTGAAGATCGTGGTCTCAGGTTCAGGACCACCTATGTAGATGAGGATCACCTGATGCTCATTTGTGTATGGAGAAACTTTGTCTTTTGAATAGATGTGCACTCAATATACACTCACGGTTGTGGATTCAAATTAAACCTGACATTAGGTCGGTGGGAATTTTCGAGATGTTATACCATATTATTCTGAAAGGGATGGTCGAGACTGGAAAACAAGTGTATGCCAGTTTTATGGTAATTCATCCTGAATCTCGTAAACATGGCTCAATTAAACAACACTTCCCTACTGGCTTCTCAATACCAGGAGAGAAGAAACCCGTAAATAATGTTTATTGTATGGTAAAACAGCCACCATAATTGACATGGCACGGTGAGCCTATCATTCAAAAATGGATTGTACGTATGTATGTTGAACTTCTTTCGCATTGTACGTCACGCAACCATGCTAATTGGAGGTCCACAAAGGGTCCTCAAGTTGCTCGGATTAATATTCTATTGACAGGAGGAATGCTGCAGTAGTTCACTCGCTCTGATATGAACAGGCAACACTGACTTCCCAGCCATTGCCAAAATCAGTGATATCTGGACCGCACATTGATCAGTGTGGTGCAGTATGGGTCACGGCATAGTAAGGCCTCTAGTCAGTAGTATCTCGACAAAATGGATACACGTGATTGTGAACGTATTTTTGCTTTGCAGCGTCACCTTGCACGCACGAGAGCCGGTTGTGTGACGGGATTCCTGACTGCCCAGACATGCGAGATGAGCTCGACTGCAGTAAGAGACCTCGTGCGGTGCGCGCGTAAACGGCAATCTGTGACAGATGAGTAGCATTGTGGGAATTGCATAGGTGGGAATTGTTACACCCATGGATTAACTTCTAATTACCAATAAGCCGCCCTGCTTGTGACAGAATTTCATTCAGCAGTTCAGTTATTTCACTAAGCTGTTACATAACTGGGCTTTAATCTAGATCATTGAATGGTCATGATCCTGCGTATGTACATAAGCATATACAGTATTGGTATGACTTTTCTACTTATGCTGTAATGTCCTCGTTACAAATAGTTTTTTATGTTCATACTAACAAACGCTCATGGAACTGAATTATATATCACAGCCTAGTGTTTGGTAAATGGCTCTTCTTCAGTGCAGAAAGACAGGGACGTAAACAGATTGGGGTCCATATTTATAGCCACACCATTTACAATGTGCGGCCTTCAATAAACTCTGAACATTGAAACACAAAACGTTGCCCCATAGGTAGTTGGTTTTGTAAGGGGATATTTGGTAAAAAAAAAAAACCTAAAGAATAATATTAAAATGTAAACAAAAATGTAAACCTGTTTTAAGTTCAAGGATAACCCATAACAAAAAATGTCAATCTTCTAAAGAGCTCCAGTGTACAGTATGGTACTCCTGAAAGCTATGTGCCTGGCATCAATGTGCAATTAGTGCATACCCCTGTGGAACGCAGATTAGCCATTGATTTTAAATGGAGGCATGCCCAGTTCGATCCTATGTGAGCCATAACAGCTTTTTTCGGTGGCTAAGAAAAACATTATTGATTCATGTCGACAATAATTATATGATACATGCTATATAAAAAGTTAAGGTGCAGCCCTGAAATTACTCTTGAGCATGTTCCCCAATAAGACATCAGTGTGAGGGTCACCACACATTTGAAACCATTGGTGTTTGACAGCACGATGACGATGGGGGCTGTTTTCACATGTTGAGAATTGTGGGGGGTTGCACGTCAGGGGCCGCACTAAAGGCCACCAGGAGCCGCAGTGGCCCGTGGGCCTTGCAATGAAGAACACTGCTTTAGAGGTTATTCTTGGTGTACTCTTCCACACTGGCCAGACGTCGTGGAAGAGGTGGGAGTACCCACACTTCACCCGACCGCACGTATTTATATCACAAGTCCGGTGTGCTCAGCAATTCACCACGGCAAGCGTCTCCCCTACATGCCACGCACATTTTTCCGTTTCATCTTATTTTTCAGACCTGTGTGAACCAATCACCCTGGAGTGGTGCCTGAACCAGCCTTATAACGCCACGGGTTTCCCTAACGCCCTGGGACACGGCACGCAGGCCGCCGCTGCTGCCAGCTGGGAGGCCGAGCTTCTGCAGGCCCTAACCCATACCGCCTGCCATCCGCACATGACCTTCCTCAGCTGCGCGCTGCTCCTGCCAAAATGCAAGCCCAACTCCAGCCACAAAATACTTCCCTGCCGGTCCGTGACCCCCCTCCTCTACCCTTCCCCCCAACCCTCCCCCCCAGCCCCCCCCGTTCCCCCGCATCAGAGACGGGAGTTCCTCGGCCAAAATTAGAATCAAACCTACGTAGCATCCCTTGGAACTGTTGACCTTCAACGTGTTTCTTAAATGCCTCTCTGTCACTTGTGAGTAAGGCGCTAAAAGTTTATTAGAATTTGCAGCGACGATGCACTGTGTCTCTTTGAGGACATGTACGTCTGAAAAAAACAAGGAAGAAAAGTCATGCACACGCATGGGTCCTTTAACGCTTTGCAATGTCAATTTGTCCTTGGGGGTATATGATTGTTTAATGAATGCGTACAATCTGTATTGATATGGATCATAAATATGGGCATTAGAGTAACAAAATGGAACAAAAACTGAAAAATTCTGAGAGATGCATGCGTGCGAATGGGTTTGCTTGCAGTTACACTCATCAACCGATAGATGGACACTTGGATTCAAGAATATATGCGGGCTACAGATGTAAAATTGACGGTTCTGAGCTAGTGTACTTTTCACACTAATAGCATAGCTTTTGTCCAAAATGGAAAATGCTATTAAGCAACATATTTGTGATGCCCTTATGAAAAGTCTGCAAGGATGTGTCAGAAACTCACTGGCTGTACTGTCATTGCCTGGAAAACTTGCAGACCAAGAGATTTGAGAGTTTTATTGATGTATATGATCCACCAATCCTTTCCCTCACTAAGCCTTGCTTATTCAGGTGCTCCATCGATTTAATGTTTGACTGTAAAATATAAGTAAGAAAAAAGGTTGCACATATAAGAATACCTGATGCAGGCAGTGATGACAAGGAAACTGGAACTATTTGGACATACATGTAGGATGGACAACAGGGGAATTAAAAGTGTGTTGTTGGGACAAATGGAAGGAACTGGAAAAAGAGGAAGACTCAATAGAGAATGGCTTTGACGACGACATAAGAAGATATTGGTGCCAGAAATATGTGGCACGACTTGGTACAAGACAGAGGAAAGTGGAAATAAATGATCAAATATGCAGTGGACACCGACGGGCTATCTGCCCATGGATGATGATGATGTAAGATATTCAGATTATAAATGAGTTTATCTAGATGACATTTAAGCAGAGCACCTAACTTACAATCAGAAGATCCTGACTTTAAAATCCCAGTTGGTGGTTGACTCAACCTCTGCCTGGGAGGTTTATTTTATTTAGTTTCACCCAGGGTGAGAACTCAAGAGACCATGATAGTCTCAGTCTCATTTGCAAGAGTGACCTGAGGCATTATTCTGCCAGTAGGTGGTGTGGGGTGATGATTGCTGCTTCGTGTAATCCCAATCGAGTAATTTGCGGGTAATTTTCAATTTTGGCAACGTTTGACAATGATGCCAAATATTAACCCTTTTCTTACAAATGACGTCAGGGGATCATTATCGCGTTCACCGTGAAGCAGACGGAACGTATGGTTATGGGTCCCGCAGGAACGATCTGGAAGCAGCAGCGGCGCTCATGCGAAGCTGTTCCAGGCACCATGGGAATGAGCAACGCGAGTGTCGACTGTGATGAGACACACAGAATCCAGCACCCTGAGTCAAAAATACCTGACACGCGGCCAAAAAAAAACCTCACAATAACACAGCATCCAGGAACATTGGTGTATCAGAAATCTGGTCTTTGAGCTGATACTCATTTTATTGGTGACCCTCAGCCTGTGGTGGAAATATCACATTCCTATGGTAGGAAATAGTCAATAGGACAGCCGCTGTTGATTTAGAGTCTATCACGGCCAAGTTTAAAACGGACAACCTCCTGATTGTGAGTTAAGTCCTTTGCCACGTGTCACATGTGACGAGGTCATAATAATAATAGTAGTTGCTGTATAATTAACGATCATCATCACGATCCATGGGCAGAGAGCCCTAGGTGTCCACTACACATTTCGTAATTGTTTCCACTTTCCTCTATCTTGTGTCAATATGCTCAAGTAGTGCACATCTTTCTGACGCCAATCTCTTCTGTCGTCAATTAACAATATGTGTGTAAAGCACCAAACCTTTTTCTTCCGATATTAGGAAGCCACTGGAGCGATGCACTTTTAAATCTAGATTGAAAACTCATTTTATTAGAACTGCTTTTTGTCTTTTAATTTGTTGTCCCCCCCCCCTGCGCGGTTGGCTATGTACGGTGCGAAAGAAGTTCAACATACAGTAACACACATGCAACTTGTCCAAAAACGAATGTGGGTGCCGGTCTCACGACGGAGGCCTCTCTGTGCGCAGGTCCCTGTGTGAGGAGGTGCGAGGCAGCTGCGAGAGGCACCTCTTGGCCGTCGGCTTGAGCTGGCCCCCTGAGGCCGAATGCGGGCGTCTGTCTCAGTGGGGGCCGCCGGATGCGTGCCTCCTGCCAGACGCCAACAACGCGGACGGTGAGAGGGGGGGACGCCGGTGTGCCACGCGCGGCACCGTGCGTGATGCTGGACGTCTGTGAGAAATAGCTTCGTAAAGCTTTAAAGATAATAGGTTGTACCCTTTCTGGCAATAAAACAGGAGGTGTTAAGACGTTCACACACCAAATATAAACCGTTTGCAAGGAATCGAGTTCGGATTAACCACACGTACTTGTGATGAACATGCAAACCAAATAAAAACCTTCTGATTTCTTGTAAAAGATTTTTATTTGGTGTTTGAACATCTTAACAACTGTTTTATTGCCAGAAAGGGTAAAACCTATTCTTAATTTTTCATACTTTGATACTGGCAAAAAAGGTCCCATTTTGTAGCTACTCTCCCCGAGCTATAAATGCCCTGATAGTGGCATTGTCTTTGTACTGTTCGCCTTTTGGCGTTCTCTGGTCTGACACTGGTGAGACTAGGCCCTAAAGAAGGCTGTCTCTGGTGTAGGCCAATCAGTTTGAAAGACAATGCATATATTATCAGAGCATGTTTGTATGCATGCTCACCACAAGTACTGTGTGGTTCGTGCAGACCTGATTCCTTGCAAAAATGTTTCTATTTGGTGTTTAAACATCTTAACACATCCTGTTTTATTGCCAGAATGGGTAAAACGTAATCTTATTCTTTCATATTTTGATACTGGCAAAAAGGTCCTGTGATATCTTAACACCTGTTTTATTGCATGAAAGGGTAAAATGTATGATGTTTTATTACTTCCCTTCTATGTATGATGTTTTTCATACTTTGATCCTGGGAAAAAAGTTCCCTATGACAGAGCTTCGTCGATCATCGGATTGATTCCTCCTCCAGCTTAAATAAAGATTATGATTCTGATTGTAACGGGAGCCGAGGGTGGACGCGAGTGAATTAGCTTCACTGTGGTTTCCTCTCGCAGTAGCAACGGCACCCCCCAACTAAATACTACACTACCCGTGCGGCGATTAAACTGTCTCCTCCGTTCAACAATTAATTATTCTGTCTTGTTTCACAGTTTTGCTCCGTCTCACCGGTACCGTCTCATTTTTAACGCCTTTCATATCTGTACTGTTTTCATGGTCTAATTGAGTGTCTTGTCTTTATTCTGTATAATTTGTATTGTCTCTATCATTTGTACTGCATGTACTCTATGAAAAATATTTACTTACCTCTTTGGTTCTTTCAGTAACGTCACGTAGGTATAAAAGTAAATAAAAATAAATCACGACGTTTTGGCGCAACACAAGCGTCCGTCATCAGGTGGGAAAGCGTAGTCTGCTGCTGAGGCAGACTGTTTTAAAAGGTTTGAAATGGGTGTAGCCCAAGGGTCATAAAGAAGTGACTGGGGCTAGTGATCTTAATGTGAGAAATTAGCATGTAACTGTAAGATAGGAAAGCGGCCTCCTAGACGAGGACACAAAAGCGGCTATGTTACAGGTCGGAATAACAGTTCCACACTGCCAACCAGGGATGATATGTCTGTCTGTCTGTTGTGCATGGCCCCGCCCCACCAGAGGCCTCCCATTGGCTCGGTGGCACCGACCAATGGGAGCGGTGGGTTGGGGTTGGTAGAGGGGGGGGGTTAGTGGTGGGGGGGGGGCACCGCCGCGACTCGGGGGCCAATGAGGAGACGGGCGATGTTTCATTCACAAAATTGAACTGGGGGAGGGTGGCTCCATTCATAAAATGGAATCCTTGAAAAGAAAATAGCGGATCTTCGTGTTTCTTTCAACATTCCCAGCCTTAAGGTGATTCAGTTGTGGGTGGGAGGGGTGGGGCTGGGTGGAGAGGGGAGGGTGGGGAAGGAGGGGCTGGGTGGGGAAGGAGGGGCTGGGTGGGGAGGGGAGGCTGGGGAGGGGCTGGGTGGGGAGGGTGGAGCTGGGTGGGGAGGGTGGGGAGGGGGCTGGGTGGGGAGGGTGTGGTGGGGCTGGGTGGAGAGGGTGGGGCTGGGTGGGGGTGGGAGGGGTGGGGCTGGGTGGGGGATGGGAGGGGTGGGGCTGGGTGGGGTGGGGCTGGTCACCCCTTGGTGCCCTTATAAAACTCAACGTTTAACTTGCACACTACACTATACACGACACGATACACTACACTTACAGTGAGGGAAAAAAATATTTGATCCCCTGCTGATTTTGTACGTTTGCCCACTGACAAAGAAATGATCAGTCTTTAATTTTAATGGTAGGTTTATTTAAACAGTGAGAGACAGAATAACAACAAATCCAGAAAAACGCATGTCAAAAATGTTATAAATTGATTTGCATTTTAATGAGGGGTGACATAAGCTGTTGTCTCTTGATTCTGTCAGTGTGTTCTTTGACCTTGATAATCACTTTACAATGAAGAATTCATTGAACTTCTGTATCACTTATTTTAGCTTCCTTTCTGCCACAGCACAGCCAGAAATATCCACAGCGTAATCCTTGCCGGATCGTTCTGTGCTTAAATAGAGCAGGCTCTGCATTGTTCGGGGCACTGACATTCACAACACAATCCAGATTTGCTCAAAATCAAAATGGATCTCATAATTTGCTTAATTTGTATTCTGTGCACATGCTATGAACTGACATTGATCTATGGAAGTAGTCATGTATTATCTCAAAACTAAAAACAGGACTGGCATGTAGGTTACATGTAAATGCCATATACCTCTGTGATTTTGAACTATGGAACACTTTAGACAGCTTTGCGGATTGTACGGTCCTAGTATCCGTTCATCCTGAGGGCTTGGTGTACGTGCTCCAACTCACTGGCTAGGTGGTGCTGGTCGGAGATGCAACGGGCCCTATGGTGTAGTGTTTTTATACGGGAATTCTTCTGGGCTGGATGGTGGTGGGAGTCAGGCTTTAGATAGGCATCCGTGTGGGTGGCTTTCCTGTAGACCGAATGTCCCAACGAGCCATCAGGTATCTTCTCGATCAAAACATCCAGGAATGGTAGCTTGCCATCCTTTTTCACTTCCATGGTGAATTTGATAGACGGGTGTATGGAATTGATGTGGTCTGGCAGGCCATGTAGTCAGATGACGAATGTGTCATCTATGTATCTCTTCCACAAGGAAGGACGTAGATGCAAACTAACCGGCTACCTTCAGAGATTTGTTCATGAAGCCATCCAGATATATAAACACAGACACAACTTCAACCGAGAGGATGGGTACAAACTGAGAAATCATTGGAAGGACGTTATTAACCAGGTAAAGTCTTAATTGACTGATGTTTCCATCCTACCTGCCTATGTTAGCTGTTATTTCCGACTTTCTGTGTCTCTCTCTCTATGCCTCTCTCTTAGATCTCTCATGCTTACCCTCCTTTTTTACAGTTGCATGCTAATTTCTCACATTAACATCATGCTAATCTCTCACATTAACATAGCCACTTCCGTGTCCTCATCTAGGAGGCCGCTCTCCTATCTTACAGTTACATGCTAATTTTTCACATTAACATCACTAGCCCCGGCCACTTCTTTATCACCCTTGGGCTACACCCATTTCAAACCTTTTAAAACAGTCTGCCTCAGCAGCAGACTATGCTTTCCCACCTGATGACGGACACTTGTGTTGCGCTAGAAATGTCGTGATTTATTTTTTATATTTTATTTTATACCTACGTGACTTTACCGAAATAACCAAAGAGTATGGATTTCTGCAGTCACGAAAGCTTCAAATCAAGAATATTTACTTTCTTTCTCAAGTCTTTGTACTGGCTGTATTGTATATGCTGTTTGTCTTATCTCTCCTTTCCCATTGTATATTTTTAGTTTGCAGTCCTTTTTTGTCCTGTCTAGTTCATTTTGATCATTACCCTTCATGAGAAATCTGCATAATGTGTATGATTTATAAATAATCGAATAGATGAATCTGCCTTGAGCACAGGAGTTGGGTTGAGTTCTTGCATTCATACCAGATACACCCTAGGGAAATGTTTTACAACCAGAGCCAAAGTGATCTTACAAAGCAGAAACGATTATTTAGTTATTGTATTCCAAGACATAAATATAGTTAAATGTATCATACACGGTGTTGAAATGTTAATTACCTCACCTGGTATGCGGGAGGTCGTGGGTTCGATCTCAGCCCTGACGATGCCTGTATATTTCAAGTTTGCATGTTCTCCCCCTTGGTCGCGTGGATTTTTCTTCTGGTCATCCGTTTTTCCCTCCACATTTAGAAACGTGCGTTTCGAGTGTTTGGCTGCTGGAAATGTCCACCTGATAATCCACTTCGTTGAGCTATCATTGTGGCCAGGTCGCTTCTGAAAAATAGCTATATAGCTGTGGGCCTCACCTGGCAAAATGTAGTTTATAGTTTGACATATTTGTATGCATTCATTTTTAAGGTCAGGCAAAGGTGACATAAGCTGTTGTCTCTTGATTCTGTCAGTGTGCTCTTTGACCTTGATAATCACTTTACAATGAAGAATTCATTGAACTTCTGTATCACTTATTTTAGCTTCCTTTCTGCCACAGCACAGCCAGAAATATCCACAGCGTAATCCTTGCCGGATCGTTCCGTGCTCAAATAGAGCAGCCTCTGCATTGTTCGGGGCACTGACATTCACAACACAATCCAGATATGCTCAAAATCAAAATGGATCTCATAATTTGCTTTATTTGTATTCTGTGCACATGCTATGAACTGACGTTGATCTATGGAAGTAGTCATGTATTATCTCAAAACTAAAAACAGGACTGGCATGTAGGTTACATGTAAATGCCATATACCTCTGTGATTTTGAACTATAGAACACTTTAGAAAATCAATTCATTGAGATTTGTATTTTGGAAAAAACAATGTATTTTGGAATCGTTACATGAATCCCATTGTTTGTTGTGGTTCTGTGGATATTAGAATAGCCTGGCCTATGTACTCATGTGGGTTCATGCATAACTAGTTATACATAACAGCAAAAAACGGTATAATTTTAGTAGGTTCGTCATACTTCGAAATAATAACGTTCACATGGATGTGCAATGTTGGCAAAACGACGAATTATGGCAGCGCTGAATATTTTGTGCATGTTAGTTGTATTTTATTTATGTTTTAACATCGCATTTCTGCTGCTGTATGCAGTCTGTTCACACTGGGGAGGTCAAGGGGTGCCAGAGGGAGCCTTTCAGCTGACCACACGTTTTCAGACCCTCCGGCAATAAAGCCTAAGTTTACTGACTTCCTGGGTAATACCGTACTTCTTCATATATCCTGCACAAGCCTTCTTTGACACGCAAATCTTTGAGCATAGTGCAGTGCCGAAACGTAAAAATGTGAACGAATGACCGCCTGGTGTACGATTCGAGCAACCAACTCCATTTGGTCAGAACATGTCTGCTAATGGAGGCTGCGACGTTTTCGGTTCAAACGGCCCAGCTACCAAGGGGTCCCGATGCACTGAGATGTGGACTCGAGTCATGTGACTTGGACTCGAGTCAGACTCGAGTCATGAATTTGATGACTTGCGACTCGACTTGGACTTGCATAACAATGACTTTGTCCCACCTCTGAGATGTGGACTCGAGTCATGTGACTTGGACTCGAGTCAGACTCGAGTCATGAATTTGATGACTTGCGACTCGACTTGGACTTGCATAACAATGACTTTGTCCCACCTCTGCCGATGCATTAACAGACATGGTCAAGAGATGGCAGTAAAGTCGTTCAGGAAACGTGGATTCTTTAGTTGCGTGCAGGTGTTACACACACGGCATACCTATTTGACGTGGTGGCACATTTTTTTTAGTGCACATCGTCTTGTTTTTATTGAAAATTGTTTCTCAATATACAAAGTTCTCATTTTAACTGTTGTCATTCGAATGTCTCTGTAGTAATAGCTGCTAACATATTAGGGGAAACTTTTTTTTCTAATTATTTTGGTGTCTAGAATTAAATGTCTTAGTCTTCAAAAAAGGGAGTATAATAAATTATCATGCAGTGATAAATCTCGCAACATTAATACTCGAATGTGCTGTTGTATGAAAATATATAGTACATATATAAACAGTGTTATCAAGGAATGTTGGCTTTATGGACATTACAGTTATGTAAGGGTATGGATGAAGGATGGGGATTTGGTTATTATCGGTGAAAGGCAGCGTTGGCCCAGTTTCATTTTTTCTCTGCTCTTTGTCTGCGGCATCACAGCCTGCGGAACTGTCCACGGTGTTCTTCTTCTCCCCGGGGGTTTCGCACCCAGCTGTGGCTCTGTCAGCCCACTCCTCACTATGTGACTGCAGATAACTGGAGCGGTCAATTCACCGTAAGGGAAATAATTGTGGAGCGGTTCAGCCTCGCAGATAATAATAGGAGTTGTGGATAAGGGAGGGATAGATAAGAGTAGTATCGTATTTCATGCTTTTTAAAATACCATTTGACCGGTTTATAAATGAAAGATACAACGTTTAAGCTTGTGATATATGTAAGCTGTTAGAATATTTATATTATTATTTGAATTTATAGCATTTTCGTAAAAAAAAATTCCGTGATTCATATTTTTTACGTTTTGGCATTGAGCATTTGTATTCCTTCCATGGCCCTGCACAATGTGTTCGCACATTGTCTTGGCAAGCTCTGACCAGGTTTGAATAATGAGCTTAACGTTTCAACGCCCATATGCAAGGCAAGAAATCTGTGAGTTATTTGGCGGTGTGGCTACCCAGAAAATCCATGTTGCTACACAGAGGAGCATAATAGATACTCACGCTTGTTTGCGGGCTCCATTGTAACTCATACCACAGCATTGCAGGAGGGACAGCTTCTGGATTTTATAAAATTGAAGGCACAATCTACACCTCGAATTAGCACGGTTGGCTACGTACTGTGCGAAATAAGTTCAACATACGTATGTACATTTGAATATTAAAGGGTGGTCCAGTCTAACCTTGTTGGAAATAGCCTATTATACTCACGGATAACAACGCAGTTGTTATAAGAGAATGTTGGATTTTTGGACATTATGGCAAGGTGCCCCCTGCAAATGCCTGCTCATGCCTCTGCTGCTAGAAGGGCCTTCAGGAGAGGGCTCTATGTAAAACCCCCTTTGTAGGGTATTCTGGCCTAATCTCCCACACTGGTCAGATGTCTTGACAGAGGTGGGAGCACCTACACTTGACCTCATCACACGCGACCTGCCCATGAACGAACTGGCGTACAAGTTTCGGGTGGCACTGTGGCAAGATGTTAACTACTTCACCTGGTATGCAGGAGGTCATGGGTTTGAACCCGACCCTGACACCTATATATTTGGAGTTTGCATGTTCTCCCCTTGGTCGTGTGGAGTTTTATCCAGGTCCTCTGGTTTTTCCCCCCACATTAAGAAACATGCATTTAGAGTATTTGGCTGATATCGCTCTCAACATAAGCCACTTCGATGAGGAATCAATTGTGGCCAGGTGGCTTCTGAAAGAGAGCTATATAACTCAGTGACCCTTACCTGGTAAAATAAAAGTTTGAAAATGTTTTCATCGTTTATTCTGCTGGGTGAACAGAGGCAGGAAGGGGATTTAAGATACTTAATTATACGAGAGGAGTATCACTTGCATCATTATATAGAACTCAGTAATAGCGTGGATTCTCCGAATCACCCTGAACTTGATTCCGAAATCATCCTCGTGTGTGTTTATAGGGCCTTGCGTTCTGCCGTAATAGGTGCCCGCTAACAGCACGTGCCCCACCAGTCTATTCAGGCTATATGGGGAATATTTGTCTGTGTGTTCATCTAATCTTGCCACCATTTCCCATCCCCAATCACAGGAAGCCATTCTGTAACTGTGACTGATGATAACGACGATGATAGGGACACGCACAGTGGCACAGTTCCCTGTGACATACACACACACAGAAAACGATGTACTGCCAGCACCCCCCCCCCCCTTCGTCCCCTGCGAGCGAGCCGTGCCTGGCGCCCGCGTGTCTTTCAGCCCGGTGCTCTCCGCTGCTGCATTTCCGCTGCGCCTCGGGCCACTGCGTGTCCGCCGCCCGGCGCTGCGACTCGCGCAGCGACTGCGACGATGCGAGCGACGAGCAGGACTGCGGTACGTGCGACGCCCGCTATACAGCAACGCTCACTGTTGCTACATCGGAGTCGCTGGGAAGGGGGCACACTCTACTACAAGCAAACTCTTGATTTGAAAGTCTCTCTCCTGTAGTAGGGACACCACCACCATCACTGTGTGCTGTGAACAGCTTCGCTCAGCGCATCCTCCCTTCAGCGATGGTAGACCGCGGTGGCGAGATGTTAACTACCTCACCTGGTATACATGATGGTCGTGGGTTCGATCCCAACCCTGACGCCTGTATATTTGTAGTTTGCATGTTTTTTCCGTGGTCGTATGGATTTTTCTCTGGGTCGTCCGGATTTTCCCTCCACATTGAGAAACATGCGTTTAGAGTATTTATCTGCTATACATTTCCACATTTAAAACATCCTATACATTATTTTTTATTTTACCAGGTAAGGCCCACTGAGCTATGTAGCTCTTTTACAAAAGCGACCTGGCTACAAATGATAGCTCAACGAAGTAGCTTATCATGTGGACATTTATATCAGTCAAATATTGATAAGCCACTTCGTTTAGCTATTATTTGTGGCCAGGTTAGTTTAGATACCATAAGTGGTGCTTTGTGAAAAGTAATCGGTGTTTTTAAGTTCCTGCCACAGGAATGTGAAATGTATACAACTGGTTCAATGCTATAACAATAGCCACGGCCTTTATTGAGTCACATCAATCATATTCACAAGTTCAAAATGAAGTGATATAAGAATTAGAAATCAATTCCTAAACCTGCCACTTTTACAACAGTACGTGCCAACACAAATTCTGCAGAAAATTCAGTTGGAAATCAAATGAAATGGATCAAAGGCATTGATTGCTAGAAGCTCAAATGCATTTTGGGTGTCAATATCAACTGTCAATATTTTAGTTTGTTTAGGGTCCCTTACGTGCAGCTGAAATAAATCTGTACATGAATTCTGTGCCAGATTTTTAGGAATGTAAACTCACCGAGGTAAATTCTCATGCTTTGAGGAGGGAACTGTTGTGGTAAGGATTCATATAAAGCATCCATCTTTATTATCTTTGAACCATCAAAAGCAGTGACAATGCTCCACAGTGCTCTATATTGATTTTAACAATTAATATCCACATAGTAGTGCAAGAATCCCACGTTTTGAATAAAAAAATATGAACGTTTTAATTACAGCACTGGAATTGTATTTGCAAATGTGTTAATAATATGTAAATGCCTTATACAACTCAAAATAATATACTCCTGAATGCTGCGAATAAATCTAGAGTGAAAAGATATTAGCTCCTCCAAGCCTTCATGTATTGTGTAATTATGAAACGTGTAGACCCATCTCTGCTTTGCCGTAAATAATAAAGTTTGTCTTGTGCGGATTTATACGAGTTTGAAGTTCTCATAAATGAAGCTGCAGGCTTCACTTCAAGCGTTACGGATTGAGCGGTTAGCTCACAATATCCTTGATGGATAAAGCAGTGTTTCTGGATACCCACTCTCCGCGTCGCTGCGTATGCTCCAGCTGCGTTCATCCAAATGAAAGGAAGTCCTCAACGCGGCGGCCCATGTTTCACAAGCCGATGATTATCCGGGATGGCAAGCATATAAATGAGGACAAAGCAATACACTTCATTTTTGCATTTTGCCACGGAACTCCCAGGGGATATTGTACACTAACGGAGGCAACCGTTATTGTGTTTCTACTGCAGAGTGCGCTCAGAGAGGGATGTGGGAATGCTTCTCCGACAAGAGCTGCATCAATCTCGACATGCACTGCGATGGCTTCCCAGACTGCCGGGATGAGGAAGATGAGAAATTTTGCTGTAGGTTTGTGTTGTATTACAGTACAGTATTAATGTCACGTTTCTGAAGGCGATTCCAAATGCTCGTGTGTTGA
The DNA here is from genome assembly GCF_965212315.1 of Lampetra planeri. Lineage (NCBI taxonomy): Eukaryota > Metazoa > Chordata > Hyperoartia > Petromyzontiformes > Petromyzontidae > Lampetra > Lampetra planeri. The sequence continues at coordinate 2,453,554 of NC_136125.1, read as the reverse complement.
GCTGTATATTTATATGTGCATATTCACAATATTAATAACCCCCCACAAGCATCATTGCTCTGGCATTTGAGTGTTTACCACAATTTTCAAAGAGTTGTGTCACATTGTAATAAAAATAATCAAAACGCCTAAAAACATTTGTTCAGCATAATTCAATATTATCTCTGAATATTATACTTCACATGAGGTCAATACGTTAAAGAAGCTGCAATTAATTGGTGCACTTCATTCAACGCAACCACAATGCAACAAAGTCTGAAAGTTCTCTTATTGCATAATTGAGTGTCATTGACTGCATCGCCATTAACCCCTTTTGAACGTGGTTGATTGTAGACATTGTGAGACATTGCATTTTATGTAATAACTTAAAAAAGACGGATATTTAGTTATTCATACATGATTTTTCGGTTAGGCCACGTAATGCTCTAACAACATTGGTGTTGTTAAGACTTTCACCACCCAATGCAGCCAACAATATTAACTGCAAGGGTTTAACTACGTGACACTTATTATTACTGCAGCTCACTGACAAGTTGAATAACATGCCTAAAAAACTAATATAGCGATTTTCTTGCAGTTAATTTTGTTGTTAATATTTTGATGAAACATTGCAATGTATTTTTTTATTTAAAGCTTTCGTGACTGCAGGGATTCATATTCTTGGTTCTTTCGGTAAAGTCACGTAGAAGGGAGATAATAAAATAATATAAATATAAAACAATATATTGGTTCTTTCGGTAAAGTCACGTAGAAGGGATATAATAAAACAATATAAATATATTGTTTTATATATTGCAATGTATGTATGCATTTTGAACTTATTTCACACCATACATGCTAATTGGAGGTGTACGACATGAAACAAATATGTGGATTTTTTTTTATTAAGATGTTGTTAGAAGTCAATCGTAACATTTGTACCAGTTATTGGATCTCTAGGTCTCCCCATAAATATAAATGAAAATAAATCTCTGGATTTTTTCTACACTGCTTTTGTCAGTGGCTGGCTATGAAACAAATAAACGATGTTGCCCACTCGTAGGAAATTGCAACAATTCTGTTATATTACTCTGATGAGCACGGTTGGCTGCGTACGGTGCGAAAGAAGTTCAACACACATACATATACGTAATAATCCGCGTGTTGTTTTCTGGGATGGAAAAATCGCACAACCTGGAAAACGATGCTCAGATTACAAGTGGATGTATAAATACGTGATAAACAAGGAGTTGTTGATATTGGAAAAGAAACCAAACACACAAAAGTGCAGCGTGCCTGGCCAGCTTCGGATTCCTGCCGTTCTCATAATTCATAATGCATGGTTTAGTTCACTTCTCTGAATCTTAGGCATTCCCAGTGAATCGTAGGATTCCTAACCATGGCCTATCTTGGCTTAACAACTCGTGAACATATTAATGCCTTTCAAACCCTCGCCAGTGGTGAAAACATTATTTTTAACTGTCACTTAATGTCTTTGGAATTGCTTTTTTGTGTTTAGTTTGTTATCCTTCCCCCACACCTCCGATTATCACGGTTGGCTACGTACAGTGTGAAAGAAATTCAACATCCATACTATAAGGATAACAGAAGGGATCTGGAGTGAACACAGAAAAACACCCAATGATTGACTGCATGTTTGTGACACATCCAAGGTCCTCGGTTGGCCACCATGCGGTGCTTCGCTGTTGTACCAACACCGGTCTCTTGTGTGTTGCAGCCCAGTGTGAGGTGGAGGAGGTGGCCTGCCTGAACCACCAGTGTGTCCCGCAGAGGGCCTGGTGTGACGGCGAGAGACACTGTGCAGACGGATCTGACGAATGGGACTGTGGTGGGTATCAACGTTGTGTCCTAAGGAGCTGTGGCATGGGCAGCATGGTTGCGTGGGTCACATGGACCACATGAATCCCATTTGTTAAGCCAATTACTTTTACTGTAATGGTGGTGTTTCGGGGCCAATGAACTTATCATGTGAGCGTGTATCATGTATCATCTGAGCTACCATGTCTTTTGAGGTGTGCACAGTAAGACAGTGGTTTCTGTTTTTGAAACTATCCAAACGCAACTCCCCTGTGAGGTTTTTAACTTTAGAAAAAAATCTGGCATAGCTTCTGTCGTTAGACCTAATCTTGAAGTCTCTCCTTGGATGCCGATGCCTTGGTCTATTCCAGGCAGCAATCTTAAAGGAGCTCTACTGACAGAAATGTGCAGGAGCTTTGTAGTCTGATGCGATGTTTTAAATTGCATGGTTTGTACACTGGGGCTTGATACATTTATTATAGAGTGCAATTGTCTGCCAACTTTTGGTAAAAAATGGCCAAATATGCAGAAAATATCAATTTAGCCATTTCAGTCTGTCAAACAACAGTCGCAACATGCAAGGGGACACCCTTAGTAAGTGCTATTAACAATACATCGCTGATGATGAAGCAAATTAATACCCATAAAAATATTATTTTCTTCTAAAGGCTTTGTGGGGAAACCTCAGGCATTTTTGCATAAATAAGGTAAGCGGTAACACATTCTCATGACACCAGACTTTATATAATAAATGAGATATTTTGACCGCAGCAGGCTATGCGAGTTGTGTTTACATAACTCCACCTTGCGCTCCTCCTCCCCTTGATGGGCGCCTCTACTCAAGGCCTTCTACACGTGGTGAGAAAATTCCAAACCAATGATAAATATCATCTTGTTGGAGTCAGAATGATCTCTAGTCACAAGTTGGTTCCCCAATGCACGGGCCCCCAACTTGTTTTCATGAGTATTAATATTCCCTGCTGCCCTGTACATACACATTCATTGATATTCATTGATGAGCTCGCAGTGAGATATAGTTTCTTAAAAATGCACCGAGTCCTGAATTAGTATAATATACAGGCAGTCCTCGGGTTACCAACACAATTCGTTCCTGAGACATGTACGCAAGTCGAACGGTTCGTAAGCCGGAACACAATAATGCACTATTTAAATTCCCATACGGTCAGTGTAACACTATAAAACAAATAAAATAAAAGTAAAAACTTTTATTTTCACTTACCTTGGGTCCTGATACTGGCTTGTACTGTCGTCGGAAGGGGGCAATGAGTCATCACAATTGCACACACACGGGGCATGCGCACACACACACAGACACACATCCCAATGACAACGATCCTCCGTGTAGCCTTCACCAGGCTGTTGGGGCCAAGTTATGTTTGCGAGTAGCGCCTATGAGGGCCGGCACGATACACGAGGGGGGTCAGTGGCCAGGGCCACGCCTGGCCGCCTTTTTTTTACACGCTTTTATTTAACTCACTCTGTTGTCGTATCCTCAAATCTTGTTACTCAATTTTAACCCACTTCCCAATGTGGTATCGACTGCAAACTTGGTATACTTATGTCATACTGATGACAATACTATATTCTATCATTAAAAATAAAAACACATTTTTAAACCATCTTTTTAATATTATGTTTCGGCTTGGGTCTAATTGTCAACGCTCAACTCACGTTGGCTGTAAATCACATTATGGCAAGCCTTTTGGGCCACTTCCTGGAGTCGTGGAATTATGCCATTACCAGTACGGTACATTTCATCAAAGCGTGTTTTTAAAAAAGTATTTCTAAATATTACTTTGACTCCCCAGTGGTGATGTTTACACACGACACCAGGTACTACTGTTGGCCGTGAGCAAGAATCGAACTCGGGTTTCGTAGCTAACCGCGACACTACCGCTCCCCACACACACATCCATTGACTCCTCGCTCGAGGCCGACTCATTACATCTCGCGTGGGATCGCTCCTCTAAACAAAATAGTTCCGCGGTTCAGTTTGCAAGTTTGCGTTTTAAGTATTTTTTTTCTATTTCATGAAAGCTGGTTCGTTATTACGGTCGTTTGTAAGTTGGTCGTTCGTAAGTCGAGGACTGCCTGTGATTGCATTGTCCAAATTATAATTCTGCTGTCCAATGTATCGGCAACTCATACAATGTTCAATGGTTGGTAAAATTATTTTAGCTCAATTTGAGTCGCAAGTGGGCTAATACAAACCTAGCTGCTGCTTGCCCTCCCAGCGCTTGTAAACATGGTACCAGTTGCTCACTTCAGACTAATTTAAGCTGTTAGACAGGACCGCACTGCCTACAGAGACCAATTAACATTCGTAAAAGCTGACGTCCTCGTAGGCTATATGGTATTTTAAACTTGTGCAATATGTCATAAACTAGATGCCACGCCACCCCGTCCATCAACACGACGATCACGTGGGACAATGGGATGTCGACTATTTCTCATTCGCGTGACCAATTTTGGATAAGGTTTTTTTCCATGGACTTTCTGTTGTCAGCACTTTCTACGAATATAGCAATGCCATAAATACGGTGCAATGCCACAAATAAGGGGCATTTCTGTGTTTTTTTTTACGATTGGTACATCACATTTACTGTGGGTGGCTCTGTCACAACAATCTGGGGAGCGCGCGCTCAAATCCAAAGCTGCTGCGCAAGCGGCGTACATCACTGCGCAATAGTTTTTCATGCGGAAAGCGATGAAAATGATTTCTGCCTTGGCCAGCGTGCACATTAGCTGCTACGCCGATTAATAAACCACATTAGCGTGCCTGAGCCCCCTTGTGGCACGGTACTGATGGATTGCGTATGTATTGTTTGTCACCGTTCCATTACTGCAGCAACAGTAAACACTGGCTGGTGCCAATACACTGATTGAACAATATCACGTTTGTTTAACGGCAGAAACGATTACCAAGCGCTGCATTCATTGTTGATGAACGTGTTGTTTGTAAACGCCTAATTGCCCATGGTTCAGGCATGTGGTGGAGAGATTTGAGCATATGGCTTGCAATGGGAAGATTGATAATTTAAATCCCACTGGAGGTCAATTAATTATTTTCGGGTCAACACAACGATTTTCATTTTGTGGGACGTTCAAGCTGGCTGCCCGGTCGACAGTCTCGCCCCCATCCTAGGAATCTTTCCAACACCAGCATCACTCATTGGGCCATTAACAGAAGATGATTACCACCCCGTGCTTGTTAGTGTAATACACAATAATAAAACTCCGTTTAACACGGACGTTTATGCGAACGTATCTCAAGACGCCGTAGATACTGTGGGGATGTGTACATGACATGCATTGAGGGACACCTTTGCCAGTGCCGGGGTTTGTGAGAGGAAGACTGTCCTCGTATGGGATCACGGAAGCTGCCACTTGAGAAGTGAGAGTGGAACCAGAAGAGACGGGTGCCGGAATACCTATACAAGTTGTCTGTGGATGTGTAAACCAACAGTGGGGGGAAAACTTATCAGGAAAATAAAAAAAGTTTTAACTCATGCAATCTGTGATGTTTCGAACAGTGGGGATGTCGGACCACAACGCAGAGGTGACGCCTGGTCCCCGGAGCGCGCTGCTCGTCCACAGACACGCACAGTCGCGCGGGGTCTGCGCGGACGGGTGGAGTGTGGCGCTCAGCCACTTGGCCTGCGCTCAGATGGGTTTCTGGTGAGAGTGGAACACTTGGCGTGACGGCCCTTGGTGACTCGGCAACACCGATTCACACGCACACCCACACACAAAGAGAAATATCATCCTTGTAGTCTTTAACAGAATATTGGAGCAAGTACTGTTTGCAAGTAGCACCCATGAAGGTTGGAACAGCACACGAGGGGGTGGGTGGCCAGCGCCACGCCTGGCCGCCTTTGTCTCCCTAAGTGGCGATGTTTACACATCGCACCAGTCACTCATTTGAGGCTGAGTCGACCTAGAGGAGGAAGGCCTAGGACCGGTTTAGATAATCGTCACCAGTGTTGGTGGCCGTGAGCGGGAATCGAACTCGCCGGGTTCGTAGCGCAGCGCGCTAACCACTATACTATCGCTCCCCACACACACAAAGACAAATATCCACCATATTGGTGCAATGCTGTTAGCGAGTAGCACCTCCACACACATACACATCCAGACGTAAAAAAAAATCGCTGAACACAAATGACACGCAGCTCGGTCTTTCGGCGTAGGCTGACTGGCGAGCGGGAAAATTCAAGCAACATCAAAACTGGGCGGGGCAGAGCCACATGTGGCCCGGCAGTCTGTTGTACACAGCGACAACAACACAGAGACTTTACATAGACTGGTAAATGGCTGATTGTATAGGCATCTAAGCCGTTGACATTCAGTACGTGGACTATATAGGTTTTAAAGAGTATATTTCAGTAGTAATTCATTGTCGGGTCATATCCTGCTTTGACATGTTTTCATGAATGTTTTCAGCTTAAATTTATTAATTTGTTTGAGAACGCACAATGCGACGACTTCAACATTGTCTCCATGAGATTTGGTGATCCTTAAAATAAATGCTCTCTTTACTCAGAATTCACCCTTTGTTCGATCACCCCTCTTCCATATAAATATATAACCAGGTAAAATGTAACTGTGCACAAGCAGATACAATTATTTAAACCTTTTCGTGAAAGCTCTTGGGCGTAAATATATTCCAATGTTAAATTCAACATTCACATGTGATTCACACTCTACTATCATTTAAAACATGTGCACGGTGTATTTTTTGCAAATCCTGCTGCAGTGAACTGCACAAAACAGGTTCTGCCTGGCAAGTCTGAGCGTGGGGCTGAAGAGTGACATAGCTGTCAGTGTAGTAGAATATTACAATTGACAAAGCCTCTTTCCCTGTCCCTCTGAAACTGGTGCAGTGTGTATTGTCTACCACATATGTTACGGGCTCTAAATAAAATCACGTTTGATCCATAGCTGCCAGTTCTAAATATAATTCTGTAGACACATCATCATTGTGACTGTGCTGGTCAACTAGATTGTATTGTGCAAAATTTAAAGTTGAAAGCTCTAAGCACGTAACACTAAGTATAGTTGACGTAGCGTATGAAGTGCAGCTGTCTTGTGGAAATAACCATGTGGGGAAAATGTGACGTTTTTGTTCAGCATTTTCTTCCTACACAATATTCTACACTTTGCTGGACCGCAGCCAACACTCGTGTCAGAAATGTGCAAAGTGCAAGCCTGTTAATGCTGGCACAGCTGAACAGCATGGAGAGTTGTAACTTACATTACAAGAGGAAACTGCTAAAGTAAGCCATGCACTGTAGCTATTAAGACCCTAAACCATTATTTATGAGGGCAGACCAATGTATGTGGATCACATAGCCCAAATACCAAATAATAATTATAATAATAAAAATCTTCATTCAAATGCCCTCAAAATTACCAAAAAATATAATTATTATGATTGTCAAGCTATGGACATATATCTTGTGAATCCGATAACACGATAAGTTGTGATGTTTGATATCTCAAATAGCATTGATTGGTGTTTTGTTGCTGTTGTTCTGTTGCCGTTGTTGTTGTTGTCCAGGGGCGAGGCAGACACCCACTTTCTTCAAAGGGCAGTGAGGAAGAAATTCTTGCCTCCTCTGCACCTGACACCTGGATGGCATCAGACAAACACCAGCACCGTTCAGGCCGCCCTCGCAGAGGGGTGAGTATTTGCTGATGCAGCCCCTCCCCACGCACGGGCGTGAAGGCAAGGTGACCCCACATTCGTTTCCAAACCAACCCGTGCCATATCGCTTTAAACGTATCACCGTGCCTCTGGTTGCCTAACTTGCTCACACACCTGGTTGCAGGCAGACAAAAAAATTAATAGCAGCCAAATACTCTGAACGCATGTTTTTAAATGTGGAGGGAAAAACCGGAGGACCCGGAGAAAAATTCACGCGACCACGGCGAGAACATGCAAACTCCAAATATACAGGCGTCAGGGTTGGTTTCGATCCCACGACTTAATGTGTACCAGGCGAGGTAGTTAACATCTCGCATGCAGTAAAAGTGTCACCATCCCAAAATGAGCAATTGGTCATTCCTATCTCCACTGCCGACCCTGAACCATTGGTGAAAATTGCATATGCAATGGAGAGGAACACATCTTTCCACAGCGTACACTCCCACAGATAAATAGCAAATGACAAACGGCACGTACTAAGATGTGTTCATATTGCAGAGGGACAATTTTCCGGTGGTTGCTCTGGGGCTCAAAATGCAGGTGCTCCACTCACCTGCTGTGTAAGCTTCCATCACTCGATGCAGACACTCGCATATTCACACATCTCGTCCTGTGTATACCGCTGTATATTTATAAATAATAAGAATAAAACATTGTTGCTGTGAAGAATTCTATATTTGTGAGAAAGATCATTGCCACTTGAAATCAGGCAATCGGAATCGGTAGATATATTCAAATCTGCTTTGAAAACCCATCTCTTTACTGTGGCCTTCCCTCTTTAGTTTGGAGGCTGCCCTGGTTCTCTTTTTGTTCCCTGCTTTTCATGCATTGTGCATTGGGATCCTAGGATTTATGTCAGAATCAGAATCTTTATTCATGCTGGAGGAATCCGATGAGCTATGAAGCTCTTTTTTCACAGATGTCCAGGAGATGTCAATTTAATGGGCCACATCCTGCCGACGGGACTCACAAAGTAAAAACTGGCCCAGTTTTTATTTTATTTTAATAAAAGTTGCTGGATAACATTGGTTTGGAAGGCCTTCTGGATGATGGACCTTATCCACTATTTTGTTTTATTATGTCTTTTTTATTTCAATTGCCACCTTTTCTCTCCCTAGGATTCCATGTGACAGCGAGAGCATAGTGTCTGTTATCTGCCACAGAAATGGTGAGTTTAAAAATGTAATCATGTACATGTAGGCACTGTTTTACTCTTAATATTTCATGTGCAATAGAAATGCTCGACTCTTGGTGCTTATGGACGGCTTGTGGGGATGCTGTGAACTCACTCGTAAAAAATACTGCGTTGCTCCGAACTTTTTGTGGAACCATTAAAATAATGGCCACATCATTAACCTTCTTGTTCGGTTAACAACCTGTGGATTCTACATTGTACTATTCGTTATGCACGCCAGTGGCTACACGACTGCAATCTCATCTTCGTTGCGAGACAAATTGTCACAACGTGCTGAGAGTCAAGCACACGTGACAACGCATCGGTTTGTCAACTGCTGGCTCTCGCCACTGCTGTCAGAAAGGTCCACCGTGAAGGGAGCTCCAGGGAGCACCCTTCCGAGGGTGTTTGGGCCTACTCTTCCACACTGGCCAAAATCTCGATTTAAAGCTTTCGTGACTGCAGGGATTCATCTTCTTGGTTCTTTCGGTAAAGTCACGTAGAAGGGAAGTAATAAAATAATAAAAATAAAACATAATAAAATAAAATAATTCTCACGACGTTTCGGCTAAAACGCAAGCAGCCGTCTTCAGGTGAAGAATGAGACACTACCAAGCTAGGAGCTTATATATAAGCTGGGTTGGAGGTGGAAGAGCGCCTTAACAGAAAGAATGTGCATATGAAGAGGAATTTAGCATATTCATGGGAAATGCGTAGGAGGTGGGCGGGGGGGGTTTCAAAGTCATATTATGCCCATGCATTATGCAGGATCAGCAGCACCAAGGGGGGGTGCAGGGAGTAGCATTAACAAAGGAAAGGAATGTTAATGATATGTAGCTGCAGTTACTAAACAACCACGTAGAAAACTAAAGTATAAACTACATAAAAAACTAAAGTATAAACTGCATAGCACCATCAGTATACTTACTATACTCTACAATAAGCTGAGTTACTAACAGCAAGTAATACATTACACTTCTACGTCGTAAAAATTATATAATATGCTTCCATCTAAACTTTATTCTCTTACATCACACGAGCATATACCGTACTATATACTGCCATAGATAAACCCAACATTAAATTATATACTGTATTGCTATTAACCGCCCTATACCTTATACATTTTAATATAACACTATGTATTATTCTACCCACCCTAATGTGTATCGAAATGGTTTATTACGTCCTTCCAATGATTGCTAAGCCAGAATCCATCTTCTCGGTTAAAATTGTCTCTGTGTTTGTATATGTGGATCGCCTCATGAACGAATCTCTCATGATAGCCAGATGGCTTGCAGAGAACCTCTGTCTTGGAGAAGTCAATGTCATGTGAGCCCACTGAGTTGTAACAGTGATCTGCCACGGCTGAGGTGTTTGTCCTACCGTGTTTCAGGTCAGCTTTATGTTCACGGATACGTGGTTGTTTAGTAACTGCAGCTACATATCATTAACATTCCTTTCCTTTGTTAATGCTACTCCCTGCACCCCCCCCTTGGTGCTGCTGATCCTGTATAATGCATGGGCATAATATGACTATGAAACCCCCCCGCCCACCTCCTACGCATTTCCCATGAATATGCTAAATTCCTCTTCATATGCACATTCTTTCTGTTAAGGCGCTCTTCCACCTCCAACCCAGCTTATATATAAGTTCCTAGCTTGGTAGTGTCTCATTTTTCACCTGAAGACGGCTGCTTGCGTTGTAGCCGAAACGTCGTGAGAATTATTTCATTTTATTATGTTTTATTTTTATTATTTTATTACTTCCCTTCTACGTGATTTTACCGAAAGAACCAAGAAGATGGCCAAAATCTCTTTGAATAATTTAGAGTACCAACACTTTACCCCACCGCATGTGGTCTGCCGAGGGATGGAGGAGCGGTCGATTAAAGAAACTTGCCCCATTGTTTTGAACCAGCGATGTCTACATTGCAAGTACAGGGTGCTTCGCAGCAGTGGCTTTTTTGGCCGGCCATCGAACAAAGGCTGTCACCACATCGCGCGCTTTCAGATGCACTTCTGCAGCCGTCTGAAACGCTCTTCCTTCCAAAATTCGGAAGCCACTGGAGCTATGCACTTTTAAATCTAGATTGAAAACTCACTTTTTTAGAACTTATTTTTGTTTTTAAGTTTGTTGTCCTTCCTGCCCGCACCTCCGATTAGCACGGTTGGCTGCGTTTGGTGCGAAAGAAGTTCAACATACATACATATTAGAGGTTTTTTTTAGGTTAGATCACATAACTATAAATATATCATTAAACCCGCCACCACTCGACACAGCCAATTAATAAGGGTTGTCACACAGTGGCGGCTCCTGCAAAATCTCTCAGGGGGGGCAAATGTCTGGATGATTGATAAGGATAAGGTCCACCCATGCAATGGATAAATTAACAGCTTAAGCATGTAAAGGCAACTTCACTTCTTTAATATTAATGAAAAATAAAGTGACTCTTACAATACATCTTGTTTGTTTCTATCTCACTATTATTACAATCCACTCAGTTTCTTTTATTAAAGATTCCACTAGGTGGCGACAAATAATATTGTTGACTGAAACGTGCTTACCTATGATGACGTAAGCACGTTAGTGCGAGCCCTCCCGGAAGCCATAGAGAATGCATTGCAGCGCCCGCCGTTCGAAAAAAAACATCTTTGAATGTAAGTCTATGGGAACACTCTGGGCGATTCTCAGCCAGAGTGAAATCGCCCAAAAAGAGGCGGTACTCCACAGAATGTGACATGACGCTGATTGGACTATATCCAGAGGCACAGTAACGGCTGAGATTGGTGGTGCGTCGCCCAATCGCCCTAATGAAGAAACCGCCCCTGTTGTCACATCAACAGAACATGCCAATTCGTTACTAGTACAGCACACCGGTGTGTTGAAGAGTAAATCCACAACACTTACAAGGCCAGTAATTACAACTAGCCTCATCTGGCGACAGCCATATTTGTGAAGAAATCCTCCTGTTTCATTCTTTAATAGAGGGGTTATTGTAAACCTCTCAGATGCGAAGGCCAGAGGGGGCTGGGGGGGCGGGGTTAAATGTGAATGTTGTGGATTTACTCTCCAACACACCGGTGTGCTGTACTAGTAACGAATTGGCACGTTCTGTTTTGCGCGATAAACCTTACTAATTGTCTGTGTCAGGTGTGGCGGGTTTAACAACACATCTATATTTACGTGATCTAACTCAAAAAAACGTCGTATGGATAATTTTGGGGTCGTGAAAGCCTACGTGTTAAACATACATACATACCTAGAGGTGGTTTTGAACATTAACACACTTATTTAATTCAGCTTGCAATTCAGTTTCTTGAAAAAATTGGTCAATATCTGCCTAAAAACGTTATTGTTAAAAAGGCCTGTAGTTCTGAGTTTACTACATACTCAACTTAAATCTGAGTACACTATTCCCATTTGTGCAATGTGAGGTATGAGTGATGCTGAATTAGTGAAGCTTACTTCACACTTGTTTGCTATTTGCCACACGCATACATCTTGTCCTCACAGGGGTTCTTCACCAATTACAAAATGCTTTCTGCCCACATCTATCCATCCCCGGACGCAGGGGAGCAACGGGGCTATGCAAGATGCGACTGTGGGCCCCCCTCCTTTCTCCCAACTCACTTTTAATGAAATAGCCACGGTTGTTTTTCATCCATATACATTAACTAGCAGTAGTACCCGGTGTTGCCCGGGTGAAAAATATATTTCTTAATAACCTTACATATATACACACCCTCACCACTCACCGTCACCATTCACCCTCACCACTCTCCCTCACCACTCTCCCTCACCACTCATCCTCACCAATGACACGCTCACCAATCACCACTCACCACTCACCCTCAACACTCACCCTCAGCACTCACCACTCACCCTCACCATTCACCCTCACCACTTTCCCTCACCACTCTCCCTCACGACTCATCCTCACCAATCACACCCTCACCACTCACCATTCACCCTCAACACTCACCCTCACCACTCACCCTCACCACTCACCCTCACCACTCAACCTCCCCTCACCACTCACTAATCACCACTCACAATCGCCACTCACAACCGCCCTCACCATTATATTTTTGCCCCAGTCAACGCCGGATATTTCCCATTCGTAGCAATTTATATCAACTCTATAAGCAACTTATATTAAACAGGAAGCGCGATCCTAAAGTAATTTACAACCTTCGATTAGTCCTTTGTGCGATTCAAAGAATCGATTCCTGGCATGTTGGGGGTTTACATTTTGAATGATAGAGTTTCATTTTCATTGTTATTTTATTTGTTATTTTTTCAGGAGTTTTTAATTACATTTTTGCCCCGGTCAACGCCGGATATTTCCCGTTCGTAGCAGTTTATATCGACTTTAAGCAACTTATAGTAAACGGGAATCGTCCGAATCTAAAGGAATCTACAACCTTCGATTCCTTTGCGCGATTCAGAGAATCGATTCTTGGCGCGTCAGGTTTAAAAGTAATTACACAGTTGTTTTTTCATTGGTATGTAATGTTTGAAAGTTTTCATAAGATTTTAAATGTATTTTCCCCCCGGGCAACGCTGGGTATATCGAGTTTATACCACAAATGCGTGCGCATATTTTTAACGGGAATTAAAAATGGCGTCCACCCGGCAGCGAATGCGTCGCTACCCGTTGCCAGGGGCAACCGCCGTCCAATGAAACTGCGTATGGTCCGGCGACACACAGACACACACACACAGACAGACAGACAGATTTGCGATTTTATATATATAGATATGTAGACTATAACGAAATACAGTATTATTGTTCTCATATTTTTTGTTAATTTTCTTCACGTTTATTTTACTTGTTTACCTGTTGATTCGGGGGCCCCGTTGTGTCCGACTGGAGTTCCCGCTATGCGTCGCATAAACGCTGCCACACATACCCCATTAGTTGCGCTCCTGCCCGGGATGTGCGCGCAGACTGTGGCCGGCGCTCAACGTCGTCGCCGCGACGCATGAGCAAGAGAATCCTGGGCGGCCGAGCGAGCCGCGAGGGGCGCTGGCCATGGCAAGGCTCGCTGCGCACCGCGCTGAGGCCCCACTCCTGCGGCTGCACTCTCATCCACCGCAGATGGGCGCTCACGGGGGCACACTGCTTCACGCGGTGAGGGGGTTCGCGGACACACATTCGCCCGCGGGGTTACACTGGTGATGGAAGATCTGTGACGCTGAGCGTGCCCCTGGGAGACGGACGTCAAAGCAATGGCTGGTTCGCCGCTTCTTATCGCGCATTGATGAGTCATGCGACGAGAGGATGACTGGGTGACACGTCGCGGGGGTGCCATGCGGATGTTCCTGTCTTGCCCACAGTATATCTGCGAAGCTGATAATCAAACAAGCAGATACTGATGGGGTTTCATTCCCAAAGTGAGCTTACGCACTGCTTATACTACAGCTCTGCGGTCGGCTTCGTATGGAAATTCGTGAGTCCATGTGCAGGTCTGAGAGCTGAAGCACAGCCTCAGGGGAAGCCATATTCAGTGCCTTCACTTACTGTCTGAGGAACGCAATGGTTCACAACGTAAAGTCAAGAGGGCTCAGCATGTAAGAGTTTGGTGTGATGCCCATTTCACTGAATAATCATAATAATTTAGATTTCCAAACTGCGTTACACCCAGAGGTCACGGTATGCTGATAGTGGCCAGTCTCTCTATAGGAGGACGATTTTTTGTTACATTTTATTTACATCTGTGTTAGAGCACTGGATCTGCAAATTAGAATAGAACAGTACGAGTTAGTATTTCACTCGGGCCATCATCCCCGAATAATACGAGTACCACTTTGTTGGAGGTGAACATCGATTGTCTTCTGGAGAGGCTGGTCCCTGCTATAGGAATGTGGAATTTCCACCTCTAGTCCAGGGGCCATCGATAGAGATGAGTACCCCTCCATGCTCATTTGAGCAGAGAGATACTTATATTCGCTTGACACACACACTCGGTTCAGCAGATTGTCATCTTAGTCCTCTTCTTTTGTTATGACGGGGAGTTTTTCAGTGGAGCTGGTCTGCCCTGTCCCTCTCCTCCTGTCGTGAATCCTTGCAAGCGGGACAGCTTGGCGAAACAGACGACAATAGCAACAATCAAAATTATTAAGTTCGGAGACGATGACTAGAGACCCTGCGTTGTGTTCTGTCCTCTGGAGAAGTGGGCGACTCCACAACAGCTGAGCACCAGGGGTTTGCGAAACGGCAAAACTTTATTTCAAAGTGTTCTTCAGTAGGGCAAATTGCATATCTGAAATAGTGATCAGAAACACCCTCCACGTCACAACACCGCTTCTCAATTCCTCAGCACAAAGTCCACCCAAATATAAATTGGGGGCGTGACTCGTACTCTACTCGTGTATTGTCGCACTTGGGGTCCAATCCTTGATCACCATCGCCTTTTCTTATAATAACCAGCAGAGTGCTCAATCATACGTGTGATTCGTCACAGGCGAGCTCACACCGACTACATCAGCAGAGTTCATATTTTTTTTATGTTGAGGTTGGTGGGCCTGTCAATGAATGGCTTTCGCAGTAGACTGCTGAATAACATAAATTTTGCTAGCAAGTGATTGAAACAGCGTAGTGGCATAACTATGCAGTTCATGGTTTGAGATTAATATCTAACTATTCAAACTATTTGTATTTTACCAGATAAGACCTACTGAGCTATACAGCTATTTTTTTCAGAAGCGACCAGGCCCCAAATGATCGGACAAATAAGTGACATCATGTGGACATTTTTAGTAGCCGAATACTCTAAACGCATGTTTCTAAACGTGGAGTTAAAAACCTGAGGACCCGGAGAAAAATCCACGCAACCACGGGGAGAACATCCAAACTCCAAATATACTGGCGTCAGGGTCGGGATCGAACCCACGACCTCCTGTATACTTGGCGAGGTAGTTAACATAAGATTGGTGACTGCAGTCACACTGAGAAATAATCTTAATTGTCCGTTGGTGGAGGAGCAAATAGCTGCATCTGCCACGCAATGTTCAGATGTAGCTCAATACAGAGCATTGTTTGCTGGGTAAGTTTAAACCAGAAGGACACTGGCATTCACTGAGCCTCAGGATTGAACACGAGCCCTTAGAGAGCGTGCGCGAAATCTCAAGGTGGATCGCGGTACTTTCGTGTGGCCCACCTTCAGCTTCTGAAGCAGTTCTCCGCCCTTGTTAGGCAACATGACCCGGAGGCCTGGACGGCCGTGTTTGGGGTGAACAACCTGGGGCACCTGTCGGCATTCCGGCAGGAGAGGAAAGTGCGGCGCATCATCCGCCACGAGCGCTTCAGCGCACGCACCCTGGACTACGACGTGGCGCTCGTGGAGCTGCGGGAGGAGGTGTGGGAGAGCCCCCACGTGCAGCCCGCCTGCCTCCCGCACAGGGGTGTCGGCGTGCCAGATGACACCTACTGCGTCATCACGGGCTGGGGAGTCACCAGCGCCAAGGGTGAGCACGGGGGACGCAGCTCAGCATTTCTCGCAGGCAGCTCGTCCACAAAGTTGCGCTGAGAAGGTGCTGGTGTTGGTGGTGCCAGGAATTCTCCTTGAACCGCTGCAGTCGTCGGGGGTGAGGGTACACATATAATCAATTTAATCATCATCATCCATAATCCATCAATGGTTAGGTGAGGGCATTCCCTAGCTATCCACCGGCTCTTTCCTTTAACCAAGGACTTCAACAATTCTGGTTCAATAACCTTGCACAGACAAACTTCACCACTCATTTAATTCAATCACATAATGTTCCGATATTAGGAAACCACTGGAGCTAATTTTCAATCTCGATTTTAAAGTCATTCCTTGTGACTGCTTGTTGTATCTAGTTTGTTGTCCTTCCCCCACACCTCCGATGAGCACGGTGGGCTACGTATGGTGCGAAATAAGTTCAACACATACATACACACATACGTGCTGTTCTCCAGAGAGTTACACGATTCTGACCCCGGATGAGCGCGTACACATGTGCGTCACATGGCATTGCGCAAGATGGCATCGCGTTCTTCAGGAGCTGATATGCCAATGTCGAGTTCCGCTCGCCATGGCAGGGCATTAGGAGAGAGTACGTGTAGCTTTGCTACTCACACCTCTGTTTGAACGAGCGCAGACCTATAATGTGCTACCACTACAGTAATGCTACCACATTGGACTTACAATGCACAGGTCGTCCGTTTGATGTGACCTCACAAAACGGCAGTCGAAACGACGAGGCAAGTTTCTTAAATCCCCAGCCTCTTGCGTCGTGTATATTAAGAGGTGTGCA
Source organism: Lampetra planeri (assembly GCF_965212315.1). NCBI lineage: Eukaryota > Metazoa > Chordata > Hyperoartia > Petromyzontiformes > Petromyzontidae > Lampetra > Lampetra planeri. The sequence goes on along the minus strand of NC_136125.1, from coordinate 2,436,568 downwards.
TATACACGGGCTTTCCCAGGTATTGTTACTTCTTTCTTTCAATAAACAGATATGCTCACAAGAGGAAACTAGTTTTTAACAACTTGAGCAGGATACTCCTACAAAAGAATCTTGAGACTCGGCGACTATTTTCTACATAAAATTTCAAATAATTGTACAAAAAAATGCAACGTTATAGATACCAGTCTGCAGACAGTGACTACATTCTGAAGAGTTGTATCCCAACGGGCTCCTACCTGGTTAAGTAATGGGGGCATTTCATTGAATGCCTCATCGGCTGCCAACAGATGCCACTGCTGTAAAATAATGCAAAGGATCTCTCGTGACTGTGAAATCCTGCCGTGGTGCGTGCGCCTGCTTCTGCTCTAGTTGTCCCGTCTAAGCTGCAGGAGGGCGAGGTGAGGATCATCTCACCCAGCGCCTGCCAGGGCTTCTTCCCCCTGCGCCCGCTCACGCCGCGTATGCTGTGCGCCGGCTACGAGGCAGGCTCCGTCGACTCCTGCATGGTGAGACGACGGCGCTTCCGGACAACCGCTGTGCATGCACCCGCAAGACAGGCGCGGGCAGCTCTGCGGCTGAGGAATTTTCCTGAGCGATGCACAGCTCACGGTCGGGCAGGTCATGAGACAAGTATTGTATGTTGAACTTCTTTCGCACCATACGTAGGCAACCATGCTAATCGGAGGTGCGGGGGAAGGACACAAAACTAAACAAAAAAAGCAGTTCGAAAGAAATGAGTTTGCAATCTGGATTTAAACGGTGCATAGCTCCTAAAATCGGAAGGAAGAGCATTCCAGAGGGCCGCAGAAGTGCATCTGAAAGCACGCAATGTAGTAACTGTCTTTGTTCGATGGCCAACCAAAAGCTGCTGCGAGGATGACTGGAGTTCGTGTGATGATTTATAGTCCTTGACGAGATCAGCAAGGTATTGTAGTTAATTTGTGGCGAGCACTTTGTGTTATTCCGTCGACCCAAGGTTACTCTTGCAAATGGGACTCATCCTCATCTCTCGAGTTCTCACCTGGATAAACAAAGTAAACTTGAGCTTGAAACCATTCATCATTGAGGCGGTTTAGCCAGATGCATGAGTCAGGAGCAGCAGAGTGGTGCATCGCCGTATGATCAGTCCTCCTTCGTATTTGTGAATCGGGCATTGCTTCGTCGTTATATGTTCCACGGTCTAGTCTGGGTAAACAGTCGCACGCTGACGGGAGAGATTTAACTTTCCACTTTCCGCTTCAAGTATCCGCATCTGCTCCCGCCGCCGGTGTGACTTTGTGTGGCTGTTGCTGTGGCAGGGTGACAGCGGGGGCCCACTGGTGTGCGAGGAGACCGACCGGCGCTGGACGCTGTACGGCCTCACCTCGTGGGGCTCCGTGTGCTCCTCCAAGTCGGTGGGACCGGGCGTCTACACCAACGTGACGCAGCTCCTGGGCTGGATCGAGAGGCACATCTTCCTGCACACTTTCTTTTAAACAAAAAAAAAACGACAGCTGATCCTAGGAGGAGAATGGCCGTTGTGGGCCTCAAGTTTTTATTTTATTTCGCTCGTTATATTCGTCATCCCCCCCCCCGCCACCTTGGTTAGAGAAGGAACCCGGTTGTTGCACCAAAACTAGCCCCCGTTCAGGGAGGAAGGACTACCCAGAGGGCGCAATCCCTGGACACACAGCAAGCCTTACTCTGGAATGTTCGTGTGCCCTCTGTTATGGCTGTTGATCCGGGTCCGTATGTGTACCGTGATTAATCGGAGGTGCAGGGGAAGGACAACAAACTAAAACACAAAAAACTGTTTGAACGATATGGCTTTTCAATTAAAAAAAATATCTTCTTGGTTCTTTCGGTAAAGTCACGTAGAAGGGAAGTAATAAAATAATAAAAATAAAACATAATAAAACAATTCTCACATGTTTTATTTTTATTATTTTATTACTTCCCTTCTACGTGACTTTACCGAAAGAACCAAGAAGATGAATCCCTGCAGTCACGAAAGCTTTAAATCGAAATAAAAAAAATATATATAAAAAGCAGGTGACGCAGTGTACCGCTGCGGTTAGCTGGACGCGCAGCCGAGTATTTAACGATATTTGATCATTAATAGCCATTTTCGATCTAATGCTGGATGAAAGAGTCCCCATGTCACCTGATGATGACGTATGAATCAACGATGGCACCGAGCCAGACATGGAATGAGATGGTTTATTGTAAGGAATGCGCGTAGAGAAGCTTATATTAAGGTACATAAATACAAACAATGCTCACATAATTGTTGTCATGGCAGCTACCAAATATTGTACGATAATATGTATTTTTTAAACATAAGTAATAGTGTGTTTCCAACCACATTTCAAGATACTGTATATATATATCATTAACAAAATTCCCAACGAATTTTTAGATTTTGGAAAGAATAATTCATGGTGTATTAGTTTTAGCAAAAAATTTGAGAATTTTAAGTCACCGATTTGTGTTGCTTGCTTGCTAGATATGGAGCGTTGCTGAATCTCCAATGAACTCTTGTAAAATATCTTCTCATTGTTGGAATGTGCACATAATACAGGGCCTTTCAATGCGATTAGAATGTACATGCTTAAACGGAGAGATAGCATCCATCCCTTCACGCGTATACATATCATGCGTAGTGTGCTGTTGCCCGCACCAAATAAGTTATATATATGCTCTTATATAATAGTAATGCCCTTTATTTATCCAGGAACACCTCAATATTTCTCAAGGCTTTTTCAGGAGGGCCCCACTTTGGGTGTTTGCTTCACTTGAGGAAAATGGGGTACACCCACGCACAGGCACAAGCGGGCAACACGCTAGAATCCGTACCGCTTGCTCCACGAATTGCTTGCTGTGCTGCCGTAAAGAGGCCAGCGCGTAGCTCGGCGGGTGTGTTGTCCTCTTCACTGGTGGTTTTTTTTTTACAGGAAATGCTCACGTTTATTTTATGTTCGCCCACACTGAGCACGCGCTTCTGAAGCTGTGCGATTTTATGGCGTCACAAAAAGCCACGGAAAAAATTACAAGCGCAAGTGTAAAAATTCAAACAACTTTATTCTACAAAATATATTATTTTTTATTACACATGCAGATTTGGATGCGTAAACCAGTTTTGGATCAACAGTTAACATTCCATAAAATTACTTTAACGCAACAGTGACTGTAAAACCATTTTCCTTGTAAACTTAGTGTTTATAAAGGTCAACAAATCTCCAGTACAGAAAACCCAACATATTGCCAATTTCATTTCATATAAAACCCTTAATATTGTTTAAAAAACTTTGTTTCATTTAAGCACAATATTACACAAACAGTAATCCTTCATTGTAAACATTATTCATAAGCATTCTGAAGCTGCAAATGCACCAGAACTCTTTTGTTTTTTACATTTTACCGCCATTGGCGGTTTCATGAATCACAGTGACAAATATACAAAGAAGTCCTCCAAATAAAATTAATATTTGATATCATGTTGAAATATTGCATAATTTTCTTTAAAACCAACATAACATCGACAACTACCACTCTCGGTACTGCTTTCAAACACGTACAGTATGCTTATCATTTTGTTTAAGCATTTAAAGCATTCATATGGTAACGCACATTTTGGTTTGTATAAAGAACTATAATTATAACAGAGCAGATTATTATAAATAACATGGCTTCAATCGTCCCACAATACGGATGAACATTTTGCATAGGTGTCCTCTTTATAGCCCTTAGAAAACATTACAATTCGGAAAACGCTAAGGCACATCTGTACTATATATTATAAACGATTGTCATATAATCTATGTTACCTGGGCCCTATCCTGACTGGGGATCATCAACCCAAGGAGTCCATAGATGTCCTGCTATAACCGGTAATGTTATGACCAGACACTGGTGTTAAACGCTATCATTTCAATGCTGTCAATTTAAAACCTTTATTAAGGGGAACCACCCATCGATTAAATGTCTGCCAATGGGAAACGAAACTAAAAATATTGTATGTATAAAGCAATGAACTTACCTCATATTGTTGCATACAGAATGTGCAGTAAAACCTCTTGAAGCCGGACTGAGCCATTATTCGAGTTCAGTCGGAAAGGCAGCCCCGAAATAAATCGATAGCTCGGAAACCAAATCTCCTCCAGAGTTACACTCTCGTTTTTGTTCCTTATCCTTTAATAAACATTTTTTTATTTAATTTAAAAGGAATCTTTTTCACAGATCAACAAGTTTTACTTAATTTGTTTGGGAATTTAATATGAAATACCAAGGGTGCGATGTTATCCCAAGTAGACCACGTGGTAGACCCGTGCAACCTGTGCCTCCAGTCATCCACACGCCCTGACAGAGCTCTCCCTGGCTTTTAAACATCTGCATTTATTTAGTTTGCAAATAAACTCAAAACATTCTTGAAGCTCATTCTCAGCCTTCCCAATCCAGCGAACCTCAATCTTCACCATCATCCTCTGCTCGATGGTGGAGGGAAGTTACTAAGACTAACCTGTACATTAGTAACTTTTTAGGTGTTATTTAACTGCGAATATTCAACTGTATACATTCAGTTGATTTTTTATGACGTTATTGAGCGCAATTAAATGTGTTAGGTGTTTTGTGTGAATGTAATGTGCAATATACTATACACTTTTTCAAAATTGCAGCACGTTCCTGACATCCCCATAGCTTGAAATTCCCTCCGCCCAGTCAGACTTGTCGAGGTTCTAGCATCACTGTAAGCAGCTGCTCTAACTATGACGAGTGACAACAAAGACGTAGCTTCGTAAAACATATAGCAATAGACATTAAATTGGTGGGATTTCAAAAATGCAGACAATGTAATGTTGCTGACCAATAAAAAAAAATACACGCAAATGTTAACATATACTGAGTAATTGTCAGGAAAGAATGTCTCAGCTTAGCGTGGAGGTGAGCCCTATGTTGGCCCAAGTCCTCATGCCTACCCTCCTTGCGGGAGAAGCTGTGTCCAAGCCCCATCAATGAGTGGAACCGGGCTAATGGGACAGCCAGTACGTGGCCCTTTGTACAAAATAGAATACACTGCAAGTTAATCCTCATCAGTGATTGTTCGTCTTTCAAATCACATCTTATCAGTTGGAGTGCGATGAGTAAATGTATTCAAGCTCAATACAGATTGGGCGCTAAACACAGTACGTAACTGCAAGTTGGATTATGCTGAAATACACGGGGGGTTAGGGATAAATGAGCCCCATCTCGTCAGGTCTCGGAAGCAAAATGCACGGGTGAGCCTGCCTGGCGAAAAACAGGTGCTGTGGACTGCTGTGGGGGCCACATTGTCAGCAGATGGCAGGGCAACAAAATATTTTGTTGTACCATATTCTACTCCCAACACCTCGGCTCTCCGTCATTTTCCAACTCAACCCGACGAGCGTGGTGAAGTGTCGTCTGATGACCCCCATGGCCTGCACCACATGGAGAGGCCCACATCCAGCAGGTGAATGAAAAAACAGCTGGACATGCACATTGGGTAAATGATTGTGGCCTCTCAATGATATGTGTGTTACTTAGTTCGTGAATTTAATATTAAATACCAAGAGCGAAGGTTATCCCAAGTATGCCACATGTTCGACTCTTGCAACCTGTGCACTGGCAGGAGCACATTCTGAATGCATGTTACCCCACAAAACCTTAGGACGCTGTTTTTGCAGGGAACGGATGAGGTAATTCATCGGAATATCTTTTCAAGATGAAACATTCTGATCCACGCACGTGGAAATCGGATGAGTTAAATAAGTACAGTCACATAGAAAACATTTTAAATTCACGAGACCATTTGTATTAGATTGGTTTTGTGGCTTCCAATGAAAATATTCTTGATTGCATATTGCTTAACCCATGAAAAAAGAAGAAGAAAAAATTGTTTAAAAAAATGTGCCTTGCATGAAGGCACAACGTAGCAAAGAGTTCCATTCTCTTTGCTAAATGTCGACCACTTTGGCCAAACGACATCTGCTTGTAAATTAAGGCCAACGTGTGCATTGCTTACTCAAAGCAGGCATTGCATTTACAATATAAATATTCCTAGCATCAGGTACGAAACATTCCTGTAAGACAAACTCGTGGTACAGTGATGGGCACCGCAGTGCTGTGTGTAACACGACAGAGCACCGCAGTGCTGTGATGCAAATTACCGTTTTGCAATTTCACGAAATGTTTATGCAATTTTGCTTTAGTTAGAATAATTTGCTTTGTTACTGGCCCTATCCAGTCGCCACTTTTCGCATTCCACTTCAACTGATAAACTGTGACCCATAGCTGTGTGATGTTACTATTAAAAGGTGCAGTGATATGGGAAATACAGAGGCACTTATTTTTCTGGTTTCAGCATGTCCGTTAAGTTTGCTCAGACAACATTAATTTGATGAATAAATACTGTAAATCTGGAAAGATTATGCTTTGGCCCCGCTGTGCTAGGAAATGACAGAAATCTTCATTCTTTACCACTGCACGTGTGTAAAGCAGTCAGTTTGCCTTTCTATAACGAAAACAACTTTGCCTTGTTTGGATGTGTCACGCTAATAAAATGGCTTTGTTGATAAAATCAGCAAGCTTTGTCCAGGTGTTTTGTACGCGTAAACACGTTAAAGAGTCGCCAATACTACAGCTTTGAAGTGGACACATTTTCATAAATACTCTCATCCAAATAAACAACAGTCTCTTGCATTTCGGGCAGGCCTAGTGGATCGAGAATGACCTCCTTACGCTTTGGGCTCCCCGTGTTTAGCTTCACAAAGTTAGACATGGCGATAGTGTCTCCTGGCTCAGTCGCTCTCCCATTGCTGGCAATGTGGCACAGCTGCTCCTTCGTTCTGCCTCTGTGCCCGCGCAGTGAAGCCCTCGCCGAATTGGTTGTTTGCGTCGTGACAGTGTCTGTGTCCGACAGAGGGGTTCCTGGCAATGTGTTTGTTTCCTCGCTCATTGGCGGGCTCTGAAATCCCGAGTCGGCTTCAGAGGTGCTGACGGAGTGCAAGTAGTTGTGGTGGTGGTGAGAGGACTGCACATCCCACACCGTTTGCAGCGCTTGTGGCCGCTTTGCCGTGCCGGTCTCAGGAAGCGGTGTGTAGTCGTTGCTTGGTGACTGTAGGAAGTCTTTCTCGGCGGTGGCGGCCTCGCACCGGCTGTTTCTGATGGACAAGTTATCGAGCGCAATGCCCGAGTCGGCGGCAGTCGGGGAGAGCATGGGAGATGCGCACTGGACTCGGCCCATTTTGGCCCCGAGGGGCACAGGGGCGGGTCCGGGGTCTGGGTCAAGACCGGCCCGCAACACACCCTGCCGGATGTCATCGGGCAGCTTGTCCAACTGCCGCCCGCGCAGATTCTCAGATGGAAAGCAGGAGCCTTCCAGTGTCCGGTAGACAAGCCTGAGGAATGGGAAGTCGGTGAAATACACAGTCGTGCTTTAAATATTAAGTGTGTAACAATGAGTTCGTAATTTTAATCTCTCTCTGTGATGTCCGTGTTCTGGGGTTCATAATTTTTTTTTTTAATGTGCAACAATGCAACACCACCGAGCGATTCCAGGGCCACAATCAGATTTAGTGAATTAATTAATATATGTATATTGTGGTGTAATGTAATGTCTGTAGTGGCAGCAGGGATCGCTTTAATCAATTACAAGCTATACGGTTTAAAGATGATTGATTCTCACGCACACAGGCCATTCGATCTGTATTACATCCAATTTCTGTGTAAAAATTTTTTTTACAAAAAAAAACGAGGGCTTATTTATCGGTGCGAGGTCAAGCTGCAGGGTGCGGCGAGTAAAGGGCGATTACCTGGGCAGCAGTGCGACCAACGGCGTGACGACGCAGACCAAGTAGAAGAGAGGCTGCGTCATGAGTATCTCCATGATCATGTAGGGGTTTGAAGGAGCGGCGCAGGTGATGCAGATGGCGTTGTAGGCGAGCACAAACAGGAAGTAGAGTAGCAAGCTCAGGGCCATGCTCCCCCAGTGAATCCACGTCTGCAGGGAGCACACAGGGCACAACATACATGAGCCTCATTTCACTCTTTCCAGTCTGTGTATCTATGTATGTTGCACTTCTTTCGCACCGTACGTCGCCAACTGTGCTGATCGGAGGTGCGGAAACACTCGTCACTTATCATCATAAAGCCCCTTGTGGGCGACACGGTGGCAAGATGTTAACTACCTCGCCTGGCATACAGGAGGTCGTGGGTTCAATCCCGACTCTGACATCTATATATGTGGATTTAGCATATTCTCTCCATGGTCACGTGGATTTTTCTCCGAGTCCTCTGGTTTTTCCCTCCACATTTATAAACATGCATTTAGAGTATTTGGCTGCAAGAAATATCCACGTAATAAGGTTACTTCTGAAAAGAGCTATATAGGTCAGAGTGGGCCTTACCTGGTAAAATAAAAAATAGTTTAGTTTTCGAGTTTTTCGGGGAATTAAACTCCTGAGCATCCGCCATCAAATAACACGAACTATGAACAAGCGTGTGCCGTACCCAGGTCTTGGTTTCGATCGCCAAGTGCAGGAGAATGGAGAAGAGCGAGACGGTGGTGATTGGTGTTCCCCACGTGAAAATGTCAATGTCGGATCCACGGTAGGCCTTGAGAACAGCGCACACACACAGTTAGGGCAGTCGTTTGTGTGACCCCACCGTTAACTCTCTTTCCCTTACCGAACAAACCTTCTACCTGGCCATCCTGGGGTACAGCACTCAAATGGCAAATCCATGGTTGGTAGGCAAGTCCGTCTTAACACTTCCAAGACTATTGAATTAGTACCACTTTGTGAGAAAATTATCAGTGGTTTGAGAAAATACTGGTGCTGGTCATAGAAATGTGGAGTTGTTTCAACCACTGGTTTAGGGCCACCAACAGAGATGAGCACGTGCCCATGCTCATTTTGAACAAGAAGCTCCTTTATCAATGTGGTGAAAAGTTTACTGAATGTTTTGTGGAGTAGACTGTTTTAGTAGATAGTATAGGCATGCATCAGCATGTTTTAGGAATGTAATGATTTGGTTAAAAATATCTAAACTTGACCATTTGTCATGGCAGTGCATTATAATTAAGAATGAATAATTAAAAACCATTTGCCATATTCCAATTTAAAAAAGTCTAACTTTGCACGTAAAGTCTTTATTAATATCAATGTGAACGAAAGAGTCAGAAAGTATAAAATACATTTTAATCATTCATATTTACATTATCCTATTATTTTCACTGTGTGAGCAAAACTGATGGTCATCATCATACGAAACAGGACAGAAAAAAATACACGTGATTTTTCACTTGACGTCGAATTCTGCTGAAGCACACTTTTGAACAATGCTGTCGCGCTGAGCAGTGGGTGTAATTGAGATGTGTTGAAGAAACGTGTGGTAGTGGTGGTGCTGGTGGTTTAGCAGGCGAATGGAACGCTTACCAAGTAGGGGAGGAAGAAGCAGACTATGCTCTGGTACAGCGCGTCCACCATGGTCACCCAGAACAGACTTGGTCGGTACGCCTACAGGGAGCCCAGCAAACACAAACCCGTGTGTCGTCAGTGCTTCACGAGGGTCTGAGAGGGCTGCCCTTCTCTTGCCTCTCCAGCACATCTCCGTGGTTTTGTTTGTACGCTTTATTTTGCTCAATCAGCATAAGTGTAACATTAGCATATCAATTATACATCGACCATTGAACTATTTTATTAACGCACACAAATTCGAGGCGTACAACATGAGCATGAGACTCGATCACCTCATACGTCATTACACACGTCTACAGACTACGTCGCGTGGTACTGCGGAGGTTTTCGTGGTCGTGCCGTTTAGCTCTCGGGCTCATTTTTGCGTCGTTGCTGCGCGTCGTTCGGCACAATGTCCACTGTTCCGCTCCATGCCCTGGGGAGCCTCTTCGGGAACCGAACACGCACCCAGCGTGCAGAGCCGAATGCCAGTTCGGTTCCGGAGGAAGTTCTCGGCAACGTAGAGCGAAATGTCGGACACCGTGCCAAAGGACGCGCGGCGTGAGACCTGCGAACGCAACGGAGAGCCGTGGCACAGTGTTTGCCGTACGCACCAGCGAGTTCTGGCCGTTCTGGTACAGGTGAGGTCTGGCCAGCAGCGTCTCGGCAGAGACGTCCTTGTCGAGCACGCCCGTCACCAGGGGCGGCAGCGAGCAGAAGAGCAGATTGAACATCATGAGATACCACTGGTCGATCTGAGATGAGCCTGAGAAGCCACAGAAGAACTGGTACCAGAAGAGCAGCGTCACGAACGCCTGCGAAGGGGGAACGCACGCGCACACGCACACGTTAAATCCACGCCAACTCCATACATGCACAGTTGCTACTGAGGAAGCGTAGAACTCACTACAATGACATGCTGGCACGATTATGTATGCATGCATGTTTAACTTCTTTCGCACTATGTGTAGCAAACCGTGGTGATCGGAGGTGCGGGGGAAGGACAACAAACTAGACAAAAAAAGTAGTTCAATTTAGAAAGTTAGTTAGGAAATTAGTTTTCAATTTATTATCAATATCACTGGTCATATTTATAATTTTTAATATATATTTTTTGTAATTTGAAGTAATATCCATTGTACAACAATCCAGTTCATTGTCCTAGTAAAATCAGCCTGTTTCAACCTCTTGTGGAGTGGAGGATAACTCAGAACTTGGGTCCTCAATCAGTTTGTGTGCACATTAGGGTTGCCACCTGAGGTACAATAAAAAATCAGGATGTATTGTGGGATATATATGATGTCTTAATACCAGAAGAGGAGAAACATGCATGTAAATGCATTGTCTTTTGAGTGGTGTATTGGCACGCAACTGATTTGGGTACGAACCTACGACCTCCTGTATACACGGCGAGGCAGTTATCATCTCGCCACCGTGACGCCCAGAAGCTGCCTTGGTGAGAGGACGATGCTGGAGAGTGCGTGTGTGTGCGTGTGTGTACGTGCAGAGTGGGCAAGCTCGTACCGCATTCTTGTAAAAAAAGTAGAGCACCATGTTGGCCAGGCGGTCATAGCACCAGTGTCCGTGCACCAGCAGCAGCTTGTGAAGGTGTCGGAAACGTGGCATGGCATAGTCGCTTGACATCACCGCCTGTTGGGAAATGAATCATAAGGTGGCTCATTTTAGCCAAGGAGTTTGAAATAACAGAGATTGCTGCAGCAATCACACGTTCATGTGTACCCACAAATACACTGCAGTGGTTGGTAAGCCTAGGTTTAGAGTTGTCAACATGAAAAAACAAAATTTCTTATTTAAATGTATTACAAACATCATTCAGTTTATCTCAGAAGCTAAGCAGCTTCGAGCCTGGACAGTGCTTGGATGGGTGACCACCATGCAGAGAGATTTTTTTCAGCGGACGGCAGTGCAGAAATATCCACTGTAGTATTGTACTATGATCCCTGCCTTCATGAACCTACAATGGCCAGCATAGTGAAGCATGGCCAATTAACCCTGATGACTTGTATGGTGTGGGGAGGCCCTCATCCAGCAGTGATAGGGCAAAAGGGCTGTGCATGTACACATCCTATTTCTCAAATTAACAAATTTGAATCCATAAAACAAATGTCGGTCCATTGCAGCTGCAATAGACAACCAGAAGATGATAAAATTCGATTGAAATTATATTATGAGCGGCTACGCTTTGCTCATTTGTGTTTGGCTTGGAAGCATATCACGCAGCATTTCCTTGAACATTCACAGATCATCTTCTTCACAAACTTCACACCAACCTGCATTCCTTCTTGACCAGAGATTCCCACTCCCACATCGGCCACTTGGATCATGCTGACATCATTGGCTCCATCCCCTGCGGGGCAGTGGAAGCAAGACAGAGTTGATGTAGCAATGGTCAAGATGGTGTTAAACAAGGTACAACAAATGCGTACGTTATTCACCCTCATATCAAAATTAAATGCTGTGGAAGAAGCGCTTAATAAAGGTCGACATTCATTTCCCCGTTTGCCAAAGTCAGTTTATATTGCTACACCTATCATCGAGCTGAATGCCACAACTACAACCTGGGAGAATTGGAAAATTTGGAGATTGGCAGATTGGAGACGCAATAATTGGAAACATTTCAGCTCAATCCTAAGAAGTCAAAACGTATATACTATCTGTGATTTAGAATCATTGAAATTTGTGGAGGTAATACATTTATGCATTTGTAAAAAAACTATTCTGATTTATTAGCCCATAGCCTAACTCATGTGTAGTCTGAGTGGCAATTCCAATCAGTATTTTTGTAAAACAGGCAAATTACTGCTGGAATATTTTCTACAGATATTGTATTGTCATTTCCTTCTTATTTTAAGCATAGAAGTGGTACCTTATGTGATATTATGTTATTTATAGACGGCCTTCGATCAAGGCGCATCTGCTGCCAACAAGTGAAATCCGGCCCTGAAACTTTTGTTAAAAATAAGCAAAAACAAAGTGTTTCCTGATATTGACCCGTTCACCGTCATTATGTTCAATGTCACAGCGGTGTGGGCGTGCGCACGCGCGCTTACCGATAGCTAGCGTCATGACCTTGAGCTTCTCCCGCACCAGCTTCACCACCATGCTCTTCTGCAGCGGGGTCGAGCGGCAGCAGAGCACCGAGCGGCAGTGGTGCGTCAGCTTCAGGAAGTTCTCCTCCAGGTCCTTGTTGAGTGCAAACGACAGTGTCTTGCCGTCGATGACCAGCCCGCGGCGTGCGGCCACCACGGTACCGGCCATCACAGATGACAGTGCCACGTCCCCCACGCTCAAGCTCTTGTTCTCGATCATCTGAAGCAACTGCTTCAGCAGCGCGTCGCACGCCACCTGTAGACGCAAGCAAGCACAACGTTCGATGTCGGTGCTGCCCTCTGCTTCTCCGGTCCTCCTCATCGGACAAAGACGGTCACTGCATCGCGCGCTTCTGCGGCCGTCTGGAATGCTCTTCCTTCTGACATTAAGAAGCCTCTGGAGATATGCAATTTTAATTCTAGATTGAAAACGAATTTTTTTAGAACTGTCACGGAAGTCGTGGCACCTCTGGCTGGTGAGCTGGCGAGGGTACCCACCAGGCTCTCTGTGTTGAGAGTGATGATTTCGTCGCTGGCGTCCAGAAGTTTGCAGGAGAACGCGATGTTGATGGCAGTCTCCTGTTTGTCTCCTGTGAGCACCCAAATCTATCGTAGATTCATGACAGCAACAGAAAGAGGCACACGGTTTATATGTGCATTGTTCGTACAGTATATTCAATGCCAAGCACACAAATGTATTTATCTTTGAAGAAACTTTGTTGTGTAATCAGAAATGTGAATGCCAACAATTCAAGAATGTATGCATAGTGTTATATTGTCCATATTTTCACCTACACATGGATTACAGTAAATACAGGTGATTCTTACAATAGCTGAGTAACAGCACACGTAGAAGTAGCATATAATGCCTTTGGTACGTTGTTTAAAAAATGTAACCAAAATATTTTTTGCAGTTCGGATATTTATCTGACGATACTCCTGCTAATCCATAATCAGTGTATCCTTAGGGTCGTCAACTCCAATCCAGAGTGTGACCTGCGGTGTTGTGCTGTGGTAGTGTCCCTCTCACACTGTGAACGATATGAGTTCAAATCATCATCAAGGGGATCTATGAAACTATTTTTTTTATTTTACCAGCTAAGGCCCACTTAGCTATATAGCTAGTTTTCAGAAGCGACCTGGCCACAAATTATCGCTCAACTAAGTGGCTTATAATGTGGAAATGTATAGCAGTCAAATACTCTACATGCATTTTTTTTAATGTGGAGGGGAAAAAATCATAGGACCTGGAAAAAAATCCATGTGACCACAGGAAAAACATGCAAACTCCAAATATACAGGCGTCAGGGTCGGGACCAAACCCATGACCTCCTGTATACCAGGCAAGGTAGTTAACATCTCGCCACCGTGGCGCCCTACTCAGCACATCATTCCTCTCAGGCCAATATAATAGGTACCACATTGTGGAAAGAATATCCTGGTCCCTTACATAAATGTGAAATTTACACCATTACTTCAGGACTGCGAATGAAAATTGCTTAATATAGTGGCATTGACCTCTTGACTAACAATCATTTGTGTAAATAGCGCTGAAGTGAATATTATTTGAAATGCCTCGAACCACAGGTATCCCTTGTGTAGTGGTGATACGCGCTGGGTGTATATGTCGTGTGCCAGCGCGTATGTACGGGTGTGTGTGTGGTGACGCGCGCTGACGGGGAGGAGCAGGCGTCAGTGCGCGGGTGGGGGTAGTGCTGCTGATTGGCTGTGTGCCGGTGACGCGCCCAGAGGGAGTGATCGGGTAGCAGCGCGGTGTGATTGGTCGGGGAGTGGAAACGCGCTGAGCGGAACCGGATCGTAGGGATAGCGCGTGGGGATTGGGTAACTGAGGAGCGGTGCCGACGTTGAGGTCCGCATCCGCTCCGTCTCCCGGGAAGAAGGGGTATATAAGGTGATGCACAGAGGAGCAGGGGGCAGAAGTGGAACCATCTAAGAATGAAGACGAAGGTGCAGAGATAGAGCCCGGAGAGGAGAGTAATGGAGAGTAGAGGAGAGTAAGGTATAGTGTGTAGCCAGCGAGAGAGAAAGGTCTACACGAGCTGAGTAATGTATAGTGTGTAGCCAGCGAGAGAGAAAGGTCTACACGAGCTGAGTAATGTATAGTGTGTAGCCAGCGAGAGAGAAAGGTCTACACGAGCCGAGTATGCATACGGTGTAGCCAGCGAGAGAGAAAGGTCTACACGAGCCGAGTATGCATACGGTGTAGCCAGAGGGAGATGCAAAGTCTACACGAGGCGAGTGGAGAGTGTAGCAGAGGCGCAGAGTCTACACGAGGCGAGAGAGGAGTGTAGCCGAGGCGCGGAGTCTACACGAGGCACAGAGAGCCGGCAGCACAGAATCCAGAGTCAAGAGAAGCGCATTGTGAGAAGAGAGGCCACGCGTTGTATTGTTACGAGTCAAGATTTAATAAAAGAAGTGTGTTCCCGTCAAGGAGTTTCCTGCCGTCATTTTCCAATACTTCATCTGGCGTCAGAAGTGAAACGGGCTTCCAAGTATGGAGACGAGGAAGACCCGTAGGACCCACGGGATTGACCGCGAGGAAGACCTGGACGACTCGGGGCCGCTGGTGGCGGGGGGTGAGGAAGAGGACTTGCCCACGCTGCAGGGTCCGTCGACGGCGCCGGCCGAGCGACCGGGGACAGACGCCGGGCTTCGTGAGGCGCACTCCCGACTGGCGGAGCTGCTGCTCGCCGCCGCGTCCATCTTGGCGGAGATCAGCTCGTCGGGAGGAGCGGGGACGGTGGGGGACATTTTACAAGGTCGCCCCGCAGATTCCCGCCAAAACGAATGGGGGATTCCCGCCATTGCGCCTGGGCCTACTTTTGGCGGGAACGGCGAGCGCCACGTGGTGGTGGGTTCCCAAGCGCGCGCATCGACGTCATCAGCGCGCGAGGGGGTCCGCCATCTTACGTCTGCTGCTGGAGCCGCCATCTTAGACACCGACGGACAGGCGGAGAGGAACCACGAGGCGGATGACTTCATTTTTCAGCAGCGCCTGCCCACGTTGTCAGCCTTCAAGGCGGAAGGCGGAGACTGGGGCCAATTTCAGCGAAGGTTTTTGGCCCATCAAGAGATGTCAGCGTGGTCCGATGCTACGGCGCTGCGGGCATTGCCCGCCATGCTGGACGACGATGCGCTCGCGGCCTTCAGGGCTGCACGGAAGTCGGACCGCTCCACGCTGAAGGATGCGCTGGGGTTGTTGGCCAGGGTCTACGGGCCTCCCTCTACGTGCCGCCATCAGTTCTACGCAAGACGGAAAGCGGCCACGGAGACCGCGCTGGCCTATCGCACGGCGTTGCTGGCTCTTGCTGATGCTGCGTTCCCTCGGATGGACGAGGAGGGCCAAGACGCGATGGTTTTGGAGCAGCTGCTCAAGTTGGCGCAGGACCTGGGGGTCCCTATCAACACAGCTGACGAGATTGATATTTCTTCTTTGAGAGTCGCCACGAGTATTCAAGCGCACGAGGCCCTACAACGGAAGCAAGGCGTTGGTTGCAACGCTGCTGTCGTCGCAGCCCCGGGTTTGGTGGTCGCCGAACCCCAAGTCGTCAGCCCACGAGAGGAGGCGTTCGCCACGGGACGACCAGGGGACTGGAGGCCGGGGGCCCGGTCGCCTCTGCGATCGGGCCGAAAGTCGGAGCAACCAAGATCTACTCCGACCCTCGTCACGTGCTATAACTGCGGCCTCCGGGGCCACGTGGCGTCCGGGTGCCGCGCTCCGCGGCAGCGCGCCATGGGAGCTCGGCTGGACGACGACCGAGAGCCCAAGTCATCTCTACAATCCCCGGCAAGTCGCGGCACCTCACACGCTCGGCCTGTTTATTCGGCACACATGGGACGCCGCGTTGCGGCGGAGGAGGGCCGGTTAAGGTTCGGGGATTCGGTTCGGCGAGGGGGGTTCGGCCGGGACCAGGGAGACATTGAATGGGCGGAATTGGGGCATAGAATTGTGGCTGCTTCGGCGGGTTCGTCCGTTGTTACGGGATCTATTGATGGGGTTGAGATTAGGGTGTTAGTGGACACGGGGGCATCGGCAACTATTATATCGGACCTCATTTATAATATTCTTCCGGTCCAATGTCGTCCGCTGCTTCCAGTGGATGTGCCATTTTACGCCGCTAATGGGGGATCGTTGGGCATTATCGGTCAGGTTAGGGCGTCCATTTGCATTGGAGATATCAAATTGTCGGGACCCGTTTTCGTTTCGTCTTCTTTGGCAGTTCCGTGTCTTTTGGGCACTGACTTTTTGGCTAAAATGCCCATTAAAATTCTTATCGATCAACGATGCATTGAACTGCCATCGGGTCGCCGGATTTCATTTTTGACGGGCCCTACTGACATTCGGACGGCGTGCGCTACGATACAAGCGGTGGCGACGCAGACAGTGCAAGTGCCCCCGGGTTCACAGATGTTGATTCCCCTCCGGTTGCGGAAACCATGGGTGAGGGAGGCTTCGGGACAGAGTTTGCTTTTGGGTCCTTCTAACAAGGCTGTCGGGGGTCTTGATTTATCGGTGGCTCACACTTTGGTGCGGGCTGACAGGGATCCGTTTGTGATGGTTTTGAACGCGGGGTCGCGACCAGCTGTCATTCCGCAGGGCACCGTGCTGGCTCACGCGGCGCAGGTCCCTGGGGATGATGGGTTGGTTGCGCAGGTGGGCTCGAGCCCCGCGCGGAACGTTGAGCCAAGGGAAGACCTTGAGTGGGTCCATTCGTTATGTGCCGCCTCGGACGATTTGTCGGCGGCGCAGTTGGGTTCGCTGCGCGAGTTGCTCATTGAATTCTCTGATGTATTCAGTAAACATAAGTATGACATTGGGTGCACGGATTTGTTGCACCATCACATTGAAACGGGCGATGCGGCGCCGGTCAGGCTAAATCCCTTCCGACTGAGTCCCGTGGAGAAGGAACATGTTCAGTCGGCTGTTAACGATATGCTAGAAGCCGATATTATTTCGCCCTCCTCTAGCCCGTGGGGAGCGCCTATTGTGCTGGTTAAGAAGCAGGACGGGTCCCTGCGATTCTGCGTTGATTTCCGTCGCCTGAATAAGATCTCTGTGGCTGACGCGTATCCGCTCCCCAGGATGGATGAGTCCCTCGATGCATTGTCTGGTGCGCGATATTTTTCGACTCTTGATTTGTTATCGGGGTTTTGGCAGTTGCCGCTCGACGAAGAGTCGAAACCTAAGACAGCATTTCGGACTCCAGGGGGGCTGTTCCAGTTTAACCGGTTACCCATGGGACTTCACTCCTCTCCAGCGACGTTTCAGCGGCTTATGGAGCTGGTTTTGTCGGGCTTGCAGTGGGATACATGCTTGATTTATATGGACGATGTCATTGTTTTCAGTAAAACGTTTGAGGAACACCTCCGGCGATTGAGAGGGGTGTTCTTGCGAATGCGATCGGCTAAGTTGAAATTTAAACCGGCCAAATGTCACCTCCTTCGTAGGTCCGTTAGATACTTGGGTCACATTGTCGATTCTTCGGGGATCTCCACCGATCCCGCGAAGACGGATTGTGTCGGTTCGTGGCCGACACCTACGTCCGTTTCTGACGTGCGTAGTTTCATCGGGTTTGCTTCTTATTATCGGCGGTTCGTTGAGCACTTCGCCACTATTGCAAAACCCTTGCACGCTCTAACGGCGAAGGGAGTGAAGTTCAAATGGGGACCGGAGGAGGAGGCCGCGTTTCGCTCCCTCCGGGACGCCTTGGTGGGTGCCCCACCCTTGTGTTATCCCGATTTTGCCAGTCCCTTTTTGCTGGACACGGATGCTAGCAACACGGGCATTGGGGGGGTGCTATCCCAAGTCGTTGGGGGTGTCGAAAGAGTTGTCGCCTACGGTAGTAGGGTGTTGTCTCCGGCGGAGCAGCGCTACTGTGTCACCCGTCGCGAGCTGCTTGCCATTGTTTTTTTTGTGCAGCAGTTTAGGCCATATCTTTATGGTCGTCACTTTACAGTCCGAACGGACCACGCGGCGCTACAGTATTCATTGAGGGTCGCCCAGCCCTCGGGCCAGTTGTCGCGTTGGTTGGAAGTCCTCCAGGACTATCAGTTTACGACTACGTACCGTAAGGGGTTGCGACACACGAATGCCGATTGCTTGTCGCGGTTGTTGCCTTGTGATGAATGCGCGTGTTTGTCGGGATCGGCGCGCTGTAAACCGACGCTTGCGGGGGAGATGGGGGCACTGGCTGCGACAGCGGGCGCACCGATCGGGGATGATTCCACTGCCTCTCAGGGTCGGGACTCGCTGCTCTCGCTGTCGCTCAGCGAATGGGGCCGCCTCCAGATGGCGGACAGCTCGCTGCTAGCATTGCGCCGCAAGGTTGGGGGTCCCGAGGGGGACCAGGAGCGTACCGGCTCCTATGTACTTGAGCGGGGCGTGTTATTGAAATGGGACAGTTTGTCCCGGCGGAACGCACTCGTGGTGCCTTCCGCTGTGAGGGGGAGGGTTGTCTTGGCGGCACACGAACGCCTCTTGCACTTGGGGGTTAACAAGACGCTTGCCCTGCTTCAGCGTGACTATTACTGGCCGGGAATGGGAAGTGATGTGGTGCATATTCTGAAGGGGTGCGTTGAGTGCGCCAGGCGTAAACCACCGGCCGTGGCAGCTAATCCACCGCTGCAATCTATTCAGGTCTCGCGTACCAACGAGCTCGTTGCACTCGATATTTTGGGGCCCTTCCCAGTCACGCCGAGAGGGAATAAATATTTGTTAGTGGGGGTCGAATACTTTACCCGATGGCCTATGGCGTGGCCTCTCGCTAACCAGTCGGCAGCGGCTGTGACGGATGCCTTCGTCCAGGGCTATGTCCTGGACAAGGGGGCTCCCGAACGCCTGCTGACCGACCAAGGTAAAAATTTTTCGAGTAAATTGTTGCAAGAGGTGTGCGATCTGTTGGGTACCAAGAAGGTGCGTACCTCCCCGTACCACCCGCAGACTGACGGGATGGTGGAGAGACTCCACAAAACCTTGACTTCCATGCTGTGCCAGCAGGTGTGCGAGGCACATGTAGATTGGGACCTGCAGGTCCCGGGAGTCCTTGCCGCGTATAGAATGGCCCCCCATGCAGCTACGGGGTTTTCCCCATTCTATTTGATGTACGGTCGGGAAGCTGACCCGCCAATAGAAACGCAACTTGGCCTGTCCGCTCCACGAACTAATTCTAATTTGGCAGAACATATTAAAGTTAATATTCACAAGCTGACAGAGGCAAGGGAGGCCGCGCGGCTTAATTCGCGGGCTCGCCAAATTGCTAATGAACGGTTGCGGGCACGGAAGGTGTCCATGCACGAATGGAAACCAGGTGACAGGGCCTGGCTGCATTGCCCTCAGGCACCCTTGGCTACGTCGCCTAAATTGTTGAGACCGTGGAGGGGACCCGTGGAGGTCGTGCGCGTTGCACGGCCCCAGTGCGTTCAGATAAAGTGGGGAAGGCGCCGGTGGTACGTTCACCCCTCCCGACTGAAACCGTTCTCGCCTCCATATGGCCTCCCCTTGTGTCGTGATGGCCGGGCGTGTGACGTGACCGGCGACCCAGAGGGGGAAATGTCTCTGCCTGATCCACACGTATTTTCGCCTGATCTGCTCCCAGGTGTCTCGGAACTGACAGCTGCCGATCACCGGCGGCCGGATCTCCGCGGCAGGGCCGGCCCTTTCAGGCCCGTTCCGCGCCGTCTGGAGCAGCCGGAACCGCCGGACGGTCGTCAGTGTCCCGCCCCATACGATGGACCAGCCAGACGGACTCGCGCCAGGTCGTGCTACTTTGCATGACCTGCCTCGTGAGGAGTCGGGGCAGTTGGAGCGCCTCGTCACTGCGTGTAGTCGCAGGGACGTGGGGCGCGTTCGTTTCGAATTTGCTCGTATCGTGTTATTGTTGACTTTTCGGGTTCATTGTCAATCTGTACATAGTTATTCTTGTTGTTGTTGTTGTTGTGTTATGTTACGGGGCACACTCGGGGGGTTACGGGGTTTTTTTGTTGGTTGTCGTTTTATCGTCGCGGTTGGTTGTTGTTAGCAGCCGGGCCGGCTGCGAGCTATGTGGGAGGGGGTGATGTAGTGGTGATACGCGCTGGGTGTATATGTCGTGTGCCAGCGCGTATGTACGGGTGTGTGTGTGGTGACGCGCGCTGACGGGGAGGAGCAGGCGTCAGTGCGCGGGTGGGGGTAGTGCTGCTGATTGGCTGTGTGCCGGTGACGCGCCCAGAGGGAGTGATCGGGTAGCAGCGCGGTGTGATTGGTCGGGGAGTGGAAACACGCGCTGAGCGGAACCGGATCGTAGGGATAGCGCGTGGGGATTGGGTAACTGAGGAGCGGTGCCGACGTTGAGGTCCGCATCCGCTCCGTCTCCCGGGAAGAAGGGGTATATAAGGTGATGCACAGAGGAGCAGGGGGCAGAAGTGGAACCATCTAAGAATGAAGACGAAGGTGCAGAGATAGAGCCCGGAGAGGAGAGTAATGGAGAGTAGAGGAGAGTAAGGTATAGTGTGTAGCCAGCGAGAGAGAAAGGTCTACACGAGCTGAGTAATGTATAGTGTGTAGCCAGCGAGAGAGGAAGGTCTACACGAGCTGAGTAATGTATAGTGTGTAGCCAGCGAGAGAGAAAGGTCTACACGAGCCGAGTATGCATACGGTGTAGCCAGCGAGAGAGAAAGGTCTACACGAGCCGAGTATGCATACGGTGTAGCCAGAGGGAGATGCAAAGTCTACACGAGGCGAGTGGAGAGTGTAGCAGAGGCGCAGAGTCTACACGAGGCGAGAGAGGAGTGTAGCCGAGGCGCGGAGTCTACACGAGGCACAGAGAGCCGGCAGCACAGAATCCAGAGTCAAGAGAAGCGCATTGTGAGAAGAGAGGCCACGCGTTGTATTGTTACGAGTCAAGATTTAATAAAAGAAGTGTGTTCCCGTCAAGGAGTTTCCTGCCGTCATTTTCCAATACTTCACTTGTAAAAGAGATTCCTGGCCTCACTTTGCTCTTATCTCGCTATAAATGAAGGTCATCATTCTCATATAAACTCTGCTGATGATACCCAGAAGGTGATTGTTTACCTAAACCAATGCTGCTGGTTAATATAAGTCTAGGAAGTCATGAGGCAGACAGAACAAAAAATATTTCTTACGACATCGATTAAATTACTTACCCACAATGCTCCACTTGTCATACTTTATTATTATTATTATTATTTTTACATGCACTGTCATAGGAACAGATTAACTTGGTGAGATAAAAAAATATATAATTTTACATAACTTCCTATGCTTTTCAGACTAAGAGCTTTTGGATTGGCGATTGGCCGATGAGCGGCGATTGGCTGATGAGCAGCGATTGGTCGATGAGCGGCGATTGGCCCGACGAGTGGTGATTGGCCTGATATGAGCAGTGACTGCATCTGAAGAGGCCTATGCAGAGAGGGTGCGTGCAAGCGAGTGCAAGGTGGGCATGCACCTGCAGGCCGGCGTCGCGCAGGGCGGCGATGGTTTCCGGCACCCCATCTTGCAGCCGGTCCTCGATACCTGTGGCACCTGCAGCACCGCACCGCACCATCGCTCGTCAGCTCGCCGGTTGCACTTCGCCGCATCGATGCTCACCGTTTGACATCATAATTCTCATGTTTTCCCTGGCTCTTAACTCGTAATTTGTCATTTTGCCCAAGGTGTCTATGAACCTAAGACAGATGTGCAACCTGATTGTTGCATGTTGCAAAGCCTACGTTTGTGAGTATTCTCCGTAGACAAGCAGGTAGAGTAATGGCTTCATCACCATCATAAACTAACATTGAGATCATCCACCACTGGGTCTTCCAGACCAATATTTTTTCGTTGTTTAAAAACAAATGCTGCATCAGTTTCTACATTGCAGTCTCATCAGGAGGGTGCAGCCGATAAAAAATAATGCCATGTATTTACAATGCCGTTGCTACAGGTCAAGCATCTTCAGCCTAGTGGTATTTATTTAAAAGGCCATGGCTTCCTGAAAAGACTCAGAGAGCTCAAACCTGGCCCAAAGTTTGCACAGTTCACACAAATACTACTGACAAAAATTGGTGTTCAAGGCCCATAGTTCCGTGAATTGGTCCATGAATTTTAATATGATTCCATATAGACACATCACAGCAATTGGTCGACTTACTCGGCACCATGCCTGCACAATTTTGTATCCCTTGTGCAGGTGTTTACAAATTAACATTTTATGACTGACATGGCCTGGCTTTAAACCCACATCAGATGAGCAGTGATCAGCAATGTGCTAATCACTGCTCATCTCAAAGCACTAACCTATAAAGACAAAGATGCCCCTTATAAAATTAACAGACTGTTGGGGCAAGTGCAGTTAGCGAGCACATTATGAAGGGTTGGGTGACCAGCACCACGCCTGGCCGCCTTTGTCTCCCCAGTGGCGATGTTATTTACACACCGCAACAGGTACTCATTTGAGGCTGAGTCGACCTAGGGGATGCCCACGACCGGTTCAGATAATCGTAACTGGTGTTGGCCATAAGCGAGAATCGAACTCGGGTCGCAGGGTTCGTAGCGCAGCATGCCAAGGCCCACACACCTCCAATCAGCATGGTTGCCTATGTTCGGTGTGAAATAAGTTCAACATACATACATACAAACACACACAAATGCCTACAAACACCCTGTCCCTAGCACAGCTGATGTCTGAGATGAGAAAAAAAAACCAAGCCTCTCCACTCGTCGGTAGCTTCCCCCTTTAACGGGTGGCACTCATCCAACTGCCTCGGACAAAAACCCCGCGGGGAGCGTGGAGTGGCGCGGGCACAGGGGGGGCGGGGGGCACCCACCGAGCAGCTGCATGTCCCTCTCGAGTCGCAGGGCCGACTCGAACAGCATCTCCTCCCTGCAGTCGATGGCCGCCTCGGCCTCCAGATGGCTCTTGGCCCACGTCGCGTACTCATCTTCCGTCAGCTCCTGCGCGTTCACACACAGCGCAGCCACACGTTCCATGCTCACCTGCGCTGCCATGCGTGCGCGCGCTACGACACGCGCTTCATACGTGCCTGTGTACAGACGTGTGCGCGTGCTTGTATCAAAGATTCCCCCGTGTATCCTGAACAGATTGTTGGGGAAAGTGCTGTTTGCGAGCACCTATGAAGGCTGGCATGGTACACGAGGGGGCGGGTGGCCAGCACTACACCAGACCGCCTTTGTCTCCTCAGTGGCAATATTTACACACCACAGCAGGTATTCATTTTGGGCTGAGTCGATCTAGCGGAGGCCCAGGACCGGCTCAGACAATCGTCACTGGTGTAGGCCGTGAGCAGAATCGAACTCAGGTCGCCGGGTTCGTAGTGTAATAAAGGACTCTTTCTCATATGTCGATCTCCGTTGTCCTTTATTGGGTTCGTAGAATCTCGTTACCACGGCGTCCTCGCTCAGGCCCGCGTCTCTCCCGACGATCACTCCACAGCGACTCTGCTGCTCCGATATGCAGTCTCCCTGCTGCTCCGCCTTGCAGCCACACCGCTGCTCCGCTCTCCAGCTTCACTGCTGCCCCGTATACAGCTAGCCTCCCACAGCCCGCTAGCTCTCTGCGTCTGACACCGATGGCTGACGGTGTCGACGTCTCCTACCGCGTGGCAACCGCGCCACTCTCCCCGTACTGCCCAGCGTGGCCTCCTCCCGTTTCACTCCGTCTCCACCCCCCGTTCCCCTTCCGGTTCTCTCCCTAAATCCTCTCTCCCACGTGACCCTGACTCCTCCTTCTCCCCACGTGACCCAGACTCGGCCCCCCCTCAATCCTTGCTCGCATTACAAGACCCCCCCCCTCTGATGAAAACCCAGCCGTCCCCGGCTGCAATAAATATAATAAAATAATGCGAGCAACATTTTAACCATCTGGCATCACTGGACAACGGAGAATATAACAACGATAACAAGAACAACAAGAACAATCAACGAAAGGAAAGGGATTTGGAACGCGTGCGGGTCGCCGGCCCGTCCCGAACGGGCGGCGGTCCCCCCACAGACCGAGAACGCGACGGGGTTTTAAGATCGACGGGAGTAGAACCGCCCGCCGCTGTTGGAGGCCCGTCAACGCTAAGGTCCCGTTCCCCAGAGAGACCCAAGTCCGGGGTCTCTGGCAACCGTGTCTGTGGTGGGGTTGGAGGGGCAGCGGGGTCAAGTGGCCCCGTCGCCATGGTAGGCCCACCCAGAGCAGGATTCGCCGCATCCACCTGCGTCACGGCTGGTTCGTCTGTAGAAGGCACGACAGGCGCGCTTGCAGAGTCAACAGGCAAGGGCAGAGGTGCGTCGGGTGCAACAGACACCGGCAAGGCAACATCAGGGGATGACGCATCCGTCCGCGGGGCCACGTAGGGCTTCAACCTAGACGTATGGACGTACCAGCGCCGCGATCTGAACCGAACCCGCGCGGACTGCGGGTTAGGGACTTCAATAAGCTTAACCGGCCCTTGCCATGGTTTGTGAAGCTTAGGGGAGGTCCCCGGCCACACCTGCAGGCAGTGCAGCCATGCCATGTCCCCCACTCGCCAGGGGCATGTACCGGTCGAGCGCCGGGCACAACGCTCGTTTCGCGCCTGAGTCTTGGCAGTAGCCAATCGGGCCCCCTCCCGTGCCTCGGCGACGCGTCGAACAGTGTCCTGAATGTACTCGGGGAGAGGTTTAACAGGACCCTTCGCCCCCGTACCCAGCTGTACTTCCACCGGCGGCACATTCTCGCGGCCGTACATTAGAAAAAATGGAGAATACCCTGTGGATGCATGAGGCGTCATCCGATACGCGGAGAGTACCCCAGGTATATGCAAGTCCCAATCAGCTTGTTTCCCGTCAACCGTGTGACATAGCATGGCCGACAGCGTCCGATTAAGCCGTTCCACCATGCCATCCGTCTGCGGGTGGTAAGGAGACGTACGAACCTTCTTGGTTCCCAGAGCAGCGCACACTTCCACCAACAATTTAGCAGAAAAATTTCGCCCCTGATCCGTGAGTAGCCTCTCCGGCGCCCCTTTGTCCAGCACATATCCAAACAGGAAGGCGTCCATGATAGACGCCGCCGACTGGTCGGGTAAGGGCCAAGCCATCGGCCAACGGGAAAGATATTCCACCCCGACCAGCAAAAATGTATTACCCCTAGCGGATGGTGGGAAAGGTCCCAAAATATCCAGCGCCACCAACTCGTTGATTCGAGACACCTGTATAGACTGCACCGGCGGCACATAAGGGTTTTTAGGCGGCATCCGCCGGGCACACTCGGGACACGCCCGAATGTGTCCGACGACATCCGTCGTCATGCCGTGCCAGAAGTAGTCTCGCTGCAATGTTAACAAAGTCTTCTGCACCCCGAGATGTAATAAAGTGTCGCCGTGCAGAGTCCGAATCAATTCGTACCGTAACGACGACGGTACTACCAGACGCCAGCGGTCATGCAATCCCTCCCTCCACATGAGCAAACCATCCCAGAGAGCGGCCCCCGGCGTCCCACCGGACAGCAATCCCCCCGCTCCCTTCGCAGCCCGACTCCGTAAAGCCCCCAACGAGTCGTCAAGCAATTGTTCGCGAATCCATACCGAGCGCGGCAGGTTCAGAACCCCATCGGCCGGTTCTGGGCACACCGGAGCCCCAGGCACCTCGACAGCTGACACGACAGGCCGAGGGGGTAGCTGAACCGGCGACCACCTATTCGTACCCGACGCGCAAGCGCAAGGGGACCCCTGTGGTAATCTGGAGAGCGCGTCCGCATTCGCGTGACGCGACCCCTTCCGATATTGAATGTCGAAGGAAAATTCCTGCAGGGTCTCCAGGGCATATTGCAGAGCTGCATGGTCCGTGCGCACAATAAACGAACGGCCGTATAGATATGGCCGATATTGGCGGAGAAAATAGACAATAGCCAATAGTTTGCGGCGAGTAACGCAGTAGCGGGTTTCTGCCGGGGACAGCACACGGCTACCGTAGGCTACCACGCATTCCACGCCGCCCTTGGACTGTGACAGAACGGCCCCGATCCCGGTGTCACTAGCGTCCGTATCCAGAATAAAAGGTCGATTAAAATCCGGATAGTCCAATGTCGGCGCCGTCGCCAACCGATCGCGTAGGCCCTCAAACGCCGCTTCCTCCGGCGGACCCCAACTGAACCTTCGACCCTTACCCGTAAGGAGGTGCAAGGGCCTAGCGATCATTGCAAAGTTCGGAACGAACCTGCGATAATATGAGGCGAACCCAAGGAAGCGACGTACGTCCCCAACCGAGGCCGGGGTTGGCCAGTTGCGGACGCACGCCGTCTTCTCTGGGTCCGTGGCCACCCCGTCCTCACTGATGTGTCCATCAACCGCTGAAAAGTGGCGGGGGCCGCATTCAAGCCCATTGGAAGGCAATTAAACTGAAACAATCCCTGCGGCGTACGGAAAGCCGTCTTTTCCCTCGAGGACTCATCGAGGGGAAGCTGCCAGAATCCCGAGGAGAGATCCAGTGTTGAAAAAAACTTCGCCCCGGACAAGGCATCGAGGGAATCATCCATACGCGGCAGGGGGTACGCGTCTGCGATGGACACCTTGTTCAATTTTCGAAAATCGACGCAAAATCGCAGTTTCCCATCCTTCTTCTTCACAAGGACTACCGGCGCGCCCCATGGACTGTTAGACGGGGATATTATGTCAGCTGCCAGCATGTCCTCCACTGCACCGTGGACCTGATCCCGCTCCGTCGGGCTCAACCGATGCGAGTTCAACCGAATCGGAGCGGCATCCCCCGTATCAATGTGGTGGGAAAGCAAGGAGGTGCGTCCCAAGTCAAAATCATCCGAGCTGAACACGTCGGAATAGCTTAGCAACAGCGCGCGAAGTGCGGACCGTTGCTCTCCGGTCAGGGATGAATTCTCCCCGCACAACTCAGCAACCCAACGATCATCCTGCCCTGTAGGCACCAAAACCCCGCCTACCATGTCCCGGCGGCCCCGGTTGTCATGGGCCGTGAACGCGGTCGTGGCGTGAGCCAAAACCGTTCCGGCCGGGACACTAACATTATCCGCACTCCCATTCAGCACCTGCAAGAACGGGGGCTGGCCCGGCCGGACAATCGTTTGTGCCCCAATCAGCGCCGAGCCACCCGTTATAGCCGTGGACGGCGATAACAAAACCCCCGCCGCTCCCTCAACGCCAGGTACTGGCTTCCGATATCTCAACGGGATAAGCATCTGCGAACCAGGTGGAATGTCAACAGATACCTCGGACAGCGCCTGTACCTGGCAAACAGGGGCAGACCGGCCCCATGGCGACGGTAAGAACGAAATTTTCCACCCCCCCGGAAATTCAATGCAATTTTTATCAACCCTTATTTGAATGGGCATTTTTGCCAGGAAATCAGTCCCCAACAAACAGGGTACCGCGAGGGACCTAGAGATCAAAACGGTCCCTGAAGCCGACACCCCCCCAATCGATATGTTGGCGTCCACCTGGCCCACAATGCCCATACTTCCCCCGTTCGCCGCTATGCACGAATCATAAACCGCTTGCACTCTCCCTGGCGGAATGCCCAAAAGATGGAAAATGACATCCGAAATAATGGTCGCGGACGCACCGGAGTCCACCAAAATACGCACCTCGACCTCCTGTGGACGACCCAGTAGCGGCCGCAACTACCCTCCGTGCCAATCGCCGCCATTGCGTCAGCGAGCGATACGGGTCAATCGGCGGCACCTCGTTGTTAACGACACACGGACCGCGCGGCGATGGTGATGCATGAGGTGACAGGCCTTGCCGGGTGTCTGATGCGCACCGACTTGCCTGTCCTGGCTGGTCTTTTCGCGCGACGTCCGTGGTCGAGGCCTCCTGCTGGGGCGGCCCCGGGATGCGAGCCCAACAGTCCCTGGCGAAGTGGCCCTTACGGCCGCAGCGCGCGGCACCCCCTCTGTCCCGACGCTCCCGCGCCGGCGGGCCAGACCTCGGCCCCGTTCCCCCCCGAGCAGGCCACTGGGCGGAGGCAGCCGTCAACTCCTGCGGACCCTTGTCGTCAGGAACGTAGACCGCCTTCTTAGGATCCCACCCCGTAGCACCGCCTTCAACGATGGGGCCCCCCATCCAAGCTGACACTTGTTTCCAGCGTCGGAGATTAAATTGAGCATCCAAGCACTTAGCCGCAGCACGGGACGTCAACTTATCATGGCTGCACACCGGCATGGGGATCCCCAGGTCTCTAGACAATTCCAGCATCTTGCCCAACATAAGGGGTTCCAACAAATCCGGCTCTCTCGGGGTATGTTGCCATCGCCAGTTCCAGAACGGCGCCTCTGAAAGCCACCGGTGATTCTTCAGGCGCCCGTTGCCGCTGTACAAATCTATGATGGGCATCGTCCGGAGGCTCGTACGCATCCACCATTTCCTCGAAGACACCCTGCAGCGTCCTCTTCTTATCGGCCTTGATGGAGCGGAAGAACCTGACGGACTCGTCGTCGAGAAGTGTTGGTTAGGACTTCCAGGGCCTCCGCGTCCGTCCATTTGGTGGATCGTACGGCCGCTTGAAAACGGCAGGCTAATGCGTTCCAGTCGCCGCCGATGGAGAATTCTTTGACCGTTGTTAAATGACGGCTGCGGGTCCTTGATCCGCCGTCCTCCGCCGATGGTGACTCACGCGGCAGCAACAAGATGGCGTCACTCCGCAACGTGTGCAAGATGGCGGCTTCCCGCGGCGGAGGGCGCAAGATGGCGGCTTCCCGCCGTTCCTACTCGGCCACGCCCAAGATGGCGTCTTCGTGCCGCGTGGTCGGGAGGGCTGATGGCGACGGCAAGGCCCCGGCCCGCTGTTCCCCGCCGGGCCTCCCCGAAGTCGTCGCCGGCGTCACAAGGTCGCACAACTGCGCCAACACCGTCTTCAGTGCCTCCAGTTGGGCCGCCACCTGTCACCATCCTTCATCAGTGTCCACTCGCGCGGATGGGCCCACCGAGGTGGCCACGTCCTGCACGCCCGGACCCCCGCTCGTCCCAGCGTCGCTTTCCGCCTCCATCGTCGGTAGCGCCACCGCTGGAGGGAGGTCGTCGTCAGAAGATGCTGCAGAAGATGGTGCAGGGACGTTCTTCCTTCTGAGCTGTTTTGACATGCCATTTCACTTCTGACACCAATGTAATAAAGTACTCTTTCTCATATGTCGATCTCCGTTGTCCTTTATTGGATTCGTAGAATCTCGTTACTACGGCGTCCTCGCTCAGGCCCGCGTCTCTCCCGACGATCACTCCACAGCCACTCTGCTGCTCCGATATGCAGTCTCCCTGCTGCTCCGCCTTGCAGCCACACCGCTGCTCCGCTCTCCAGCTTCACTGCTGCCCCGTATACAGCTAGCCTCCCACAGCCCGCTAGCTCTCTGCATCTGACACTGATGGCTGACGGTGTCGACGTCTCCCACCGCGTGGCAACCGTACCACTCTCCCCGTACTGCCCAGCGTGGCCTCCTCCCGTTTCACTCCGTCTCCACCCCCCCATTCCCCTTTCGGTTCTCTCCCAAAATCCTCTCTCCCACGTGACCCTGACTCCTCCCTCTCCCCACGTGACCCAGACTCCGCCCCCCCTCAATCCTTGCTCGCATTACAGTAGTGCAGCACGCTAACTGCTATACTAACGCTCCCCACAAATAGTGACACACACACACATGCAGACACACATACGCTGATGTATAGTTTAGTCCAAGCGCACCGCTACCAACGTGAACCTTGTTATTTTTTAAGTGTGGGTACTCCCACACCTTCCAAGATGTTTGGCCAGCGTGGAAGATTAGGCCAAGTACCCTCGAGAGGGCTCTATTAAAGGTGGACCGAAATCAAAATTATGAACTAAAGATGGAGAGAAGATCAGTTTAGAGCACTATTGGGAAGCTGAACTTAAAAATGAAGATGAACGTATCGGTGTGATTATTACTCAGAGGCTGTGACATGCATTATAAGCACGATCATTCACGACACAATTTAAGAAAAAGTGAAGAGTGTGGAAAGAAGCACGGAGAGATGCGTGCTTGTGCATTGAGAGATGGAACGAGGCACATGTGGATTAGATAACATCCGCAGGTGGGCAATGACTTCATTCAAAATGTGAAGTGAGGGGGTTTGGGCAGTACCCCTTGCAAGATGGGATGATGGCTGATGGCCACGATAATCGTTGGAGTGGCAGCCAAAGAATGGAATGTGTGCGAATGTGAGCACACTGAAGAGATGGAGCAATGAAATTAGTTCACGTGCAGGTGCGAGGTGGATTAGTACTGGACATCACAGGATTGTGCGAGTCGCGGCAGCTTGAGGAGGCTTTAATACGGCAGTACAAACATACAAGTAGCCATGCGTACCTAACTACGTGTGTGTGCATGCGCACATGTACAAACATTGTGAGGAGCGGTAATGCAGCAGTTAGCACGTTGCACGACGCTCTCAGCGACCTGGGTTCCATTCCCGCTCATGGTCAACACCAGGGACGATTATATTATCTGAACCGGTCTTGGGCCTCCCCGAGTTCGACTCAGACTCAACGGAGTACCTGGTGCGGTGTGTACACATCGCGAAGGCGGTTGGGCGTCTTACTGGTCACCCAACCCCTCGTGTGCTGTGCAGGCCTTCATAGGTGCTGGCTAACAGCACTTGCCTCAATAGTCTGTTAAGGCCTACACGGGGATCTTTATCTTTGTTTGTATGTATGGGAACATACAACTTCCTTTTTCGCTTGAATTTTAAGCAAAATTGCATTGTGAGCCAGTACACAAATATATATTTACGTCATGGGTGAAGCATCCACTGTAGAAAGGGCTTAGAAATAAGTGTTGTGTTTGTGTGGGGCCTCGATCGATAGCGTACAATGTAAGAGGGACAGATAAGAGCAAGTTGTCATGGAAACATCTGCCGCTTTGAGATTCGAGTTGTAATGGGCAGAGGTCAAAGGTGTCACTGGTGCTAGACCTGCCCATGAAGAGAGGACAGAAGGCGCCCAGCAAGACGAAAGCTATTGCCAAGTGATCACAATTCAATTGTCCAAATCGAATTAAAGCTTCTCCGACCTATGCACATGTTTGTGAAACGAAGCTGAGGCAATAACTACAGGCAAGACAAATATATTAAAGGCAGAGAGAAAGGACCGGGGAAGGTGGGCGGATGTTATAACCTTACGACAGTAACACCTGGATATACGAAGTAGATGCGTTTCTGGAGCTTCGTATAATTTAAACTTCGTATACCGAATAACGTATAACATTAGGACTATGATGATGCGCTCCCATCCTTCGTAACTTACCATTTCATACTATAAACACTTAATAACTTCCCAATGAAAGACACATAATGAATAAATATCATTTTATTCTTATTCCTACGGAATCGTAGATCGATTTATTTATCAATTTCAGTGTATATTTTGTTGAGCTTACTGCATAAAATAATGGTACACAAATCTAAACATCGTGATACCAAAACTTCGTTAATTGAATACACGCATATCGAGGTGTTACTCGAAATACATTGTTCCACCGACAGTTAAACCTGCCCATTGTACTTCTTTGCCACCGATTTCCATTGTATTATAATATAAAATAATTGAAAGTCTTACCCGCTTGGCGATGCACAATGTCCGCAGTCCGTCCATGGCGTACTGGTTCAGGTCGGCCTGTGTCCGTGCGTGCATTTTTGCCTTATCTTTGTCTTTGTCAGAGTTTCCTGTCATTAGAAGAAAAATATATATAACATTCCCTCTCAAGGAACTGCCACTCAGCTACAATTGTCAGTGACTGGTGAAATGTCTTGATAAAAAAATAATCTTATATGCTTCACAATTATCTAAGCCGCATTTATTCACAAACAAATACAAAATATATTTGTAGTTATTTTGCGCTATATTTATTAAATGCCTTTCAGTGTGTGTGTGTTTTACATGCATTACTGTATGTCAACATATATGACCTCGTGCCAGCTACCCTTCTACATGACACGTGGCCTCAAATTTCATCTAGCCTGGCGCAACCGCCGTAGTCATGTCACCGCCACTTAGAGGTGAAATGTCGGTATGATCTAATGATGAACCAAAAGCGGTAAACCTAATCTTAAATTCTTATGTAGAATTTGCCAATGAAACATGGCAGATAAATTATAACAATTACTTATTATATAGTATATTAGTTCAAAAACCCATGCAGTCAAATACAATTGTATTAGTTTTAATTTTTTACGGTTGTTCACCCAGGACTGCCTAACAGACTCAGGAGGGTCAGGCCAAGTTTTTATTTTGTAGTAGGGGCGATGTTGTGTCATCCCAAATGAGTATTTTTTTTAACACGGGGATGTTTGGCTAATGCCAGTTACATGGTGCATGTGTTGTTAGCTATGGGAGGAATCAGTAGCTCTGGGTGAAACCCTTATGGAGCAAGTTGAGAGAACACACAAACTCCACGCAGAAAGACGTCCGAGTCCGGAATCGAACCCCGGGGCCCTTTTTTTGCTGCATTACCGCCACGTCGCCCACCCTATCTTGTCAAGGACCACAGGCTGCGGCCCTGAATTGGCTTGATGCTCATAAGTGCCGCCCGCCATGCTCACCGGTGCAAGGCTTCAGGATGTCCATGATGACGTTGTCGGCCCCCTTGGTGTACACCACCATCTCGTACGTCAGGGGGTGCCGCACCACCACCGACATGCGCTTGCGCGTCGAGTCGAAGGCCATTACGTGCATGAGGTCGAAGGTCAACCTCCCCACGTACGGCACGTCGATGGTGACCTGGTCGGGCGATTTTGAGACAAGAGTGAAGTTGTAGGCCCTCGCTGCATACACTAGCGCGGCCTCGTCTGGGCTCTCTGCTTCGTAGCGGAGCTCTGCCGTGGGCGGTACCCCGTTACTCATCCATAAAGGACACTCGTCTTCCTGCGTAGGGGAAGGAGTGTTCCACCCAAGCCCCGGGATTTCCAGGCTCGTAGGCGTGCCAGCCGCCAGTGGTTTGGCTGCCAGCGGAGAGCAAGGGGTTGGTGGGTGAGACACAGGCCTCCCCGTCTCCGCTTTGGCCTGCAGGTTGTCACGGTAGGCAGCTGGGGAGCTCTTGTCCGCTGCCTTTGAATGCAAACTGAAGCTTGAGCTGGGAGTCACAGAGCTGAGTCGCAGCTTCTTCAACATTTCCTCGAGTTTCTTCATCGGTGATGTTACTGCTGACGCTTTCTTCGTCTGTACGCAACGCAATCGAGGCAAAATTACTAACGTGACAAGCGACGAGTACAACATACTACAAGAGCAAATTTCAAAAAGCACTGAAACTCAAGTGACAATGCGTGACACTGAGTGTTAAAATAATTATAATAATGACATTATTTGTATTTGATAGGGCCTCCATTATACCAAGGCATCTCAGAGTGCTTTACACATGATGACTGATAATTTGGCAATTCGTTAAAATGGAATTACATTTAAAAACAACCCCACAAAAGAAGTTAAGCTGAGCAATTAATGCACTACATCTATTAAACATTGATATGCACTTGGTACAGACATTCCACAAGATGTATTTTATTTTCGTTGCATCAAGCTTTTTCTAATTTGCAGGTTTGCAATAGAGGCACATTACATGTGCCTCCTATTATCCATGGTCGCTGTAGGGTCTGCAAAACTCCTGTTAGCCTCGGCCATATTTCTTCCTGTTATCCATGAATATTTGTGATTTTACCCATGATGCATAGCTCCCTATACTCACAATGTTTCTGTGGCTTAGAGGGTTTCCACAGGAAATGTGTCCTATTCGTGATGTGTTTACCCCACAGATAAGACGAGTAATATCATGGATAATGAGGGGGATAATCAGATCCATGACATTGGTACACCTTAGCGCCATGGATAAGAGGAGCTTTCCTTTATTAAAGATTTGTTTTTATAGAAATTACATTCTTTGGATGTGAATTGTTGTGCAGACTAGTAATCCATTACCTTGGAGCGAGGTTGCTAATTCAAGCAGAAATTGAACTAACATGTTTTTGAGGCTCTAATGTAACTAAATAGGAAGTACATCAAGTAGGGTTCTAACATGCCATTTGTGCAGTGTTTGAGTGATCTTACATTGTAAATTTGAGTTTTTTCTAGATTATTTCTACATGAAAAAAATACTAAACATTGCACTGGCTCAAATTATAAAAAGAGGAAGGACCCTCCTGAAAAATAATGTTTTACTGGTATATACCAGGTAAAGCCCACTGAGCTATTAACTCGTTTTCAGAAGTGACCTGGCCACAAATGATAGCTCAACAAAGGCTTATCATATGTGGGAATTTATAGAAGCAGCCAAATAATATAAATGCCTGTTTCTAAATGTGGAGGGGAAAACCAGAGGATCCGGAGAAAATTCCACTCTACCACGGGGAAAGCATGCAACCTCTGAATATACAGATGTCAGGGTCGGATCGAATGCACAACCTCCTGCATACCAGGTGAGGGTGATAACATCTCGCCACCCCGGCACCCCAACAGACAAAACCCCGCCTCAAATGAGCATTGTCATATCCCAACAACGGTCCTCAGCTAATGATCGAAATTTTCATCACAAAATCTATTCGATCCATAGGATGACCACTGTATACCTCCCATGAAGTAGCGCTCATTTTAATGGAGCTGGTAGAATGACCGGTCGAGTCTATCCCTGACCGGGATTGTGAGTCGATCACTCTGACCGCTTCTCATGTGGCAGGACTGACTAAACGGGTAAAGGAGCATCGTTTTCTTCCGTGCTACATTCGGGTCGAGTCTCTGACCTTGATGCGTGGTTGGTTCGGAGACGACACCACGACGGTGTTGCAGATGGCAAGCGTGATGAAGAAGTCTACCACGTTCGCGACGTCCTCGGGAATCACAAAAGTGCCGTTTTTGCTGGGGAGAGAGTTGAGATTCTTGAGGTACATTCTGACTCGCGACTCCAGCTGGGGATCTGGTGTCACATCTGTCTCCTACAGAACAAAAACACATTTAAGAGCAAATCAATCCCCTGTAAAAACCAAAGCGAATCTATGTAATGACAATGCTATGTGTTGGACACAGTGAGCAAAGACACAGCAATTATGTACCTCTGAATGAGTATTATTATAGCAGTGGATGGCAACATGATGCATTCCAGATTTGCTGTCGGCACAACTGTTCTGCATGGTCTTGGAGCATGTGTGCCTATATCAGGTGTTGTCCATACAATTGTTAGACATTGATGTGACCATGCTTCAATCAGCCACAAATGTACTTCAGGTGTGAATAATTTTGCGTGTGACTAAAACTGAACATAATTCCACCATCCAATTGCATGTCATCCACACTCCCCCCCCCCCCCCCCAATACCCTAAATGATCGATCTGATTTATTAACAACAAAAAGGCAGCCATGGCCAATGGCAATGTATCCCTATATTGGGATGTTTGGCCAGCTCCGCTAATGTGGTTATACAGATGGGAGGAAACCGACGCACTCAGGGAAAACGCATGCGTGAGAGGGTGGGTAACACTCAACCTCCGTACAGATGGAACACGGATAAAAATGTATCTGCTTGCTGTACCGCCCGTACCCTGGAAAGCCAGGAGGTGGCGACCTCACGGCCCCAAGCGGGTAGGGAGGGACTTTCACGAATTCGCGCACGAACCACCAACCCTCGCTGTCTCCGCACGGCGCCGGACGCCCGGCGCGCAACTCACCATTGGGCTGCTGAACGCGGCCTCCTTGGAGAGTACGCTGGGCTGCCGGCGGTGGCCCATCTGGCAGGGTGTGGAGCGGGCGCCGGGGGCGGAGCGCGTCGAGTGGGCACTGGGCGTCCTGCGCAGGCTGCGCCGGTGCCGCAGGGTGCGGTTGCCCGCGTGCCGCCCTCCAAAGGCGCGTGAGGGTAGGGTGCGTGCGCGCTGCGATGCGGTCAGTGCGGTGGGCGGCGGCTCACCCCGCTGGAGCGAGTCGCCCCTCGCCCACTCGTCCCCGTCGGACTCCGAGTCCTGGTAGGCGGCCAGGCGCTGCGCTGAGAGGGTCGACAAGAAAAAGGAATGGAGGGTGGGGGTCCGTCAGTGAGGGCATGGTGGGAATTGTGCGGCCATCACTGCGTGGCAGCTGCCGCAGGGCATTAGCGGGGCGCTGGGTTTGCAGGTCGGACGTCGTTAGGATGGACTCGGCCCGTCATTCATTAAAATGAGCACTACTTCATGGAAAGTGTGCAGTGGTCATCTTATGAATAGAATTGATTTTTGCGATGGAAGTGGAATGTCGGTCAATAGCGAAGGACCGTCATTGGGAGATGGCAATAGTCATTTGAGGCAGGTTTTTTTCTGTTGCGGTGCCGTGTTGGCGAAATGTTATCTCCCTCGCCTGGTATACAAGGAGGTCATGGGTTCAATCCCGACCCTGACGCATGCTGTATATTTTGAGTTTATATGTTTCCTTCGTGGTCCGGGTCCTCCAGTTTTTCTCTCCACATTTAGAAACATGCGTTTCGAGTATTTGGCTGCTGGACATTTCCACGTGATAAGGCACATCATTGAGAAAATATATGTGGGCAGGTTGCTTATGAAAAAGAGCTATGTAGCTCAGTTGGCCTTACCTGGTAAAAATATAATAGTTTAAATAGATTGTTTTTATTCCATCTCCTTGGCAACAGCAGTTGAAACAATGGTGCAAGTTTATTAAATTGACCCCATCTCCTCAGTCTATCCGGCAATATAAATGGGTACAACCACAGTTAGCCGGTCAGGAGGTCGCGTGCGGTGGGGCTAAGTGTGGGTACCCCCACCTCTTCCCAATACATCTGGCCAGGTGTGGAAGAGTTTGCCAAGCACGTACAAATTACTGTATCAAAAAAAATAATTGTGACTGCATATGAAAGTTAATTAACAGTGCGTGCACATTTTTCTATCTTGACTTAAAAAGCACAAATATTATTTAAATAAACGACAACTTACGTGTATGTTCTGTAACGTTTTACTGCTCACAGTAACACAAACATGCATCGTATTCGGCGATGTCCAAGCCACAGTTTGAGTTTTTGGAGATGGACAGGCATCACATGGGGCTAATGTCCACATTAAACCACTGTCCTTTGTCCTGTTGAGACCATGGGTTTGCATCTGGATGATGAGATAGTGTAAAGGTGGCTCCCCGGTCTCGGGAGTTTGTTCGCCTCAGCCTGATCACCAGTGAATGCACAATAAATATTGCACGATGACTGGTTTTCACTGCAGTTGGCCTGGCTTAGTTTCCAGGATGTATATTTGCATACAAACCCAACCACATGACTCTTTGGAGATCACTGAAGAGCACAGCATGTTGTGTCTTTGTGCGTGTGTATAAGAGAGGAATAGTAGTTTAGCGCTTAGCACACTGCGCTACAAACCCGGTGACCCAAGCACCATTTTCGCTCACGGCCAACACCAGTGACAATAATCTGAACCGGTCCTGGGCCTCGCTAGGTCGAGTACCTATTGCGGTGTGTAAAAACATCGCCACTGGGGAGACAAAGGCAGTTGGTTGTGGTGCTGGCCACCCACCCCCTCGTGTACCATGCCAGTCGTAATAGGTGCTCGCTGACAGCACTTGCACCAACAGTCTGTGAAGGCTACACCAGAGATCTTTGTCTGTATCTGTGTGTGTGTGTATAAGAGGCAAGCTGAAATGACACAAGAGTATGATGCGTCATCTTCTTGGGCCTTTTTCTGTCACGTCATCTGTCAGAGCCATTCAATGACACGACGTTACCGTCTGCTGACTCGGGGACTTCCTCCAAAAGGATGTTGATCAAACCTTGCACTGTGACTCTGATCGTGCAATAATGATGCGATTGTTGATATACAAATGGTTGGGCAAACTGTTTGACATACCATTGTTACTGTGCGAGTACTCTTTTCCGGCAACAGTGCAGCGGCGGAAGACCATCTTGTTCTCGGTGAGGGTGCCCGTCTTGTCGGAGAAGATGTATTTGATCTGGCCGAGGTCCTCAGTGATATTGAGGGCACGGCACTGGAGGGGTGTGTCGCTCTCTGGGTCGTACAGCTCCTCGTCCTGGTGAATGAGGTAGATCTGCCCAATCTTGACGATCTCGATGGAGACGTAGAGCGAGATGGGGATCAGCACCTGTGTGGGAGTGGGGCAGAGTGAGTGGAACGTATGTAGGTATGTATGTTGAACTTATTTTGCACCGTACATAGCCAACCATGCAAATTGGAGGTGCGGGGGAAGGACAATAACATAAACACAAAAAACTGTTCTAAAGAAATTAGTTTTAAATCTAGATTTAAAAGTGCATAGCTTTAGTGGCTTCCTAAAATCGGAAGGAATAGGATTCCAGAGGGTCGCAGAAGCGTATCTGAAAGCGCACGATGCAGTGACCGTCTTTGTTCAACGGTTAGCCAAATGCAGCTGCGAGGATGCCCGGGTTTGCGTGATGGTTTATGCTCCTTGATGAGATCAGCAAGGTATTGTGATTAATTTATGGCAAGCGTTTCTGTGCAATCTTCCATTAAGGATCATCTCTAAACTAAACTAATTTCATTGTATCAGGTAAGACCCATTGAGCGACCTGGCCACAAATGATAGCTCAAAGAAGTGACTTATTACGTGGACATTTTTTGTAGCACATGTTCCTAAATGTGGAGGGAAAAATCGGAGAACCTGGAGAAAAATCCCAGCGACCACGGGGAGAAAAATCCCAGCGACCACGGGGAGAGCATGCAAACTCCAAATATACAGGTGTCAGGGTCAGATCGAACCCACGACCTCCTGCTTACCAGGCGAGGGAGAAAA
Source organism: Lampetra planeri (assembly GCF_965212315.1). Classification (NCBI taxonomy): domain Eukaryota; kingdom Metazoa; phylum Chordata; class Hyperoartia; order Petromyzontiformes; family Petromyzontidae; genus Lampetra; species Lampetra planeri. The sequence goes on along the minus strand of NC_136125.1, from coordinate 2,397,257 downwards.
CATCTCGCCAATTTCATCTTTGTTCTTCGGAGCGTCATACTTGGGATTTTTTAACTATTCACAAATGAGCAGCAGCATTCTATCTTGGGGAGGAAATGAGTTCTTGGACAAAACCCAGCACATACTCAAATTGCAAGAAGAGACACCTGCTACCTACATAATGTACTGACAGAACAGTTGATGATTCCGACAACTAAAGAATTTCCACCATGCGCTTGTGCCTAACCAGCTGAGATATGTACTCAGCAAGGTCGGACCGCAGACATTTATTTCTGTATATATTATATTCAAAAGGTGCGAAAATTATTCCACATTCTTATAAAAGAGCAAGAACATCCACCACCCAATGTAGCCAATGAAATCAAAGTGTTTGGGTAGAGGATGTGAACAATACATTAACTTGGCCAGAGTTTTTTTTTTTAATCCTTTATATTAAGTTCGCTTGCTTGCT